>NC_140632.1:32600058-33200058 GCF_057382275.1 Copadichromis virginalis | reverse complement strand
TTACTTAAGACTTATTTTTATGTTATTAATTACAACAGTCACAAGAAATAATTAGGTGTACGCTTGGGTGTATTTGTTTTATATGACAAGTAAACAATTCAAGGTGGTGTTTCCATCAGCTGGAAAAGATTAACACAACTCTATGTTAATGAGGTTTCTTTGTTTTTGTATGTTCACAGCTCTGCTGTCAGTCACCACAGTCAGCTACCTGCTGTCTCTGGTGTCTCTGGTCATGTTCTATGTCTACTACACCCACTCTGATGGCTGCACTGAAAACAAGGTCTTCATAAGCATCAACATGCTCCTCTGCATCGCTGCCTCCGTCATGTCCATCCTGCCACAGATCCAGGTTCACACCACTTCTTGTGTACATTAGATGACTCGACATGTTCAGCTTTTATATGTAGTAGTAAGATGCATTAATCATATTAACATGACAGGATATGTAGGGCTTTATTATGAAGTGATGTTATGCAATGTAACACTAAAAGAATAATGGCATGAATTATAGCAAGATGAGTCAGACATGAGATGATGGAGTCATGGAGGTGTCGCCTAATATAATTCAGAATGTGTCATGTATGAAAGTTGTTGTTAGAAATTAGAGATAACTGATGTGTGGTGTGTCATGTACAGGAGTCCCAGCCCAGGTCTGGCCTGTTGCAGTCTTCTCTGGTGACATTGTACACCATGTACCTGACCTGGTCTGCTATGACCAATGAGCCTGGTAAGAAAACAAAAGCTTTTCAGCCTGCTGTGTTTTGCAGTGTACTGGTATGTAGGGCTGCTCGATTATGGCAAAAATGATAATCACGATTATTTTCACTGAAATTGAGATCACGATTATTTGACGATATTTATTTAACCCTTTAAGACCTACTATAGAACCAAGTCCACCAGAGCTTATATTATTTTATTTTTTTTACATGCTGTAGTGCCATTTGTGGGAGCATTTCAAGTTGCTATACATCAATACAACTGTTATAGCCCATATTTTAATAATATGTATGCATTAAGTCCATAGTAATTACATAAATTGCAAAAAAGTGCAATAAACTACAAAAAAAATTGAAAATCGCTTTTGTTTTGTTTACATATATTTCTACTTGGAGAAATTTAAGAGGTTTATCCCTCAAAACTTTAAATACAATAAAGTTGCAAAAAATAGTTTCCCACCACAAGAAATTTATTTTGAGTGTCTTCATAGTTTTATTTTGGAGATACACCAATTTTTATATACTGCAGGAAAAACAAACAATCCTATGATGCAAATTTGCAACGAAAACAGCATGTGCATCATTTCACTGTGGGAAGTGTTACGAACAGCTGACAGGAACGGCAAAGCGTGTTTCTGGAATATTATGTTTTTGTTCCTGCAAGCGCTTTTTATGCAATTTTTGCAAAGCTATATGTGGAACGAAACCGTGACCGAGGACAAGCTGATGGCATAAGATGTAAGTACAACTCCTCCGGTTTCATATGCAAAACAAATTATTGCGCTAGCTTACACGGTTCAGGTTCTACAGGGATTTAAAAATAGTTACACAAAACGGAGCGTGCTGCTTTGACCGGCTTTAATGGGTTAACAATGACTTTAAAAAAATAATATAAAATAGTGTGCAACACCACTGAAGTTTCACACCTCTCTTTTCAACCAACGGCAGTCACTCTCCAAATAACTTCTGCTTAGCTTTCCGAGCTTCCCTCGGGTCCTCTTAATCAGCGGTCTCCACCCTTTTTTGCGCCACGGACCGGTTTATGCCCGACAATATTTTCACGGACCGGCCTTTAAGGTGTCGCGGATAAATGAGGGAGGGGCTAATAATAGGCTCAGTCATTTTTAATGATCGTTGAAAGCCCAGATCGTAATCGTGATTAAAATTCGATTAATTGAGCAGCCCTACTGGTATGTGCCCATAACTGACCCCCAGACCCAGGCCTAGCCCCACACACACAGATACACGTCCGTCCACATCTACCCCATGCTCTGACGTGAACGGACAGGTGCCCGCCCAAAGCCAGCAGTGATCCCGGAACGCTGCTTTGAGAATCAGTTTGACACCAACGGATTTCAACTTTATTCTCAAACTGATCAATAATAGTTTTTATCTAATGTGGGCCTGTGTATTTTTGGGATGCTTCATGCTGCATCGATCTATTGTGTGATTTATCAGTTCCATTCTCTCCACATGGTCACACTCTACTTGTGAATATGGGTGTTTCTATTGGTCCAGATAGATCCCACAAGGAAAACTGTTGTGTTAGAGCAGCTGGACAAAGAATAAAAATACTGCAGTGTACAATAAACAGAGTGCCACAGATGCCTAGTGCGGACGCTAATAAATGCACATGCAAAGATTTACAAATACAACAGTGATTTTTAAAAAAGTAGCAACGAAGTTGGTTTAAAAGAAACAGTAAAATTAAGACTGACGTTTTGCAGAGTACTGCAAATTGTGTTGATAAATATGTCCACTATTAATCTAAGAAACTGCTGCATGAAGGTATAATACAAAAATATGTGTGGGATGGTTTGGCTAATAGGTGTGATCTGCTGTCGTAGAACAAGTAGTTACTGTACTGTTCTCTATAAAACAGTAGGAATGAGTTTCTGTAGTGTTGTTTGAGGCAGCGGGGTTGAATCACACTGAGGAAGAATGAAGGAAGGAGCTTTGCTGCCTTCGAAGTGTGGAGTGATGCTGGCTTGTCCATAATGGAGAGCAGTTTGTCCCTCACCGACTCAAAGCCTACGGACTCTGGCGCTGATGCTTTCCGCCAGCAGACAACAGCAAATTAGATGGCCAGACTGGTAGATCACCTCCAACACATTAAAGGATCTGAGCTTCCCCTTCTTATAAACAGCATCAATGTAAACTACCAGTAGCTCTCCACTGTTTCCACCTCCTCACCCATGATGTTGATGGGCCTAGCTGAAGACTTTTTCTTTTGGAAGTCAACTGCCATCTCTGTTGTCTTGATTACATTCAGAACGAGGGGATTTCTTCCTCACCAGCTCTCTGTACTCTGACTCCTGCCCACCCTTAGTACATCCAACCAGTGTAGTGTCGATGGTGATCCAGTGCTTGTTGTTAGGAAAACTGCATACAGTCCTGGTTGGGACGATCCTCACAGAAATGTATACAGTCAGTGATGTAGTCTGTGATGCTATAGCTATCATTTCCATTTGGATCACAGAACATGTCTGTAGTGTCAGAGCATTCCTGCAGGGCATTGCTGTCTTCTACCTCTTCACTGGGTTGGTGGCAACAGGAAGGAAAGGAAGTACAGGAGCACACTAAGAATATAGATGGATAGAACACCTTCCTGAATGCTAAACGCTACTGATACCACTGACATGTAGTGCATTTGAATAGACTTCAGTGGCTGTGCAGATGACGGTAATTAGATAATTAAAGAATCTCTTCTTGTCTCTCAGACAGGAAATGTAACCCAAGCCTTCTGGGCATTATTGGGCTAAACACCACAAGTCCTGGCAGTCAGAACCATGTGGTTCAGTGGTGGGATGCCCAAGGGATTGTGGGATTGATCCTTTTCCTCATGTGTGTCCTTTACTCCAGGTATGGAACTCCTTAATTATCTTTGTAATTCTAAACTTGCAAACACCCAGACAACTAAATGGTTCATTTACTAACCCGCAGGCTGTCTCTTTGTGGATAGCACGATTCTAACTGTAGCCCTCTGTTTATTCGTCAGCATCCGCAATTCATCCAATGCCCAAGTCAACAAGCTGACTCTGACCAGTGATGAGTCTGCTCTCATTGAAGATGGGCCTCAGACGGACAGCTTTGAGGAGGGAAACGGCCCCAACAGAGCTGTGGACAATGAGAAAGATGGTGTCACGTATTCTTACTCTTTCTTCCACTTCATGTTGTTCCTTGCGTCGCTCTACATCATGATGACCCTCACCAACTGGTATAGGTAGGTTTCACGCTGTAGGAGACCTGTATAAGTCTGTCTTTGTACTTTATATTTGTTATTTCATGGGTTTTGTCCACAATAAGTTTAAAGTTGCGCAGTCTTCCATAGTCAGAGACGTTACCTTTGCTCTGGATTTCTTACCTCATATGTGGGGTTTAGGTCCAAATAAGGCACGTTTTGTGTTTCTGCTAAGGTATATTATTTGGATAGAAGCAACTAGTCCACTTTGTTTGTGTGTGTCCGCAGCCCTGACTCCAAGTATGAGGCCATCACCAGCAAGTGGCCGTCTGTGTGGGTGAAGATCTCCTCCAGCTGGATCTGCATCGCACTCTATGTGTGGACATTGGTGGCTCCACTGGTCCTGGTCAATAGGGACTTTGACTGAAACTGCACACTGTCCCACTGCTCCAAATATTGAAGCTTTCACCTGTGTTTTGTTACTGCAAATTAAGAAACTTAGTAGTTAAATAACATTGCATGAGTCAGTGCTGAAGGAATGGTTGTTTATTGGCTCTGGTGAGTTGCTTGTATTGCTGAGTGTAGCTACATAACCAGAAGGTGATGAACTAGTCAGGACGTTCATGTGTTTTGTTTTGTTTTTGTTTTTTCCAGCTGTGACTTCAGCCCATTCTCATGAATCCTTAACAGTTCATTGCAGTCATTAGTATATCCTGTTAAACCCAGTGACGACTTGCACGTTTTTCTTTGAAAACTCGACGTGATGTTAACAGTAGTTGTATCTGAAAAGGTTCCTATGATCCTGCGTGCACATCAACTCTGCACTGTAATGTTCTGTATGCTGTTTCCTGTTTAAAAAAGGGAAAAAATGTTTTTATTCTTTTGAGTTGTGCATGAGCAGCTGTGACATTTAGAAGCAAGAGTAGGTTCCCACTGGCTCCATCACCCTGCGTGAGCAGTGTTGTGCATATGTGTTGGTGTAGATAGTTCTTCTTTATATTGCACATGTCTGCACACGCTCAGCTAATTGAGTAACAAGATGCATTCTTGTTTTTGTTGCTTCTGACTTGCTTTTTGATAACATTTGTGGTTTTGACTGCTTGACAAGCTTCCTGATAAGTTCTTGCGTAGCGCATTAGCTTGTTTCAGACATATTGTGGATGTGTTTGACTCTCATCTGTGATATTTTTTTTTCTTCTTGACCTAACAGTATATTGTAACTGATTTAATAAAAGAAATATGGGCGGGGGGAGTCAAGTCTAATTTGTTGTTGTTTAGCTGGGTCGTACACAGTTGTCAGCTTCACCATTATTTGGTAGGTCCACCAAAACACTCATTGAGCTCTGAACCTAAAGGTCTCCTGTGGTAATGTGTCACACAGTGTTCAGTCATTTGTTTCCTGAAAGGAAATCTCATCTCATCATGCTTAATACCATTAAATCCAAGCTGAAATCACAAGATGAGATGGCAGTAACATGAAAAACCACCAGGGTAGTGGCAGGAAACTCTAAAGTTATTTTTCTATTTATAGGCGTTTACATTTATCTTCAATTTTGCTCACTTCTTTGTAGTTTGCGTCCAGGCAGTTAGACCTGTATTTTATTTTTTTAAGTGCTCATCAACGACAGTTTTCCACTTTCTGGATATCTTGCAGTGTTCTTCAGTTTATGCAGGCCGTGTACCAAAAGATTCAGGTGGAAATCTTTTGTACCAAATATAATCTTCATCTATAATACAGTACTGCGCTCTGCAGATATTAATTTCAACTGCTGTAATAAAGGAATGTATCAAATAGAGGACAAATAAAGTGCATCTCTTCTCAGTGCTTGTATGTCAACATTTGCAAAGGATTCCTTTTGTTGCAGTGAGGTGTAGAGCTCATCAAGTAATTATTGAGTATTCCACCAATTAATCAGATAAATCATTTTCTTATTAATGAACAATAATAAATATTCAAAAGGTGAAAATTTCCATTTTAGCTACGTCTGTCTACGTGCCCTAGTTAAATGTAACTTCAATGCAAAAATATATAAATACTCGAGTACATTCAGAGGTCAAATAAAATAAGCAATGAACACAAGCTAAACTAAGGCGTAAAAATATAACCTGTCTCTGATGGGTTTCTGACAATAATGGGGGCAAAGAGTAGATACGTGCAGTGGTTGGGATTTGGCTATTCCCCTGCCGCTCCTCGTTTCAACTATTTCTACTGCAGATCCCACAGATCAGTCACCCGTCTGCTCACCAGCTTGAAACAAGGAATAACAGTTTGCCTTCTCTGCTCAGCACTTTTATACTTCCACATAACTACATTCAAGCATGTTCCTGGCATGCTTGGACACTTTATTTCACATGTTACATTTTCTCATTCGGTTTAAACCTAAATTATTTTTCTATGATTAATCTTTAGCTTAACAACTTACAACTATTTTTCACACAGGACCAGTAGGATTGGATATTTTTATTCCTCAACAAATAAGTCATCGTTTAAATTGCTATTTGTATTTACTTCAGTTCAATTCAATTTTTTTTACAGCACCAAGTCACAACAACAGTCGTCTCAAGGTGCTTTATACTGTAAGGTACCCCCACGATAATACATACAGAGGAAAACCGAACAGTCATATGGCCCCCTATGAGCAAGCACTTTGGCGACAGTAGGAAGGAAAAACTCCCTTTTAACAGGAAGAAACCTCCAGCAGAACCAGGCTCAGGGAGGGGCGGGGCCATCTGGGGTGAGACAAGGAAGACAGGATAAAAGACATGCTGTGGAAGAGAGCCAGAGATTAATAACAGGTATGATTCAATGCAGAGAGGTCTATTAACACATAGTGAGTGAAGAAGAAACACCCTCCTCCACAATGGGTTTCATTTAATATGAGTGACTCAGTAGTAACGCAACATATTGTTAAAAATGTCAGTCAGTATTCAGCAGTATTATGTCTGTATTATTGTTTCTACTGAGTAAGTGCATTTCAGAAATGGTTTTCTAATTATTTTTAGGAAATTTGGGATGTGAAAAATAGAATTATGAACACCAACAAATGGACATCTTTTATATTTTATTATTTGAAATGAATCATCTGTCATGTACACCACTAGAGTACACTGAAAAAAATTACCTGTGGGATTAACATAAAAAAAATGTACATTGGTTGCACGCAATTAAGTTATGTTTTGTCAACCTTCGTTTTTTATGTTCCAATTGCATACAATTATTTATACATAAAAACCGTGTCCGATAAATAAAACTCAGTTAAGGTTGATCTCACTGTATGTACTGTACATTTTTTTTTCAAAGCAACCAACAAAAACATTTTGAACAATGACCTGTATTTTTCAAAACAGCATACAGCTGTAACAGCAGTCCAGATGATACATGACTCCTCTGAATGCATCTCTTGAAAAACCAAAATGTACCTCACAAACATCTGCTGGATCCTGAATTCAACATTCTAGGGCCTATGACAAATATAACACTGAATTTGAAATCTCTTTCACGCCTCACTAATACTTACACTGTGGAAAACAGGGCATTAGAATATAGTTATCCTTCTTTCAGCCTGCAAACAATCAGATCCTACAGAGAATCCTTCTTATTATATACAATGTGCACTTATTTTTGTAAATTTATTGAACTTCTTTCTTTGAAATAAGAGCAATATTGGGCAGACGATAGTTTACATCCATACAATATCCTCTTGCAAATATTAGAAGAAATACGTGATAACATAAAAATTACAATACCATCTCTTTACATCATCATATACAGCTACTATACTCTATGCACAGTCTTTGATGACCGTGAACTCAACTCACATTGCTATGTGTTTAAATTACATTCTGGTCAGTCATTTCTCAGTACATACAATATGTAGCTAAATGAATTTGTGTTTATGAGCATGGAGACATTTCTCCATTCAGACCATAAAATGAATACCATGACTTACCTGGGTGATCCCAGCTATCCTGCTTACCAGATTGGGCAAAGCCTAGCACTATTCATTTGTATACAAGGGAAACCTGGGGGTTGCACCTGACTCACAAGTTTATCAGGCTAATGCACTTAACTCTGTCCCAGTTCTTAGGCTACTTTAACAGGAAACTCGTCTCCTTGCTCAGGGCTCAGGGTAGTGTAGATGACAGTGGGCTCCAAGACTCTAGGGCAAAGTGGAGGTGGTTCATATGGTGTTTGATTGTCTTTGTTTCTGAATTGCTTGTAGACTCGTGGGTCCTGGACCACATAGGTTGACGAGGAGGAGTAAAAAACCAGGCCCAAGATAATAATGAAGAATGACAACAGATAGAGACCCGAGAACTGAAACACAGAGACAGAGCTATCATGTGACGTTCAATATATGCATACATGCAATATTTTATTTTCAACCTATTCTAAAACTAATGTAAAGATGCACATTTCTTTTAGGATAATGCTGATTAATAACAGTTCATCGGGATTGGTTGTCCTGACTTGTCTTTTATTTAAATCTTATTTAAAGTCTCATAAAAATCTATTATATTTGTCTTTATTTGATAGTGCATGGTAGAAAATGTAGGGAATCAGTATTATCCAAGAAGGCAGTGTCAAAGTGAGATCTCTGCTGCTGGTATTAACACTATATTGCCAAAAGTATTCACTCACCAATCCAAATCACCAAATTCAAGTGTCCCACTTACGGTGCTTTCATGGCCACTGCTTCTACAAACATTTGTGAGAGAATGGGTCACTCTCAGGAACTCGGTGAATTCCAGTGTGGTGCCATGGTAGGATGCTACCTATGCGACAAGTCTAGTTCTGAAATCTCCTTGCTACTAAATATTCCAAAGTCAAGTGTAAGTGGTATTATAACAACTTGGAAGTGACTGGGGAAGACGGTAACTTATTCACAAATTGGTGGTGTCAGCAGATGCTGATGCATATAGTGAGCAGAGGTCACCAAATTCTGCACAGTCAATCACTACAGACCTCCAAACTTCATGTGATCTTCAGATTAGCTCAAGAACAGATTCCTGTGCAGCTGCATCCAGCCTTACACCACCAAACGCAATGCAAAACCTGCATGCAGTCGTGTAAAGCATGCTGGACAACTGGACTTCAGTGCAGGCAGTGAAAGGAAGGCTTGTTCTCTGGAGTGAAGGCATTTTCTCTGGAGTGACGAATCTCGCTTTTCTATCTGGCAATCGGATAGATGAATTTGGGTTGGTGGTTACCAGGAGAAAGATCTGACTGTACTGTGCCAAGGTTTGGTCGAGGGTGGTGGCATTCTCACTCGGTGTTGGTCCAGTGTTGGGAACAGTATCACTTCCTGTTCCTGTTACACAATGGTGTAGCTTATCTGTGTAGCCCATTTAAGTAAAAACTGTTGGAAAATGACTTATTTCCTAGTGTCCCAAAGCTTTATTCAAAGCACACTCTTTGTTGAATAACTGGCTAATTATATTTACAGTATTCATTCACCGTGTCTTTAGGGATTCATTACATTAGCTTAGCTTTTAGCCAACTTACTAGCAGTACAGTGTCTTCAACTGTCCCTCCTGCACCTTAGTCCAAGTAGTCCTACACAGAAACCCCTAGTACACCAACCATTCACATCTAAAATTTTTCCCCACTCTGTGGCACACCCGCCAAGGAACAAACTCTGGTTTGGGTCATTCTGTTTTGAGAAACGTGTCGTTACAAACACCATGTCTTCCAAAGGCCAGAGCAGGGACATTCAATGAACCCTGAAATTGCTGGCTAAAGATAAACAGATTTGGTAAAATTCTAATTCACATCGGCAGCAATTAAAACCTAGATACATCAATCGGAGGTCAGTAAAATTAATGTTGAACCAGTGTGTAACTTTACCAAAACAATGTCAGACGTAGATGTAGTTTTCTCTCGTCCCCTCCTCAGTCGAACCAGGAATGACATGTTTAGTCACATATTTTCCTTAAATTGCTGGCTGTCTGAGTGGTGTCCAAAAAATGATGTGAGCTTTATAGATAATTGGGAAACTTTCAGGGGAAAACCTGATCTTAGCATGGAAGACAGCATCCATCCCACTTTGGATGGAGCAGCTCTCATTTCTAGAAATGTATTAAAGCCCCCAAAAGATGACTATCCAGAGCTGGGACCAGGAAGCAGAGTTGCAGTGCTAAAAGCCTCTATGCAGCTTCTCTCCTCCCGTTATCTCCCCAAAAACCCATCCCCTTAGAGACTGTATCTGCTCCCAGTCCAACAAAAAACAAACCAAAACTCAGCAAAAGACAACTTAAACATAAACAAATCACAAAGAAAGACCAATTTAGTATCTATAACTGCACCAACGAGTAAAACTGTTAAATGTGGATCATTAAGCATTAGGTCTGTCTTTCTGAGCCCAGGCTAGAAAACAATTTAATAATTGATCAGCATATTGATGTACCCTGCGTTACAGAAAACTGGTCAAATGAATCAACACCCCTGAGTTATACTAGCTCAGAATCCTCAAAGCACAAGACGAGGAGGAGGAGCAGCAGCCGCAATATTCCACTCCTGCTTATTAATCAACCAAAGACCCAGACAGAGTTTTAATTCATTTAAAAGCCTGATGCTTAGCCTTCTTCACCCTAACTGGAAAACTCAAAAAACAGTTTTATTTGTTATCTATTGTCCACCCTAGCCCTTACTGATTTAGTTTTCAGTTCAGATAAAATAATTATATTGTGGGTGATTTTAACAACCATGTAGATGCTGAAAATAACAGCATAAACATTGCATTTAATCTGTTATTAGACTCAATTGGCTTCTCTCAAAATTTAAAAGAACCCACCACCACTTTAATCACACTCTAGATCTTGTTTTAATATATTGCATAGAAACTTTACGTTTAAAAGTGTTTCCAGAAAACCCTTTCTTGTCTGATCATTTCCTAATAACATTTAAATTTAGATTAATGGATTACACAGCAGTAGGGGAATATCAGAGTAGATGTCTTTTTGAAAGTCTGGTAAGTACGGAAAGAATTCCTCCACCGTTCTCTTCAATGTTATATACCAACACAGAGAGCAGCTAGCTAAATTCTACTCCCACAGTGGTCGATTATCTCGTTAATAATGTTACATCTTTGGTCAGTATGACCCTGGATACTCTGGCTCCTCTGAAAAAGATAACTTAGCTCTGTTGAGCTTTAACATTAACTAGTAATAACTAGTAGAATCTTCCCATTGAATTTTTTTTTTGTGTTTTCCTTCCTCTGGGGAACTAAAAGTACCCACCAAAAAACACATGACATATCAATGGAAAGCATAGGATGTCCTCTCTTTAGTACATCAGTACTTAGTAAGGTACACTACAGGTCAAAAGGTTCAGAACACCCCAATTTTTCCAGTTATTTCTTACAATTCAAGTCGTTCAAGTCTAATGAATGGGTAAGTGGTGAACTGCCAGAGGTTAAAAAAGGTAAGGTTACCAAAAACTGAAAGATAATGTTTATTTCAGAATTATACAAAAATGCCTTTTTCAGGGAACACAAAATGGGTTAACAATTTAAAGCTGTTCTGCAGCAATAGAGGCTCATCAAGCCTTGAAAGCTGTTCATACTAATTCCTACAGCTGTTCCAACCTTTCACTCTGAACACTCTGACAGGAAGAGGTCTGACAGACCCAAAGCCACAACTGATAAACCACAACAGAAAAAAGAACAAGATGGTAAGCTTGAAAACATGGAATGGCCAGCACAGTCTCCAGACTTAAACCCCATCAAGGTGGACAAAAGAGTGAAAGCAAAGTAACCTACAAGTGCCACACATTTATGGGAACTTGTGCAACAGTCTTCCTTAGATAGTTAGATAGTTAGTTTTTGTTAATTTATGTTGTAATTCATGTTAGGTCAGTCTGTCTTGTCTCTGCTAGCCAGCTAACTAGGCCTCTTAGTTAGCTAGTTTAGTGTTTTCTGTTTATTTATGTTGTAAATTTATGTTGCATGTAGCAGCTTGGTCCTGGAGGAACGTTGTTTCGATTCACTGTGTACTAACTGTATATGGTTGAAGTGACAATAAAGCCAACTTGACTTGAAAACTTGAAAAAAAAACAAAAAAAAAAACAGATATGGGAAGAACTTTCTGACAAATATTTGATTGTATTGTAGAAAGAATGCCACAGGTGTGTTCAGCTGTTATATCTGCAAGGGTGGCTACTTTGACGAGTCAACAGTTTAGAATACTTATTTGTACTGTGCTTTCCTTTCAGAGTTCAATCAGACATTAAACTGGATAATTTTCAATAACAAACTGGACAAATTGACTGGCAGTGTAGCTCAAATAAGTCAAAAGATTTTGACCAAAATCAGACCTCATGTTATCTTAAATACCTTAGGTACCTCATAGTACCATATCACCCCAACAGCCCCAATCACTCTCACACTGGAAACTTACTTGTTGTTCCTAGGGTATTGAAACGTAGAATGGGAGGCAGAGCCTTCTTTCAGGCCCCTCTTCTATGAAACTACCTCCCAGCTTGGATTTGGAAGACAGACACTATCTCTAACTTAAGATTAGGCTAAAGACTTTCCTTTTTGACAAAGCTTATAGTTAGGGCTGGACCAGGTATCCCTGAATCCTCCCTTAGTGATTGCGCCATAGGCCCAGTATTTCTCCTTCTCTCAACCCTTGTCACTCACTATGTGTTTATACACCACTCTGCATTTAATTAAGCATTATTATTCATCTCTTTCTCCCTTCCACAGCATTTTTTTGTCCCGTCTTTCTCACCTCTATAAGTTGCAGCAGATGACCTTCCTAAGCTTGCTTCTGGTGGAAGTTTCTTTCTGGAGGTTAAAAGCTTTTCTTTCCACTGCCACCAAAGTGCTTGCTCATAGGAGGTCATCTGATTGTTGGGATTTTCTCTACATTATTGTAGGGTCTTTACTTTAAAATATTAAGCACCTCGAGGCAACTGCTGTTGTGATTTGGTGCTATATAAATAAGATTGAATTGAATTGAAATATGGTGTGGGGGTGTTTTTCAGGAAGTGAGCTTAGCCCCTTAGTTCCCAGGAACTCTTAATAGTTCAGCATACCAAGACATTTTAGACAATTTCATGCTCCACACTTTGTGTATTTGCGATCATTCTCTTGCTTATACATCCACCTTCATTTTATCATCATCATCCTGGTAGATGGCAGCAGCTTTTTATCATGATCGTCTCAATACATGTTTTCTTCAATTACATGAAGCATACCAGTGCTCTATGCTGAAAAACAGCCCCACATCATGAGGTTCCCACCTCCAAACTTCGGTGTTGGGATGGCGTTTTTGAGGTCATATACAATGTCTTGACTTCTTTTCATGTGTGGATTGTATGGGTTGTTACCGACATCTAGTGATATTTCATGTCAATAGCACCATTAAAAATATATTTACTAAGAACATAGATGAAGCGTTCAATACTTATTTTACCCCCTATACTGTGCTAAAACAATCATCTGACAAATAAACTCTCTAAAGGCATTATTTAAGCATTTCAGCTCCCAGTTTTGGGATTACCTGTTTTCCCTTCTAGTGGACATGGTTAATGGCAACTAAGCTATTGATAGTTTCTTATATGCTACAACTAAGCTACAACGTAAATAAATGTGGCATAAAGACCGTCAGTTACGAGACTTCCGATAAAAATTTACTATAAAAATTTTTTTTTTTTTTTTTTCTAAGGTTGTAAGAAAACAGTTTCCAGAAAATCTGCTCAGTTTAAACTCTTAGGTGGCATTTTAAAATATGCTTTGACAAATTTTTACAACACATCTCAAGTTCTCAGCTTTGAAGATACATTTCTCATTATAGCATCACCGAATACAGTAAAGATAAACTCCGTTTTCCTTGTATTACTTCTGGAGCCTGTGTGAATGTCCTGCTGCCCATGTCACCAAACCCACTCACCCTCCACCATCAGACCTGTGCCACCTGCCTGCCAGCATAGCTCTTGCCTTTTTGTGTTCACCTCATCCATTCTTAACTTTATATCACTTTTTATGAGCAAAAAAATATTTCTAAGTGCCACAAGTATCATTAGCATTTTCATAAGTCACAACAGTGTACATCATTTATACCACAATGCAGTTCAGTTATTTTAGTTTTAATCAACTAAATCAATTAGTCTAGTCAAACTAAATAGTGCTTTACTCTTATATATATATCTTTTAAACTGCACATCATCACATAAATGATTCCTGGCAGTTGATTACCTTGTAGTGAAAGAGAAAGAGGCCACAGAAGAGACTGTAAAGGTCAGCTGTGAGCAGAGACAGATTGACTGAGGTGGCACTAGTCCTCTTCATCACAACAGGCATGAAGCTGTAAAGGCCAAACATGAAGGCACTGAAACCAACATAAAGAAGACCTGTGAACACACAAAGAGGTATCGTTTTTAATAGGATTTACTTTTATTTCATTATAAAGTGCTCAAATACAGTAGAGAAACTCTATATAAGAACCAGTCTATGTACCATTTACCATAAAAGTGGTTATTGTGATCTTATGGATCATGCTATGAGTTATTGCTAACTCTTCATTCCCAACCTACACTGTAGAGATGCAGAAAAACACATTTGTGTACCAACATTTTTTACATACTGAGGCATAGTCACAAGCCCTTTTCTCCAGACAAACCAAGGCAAAAAACTTTTATGGGATTTCCTAACACATTTTGTGTCTTTTTGTAAGTGAACAGGGTACTTCTCCAATATTTTTCATTTTAGTTCAGTTGTATTTATATTGAACCAAATCACAACAACAGGTGCCTCAATGTGATCTATATTTAAATTCTAGCCTGATTCTACTAGAGGTTTCTTTCTATTACAAGGGAGTTTTTTCTTCACAGAGTCTCTAAGTGCTTGCTCATAGGGGGTTGTCTGATTCCAATACTATGTGGTCTTTATCTTAAAATGAAGTGCCTTAAGGGACTTTTGTAAATAGTCTCTATACACATATACAGTTGAATTGAACTAACTTGAATGTGATTCCTGCCACTTTGACCAAGATCCATGTGAGCAGATCTGAGAATGAGAGGTTTCAGGGTGTTTTGCCTCCTCTTTTATGGCTGATGTACCTACCATCAAAATGCCATCTTGTGTGACTGGCAGCAGCCACTAGAGAGGGCTACCTTATAATGCAAGCATGTAGCTTGAAAATTTCTTCTCAGAAGCCCATCCCTTGATAAAGCACACTGGTTCCATCTCTGACTCTGTCACTTACAGAAGGGAGCTGAAGAGCGTGCAAATCTTTGAAGTCTTATTTGTGAGAAAGCTTGAGAAAGTCTGATAAAGTTTGAGAAACAAATGCTTTGACTTTTTATCCTTGAGTGATGGTTTCCCATGTTTTCCTAAGTGATGAGCTTCATTACATACTTCAATACGAGGACCCATGTGCTTGGAAGTGTGAGTAAATGCATTAACTGCATTTTCATTGACCTCTAGGTCAATACAGAGATGCTGTAGGTCAGCATCTCTGCAAAAAGCCACATCATCTGCAAAAAGCAGAGATGAGATCCTGAGAAAGTGAAAGCCTTCCACCACTTGGCTACGCCTAGAAATTCTGTCCATAAAAATAGTGAACAGAATCGGTGACAAAGGGCAGCCCTGGCGGAGCCCATCACCCACCAGGAACAAGTCCGACTTATTGCTGGCTATGCGGACCAAGCTCTTCGAAAGCGGTCGTATAAGGACTGAATGGCCCGTAGCAATGGGCCAGACACCCCATACTCCCGGAGCACTCCCCGCAGGACATCCCGAGGTACATGGTCGAATGCCTTCTCCAAGTCCACAAAACACATGTAGACTGGTTGGGCAAACTCCCATGCACCCTCGAGTATCCTCAAGAGGATAAAGAGCTGGTCCAGTGTTCCATGACCAGGACGAAAACTGCATTGTTCCACCTGTATCCGAGGGTCAACTAACACACACACACACACACACGCACACAACTGTGTGTGTGTGTGTGTGTGTGTGTGTGTGTGTGTGTGTGTGTGTGTGTGTGTGTGTTCAGAGTCACCTATCTGCCAGTTCCAGGATACTCTTAGAAGCTCTTTGTGTTCCATGATAGCCCTGCAACAAAGCATACACAGAGATTTAATAGCACTGGCTTATTTTTACAGAACCAGAGTTCCTTTAGGGTCTTGGTGCACAGTGGACAAAGAATGTTTATTCTAGTTTAGTATGGCCAAAACCACTTTCAGTGGTCCCAAAAAAGTTGATTCTGTTCATCTGGACGTAACATAACAATTTGCATATTAATGATCAAGAAACTGACCTCATGGCCCATTGTTTGCCAGTGGTGCTAGTTTCAGTCATTATACAAATGTACTCATTATACAGTTGGAGAAACCTGCAGTCAGCAGAGACTGAAGAAGTCACTTGGATGAGTGACAAAACGTTTCTCCCACTGAAAACACTATGTTCAAATGAACAGAATGAACCTTTTGGGATTTCCTTACCTGGATGATTGACCATGCATCAAGACACTTTCAGTGGTGTTTCGCTTTTTGTGTAAAGGTTCAAATTGCAGATAAATGGGGTGGTTGTAGCTCAGGAGGGAGAGCAGGTAATCTGCATACCAACTGGAAGGTTTGGTGGTTTGATTCCTGGCTGCTCTATTGTGCATGCCATATATACTTGGGAAGATGCTAACCCCAAGTTGCTCTCTCCAATGCATATACTGGAGTATGAATGTTAGATAGAAAGCACTTACTTAGAAAACACATTAAAAAAGTGCTTGTGTGAATGGGTGAATAAGTTAAGTTGTATAAACTGGCTTGAGTGCTCAGGTGGAGTAAAAGAAGTTCTATATAAGAACTAGTCCATGTGCCTCAAAGTTTTAGATTTCATTTCCTGGTGAAAATTTGTCTAAAATACCTGAGCCTACCTATAAGTTACATTCAGAAAGTGTTGTTCTTACATCCTCTCACCATTTGTACCTGTAATGTACCTGTGTTATCATTATGCATTAATACTTAATTTTTTAAAGGTAAAATGTATTCTCTTAAAGGCTAATAACAAATGCTGTAAAATACACATAGTTCAGTTAAAAGTACAATATGTCTAAAATTTGATTAAATTTAAATTTAAATTTAGAAATTAAAGAAAACTACATCAAAACTGTGCTAAATATACCTAGCTTGTTACTTATTAAATTTTGACCACTTGCATTTATGAAGCATGTTTCTCCTCCACACAAACTCACAGCTGAATGCCGCTGAAGAAGGATCCAAATAGTCCCAACATGCCCAGGAATTCAACACGACTCAAGTTCTTTACAATAAACTCTTCGCATACATTGGATATTCCGTACAGCATAGCTCCTCCCAGAACTAGCAGATTCCCAAACAGCTTCTGCTCTCCTGGAAAGATTCAGGAAGAAAGAGAGGAGGAATCAACACTCACAAATGACCAAGAGACCCCAACAAACTCACAGCACCCACACATGCATGCACCCTTAGTGGGCCACAATAATGCATTCTTTATCATATCAAATTACCAGTGGATCTGTGCCTTGATGAGCTGCTTGCAATCAAATGTAAATTTGTTGAGTGTCATCTTTTAAGTATTTATGTGTACTTGACAGTGTGTACTTGGTACTTGCCAAAGCCTTGCTGTCCACCAAGAAGAATGTCAGCTCCTACAATGCAGCCAATGCCAAGCAAACATAGACCTGTCCCAACAAAATGGACAGTCTTGTATCTCACTAGGAGAAAGAACCAGGACAGCAGCAATACCACTGGGATGACAAAACAGTCTAAGAGCTGAGAGAAAGAATCGTGCACAGAGAAAAAAATAAACAGGGTGATGATTTCTTTTTCGTTCACACCGGAAGTGTTGTTTCATTCTAATCAGACTTATCTTTTTGTTACTGTTGACTAGTGGCTCCATTACTGTGTATTCTAAACAATGCAATAAGTGATTTCAGTAGAGTTCCTAGTGGTCTGTCAATGCAGATTAGATCCGCATCACTGTCAGAGGATACCAATTTAATGTTTAAGAGACCCAAAGATTAATAATCAAATAGAATAGAACAGAATAGCCCTTTATTGTCATTGTAGATGTACAATGAAATTGTGGGTGACCCACACAAACTGCAGGAATATAATATAAATAGTAAGACTGCAGGAATAATTATTCATCCATCCATCTTCTTCCGCTTATCCGGATCTGGGTCGTGGGAGCAGCAGCCTAAGCAGAGAAGTGTCCATTTGAGCAGGTGGGTGTAGCTGGTGTGGATCCCTGCCTCCTGTAACCACCTTGGGGCGGGCCTACCATTCTCTCAACTGGACAGCGCACCTAGAGTTAGATCTGGACAATCAATGGAGGCTATTTATGGCCAACTTCACTGTCACCTCACCGCCAGTTCGGCAACCCACCTAAGCTGGTAACAGGCTCAAAGGCCGTTAAAGTTTCCATTTATGACACCCCATACTCCTGAAGCACCTCCCACAGGACACTACCAGGGACATAGTCTAATGCCTTCCACAAGTCCACAAAGCAGCTTGTCCAGTGTTCCACGACCAGGATGAAAGCCGCATTGTTCCTCCTGTATCCAACTACGGACTCTCCTTCACATCTCCTTCACATCACCCATCATTGAATCATACTTTTATTATCTCTGGCTCTCTTCCGCAGCATATGATTTTTCTTGTCTTCTTTCCCTCTCCAGAACCAGTCTCGGCAGATGGCCGCCCCTCCCTGAGCCTGGTTCTGCTGGAGGTGTCTTCCTGTTAAAAGGGAGTTTTTCCCTCTCACTGTCGCCAAAGTGCTTGCTCATAGGAGGTCATATGATTGTTGGGTTTTTCCCTGTATGCATTATTGTAGGATCTACCTTACAATATAAAGCACCTTGAAGCAACTGTTGTTGTGATTTGGTGCTGTATAAATAAAATTGAATTCAACTGAAGTCGGCAGTGCTCCACTCGCACTATACACAGTGCAGGTAGAGCACCACTTTCCCCTCCTGAGTATCGCAATATATATCGTGTATCATGAGAGGGCCAAAAAATATCTTGATATTAGATTTTCCTCTCATCACCCAGCCCTACTTTATTCTATACACTTTAAGCACTTTACATACCTTGCACCTTGTGCTAATTTAAATTCACTTATTACATTTCAAAGAAATGCATGTCTTTGAAATTCAAAGACATGCATTTCTTTGAAATGTGGGAGGAAGCCAGAGTAACTAAATTCTGAACTGCAAATCCCACATATCCAACCAAGGACCTGCTTGCTCT
Source organism: Copadichromis virginalis (assembly GCF_057382275.1). Classification (NCBI taxonomy): domain Eukaryota; kingdom Metazoa; phylum Chordata; class Actinopteri; order Cichliformes; family Cichlidae; genus Copadichromis; species Copadichromis virginalis. The sequence continues at coordinate 33,180,929 of NC_140632.1, read as the reverse complement.
GATGCAGCAACACCTAGCATGGCACCACCATGCCACACTGGCGAAGCAGAAGTCAAGGTATCCTGATTCTTCACTGATTTTCCATAATGGAACTCAAGGGCTTTTTTATTTAAAAAAAAAACAAAAAACCTCAAACAAGCTTTGTACCATAAACATCAACATTATTTTGTCAGACTTCACAAAAACTCTATGGGTACTATGAGGACAGCTGGCTTTGATGTAATGTCTGCAAACACGCACAGAAGCACTCACACATACCAACCTGTACACTGGACAGTGTAGTGTACTGGTAAGCCCTAAGGACCAAATAGTTGGCCTCAATGTCTATGACACCCAGAATCATGTATTTCCACCAGCGCTGCATTAGAATGGCCAGCAAGTTCCCTTCCCCTGGTGAGAAACATAGAAAGGGACAAAAGGAAAGAATCTCACAACAGTATTCCAAACATAGGGACAAGAATTCACTCCATTACAGCACATGTGCACACACACACTCACACACAAAATCGTGTTTTCATATCTTAGTGGGGACATCTAATGCTTTCCCTAGCATCTTACCCTAACCATCACAAATGAAGGATAACCCTAACTGCTTAGCCTAAACCTAACCATAAACGTATTGTAACCCTGATACTAAAACCACATTTTGAGTGTCAAAAAGACTTCAAACTCTTGGGGACAGGCATTTTGTCCCCATAAGGGCTACTGGTCCCCACAAGTTTAGTAATATTCAAATTTTTGGTCCCCACAAATATATGTAAACATTGTGTACACACACACACACACACACACACACAAAGTTACAAATGTCCTATTTAGTCAGTCAGCCAAAAATATTATTTTCTGTTTATATTTCGTGAAAATTGTGCAAGTAGTTTATACCATAAGATCAAATATGAAAGTCATTTCCACAACTTTGTCATTATCAAATAAAGTTAGGATCTTGCAACACAGAAGTTTGCAACAAGTGACAGTGAGTCTTTCACATCAATGTGAAAGATCAACAGGACCCTAAGAGTCTTCATCAGGGACTCAATGGGGACGTGGCAGACAACACTAGAGGCCAACTTCAAAGTCATAGCACAAGTCGCCATCAAGTGCAGGATGTACCAAGAAGATGCTCTGTCCCCACTGCTGTTCTGCATAGGCCTGAACCCCCTCAGTGAGTTCATTAACAACACTGGCTATGGATACCGACTATGGAATGGAGCAGTTGTCAGTCACCTCCTCTACATGGATGACATTAAGCTGTATGCCAAGAGTGAACAAGACATCGATTCACTGATCCACACCACCAGGATATACAGCAATGACATCGGAATGTAGTTCAGACTGGAGAAGTGTAGTCAGATGATAACAAAAAGAGGGGAAGGTAGTCAGAAGCTCTGAGCACAAGATCCATAGAGGCTGGGGTCTATCACACCAGGCAAGACCCGAGGCGCAGACTGTGTAAAGATGTCCCCGAGACAATCCAGCACATAACAGCAGGGTGCAAGATGCTAGCAGACAGGGCATACATGGAACACCATAACCAAGTGGCCGGCATAGTATACAGAAACATCTGTGCCGAATATGGCCTGGAAGTTCCGAGGTCAAAATGGCAAACTCCCCCAAGGGTGGTGGAGAATGACCGAGGGGCTTCCAGATACAGACGGACAAAATGGTGGTGGCTAACCAACCCGACATAGTGTTGGACAAGCAGAAGAAGACGGCCTTAGTGATAGATGTAGCAATACAGAAGGAAGGCATGAAGGAACATGAGAAGCTTGAGAAGTAACAAGGGCTCAGCGAAGAGCTCAAGAAGATGTGGAGGGTGAAGGTAACAGTGATCCCAGTGGTAATCGAAGCGCTCGGTGAAGTGACTCCCAAGCTAAATGAGTGGCTCTCATCAAAATAACTAATGTCCACTCTTATTGGAGTGGACTCTGACCACTAACCTCTAACTCAGCATCCTCATCCTCCTGGACCTTTCTCTAGCCTTCAACACCGGTTTCTCATCTAACTAACCGGTGCTTTACTCTCTTGCTTTCAGTCCTATCTCTCCAACACGCAATAGTTTGTGAACAGTAAATGGACATAAAGCACTTTTCTACTCTATATACAGTTGGAGAAACCTGCAGTCAGCAAATATGAAAGTGCATATTTGCTGACTGCACAGACAGTTAGTTAGAAAGCACTTTATACAAGTGCTTTCTAACTAACATTGGCACACATTCATACTCCAGTGGATGCATCGGAGTGCAACTTGGGGTTAGTATCTTGCCCAAGGATATTTAGGATTCAGACTGGAGGGTTTGAACAACCAATTAGCAGATGACCTGCTCTACCGCCTGAGCTACAGCCACCCAGTCTGTTACACGTCTACTCCAGTTAACCAAGATGTGCCTCAAGGTTCTGTGCTTGGATCCCTGCTCTTCATTTTGGTATTTATTTGCGAATCTAGTTTCATTTCAGCTTATCTGGTTAAATTCTGTCATGCCTAGGTTACAGTGTAAGTTCATGGCTTATCACGTTCCCCTTATGTCCCACCCCTGTGTTTAAGTCTCCCATATTGGTTAGTGTGTCTGTCTGTCATGTCTCATGTCTGCGTGGTTCATGTTGTCAAGCTCATGTCACGTCTGCGTCCTATTTATAGTTCCTGTTGTATTTTGAAGGGGTCTTGTGTTCCATGGTGTCATTAGGTTCATTCTAGTCAGCTGTTTCCTCATGTGTCTCCACTTCCATTGATCTCCTCGTTTGTGTATTTAAGCCCTCTGTCTTCTTGACTTCAGTGTCTTGTGTCTGTGCTACCCACATCATCTCACAGTTTTCATAGTTATCTTGTTAAAAATCATAGTGAGAATCATAGTTTAAAGTCATAGTTAAAATTTGCCCAGTGTAAATTTCGGTTTTCTCTCATTTTGCCTTGTCTTATGTTTGTGAGTTTCAGCCCCAAAATAAAGGCTTGCTTTTTGTTCAAGTTTAGTTTTGGTTCCTCATCTGTGTCTCCACCTGGGTCCTCCTCACACACTCCACACAGTCTGTCTCCGCAGGCTGTGACAATATTAACATAAAAACAAAACATAAAACAGGCCTGATGGTACTCAAACTGAACATGAATTAAAAGTCAACACAAAAAAGACTGTATAGACCCTGGTATTCATTGACATAGACAGTTGCCTCATCTTCATTATTATCATTCTTATTATAATTAGATAGCTAGATAGAATATTGATATTGATTTATGCACTCACACATCTTAGCTTGTGGCTTTACCTTGCTTGACTGCCAACGTGGTAGTGTACACCAGAAACAGCAGGATGTAGTTGAGGAAGCTCTGAAACACTGGAGTGTTAGCGTGAAAGTCATTCGCCAGGTATTTGCTTGTCAGACCTAAAGCGCAAATTAACAAGGACAGGACCTGACCCAGGGCCAAGGTCACCAGCAGGTCCCTGTGGAGGACAGCACACACGGACAAAAAGTCAGTTTTATGACTGAGCATGAATGGCAAGGATTATTATAATCATAAGGCAATAATATACTCTAACGTTCTCTGCTTGTTACATCATTCTCTGTCATAAGAGATGACTTATAAAATTAAATACCTGAAATCATACTTACTAATGCAATAACCGTTTTTGGCCACCAGGAGTACTTGAATGTACCAAGAAGCACACAGTGACCCACAATATTTTGTCAAAAGTATACGCTTGTCCGCCTTCACAAGTATGTGAACTTTTTTTAAAAAGAAAACCTGTCCTGCAGTCAGTATTGTGATCTGAGTGCACGGTGGTGCCGAACACATTTTGCCTTTGCAACAACAGCTATACAGAATCTCTATAGGCTCCTCTTGTTCATGTGAATCTTTTATCTGTTTGTTTGTTTGTTTGTTTGTTTGTTTGTTTGTTTTTGTTTTATTTCAGACATTACATTATATGTGGAATAGTACAATGATGTCTAAGGCAAGACAGGCAAGACACCAAAACAATAAAAAAAATACAACAGGTGGGGAGGTAGAAACAAATAGACAAAAACAGATAAAATAGTTTGTTTGAAACAAACAAGAATTCCTTTCACTGGAGCTTGTAAAAACAACCCCAGACCATAATACCCAGTTTACACCAACCACTGCATCCAATGCTTTATATTGTACTTAGTGATGTAATGCTTAAATGTAGCTGCTCGGCCATGGAAACCAAAAATGATCATCACTTGATATCTTACTGTTTGTGTCTGATAAGGTTGTCCACTGTTGGAATGACAGAGAATGAATCAAAACAGTACAAGGAAGGCAGCTAAAAATTAGAAGTAGAATAGAATAGAATTAGAATTGAACTTACCATAAAGCTATGTAAAACTGAAATGGTCCTCCTCCACCAAGACAGAAATAACTATTTGTGCAATAATTACCAAGAGGATGTTGATTAAACTTGGTGGAGATGTGGGACATGAGAAAAGGAAGAACCTATTGAACCCATTCGATTACTTTCCGCATCTTGCAAAAGAAGGATCAACTTAAGCCTTTCTGTAGGTTACTACAAGTGACTCTTTCACTTTGTCACGTTGTTTTCACAGCTGAAACGTTGATGTGTTGCACATAAATTCGAGCTAGTTTAAGCTAATAGACGACACCAATATAGGAGAAATATGCTTTCTCTTTCTAGTCCCTGTCAGTACTCTCGCTGCAGCATTTTGGATTAACTGAAGGCTTTCCAGGGAGTTTTTTAGGACATTCTAATAATAACGAATTACAGTAATCATGCCTAAAAATAATAAATCCATCTACTAGTTTTTCAGCGTCACTGTGAACAGGGATATTTATAATTTTGGAGATGTTTCGAAAATGGAAGCGAGCAGTCCTACATATTGGTATTGGTAGGCATGTAGTAGGCAAATACAAAGGGAGTTTGAAGGATGCAGTGAGTGAGGCCAATGAGTAGAGGTGACGGAGGCTTTAGCAGACACGGGGACTGGACAGCAGCAATTTAGCGGAAAGATAAACGCAGCACGGCAGCAGACACCGACCCAACACAACTTGTCTAGCCCTGGACACCAACATAAAACGAAATGTATTATAAATGTATTAACGCTCCTTCTCGAATGCTTTACCCTCCACACACACAGCTCTTTGCACGATGCTACGATGACATCTGTTGCTCAGTATGCAGCAGAATCTGACGGGTGTGATGGAGAGCCTGTGTTTGGAGCGCAGAGTGAATGGAAATTGTTCAGCGCCATCACGATCATCTTACCTCGTCAAGACCTTTCTGATCCGCTGGTAAAGGCTTGCGGTGCCCGTATCTCTGGGAACACCCTGTACTGTCGACACAAAAGAAATCATTCTTTTACCGAGCGTGCGGATATCAGCGCATTGTGCTCGGAGGAGTACCGGAGGAGAAGGAGGGGCGTCGGCAGAGAAGCTGCGGAGCTACTGGTCTCCGTCCCGCGGGCAGCAGTGCACAGGTTGCAATGCACTTCGCAGGTGATACAAAAGCAACGACGCTGTTTCTACTTCTGAATTTAGAAGTAGAAAATTAGAGATCATCCAGGAGCTGACCTCTAACTGCATAAATCTTTTAAGATTTATTAAAAAGTTATTGGTGTGTGTCATCCGTCTTTGTGGACAGACAGAGCTCTTTATCTGCATAGTAATGAAAATATGCCTTCTAATAAGGGAAGCGTGTATAATGTAAACTGAATTGGTCCTGACATGGGACCCTGTGGAATTCCATAATGTGTGAAGAGGACTCTCCATCTCCGTGATCATATTAGATCTATTAAATGATTCAAACAAGTATAGCCCGGTGCCTTTTAATGCCTACAGCTGGCGCTAATCGCTGTAATAAAATGTGATCAACTTTCGATCACTGCACAGAGGTCTAGCATGACAGGCAGAGATGAGTCCACAAGATCATTTGTAACCTTCACTAAAGCTGTTTCTATATTGAATGTAACCCTAGAGAGTTACTAAGGGTTTCAGTGTATTATGAGCAGAGATGGGACAGTAATGCATAATCTGATTACTTTTTTAAAGTAATGGGATTACTTTCTTGGAGACGTAACAGTAACGAATTACTTACTTATTGTAACAACCCTTTTGGGTTATAGCACCACTAGGGGGGGTTGCCCTACTATTGTAGTAGCTATGGGAGTCTCCTAGGGGGTGTGTGAGTTGTTAGCGGCAGCCATTACATGCTGCTCGTGTTCTGTTCTCAGGATAGACCTCAGCGACTACCGATCCCCGCACATGTATGTACGGACAGTGTAGAGCCGTGGAGACCTGGCTTGTATGGTCTTATGTTGCTGACAAGGAATAAAGGTCTGTTGTTTAATTTAACTGACTGGCTCCGTGTTATCCGGCTAACCTCCACACCACATGCCCGCTGGACCGGCTAGCCGCTCCTTCCTCGCCAGACTGCTGTTACATTATGAGTGAGGTTAGAATATTGCATTCATTATCAAGTTTTACTAAGTAAAATTACTGTGATGAGAAATAATAAAATAGCAGGTGTGATCTCCAGATGGTATGTGAAGCATTCATTGATAACATGGGCCAAGTCTAGGGTTGCCAACTCCCTGAAAAATAAATAAGGGACACCTCGTGGCCAGGGCCGGGCGACCCAGTTGTCTTCACCCTTCCCAGTGTGGTGAATTTTCTAGCTCTTTTTTTGTGTGTGAAATTATTTTTTTAACCATTTGACTTGAATTTGATTTAAGTAGATGTGTATTCTTTGTGATATGAACACATGTGAAACAAATGATCATTTAGCCATTTATTTTTAGCTCAAAATGACAACATTAACACAGTAAAACAGGTCTCTTTCTTAAACAGAAGCCTGTCATGCTTAACTTTTGAGAATATAAGTAAATCTTTCTTTAAAAGAACTCTGTCCTGCTTAACTTAAAATAATAGAAAACAATAGAAAGAAAAATATTCTTGTAACAGTGCACATTTAGTGCATTTAGTACAATTGGCTTCAGCTGAGGTATTATTTCAGCTTTTCTAATGCTAATCAGCTGCTCCTGTTTGTAAACCCGCTTGTTCCCATGATTACGCATCATAACTCATCATCATTATTCATCTATGTATTACTTTTATGTATTAGTCATCAATTTGTTGTAATCATCTATCCTTGCAGTTGTTTATTACACAAAATAAATTATATTATCACACTTCTGGCCACATAGCGCTGATATTCATTGCACATGCCCATATTAACTTTTTCCAGCCAGGTGTTTTCCTTTTCCCATTCTTCCCTTTCTCTGAGGGGAACAAACATTGCTGCTCTAACGCTGGGCTCACACTGTGCGGTTTTAGGCCCATTTTGAGACGATTTTTGAGTGATCGGACCGATTTTGGCCTTCATCGTGCGTCGTGTAGTATACGTGGGGTAACGAGAAGTGATTAACACCTCACGACCAGCTCCCGATCATCAATCGCTCGTGAGGGTGTCACCACAGGGGCTCACTGCTCACGCGCAAACACGTAAACGTCGGTGAAAAAGACGGAGCAGCACGGCTGTGCAGCGTGTGATCTGGACACAAGCGACGGAGGCACAACTTGGAGAACTTTGGAAAGCTCATCCGAGCCTTTTCGATGTGGCATCACAAAATGATCACGACCACAACAACCGTGAAAATAGTTGGATCGACACTGCTGCTCAGTCACAGCTGCCTGATCAATGTTTTTCATTAGCAATTTAGCAAAGTTGATGGTGGTGGTGTGTCTGTGTGAGTGAAAGACAGAGAGGGAGAGCGACAGATTTTCTGTTATAACCTTCATGTTATGGAGGCACAGTGTGCGCACTCAGGTCGCATCAGAGCATCGGGCCGTATAGTGTGAGACCTGCATCGTGACCTACCAACTTCTAACCCCTGCGAGTCAATTGTGCAGTTTGAGCAGGAGCTGAATAACGCGACTGAAAAAATCGCACAGTGTCTGCCCAGCTTTAGGTGTACTGTCATCCGAGACTTGCACCGCAGTGTCGGCGTTTGTTTCCCTGTTGGCCATGCTTCTTGTTGTGGTCATCTGTTGTCTTCCGGTATTTTCTCTGTAAGCGACCTTTCCTCGACCAATGAGATGAGCGGTAATCTGAATTGTTATACTCGAATTGTCATAAGTGTGGTGTCAGCTCATTGGTCACAAAGCAGGAGAGGGGCTGGGAATTATGTTTTCAAACAAAGTGTTAATTCCATAAACATTTATAGACTACTTTTGATTCTCACTGTATTACGGGACAAAGTGCGTCCCTTATTAGCTCAATACGGGACGTGTACTTTTGTTTCTAAATACGGGACGATTCCGTATTTTAAGGGACGGTTGGCAACCCTAGCCAAGTCACCCCTCCACGATTTTTTGAAATGATTGGTCTGGGAAGAAAATTGTGTAGTTTGGCATTGCTCAGCTTCCTTAAGAATGGCTTCTTGGCAGCAACCATTTTACATGAGGCTTCGAAAACATATGGATCACCTGAAGGGTCAGATCCATCTCACGGGTCTTGTGCCAATACCTTGCAGGATTTTTTCTGTTTCTATATCTCAAGGACATGGCAATACGTGCCTTGAGATGACTGTTGTGTTTTGGTGAAATAATAAAACTAAAATGCAAAGAATGCTAATATGCCAAGTTTTCAGTTAAAAACTTTTTTGATGCACAAATACTATTTGATGCCCATCAGAATGTCACCGTTGGCATTTTTCATAGCTGGATTTATGCTTGATTCAACGATCTATATGCTAAGTGACTTTAAAAAAAAAACAATAAAAAAAAACAACATTGTACCTAACCATTTTCAGACTAATGTCCGAAGAAAAACTTCAGACAAACTATTATTCAAGACCACCTTAAAAATGACAAACAAGTCTTGCTGCACTGAAGCAAAATATAAAGAACTGAGTCGTGTCCAAGCACACAGTGAGTCGAGGTTAAATCATAATAGAAAGAGTTCATTCTGTCATAAAAGGAGCTTTCTTTTCCTCTAAGAGTGTTAACAGACACAAAAACACACTCAAATACACACAGTGCATTTCTTTATTTCAGACCAAAAACAATGTTGAACAACCGTCTGTATGTGCATGAAACAACACTACACATGAACATGACTGCAAGCTGGAGGCCACAGAGACAAACAGAGCTACAGGAATTTCTCATATTTACACATTAGCCACTCTGCTGTTCAGCTCCTGTGCTGCATGCCCCTAAACTGCTGCTATATTTCCTTGTGATGCAGCTTGCACAAAAAGATTCGTTTTTTCTTTATATAGTCTATGTGAAGGCAATTTTTCCATCAGCAGTAAATGACAGCTGGAGAAAGAATGAAACAAACGAGGGTGTTAGGACCACCGAGTCTGTGGAGACAGTCTTACGTCAGTGCCATTTTTTCTTGTTTTACCGAGCATGTTCCATGAGTCCTGGAATGTGAATTCATTAGAAGACAAGCTGGTGGTAAACATTGGCTGGCTATGTTTCCTGGTTTCCATATATTTGAAATGTCTTGTTGTATTAGAGGTCCAGCAGATGGGCATAGCTGAGCCGACGAGTAATGAGGGACGGTAGTCATTATCTGTCCGGGATGTCCTGGCTGTGTAAAGCCCACACTTGTGTATTTAATATCACTGTCCGAGCCGCTGCTGACAAGCCCCGTACCGCTGCAGGGCACCCAACAAGTCCTCATACGAGATATTTCTGTGGGATGGCAGGGAGCTGAGGGCACAGAGTAGGTTACACATTGAACATAGTGCGCTTCAAAGTGAATTCAGTTAATGACATCAATTTCAAAATTCAAACAAACTTTCATACTTTATTGTCATTATTAAACGTGGTCCATCGAAACGTGCAAATTCTGAGATGTAAAGAAGCTTACATGAACTCTGTGAGCCTGATGTGCCAGGGGAGGAAGCCCAGTGTGCTGTTCACAGGACCAAACTTCACCACCAACTCAGGGTCTGGAATATTCTTTGATTCTGAAACAAGCACAAAGAAAGCGAACATGTTATCAAGACAATCTTTTTTCTCCTATTTACTGAGAATCTGCATGTTCTGACTATAGAATGAACTCAAATCTGAGAGTGGCTCCCATTCAGCAGTACTTGTGTAGCTGTCACCCGAGATCCACAGCCACACAGGTTAAAGAAAATTTAGGTAATATACATCCACTCTCACTGGATAATACACTTCTCCACAGTTATGGTCATTTTTGGTGCCATAAATGTGTCCAATCCCCGGAATTTTAGAAAACTTGAGTCATTATTTAAGTTAAATTGATTTTCTAGAGGTTGTTTGTTTTGCATTTATTTGTCTCCAATTGGCTGAACTGTTGCATTGGATAGTCTAATTAAATACAGAAGCCTAACCAGTGGACTGGAATTCTACTGGGGCAATATGTTGTGTAATACCTCTGTTACAAGATGATTTATTTCTTAAAATAGTTTAATGGTTTTTGGATATTATTTTGTGTCAAATAACAAAAAGACATTTTGACTGCTACATCTGTGCTTCTTTGTTCTTTCCAACACTCATAAATTACATGGCACACATTCACTTTTCTCCTCTAAGTATTTTTTTGGACATATCCATACGACACTTTTCCTAGGCCTCTTTACACAAGAGGTTCAACAGTGGGGAAAAATGCCCAGGAGAAACATTTTACAGCACTTCAATGTCATGTCCATCTCTTGCATGTAAAAGTACAATCCCATGACATGGCGCAGCTAACCTGGATCCTCTACAGGTTACGCTCCTTCTTTAAGCTGTCCAATAATGATTCAATCCTATTCAGTTTTATTTATACAGCACCAAATCACAACAACAGTTGCCTCACGGCACTTATATTGTAAGGTGACCCTAAAATAATGCAATGCAATAATAAATAAAGAAAACCAAAAACGCCAACAATCATATAACCCCCCCCCCCACCCCAAAATGAGCAAGCGCTTTGGCAACAGTGGGAAAGAAAAAAAACATTTTTAATATTAAGAAACCTCCAGCAGAACCAGGCTCAGGGAGGGGCGGCCATTTGCGTAACCAGCTGGGAGTGAGTGGATAAAGACAGAATAAAATACTTAATACACGTCTTAATTACTTTTAAAACACACAGTACACACATCCACTGGATCTTGAAATTCTTTTGCTTTCAACAGTAATGAGTTAATGAACTCCATGACACACTTCTAATGATTAGGGAAAAGAAGCCTTCTAAGACTCTTTCTTAATAAGCACACGCAGCTTCAGTAACCCCCTCTAGCTTTATTAAGGGCTACCAAGGTGTTCCCAGGTTGGTGAGCAACAATCTCTCAAGTGTGTTCTGAAAAACATCAAAGTATCTTTACACATGCACACAGGCATAAAGTGCTACCTCTGAGAAGCAGGTCTAGCATGGAAACATTAATGTCTTTGAAGCTCCTTTCCTTGTTTTCCACAGAGCGGCAGAGCTGCTGTGCTACATGGACAATGCTCTGCTTCCCATCGTCAGGAGACAGCACCCTCACTGTGGGCCTGCAGGACACAACTGCAACAAAGGACACATAAAAACACATTAAATTAAATATGACTACTAATGGTATTCTTCTGCAAATACACACCCAAATTTTCAACTTTGTAAATTTTTTTTTTTTAATACTGTAACCTCACTTGCACACCTGATGTAGACTACTGGAGCACACTGGTGAAGTATGGATTGAGGGATTTTAGATTACACCTGGGAAACATATTGTTGGGTAAACTGAGAAACTGCTGGGTCAATATAATGATGCTTCGGCTTCAGTCAGACATTACCTCAGTGGAACAAGCCAATTAGTGACATTATTTATTTATGTTACCATCTATGTTCATTTCGTTGACTAATAATTTTTTTCCACAAAGGAACTACTTAAAGAAAACTAAAATATGTGGATAAATACTACGATGAAATGAACTGACACTTTCTGACTCACCTATTCTTAAATGTAACCATTCACACCAACCATGTAACTTCACTGTATGAATGTGTGGCATTTATTACCAATCCAAGTCTGAATAAAAAGCTCTGACCAGCCAGACCAGTGGACTCGTAGCTCAAAACATGACTGGTCAACTGGGTATCTGAAATTATTTCTCTTCCTCAGATGTGACAGCAACTTTACCAAGAACAGCTGAAACTGCCCCATGAAATTTTACCTGCTACTTCTATCTGTAGAGAATCTGATGAACCCAGAATTTCCATTATTTTATTGTCTTAATTCGAAACTTCAGGACCAGCTCATCATGGTTTAACATTGACTTAATTTTTTTTCTTGACACTGTGTGAGGACAAAAAGTTCAGCCTGTACATACATTACATGAAAAGTTTGAACTTGAGAGTAAGTGGCTCAGGTGTGTGTTTTTGCACAATTACGTAACTACTCATTTAATTGTCTTTCTTTTATTTATTTTTTTGCTGTGTTCAGTGGTTGTAGAAATGGTTTATATTAGCATTTAGCTGAGATTCTGAGGTTTCTATGGATATCAGACATGTTGATATTTGCATCAAAGAATTGACGTTAAACTACAGTTTAACCCCTTTGCCCCCAGAACCGGGGGCTCTCCAAAGTAAAGGGTGTAAGGGTCTGAAGTTTGAAGTTTTATAAGTGGATTCCATCTAACCTAATGAAGAACAATACAGAAAACAAAAATGAGGTTGTAGGCACTTCCAACAAGTGGACACAGAAATTTTGGAATGTAACTACTTATATGTAACACAGTCACAGAATTTAATTACAAGAAAAACATTGATCTGGAAATATACAATTAAAATACAGTTACTAATCAAAATGTTGGTATTACAAGTTTAAAAGTTCTTGTTGGTAAAAAGCTTCCAAGTACATCTGAGTCTGTAATTGTATGAACTTAAAATCAAAGATATCATGCCAGGTTCTTACCATTGTGCTGGTGTTGGTCACTACCACTGCTCAGGAACTCCACACTGTGCATAGATCCATCAACACCCAGCAGATCCTGTTGCTGCCTTTTTATTTCCTCGAGTAGACGAGAGTTGTTCTTCTGAAAAACACCTGGGTTGAGGAAAAGCACATCATTCAGTTCAGGTTGATCAAAATCACCAAGTAGACCTAAGACAGAAACAGTAATTGTGAAGAAACATGACTTTTGGATTGATAGAATCTATTTTCTTTAAAACAAAGCAAATAAATCCAAAATTAGGGGCAACTGTGGCTCAGTCAGTAGGGTGCGTGGTCTACCACTTGGAAGGTCAATAGATAGATTGGAGAAACCAGGTATCAATGTGCAAAATACTGAATCCCCTAGTGCAGGGGTGGCCAACCCGCGGCTCTCGAGCCGCATGCGGCTCTTTGCCTGGTTTCATGCGGCTCTTACGTTCATATCAAAGTTTGTGTTTTGATTTTTTTTATGTTGTTGTTTTAAAATGTGCGCGTTCGCTTCGCTTGAGTTCAATACGGTATTTTCATCAAATGCGCATGTGTGTGAGATGAAAATACCGCAAAGTTTCCCAGTAGGAGCAAGTTCGCCCTTAAAATGGCAGGAAAAAAATGCACAGCAAAAAGAAAATATGAAGATGAACACAGGACGTTTTTAACAGAGTGGGAGAGTTTATATTTTTTTGTTGGACGCAATGGTAAGCCATTCTGCCTTATATGTCAGACGTCATTAGCGCATTTCAAAGCTTCAAATCTTCAGCGCCACTTCAGCTCACTCCATGCTAACATCGACCAGGAATTTCCAAAAGGGACTGAACTTCGCAAGCACGAGTTGGCCACTTTGAAAAGTCAGGCAGAAAAGCAGATACAGTTTTTCCAAAAATTTACGAAGCGGTCAGAGACCATAACGCTCGCATCCTATCAGCTGGCTTGGAACATTGCACGGGCTAAAAAGCCATACAATGAAGGGGAGTTCGTTAAAAAATGCCTCAGTGATGTTGTTGAAATCTTGTCTCCTGAAAACGACAAATTAAAACGCATGGTATCAGACGTCCAACTGTCCCGCCACACTGTTGAACACAGAATATCGGACATTAACACGGCTATTGAATCACAGTTGCACTCTGACCTTCAAGCATGTGAGTATTTTAGTGTCGCATTGGATGAGAGTTGTGATATACAAGACAAGCCTCAGTTGGCAATATTTGCACGGTCTGTTTCAAACGATTGTGTGATCAAAGAAGAACTCCTGGATATTGTGCCATTAAAAGACAGAACCCGTGGCATAGATGTGAAAGAAACCATGATGGCTGCATTTGAAAAAGCAAATCTGCCCATAACGAAATTAACTGCAATAGCCACGGATGGAGCACCAGCCATGATGGGATCTGTGAACGGGCTTGTGGGGCTGTGCAAAGCTGACCAAACTATTCCTGACTTTTGGAATTTCCACTGCATCATCCACATGGAGCAACTCGTGTCTAAATCATTGAATTTAGATAACGTCATGAAGCCTGTGATGGAAATCGTCAACTATATCCGCACACATGCGCTTAACCACAGGCAATTCAAGAATCTCATCGCTGAGCTGGACCAAGGGCTTCCAGGTGACCTGCCGCTGCACTGCACTGTGAGGTGGCTGTCAAAAGGCCAGGTACTCTCTCGCTTCTTTGAGCTTTTGGATGCCGTGAAACTGTTTATGGAAAAGAAGGACAAGGACTATCCCGAGCTCTCGGACCTCAAGTGGATTATGGATCTGGCCTTTTTGGTCGACATGCTGTGTCACTTGGACAGACTGAACCTGACCCTGCAGGGTAAGTTAAAAATGCTCCCTGACCTGGTGCAAAGTGTGTTTGCGTTTGTCAACAAACTGAAGCTGTTCAAGACACATATTCAAAAGGGAGATTTAACGCATTTTCCCACTCTGCTAAAAGCCAGCGGGCAAGTCGCCAGTGCTGCCCTGAGTAAGCAAAGAGCCAGATATGCAACGCTGATTGAAAACTTGCACGAAAGCTTCGTGACCCGGTTCCATGATCTACAATTGAAAAGGCCACAGATTACGTTCCTCGCCGACCCATTTAATGCAGAGACCGGCTGTTTGAAAGTCCCGCTAGTCACAGATGAAGCTGCGGCTGAGTTGGAGATGATCGATCTTTGTGAAGAGGACCAATTGAAACCTGCTTTAAGGGAAGGGACCATTGAGTTCTGGAAAAGTGTGCCAATGGAAAAATACCCCAATGTCAAACGGGCTGCGCTTAAGATACTGTCAATGTTTGGGTCAACATACGTCTGCGAGTCTGTGTTTTCTACCCTAAAACATGTGAAATCAAAGCATCGATCTGTTCTGACTGACACACATGTGAAAGAATTGCTTCGAGTGACAACAACGGAATACAAGCCAGATTTAAAGAGGATTGTTCAAGGCAAGGAATGCCAGAAGTCCCACTAAACAACATGCATTATAAAAGTAAATGCTATTGTAGATTATTATATTTTTGTTTGTGGACTTGGTTGAACTGAGAGTTCGTGTGTGTGAGACAGTGCACACAATGTTCATTGTTGAAAATGACTGGCCTGTGGTTTTAGTACTGTAGGAGTCCATTTCTGTCATTATCATGTTGGTGTGTGACATTTACAATAAATCTGGCTGAGCAGAGATGTGTGTATTTTGTGTGTGTGTGTGTGTGTGTGTGTGTGTGTGTGAGTGAGTGAGTGAGTGAGTGAGTGAGTGAGTGAGTGAGAGAGAGGAAAGGATGGGTGATGTTCATGTGTGCCCATGCGTATGATGTGGCTCTTTGCGGTAACACAGTAAAAAAAAAAGTGGCTCTTGGTCTCTGACTGGTTGGCCACCCCTGCCCTAATGCATTCATCTACATGTGTTTAAATTTAAATATGATCAACCTATCTCTAATAATCGGCTATGTACCACAGGCCTTCAAGCTGGCTGTAGTTAAACCTTTACTTAAAAAGCCATCTCTAGACCCAGCCGTCTTAGCTAATTATAGGCCAATCTCCAACCTTCCTTTCATATAAAAAACCATTGAAGAAGTAGTTGTCAAACAGCTAACTGATCATCTGCAGAGGAATGGCTTATTTGAAGAGTTTCAGTCAGGTTTCAGAGCTCATCACAGCACAGAAACTGCTAGACCTCAGAGTGCAGCGTTCGATACTGTTGACCATAATATTCTATTAGAGCAATTAGAACATGCTGTAGGTATTACAGGTTCTGCACTGCAGTGGTTTGTATCATATCTATCTAGTAGACTCCAATTTGTTCATGTAAATGTTGAGTCTTCTTCACATGGTGAGGTTAATTAGGGAGTTACACAGGGTTCAGTGCTAGGACCAATTCTGTTTACATTACACATGCTTACCTTAGGCAGTATCATCAGAAGACATAGTGTACATTTTAACTGGTATGCTGATAACACACAGCTCCATCTATGAAGCCAGATAACACACACCAAATAGTTAAACTGCAGGAATGTCTTAAAGACATAAAGACCTGGATGGCCGCTAACTTTCTGCTTCTTAATTCAGATAAAACTGAGGTTATTGTACTCGGCCCTGAAAATTCTAGAAATATGGTATCTAACCAGATTCTTACTCTGGATGGCATTACCTTGGCCTCTAGAAACACTGTGAGGCACCTTGGAGTCATTTTTCACCAGGACATGTCCTTCAACGCACATATTAAACAAATATGTAGGACTGCTTTCTTCCATTTGCACAACATCTCTAAAATTAGAAATATCCTGTCTCATAGTGATGCTGAAAAACTAGTTCATGCATTTATTACTCCTAGCCTGGACTACTGTAATTCATTATTATCAGGAAGTCCTAAAAACTCCATGAAAAGCCTTCAACTAATCCAATGCTGCAGCAAGAGTACTGACAGGGACTAGAAAGAGAGAGCATATTTCTCCTGTATTGGCTTCCCTTCACTGGCTCCCTGTTAAATCCAGAATTCAAGCGAATTCAAAATCCTGCCATTAGAGCATTTCACTCTCACGCTCCCGGCTTACATGTTGTTCCTAGAGTATTTAAAAGTAGAATGGGAGGGAGAGCCTTCAGTTTTCAGGCCCCTCTTCTGTGCAACCAGCTTCCAGTTTGGATTCGGGAGACAGACACTATCTCTACTTTTAAGATTTAAGATAAAGCATATAGTTAGGGCTGGATCAGGTGACCCTGAATCCTCCCTTAGTTATGCTGGCATAGGCTGCTAGGGGACTCCCATGATGCATTGGGTTTTCCTTTTCAGTCACCTTTTTCACACACTATGTGTTAATAGACCTCTCTGCATTGAATCATACTTGTTTTTAATCTCTGGCTCTCTTCCACAGCATGTCTTTTATCCTGTCTTCCTTCTCTCACCCCAACCGGTCGCAGCAGATGGCCCCGCCCCTCCCTGAGCCTGGTTCTGCTGGAGGTTTCTTCCTGTTAAAAGGGAGTTTTTCCTTCCCATTGTCGCCAAAGTGCTTGCTCATAGGGGGTCATATGATTGTTGGGTTTTTCTCTATATGTATTATTGTAAGGGTCTACCTTACAATATAAAGTGCCTTGAGGCGACTGCTATTGTGATAAAATTGAATTGAAAATTGAATGTGTGTGAAAGTTAGATAAAAGTACTGTATTTACGTCTGTGTGATTCAGTAATCAGACAGACACAATGTGGCATGTTGTATGAAGTGCTTTAACTGAGGGATAGGTAGAAAACTGCTAAATAAAAAACCGTCACCATAGTGGAGACTTTACATCATTTGGCAATGACAAAAACTACAATCTGAGAGACCCTAAGGTGAGGAGCTTGGTCATTAGAGAGGGATGGAATAGAGCCGCTGCTCCTCCATATCAAAAGGGGCCAACTGAGGTAGTTTGGGAATGTAAAATAACTTCAGTCAGAAGGCACTCTCCCTAATTCAGTCAAAACATTAATATCAGTTAGCTTTACGAGATTTGTCATTTAGGGAGAAGGGGACAATAATTTCAACAATTTGAGGCTAAAATGCTCAGCTGCAGTATAACCTCCGCTTAAAGTTAAAAAGCAGAAACATAACTGTAACAGGGGAAAAAAAGCAACAAAATGAAGTCTTGATGGATGCTCAATCATCCAGGTAAGTGAATCCCAAAAGTTGATTCTGTTCATTTGGATGTAGCGTTTTCACTCAGAGAAACGTTTCGTCACTCATCCATGTTTCCCCAATCTTATAAACAGTGCATTTGCACAATAACGTTTTATAAGGTTAGTGAAAATCTGCAGTCAGCTGAGGTCACTGTCAAGTTACTTGGATGAGTGATGAAACGTTTCTCCTACTGAAAATGTGACGGCCAAATGAACAGAATCAACCAAAAAAATGAAAAGATGAATACAAGTTTAATAGTTAAATATTGCGCAGTTGTTTTAACGTTTGAATAGTGTCTGTAGCTGAAAGTATGTTGAAACAAAATTAGGACTTGGAAGTGGTGAAAAAAGACAGATTTAATTTGCATTTAATGTAAACAATTAAACAGGGTATTGCTAATCTGAAAAGGAAAAGATTCGCTACATCTTCAGCCTAAGCATTAAAGGGGAAATTTATACAGAGAATGAATGTAATACAATGTAATCTTAAAAGCCTCAAAGTTGGAAACAATATCTTTAAAATGCATATTAGAAACAATGTACATCTAATAAAATAAAATAAAAATGCTTAAGAGTCAGAAGAATACTGAATATTTAAAGCTCACACGCATTAATACTCTTTAAGACTGGAATTATGATTTTCTTTTTTCCACTTAAGAATCTGTGTGTGTGTGTGTGTGTAAGAGAGAGATATAAAGATATAAAATATGGGTTCAGTGACATCTGCAAATCATTGCATTCACATCGGATGAACTTGTCCAAATAATATCCAAACTACACTAAACTACGTGTATAGTTTTTTTTAAAAACAACAAATTTAAAGCTATTTTTGATGAAGCTGTGATTTATTATTTTATGAACTTCACTGTATAAAAGCGCAAGCAGCAAACTCAGCTGATAGGAGTAACATGCTTACCGTGATTATCATACACGCTAACATAGGATATGCCGACAGCCATACACCACACCACCACGTTTGCTATGTCCGGATAACTGGGCTCTTCTTCCGCAACCAACAGGCCGATATGGACCGGTATCTTCTTCAGGGACTTTCCGTCAGACAGACACCGTGACCGGCCACCGCCGGTGCTCTTTTCAGTTATCGGTTTAACATTAGCATCTGGGCCATGATTCAGATTATTCTGAAAGTCTGGAAATCCAACTAGAGATATCGGCAACAGCAGGACAGTCGCTGCTCGCTCCCACAGCCGGCCCTTCCAGCTCTGGATGCGGACGTGGAGCCAAGAGAAGAGCGCTCTGTTGACGTGAACGAGAATCAGTAATAGCCGCCATAACAAACTGTACATAAGCGCCATTTGTGTCCGCATTTCGTGTAGGGGGAAAACCCAGGATAAAGTACAAGAACACGACCACTTTATTCTGATATATTATCCGCGTAAATGAGCTCAGCAGTGCTTATGGCTCATCATGACTGCAGCCATCTTGTTTTCTGGTTGGCAACCTCTGAACTCCGAACCCCGCGTGTGATACACGTAGCTCTCGGATTGGACAAGGTAAGCGAGACGCTGCTGCGTATGCGTTTGACTACAGAGAACCGAACAGAGTAGAGATGTGTCGTTCGCGAACGAAATGGCTCTTAGAGCCGGGTCTTTGACGTGAACGACGTAATTTATATTTAATTGGGTTGTGGTTTGCAGTGTTTTGTGTTGTTTCACTTTAAATTTGTAAAAGGAAAAAGCTGAAAATTTAAATAGTTAAAAGTTGAAATGTGAATAGTTGGTTTTTGTATTATATGATTTATTTATTACATTTTATGTGGAGTGAATAAATAAAAGTATATTTACGGTGGCCCCTAGAGACAAAGCACGTAAAAACTGCAAAACACGTAAAAACTCCAAAACATGTAAAAACTGCAAAACACGTAAAAACTCCAAAACATGTACAAACTCAGAAGCACACAAAAACTCAAAACACGTACAAAATACAACAGAAGTGTGCCAGGATGCTAGGACGCAGTGTTGAGCTTTGTTACCTAGTGGCTACACCAGCCAGCAAGTACCAAAGACCGGATTTGGTGTGTGGTAGTAACAGGTAAATGAACTTTTTTTTTTTAAATTATTTGAATATATATGAGTGCTTGTGTATAAATGCACAAACAATACACACATGCTTTCAATTGTGTCATTTAAGTGATCTAGGTAGCTCTGTTTTGGAAGTTCAGTTAATGCTAGAAATGTGTTTTGGAGTTTGTACGTGCTTTGTCTCTAGGGGCCACCGCATATATTTATATATGTTTATATATAAATATATGCGGTTTATATTTATATATAAACATATATATAAATAAAACAACTTCTTTTTTTTACATTAGTAATTCCTTTTGTGCATAATTTTATATTATTGTTAATAATAAATTAATTAAAGCAACAAAACAACCTGAAGCGCCGGTTCGGAGCCAAAAGAGCCGGCTCTTTTTATTGAGTCGAGCCAAAAGAGCTGGTTCTCTAAAAAGAGACGGAAATCCCATCACTACAGTGTGGTCTGTTGTTCATTAATGTAAGTCATGGAATTTAAATTGTGTGGACTGGACTCAGTTTTCAACTCATGCAAGTTTAGATAATAAACAACGTCTATTTTTCAAAGTCACGCTATTCAAAAATTGGATAACTTCAGGGTCAGCTTTGAAGTTATCTGGATAAGTCAAAAATCCTGTTTCATAGGCCTCTATACTGTGAAGAAAGGCTTTAAGCTTATGTGGGTAACTTCAGGGTTGACCCTGGGTTTTACTTTACAATCACTGTACATTTTCTATACACACGAAGAAACAGTGATATTTCTATATGATTGTTTAATGTCATTTCACTGTACTTACGGAGAGAACTTTGTACCCACACTGAGGCTACTACTGGCTACCCTCACATATTCAGTTTTTTCACCGAATACATCATCTAGTAAACGACTTCATTGTGTATGCCAAATTTTGCTAGTTTTGGTCATGAGTTATTTAAAAATGAATCTGTTCTGTCACGCACAAAGAAATTACTTGATCAACAACTTATAAACAAAGTAACCTTGAGAGCTTAAGTACAACCTGATATCAGATTGCACGCCTAACTTAACCTTTCATACAACTCATAACATGGACGACACAACAGCTCCCCAAAAATGAAGCCAAAACGTCTCTATCGCCCCCTGGTAGTGATGGCCCGCTTGAAGCTGACGCTCCGGAGCGTGTGTCGAAAAAAACAACACACTGGTTCAGAAGCACTGTGTCGAGGCTTGCTTCGTTTGGCAAAAGTCACGTGACCAGTGACGTCCGAAGCTTCATTACGCACGTAACTGCTTCGGTACCTGATTCAAACGGATATAAGGAAGTGAATCATCCACGGGATTCGTGGAGTGTGTTGATGGTGACAGAGAGCGAAGAGGTGATCATTCCACTGACAGATATGGAGCCAGCGAGGAAGAGAGGACATTCTGGCGTGTGGGAATATTTTGAGTTGATTTTGCTCAATTCATTTTATCTGCCGAAGTGAAAAACTTGAAATGTCCAAAATCATGTTTTCATAATGGAAATATCATTACAGCATATGACTTTAGGAACACTTCCATGTGAATTAAAGCTAATGAAGACTACAACAATGTATTTGACACTATACGTACATTACATTGCTACAGTTTAGAAAATCATTTTGTTTATTGTTTTTAGGTGATAGTCTGCAGGACCCAGGAATACCTGCATATCTACCAGCTTGCAGTGTAGTTCCTGCACTCCACAGCCTCTTCTGTTCCATGCAAGTGGATTTTCTCCAGGGCAGGAGAAACTATTTCTAAGAAAAGAAACAGACTCAGCCAGCGCACAGTAACACTAATCCTCTTTTTAAATGTAAATAACAAAAGGGCTACCTTACATTGATCATGTTTTTACTTTGCAAGTTCTTGATTAGGGGTGGGTTTTGATTATCGCCTTTCTGATTACAATCCATGCTAAATTGAATAAAGTGATATTGATTCATTAAAATCCCGTGTCGATTTGTAAATTAACGTTATTATGCCTGAAACGCCAGCATCTCAGGTTAAACCTCACAACATGTCGTCAAACACCATGCAGCTAAAACAGTAACTGCGAGCAGGTTTACGGATTCTGCATACAAACGTGAACACAGAGCGCGGACCCGACGCGTCAGAATCAGATTTTGGTGCGTCGTCGGGTCCGCGCTGTGTTTGCCTCTTTTTTTTCCCGCTGGCTTCTGCAGCTGCAGGTTTCATAACTCTCTGTTTACATCTCTAATTAAGTCTCACATGTGTCAGCTTTCTTTTAATAGATACGAAATTATGGATATATACTGTTAAATGATCAGACTTGTAATATTTCTGACTGAGGCAAAACTTTCCAGATTCCAATCAAATTGAATCGGATCCTGTATCGAATCAAAAATGATTCTACAAATCAGTGACGATGCAGCCGTACTCAGCTCCCTAAGCATTTTCCCTTTCCAGTTCACAATCAATCCCACCCCTAGGTCAAAAATATGTATAGGACAATTGGCCTCATCTAATATTTTGTATGAACCTGTCCAGCTGTCCAGTGATTAAACGACAAGTAGATGGAGGCAGGACTTCACAGCAGGGGCATACTCCATAATGTGCTGTGCATTCTCATATGTATATTATATATATTGCTCACTTATTGTATTTACCAACATCAAGGAGTTATGAGCAAAGAAAGGCCACACCATAGTGCAATAGGGAAAGTTTATTGATCAAAATGTATTACGCAGATACGCATTACATTTTTTTCAGCCCCCCAATCGAGAAAACAAAACCAATTACATGTTCAAAGCAACGGAACGGTGGCCCAATATCAGAGAGAACTCCACTCTTGAGTGAGCAGTGATAATTGAGCAGTCCGTTTTATTTTGCAGATTCAAGCTGCTCTTCAAAATTTTCACCACCAGATGTCACCGGAGAGGACTGTGTTGAAAAGCTTCGAGTAATGAACCGTTTTTCAATACAAGCTTCAGTGCTTCGGAAAGCTTCATTTGGCCATCACTACCCCCTGGTGTCTGGCTGCAGTATAGGTCATAAATCCCACCTCCTCCATGTTAGCGGATGGGACTGGGGTAAGACTAAAATAAAAATTTCTCCAAAGATTCTTTCGTTAACTATCAATAGTTCTCATCATTTATATTCAAGGGGTCTCCTTTCCCATGTTTGATTCTTTGACTGGCAGCTGCAGTCACGGTGAAACTTGTGTTTGGGAACGGCAGATAGAGCAGGCAGATAAAGTTAAAATTTACGTTTAATTTTCCCACAAATTAATTCTTTTTTTTTAGCACCGACTCTGTATTTTTATTTTTATTTTTACAGAGTTTGATTCAAATATTCAGGTTAAAAAACGAATCTGAATTCATGTTAATGGTCACAAAGTTACATGTGCAGCACTCTGGACAGCTTACATCCTTTAGGAGAAATAATTTGTAGCATTATTATTTGTTTTTCAGTACTCAGGCAGCAGCTTTAACACTGCTGTATGTCTGACCACAATGCAGGAACAGACTGAACCAGGACTACAAACCTGCTCCATCTTCTCATCTCTGGAGATTTCCATTTACAAAGCACCAACAACTCAAAGGTAAATATTATATTGGAAAATCTGTTTATATATGTTGTTTATATAGTATGTATGATATATAAGGCTTTGTCCTTTTTTAAATAAACAGCTCGTATGTCAGCAGAACTTTTCCATTTTTCCATTAATAGAAAAATGATCAACATTATTCATTTCCTGAAAACTGATAGTGAGCAGTTATTCATTTAACAGTATTTATTTATAAGAAACAATATTTTTATTATATACAAGGACCAATGCATTTTCATTTTAAAATCACAGTACATGTTCATTTAAAAGACAATCCAATGACAATCAGAAAATAAAAAGAGACAGAAATACAAGTTAACATTTAGAATTTGTTTTATTGAATTGGAAAATATTCTCAAATTGCTGAGCAATTTGATTTAAACAGGGCCCAATAAGAAAAGCTGATTGAAAGAGCTTTATATTATAAAGACCCTACAATGCAAGAGAGAAAACCCCAACAATCTGATGATCCCCTATGAGCAAGCACTTGGCAACAGTGGGCAGGGAAAAAAAAACCTTTTAATGGGAGGAAACCTGCGGCAGAACCTCAGGCGGGCGGCCATCTGCCGAGACCGGTTGGGGGATTATAATCCAGTTATAATCAAATTTCTCTCTTGCGACGACATTTTTGATGTTTGATGTATTTAGGTATTCATCTGCAAGGAAAAAGATGACTGTTTTTCCTTCAAGATGAATACTAAGTTGATGTTAAAAAACACCACTTCAAGTTGTGCGGTGATGGCTTTGGCCAACAGTGAAAAACTTGACTATGCCATTTGGCTTCTTTTTTGCGTCTGACGTTCAGTCAAGCTATGTGCAATGGTTTTTACAGCTGTGGGTTTCTGTAACTCCAGAGCAACCTGAACATATTCGACACTCCCAAAGAAATTGCGCAAGTCTCTAAGAATGTACTTTTCCACATTTTTTAGGTTTTGTGGCGTTATAGTGAGTTTTTTTTTTATCCCTGAGTTCGCCCCATACTTCTTCCAAAAGCCAGGTGTGGATCTTTGGTGTGCATACACAAGTGCACTTAATCTTTAATTTTTTAGCTATGCGGCTAAATAATTTATGAAGGACTATTTTAATGTAAGCTTTATTTACACGATCATCTAGTACAAACGGCTCAGGTTTTGGTTGGGACGTTCGTCATCTTTTGTCATCATCTAAGATGAGCTCTGTAAATTTTCTATAGGGTCCTCTTGTTTATTTATTTATTTCTATTAGTGTTATATCAGTTATTGCATTATACGTGTTGCATGTCAAAATGACAGGCAGCAGTGTGTGTGTGAATATCAATCCCAGCGAACAGCAACATCACGGGGCGCGAAATTTCGCTATCCGACTGAGGTAAGTGAACGAACCAAGAGTGGAGTGACACCGCATTTTCCCATCATTCAGCGGGGCGTCATGGCGGACACTAGAGAAAAAGCGCTGCAGGACTACAGGAAGAAATTGCTGGAACACAAAGAAGTTGATGGGCGACTAAAAGAATGTAAAGGAACATTTAACACTGATATTTGCGTTCGTGCTAGAAATTCGTGTTGTTTAGTTGACTGGTTACTTGTAGATGGACAGGCAGCATTGACTAGCATACCAGCTAGCTAGTGCTTTGTCATGCAGTTAGCTTCTTGGTGGAAATGTATGGAGGCTACCGGGTCTCGCTACCAGCTTAGGAGCATAAACACGACAGTGATACAGTTCGTCCGTTCATTGGATAATTCATATTTTAAGGCTGGTTAATCTAAGAATGTGAGGTCATTATTTGTTAACGTTATCAAGAGCTATAAGTAGAGCTAACGTCTGACTTTTCACGTTGATGCGAGCATTAGCTATAACAAACTGTTCCAATTAGCTCTTAGTGTGTGTATGAAACATGTTGACTGTCCGTTGTTTTCCAGTGAGAGAGCAGCTGCGAGAACAGACCAAACAGTACGAGAAATCAGAGAATGATCTCAAGGCTCTCCAAAGCGTCGGTCAGGTAAATATACCGTGTGGAAATTAATCATTTGGCTTCAACTAAAGACTGAAGGTTAACGTTGTACATCAGTGCAGTCACACTCAAGCAATGCAAAGAGAAGACTGTTCACTTGTTATCTGATGACAGAAATCTGAAGCCAGTGACAGTAATTAGATGTGCGATATTTCTGGCTGTCAACAGACAGAAACAAGCAGTTTCCACCAATGCGCTAGAGTGCTAAACACTTTCAGCTGACTAAGCTGCTTTGTGCTACAGGTGAGAAACTAACAGCAGACAATATGAAAAGAGTGATTTTTCTTTTCTCCTTTTCCCCTTTGTGTCCCAGTTAAATAACTAATAGTGAGGCTATAGTACATGAAGCTAATTTCAACACAAACAGAAGGGACCTGATGTATTTTTTTTTATTAGCTAACTATTTGTCTTCCCTGCAGATTGTTGGAGAAGTGCTCAAACAACTCACTGAGGAGAAATGTAAGTCTTCCCATATATTATAGCAGAGGTAGAAAAGGCTGATTGATTTTATACTTCTCTTTAGTCTTCTACTGTCAGGCTCATTATGCAACACCTATGTTGAAGCCTGGTAATCAATGGAAATAACAAATGTGAATCTGTGACATGTGTTACAGTGTTAAACTCAGGTGTGTGGTTTGTTTGTTTTTTGACTGAAGTCATCTGTGTTTCTAAATTACAGTCATTGTAAAGGCTACCAATGGACCCCGATATGTGGTTGGATGTCGCAGGCAGGTAAGGGTTGATCACATTCTAGTGTTTGTGCTGTCTTGTAATGCAGAATTTTCTTTAGGGTTTGGAAGCCCTCTGTAGTCACATCTGAGAGCTTTGAGTGCTAAGTCATTTGATTTTCATCATTTATCAATGATGAGGAAATAAAAATAGGTTTACAAAAGACTCTGTACCAATGACCAGATCTGTTTCTTTGTGTACAATGTTGTAAATCAGCTGGAAGTACTCCATTATTCAGCACTGAGTTATGTAATTTTTAGAATCAGCAGTGGCAGTCTAACTTTATTCTTGTATATTGGGTCAATACAGCTAAAGAAGAAACACACTTCACAATGTTTACATTGTGACATATTAAAAATGATTTGTTTAATTTTCACTAATCAAACTTTCTCAAAAAATGCTGACCTGACTGTATAAAATGGAAACTTCCAGTTGGACAAATCCCAGCTGAAGCCGGGGACCAGAGTGGCTCTGGACATGACTACGCTTACTATTATGAGGTAAGGTGGATATGATTATTATTTTGAATTGGTTCACCAGAATCATGTCTCACAGCACTAAGAAAAAGGTTTATAGAGGCACACCAGGTAAGACCCCAGGTGCAGGCTGTGTAAAGAAGCAGTGAGATCAGCACATAACAGCAGGGTGCAAGATGCTAGCAGGCAGGGCATACATGGAACACCATAGCCAAGTGGCTGGAATAGTATACAGAAACATCTGTGCCAAGTGTGACCTGAAGTCCAGAGGTCAAAACGGAATACAACCTAGAGGATGGTGGTGGCTAACCAACAGTATTACTATTACCATAGTAGTGGACAAGCAGAGGAAGGAGGCCGTAGTGATAACAACATCAGGAAGAAGGAACAGAACAAGCTCAAGAAGTAATAAGGGCTGAGAGAGGTGCTCAAGAAGATGTGGAGGGTGAAGGCAACAGTGGTCCTAGAGCACGTGGTAATCGGAGCACTCAAGCTAGTGACCCCCAAACCTGGCGAGTGGCCCGAGCAGATCCCAGGAAATGTGGAGCTTCCTGAAAACCCAAATTAGGAACACAGCATCTTTTATCAGGTTGTTATTCACAATAAGCTACAATAGTAATTCAGCCAGGAAACAAGAGAGAGCTGCTTTGATGACACAGGAAAGCTCTGACTGAAAGTTCAACAAAGTGCTCTCCTGCTTTGCAGTACGGCCCTCAGCACTGATTAATAAACAATAGATTTATCACAGCACACAGGTTTGTTTACTTTTACATCTCTGAATTAATAAGTCTGCTGCAGTGGGGAAACTCCATATGGGTTTGCTTTATTGTCATTATATGACATAATGAAATCACAGTTGCAGCTTCCTTTAAATATCAATATAAATTAAATAATTTTCATACTAGTTGTGGGGGCTTTCATCGGCCTGTAGGGCTTGACTGAAGACATTAAGCTGAACAGATGATGAGCTGGGTGGGAGGAGTCAGGATGTTTTTGGCTCTTCTGCATCTGGAATTGGCGATCTCCTCCAGGAAGGGCCAGAGAGCATCTGACGATCCTCTGTGCTGTGTTTATCACGCTCTGCTGCTTCCACTGTACCACACTGAGATGCAGTAAGTAAGGACACAAGCAGCTTCTGATTCAGTTTCTTTTTACTGAGGATTGGCACAAAGTGCAGACCCTGCATCGCCTTCACTGCCATCGCCCGTGTATTCTCCAACCATGAGAGATAATTTATTATAATTTATGATTGCAACTCCCAGAAATCGTCTCTACCCAGTCTCCATAGAGGGTATAATCCCCTGCAGTCTTACGGAAGGCAACGAGGACCTTCCTGGTTTTTGAGGTGTTTAGAAGCAGGTTGTTGGCTTCACACCACTCTGTCAGCAGCCTCATTCCCCTTTGTGATTAGGGATGGGTACTGGTATCCGGTGCCATTATTTCGGTGCTTTTTTTTTTTTTTCCTGAGATGGAAAGAATTTTTTGGGATTCTAGCCAATCATTTTACCTTTCCAAGGACAGTAGGCGGGCCGAGGTACGTACATTCTTTTAGAGCAGAGCTACAGATTAAAAATGTCCAAGGCAAAGTGGTCAAAAGTCTTGCTGTACTTCACAGCAAAATATGCAAACTCAGCAGCCTTCAACAAGTGCTTTAAGGTGATGCTGTGCAAAGGAGGTAACACCTCGAATCTGATGAAACACCTGGCGACGCATAGGGTTTTTTTAAAAGCCGAGAAATGCACCGTATTTGATAGCTTGCTGCGAGACCTCACACCGAGCACATCTACTGCGGGTGTGGTGCCTGTTATCGGACCCGGAGTTAGCAACATCCCCCAAGAACCAAAAGAGTAGAGTCCTGGCCCCTAGCCCTGCCAGTGTAGCAGAAATGATGACAGATGATGGCAGCAGCAGCCGTTCTTCTCTGGGCGAGTAGCTTAATGTTGTTCGTGTGTAATTTACATTAAGTAGGTTAACCATGTTATTACATTAATGCACGTAAGGTGAACTAGCAAACATCATCATAGCTACATGCGGCTGTCTTCTTGTTTGATGGCAGATACTCCCTTCACCCTGGCCAAAAAGGCTAAAATGACCAAAGAAAAAGTGGAAAACAGTTAAACATGAGAGGTTTTTGGACAAAGTTTGTGTTCTCCATTCTTTAAGCACCGGTATCGGATAAAACCTAAACGATACCCATCCCTATTTGTGCTGAAGCCCATCGGGGTGGTGTCGTCTGCAAACTTAATAAAAAGGAAGCTTCCTGAACTTGGCTTATGTGATGATGCCAGTGTATGTGTGGCCTGTTTTTTCACAGGTACCTGCCCAGGGAGGTGGACCCTCTGGTGTACAACATGTCCCATGAGGACCCTGGCAGCGTCTCCTATTCTGAGATCGGAGGCTTGTCTGAACAGATCCGTGAGCTGAGAGAGGTACAACAAAAATGAAGTCCTCCTCAACTCTCGTGTGCTCTGCATTATTTATCTCAGTGTGACTGGCTCCAGTGTTTTATTACATTTTGTTTGTATGATTTCACCTTCACTAGTCATTGTTTTACATTATATATTTAAATGAGTCTACAATAATGGGGCTGCTGCTGTTTTCCTGCAGGTGATTGAGCTCCCACTGACCAACCCTGAGCTTTTCCAGAGAGTTGGCATCATTCCTCCTAAAGGCTGTCTGCTGTATGGGCCCCCAGGTAACTGTCATTTCCTGGTGTTTTCACATTACAGCGCCAAATTGCAGCAATAATTGCCTCAAGGTGCTTTATGTTGTAAGGTAGACCCTACAATAAGATAAGATAACCTTTATTAGTCCCACACGTGGGAAATTTGTTTTGTCACAGCAGGAAGTGGACAGTGCAAAAGTTACGACGCAAAAATTAGAATACAATAAGAATAAATACAGTACACAGCTGTACAGAATAGAATAAAATAATATACTATATACAGTAGAATAAAATCGAATAAAAATATACAATAAGATAAAAATAGAATAATACAATGCTTTATTCTCTTGAAAACATTCATAAACCTATGAATATTTCTTCCTAATGGCCAATGGCATGAGGAAGAGTACATCTAACAGCTAGGATCAAGTTAGAATACAATGTTTTCACAGCTTGCCAAGAAATCCTGTGATTTCACTCATTTTAGTCCAAAGAGTCTTCTGTGTTTCTTCTTGTCTTTGTGTTAAAGTGAGGCTGAATAAGCTGAATTTTACTCATTTGTCACTAGTGTTTCAACTGCACCTGATTTTAATCACAATTAGAGTTCTTCATTGTTTTTCATATGCAAAAAGTGACTTTGAACATACAGTTCTAGTTAGCCTTGGGTTGTCAGTGCAAGCCAAAGTGCTGTACACATTAAAGGCTACACGCTCTAATCACACCTCAATGCAGTGTGGAGCAAATTGTTGCCTAAGCTGAAAATGTCAGCCTTGTCTTGGTTTCAATACACCTTCTTGAACTGATGTAATCACACCAATTTTCACTTAACGCATGGTGTGAATACGCCAATAGGCTTCATCATACATCCATGATATGTTTGTTTTATGGGTGCAACAATTTTTTTCCCCCACTGATTCTTCGTTGGGAGCATAATGTAATCAATCAGCCGTAAAAGCCTGGTGGGGGTGTTGGTGTCAGGAAGACAGGCGGGTGGCATGGACACCCAAGTCTGTGAATGTGATAAATCGAGTAGAACACGATGTAGTATTTTTGAAATCCGTACAACCAGTACTTCTAATGGTCAGTGATGATTTGTTGTGAAACAGGCACTGGAAAAACTCTTCTTGCTAGAGCTGTGGCCAGTCAACTGGACTGCAATTTCCTGAAGGTGAGTCTCAGCAGCTCCATCAGAGTGTACTGCCACACTCGGACACAGTCACTCAGCTTATTGTGTGTCTGTGTGGCTGCTGTAGGTGGTGTCCAGCTCCATTGTGGACAAGTACATTGGTGAGAGTGCCAGGCTGATCAGAGAAATGTTCAACTATGCCAGGGACCACCAGCCATGCATCATCTTCATGGATGAGATTGATGCCATTGGTAAGTCAGCGTCAGCTCTACAGAGAACGATAGGAAATGCTTTATCCCATATTTGGGAAATTCTTTTGTTAAAGTAGTAACGCCGTATTTCCAAAATTCAGATCATACTTAAAGTTAAGACGTACTGAAAACAGGAGCTGTCTTTTTATTTGCCTGCTTGTCACCAGTTTGAATTAAATTGAAGTACTTTGTAAAGACATGTCACAGGTGTGAGCTTCAATACTGACACAGCAAGCACAAAGTTCATTCAAAAAAGAGTTGTGTACTGAGCATTTATTTACAGTGAAATTGTTAGAAGGGTGCTTGAGATACTTGTGTTTTTCCCTGTAGGTGGCCGACGTTTCTCAGAGGGAACCTCAGCTGACAGAGAGATTCAGAGGACTTTGATGGAGGTAACAGAAGCACCAAAACACCACTCAGCAGCACTCTTTGTTGTTTGAATATAAACAGCAAATATGGAACAGTGTGATCGCCTGTTTTGCGTCATGCTTTCATGTTGCAGCCAGAAGGTGCTCAATCCACCCAATACCCCAAGTGTCCAGCTTAGGTGCCGTTATAAAAACTAAAAAACATTTCATTGGACTTCATTTTCCATTCTACAGAATTGTATTGTACTTGGAGGGTGTCCTTAGCTGTATCAGTCCCTGCCAATAATAACTGCCAGTTATCAGTTTATAGTAACTCTGCAGTCACGTAGTGACTATCTACAGTAAGAAACATACTAAACCAAATGAATTTGAAAGCAAAGTACAAATGAAAGTATAATTGAGCCTTAGTGAGTAAGGATGCACGTTTTTACCCTGCACGAGAAATAAGCTCACACACAAAATCTCCATCAAATTGATGCAAAGCTTTTAAAGTGGACTGGTTCTTATACAGCGTGCCTCATTCGCCCATACATACAAGCACTTTCTATGTTTAAATACTTTCTATATTCTATATACTGGGGCTAGTGTCTCGCCTGCTTTCCCCCCTGAGCTACAGCATCTCCACTTTTGTTCTGCCATGTGTGACATGAATCAGAAGTACTCCAAATTTCTGGGCTGGTACTCACTATGCTATCCACATACCACACATTCCCATTTTTCTATACAGGAGACAAGTTTACCTGAAAGTAAAATTGTGTGGTTACAGTGTTGTAAGAGAGAATGTCTGTGATCCTAACATGAGCAATAAAAGCGTCCCGATTCTCTGAGTCTGTGAGATTAAAAATGCTTTTGGCTGCTCACAAGCAGCACATCAACTCACCCTAGATGCCCTTCCTGACGCAGCCACCCAACCCACCCCACCCATCTGTTGTTATTATAACAGATGTTAACACAAAGACATTAACAGCACAACACGCTTTTTCAATCGTCTGTACTGGGTCTGTTTAGGCAATAAGACATCACGTCAGTATGTCGGTTGTTCATTTGAAGCAGACCTTTCCAAACATTTGTTGTTTTTAACTTGACTCTTGTAGTCACCAGTAACATGGTTGCCGTTGCAGTGGACAAGTGCTTAATCACACAGAATACATGACATCTGTGTGTTTTCAGCTGTTGAATCAGATGGACGGCTTCGACACATTGCACAGAGTCAAGATGATCATGGCCACCAACAGACCTGACACTCTCGACCCTGCCCTGCTGCGGCCTGGCAGACTGGACCGCAAAATTCGTAAGAACTTCTCCTGTTCAGCTTCTCTGTCAGCGCTATGTGAGCCCACGCAGGAAAACCACTTTCCTTTGTCTCTTCCTCAGACATTGAACTGCCCAATGAGCAGGCTCGTCTTGACATCCTTAAGATTCACTCCAGTCCTATCACCAAGCACGGAGAAATAGGTGAGTAGACGAGCTTCACCTCAGTCCTGCTGCACTTATCCAAATGTCAAACGGACTCTGTGTTACTTTGGTAGTTTGCTCATTTAAGGTGCTCTGCCTGGAAGTTTCAGCATGTTAACTTGACAAAAATCCCTCAGATGAACAACAGGTTGCTTTCCTCTTTGCTGCCTACTCATGACTTGTACATATCTCTGTTCTTTGAAGGCTTATGTTAATGTATTTGTTGCAGAATAATCGACACGTGACCTCCGTTTTCATGGATCTAACTGTATGATTACTTTCAGATTTTGAAGCCATTGTGAAGCTGTCAGATGGTTTCAATGGAGCTGACCTGAGAAACGTGTGCACAGAAGCAGGTCAGATGATCATTCCTTATCAGATCTATGATGAGCTCTGAGAAGCTCTTCTCTCACATGGCTCTGTGTATGTTTTCAGGGTTATTTGCCATCCGCTCAGATCGTGAGTACGTAACTCAGGAGGACTTTATGAAGGCCGTGAGGAAGGTGGCGGACTCAAAGAAGCTCGAGTCTAAGCTGGACTACAAACCTGTATAACTTGTCTGTCCTTTTCTTTATTTTTTATTCCTCTGTCATGGATTTGCTGTGTTAAAGTTTGTTTGTTGGGAAGCGGTATTAAAAGGAAAAAGGAAAAAAAAATCCCTCCACCTTTAAGATTGCCAAAAGTGACTTTCATAGTGACGTTACCTGCTGTTTCCACTTATTAGTCGAACCTGCCTCAGTGTTTACACCACATGAAAGAGGCTCTGTCTTATAATCTACACTTGTATAAAACGGCTTTATGTCCACAAATACAACTGTTGCCGAAGCTGTGTTTTATTTCCATCGTTCAGTTTTCCTCTTAATTATTCACAACTGAAATGGAAATTTGACAAAAACATGCTCCTGTTAACTAATCACATCCACAGATGACCACAGAGGTGTTCAGTTTATGTTTTAGTCTGCTTTTAAACTTTTTCAACCAGTCTCTGATTTTTATCTAGAAGGGTGATATTAACCTTTGAAATGCATATTTTAAGATGGCAGCAACTGGGACATAATAATATGGACTAAACTTTATGGATCCATGGTGAAGGTCCTACTTGATTTAATTTAGTGTTATTTATATAGCGCCAAAGCACAACAACAGTTGGCTCTTTAATATTGATTATAAAGACCTCACAATAATACAAAAAACCCAACAGTCAGATGACCCGCTATGAACAAGCACAAAAATAGGAAGGAACAACTCCCTTTTAACAGGAAGAAACTTCCAGCAGACCATCTGCTACCACTAGTTGAGGGTGAAGGGAAAGGAGGCGCGCCAGAGAATAATAACTAATGAGTAACTAATGCAGAGTGTTGTATGAACACACAGTAATTGAAGAAGAAACACTTGGTACATCATGGGAAGCAGCTGAGACCAATTGGAGTGTAAATGGATCCAGTCCTAACTCTATGCTTTATTTCTAAAAGTAGAGAGGGTGTCTATGGAGGGCCAGGAGGGACAATTCATGAATTAATTTTATCAGTCAGCCTCACCAATCACAGTCAGGGGGCGGGGTTAACGCTGGTCGAGTCAACACCATTGCTTTGGCCTTTCAGCGGGCGTTTCTCAGCGCCAACAACAAACAGAAACTAACTAAACTATCGAGTCTTTCTCTCGTGATGTTCGTATGTGTCATGCTCATTTCAGTCACCAATTCTGAATTATAACTAACATTAAAAACATGTTAAAGGAGGAGAGAGAGCAAATAAATCTGATTAATATCTGATCTTTGAGTTTTTGTTCAATAATCAGCATGACCTGTGTATACACACATAAGCTTTATTAAAATGGATAACATTGGTGTCCGTCATGTAGTAACTGTTTGGTTTAACTGTACCAGGCTTGTTAGTGAAACACAGACTAATATTTTATTGTGAATAATAATCATGAGGCTAAACAGGCAGTCCAGCTGCTGCCTCAGAGCCCTGTACACCATGGAGCGAGGACAGCATCTCCAGGATATCTTTCCATTATCTGGAATCGCTGACCCCAACACTGGGACCAGGATAAGAGGTTAGGAGCTCTAAGTTAACCCAAGGTTTCCCAGCATGGGCACATGAAAGCATCAATGGTCATATCTGTGTTCATCAACATAAACTCATCCTTATTACTGCCAACTATTCCAGAGATGGGAAAACCTGCATCGTAAAGAACATAAAAATATGGCAGTCAAACGCAACACTTGTAAAAGAGATGAATGCTTCAGTTTGTTGCAGGTCAAAGTGAAATGAATGCGATTGGTTGAACGAGTGTTCGTGATGTGTGTTCTTTGTTATCTGCATTATTTTCTTCAGCGTAAGAGACTCAGCAGCAGATTAGAATCAAGTACAACATTCATACATTTAATAAATCACCAAATTAATACACGCATGTTCCTGTGACCATGCGACGCACTGATTTTAGTACAGCAGGCTGCACACTGCTCATATAAAACATATTCCCCCATTATATTGTCACTTAAAACATGCTGTAAATAAAAGACTGAATGAAAATATAAAAACAAACGTCAAACATGGGCTCAGTCTACGTTTGATATGATAATGCCATCCAGAGTAAGCAAACAAGAAATTAGAGGTCATCAAGGTCTTTAAGTCTTACAGAAACACCTGCAGTTTAATTATCACGGAAAGATAAAGTATTATCATAGAAGTGAAAATGTATGCTGTTCCTTCTAATGCATCAAAGTTTTGCTGTGTAGTTTGACACAGAACTCGGAAGTTGGAGCTGGACAATGTTCCAGAGTTTAGTTAATGAGCATCAACAGTGAAACTAAACTCTGGCAAGCAGTTATGTAACAAGTTACTGTAACCAGTTTCCATGTTTTTAGTCATCATGTTTAGTAATTTATTACAATTATGTTATTATTTAAATTGCAATGGCTCTCAGGTTGTTGTTTTTTTACCCTGCATGCTCACACTACAGTCAGCTGAATCAGCTCGTTTCTGGGAGGTGGAAAATGAAGAGATTGACAGCTTTGATGAGTGCAGGTCTGGACAATCTTTTTATTGAATTAAAGGACAAGAAAAACAAAGCCAAAAATAACCTTGTAGCTTCCACTTCCACCTGTTTCTACCATAGAATCACCCCGGCCATCACTCTGGGCTGTTTTTCTGTTCATATGTCAAAAGTACAACACAGCTTGTATGCATGTTGTGCAGGACTGTAGTTTTAAATTATTAACTGGTAACTATAAGACAATTATGGAGTAACACAAAAGTGGTGAATATAGGTAATATAATGTATTACTTTTAGGAAGATTATCAAGTAATATCTAATCGATTACTTTTGTGAGTAACAACCACATCATAAGCGGTCACAGTGATGCCACTTTCAGCAAGAGGAGCCAGAAAACATCACAATATCCTGTTTGCGGAAGAACTGAGTGAACATAAGGAACTGTTTAGTGTAACAAAAGTACTGCAGAACAACCCGAGAACATCCTTCCATGTATGGTGGAGGCAGTGTCACTCTCGTAGAAAGGAAACTATCCCAGAGGCTAGCTGAAGCACTGCAGAAGTTGGGTAACGCTGTAAAGTCCTGGAGAATGTTTTAAAGAAAGCCACCAGACCTTAAAGGAGCACAGACAGGTCTGATCTGCTGCTAACCAAAACACCTGTCACACAGGCGACAGATCCTTGTAGTCATCTCTTCTATCATCTTCACCAGTTCACTGACAGTCATTGCTCTGTGTCAGTGCAAACGACTCCTGGACAAAGGCTCTACAGATGGGGCAGTGCTGGAAAAAGGACACGCAGCTGTCACACATGCAGGCGTGTCTGCAGGGCAGCAGCACCCTGTTCACTGCTGCATTCTGACACACCACACAGTCTCTGCCCTCCGTCCCCTCTGACCAGTCCTCCTCCTCCATCACTGGGATCTGATCCTCGCTCTGAGTGTCACTGGGTGTGAAAGTGTGCCCCGAATCAGCAGACCCAGACATCCCCCCGCTGTCAGCAGACATGAAAAGAGGCTGCAAGAGACAAGAGATAGGTTTTTCTTAAACTGCTGTAACAAGGCCCTAAGTGCTTGGCAAACTGGAGATTTTCACACGTGTATTGACACTGACAGAGACGACACAAAATATGTAACATTTTGCTAGTCTAAAGCCACAAGATCTGCCTGATAGGCATCTGCAGTAATCTGCATCAGGGTGAGAACTGCAAGAAGAGTCAGTGAATTCCTCTGAGTGTTCATCCTGCAAGTGACGGGAATTCTAGCTCTACTAAGAGAGCCTGCTCTTTTGGTTTCTAAGCAGCTCGTCAGAAGTTTTGTTAAGTTTAGGTAAAAAATTAACTAAGTAAAATGATGTCTATAATTAATGACTAATGTTTATTATATATAATGACTTATTAAAGTACAAAAACAAACATCCATCTCAGTTTGCCAAAAAACATACAATCCCTGATTATAAACTTTGAATTATTTACAGTGAAATAATAAAAGACAATCAAACAACTAAATAAATGTAACTGCTTAAAACAAAAAGAAAAAAGCTCTTAGTCCCATTGTTGACTTCAAAGAGACACATTTCATTCCTGACTGACACACCACTACATCATGATACATATTCCTTCAAAGCACACATTACAGAAGGCAGGAAGCACTGCATTAATGAAACCTGATTTACCACATGGAGCCTTGCTCTAAAAAACTGTCACATTTAAGACTGTCCTTGAAATAACTGTTTAAACCCAAACTTTTTAGAGCCATAATGTGGCACTACATAATAGTAACCAACCTCCTGTTGTTTGTATTGTTGGTAAAATAAAAAAAGCTGCTTTTTTGTTGTGCTGGCCGTGGCTGCAGCAATGACTCTAATGGTGAAAACCAAGGAAAGACTGTCCACTTTCACTCTTGGCCTTTAAACACAAGTGCTTCTTGATTGCTGGCTGGCTGCGCTGACACAGGAGAATCCAGGAGTCACTGGGATTTATGCTTCAGTGGGAAATGAAGTCATAACCGCAACCCCCTCTGAAACCATGGGTGAAAAATAACTGAACAAAGCCAACAACTATTCCGTTTTGTTCTTCTCATGCATTTTCTGGCCAATTCTTCACCTCAGTTTTTGAATTTGTCAGTGACAGAATAACAATGGTCTCAGTATAAGGAATAATACTAATAAGAATAATAGCATCAACCTAGAAATAACAGCAAAGTCCTGACAGTTTGATCAAACTGACATCAGAATGTACAAAGAAGTGGACCTTTTATGTTATTTTTGACATTTAATGGTGTCCTTGAAATCAAATGCATTATTATTATTATTATTATTATTATTATTGACCAACCTTTAACTCGTACATGCTCCCTTGTGAGGTGAGGAGGTACTGGAAGAGAATCCGTGCAGAAAGCTTGTATTTGTCATCAGGAACATGAATAACTATGACACTAGCCACCTGAAAGAGAAAACATTTACAATCACTTCTACCAGTTCACCATGTAAATCTGCATTTTTTTAACTCACTGTGAGTGTTGCTGTTCTCTGACTGACGGCTGCTCCCACTTTGACACACTTTAAGTTTTCTTATTAGATAAAACTCATCGTTAGGGTTAGATCAGACTGCTCGGGGAGTTCTCATGATGCACTGCCCACTTTCTCTACCCCCACGCCCCTCTTCATTTTGACCACACTGTTACCCTGAGTGAAGGCAAGATGGTATAGTGTTGCTTCACAGCAAGAAGGTTCCTGGTTCAAATCCCAGTTGGGGCCTTCCTGTGTGGGTTTCCTTCTCACAGTATAAAGAGCCTTAAGACAAACTGGAGATGTTTATAAAATAAATAAATTAAATGATTAAACTCACAATGTCGTTCACGTGTCTTTCTTGTGCCTCTTCCAGGGTCAGCACAGCCACGAGAGGGTAGCGCTGTCTTGGCAGTGGTCCAAAATCAGTGATGCCCTGATCAGCGGGGATTTGTGCGTGCCGCTCCGCTCTATCTTCACTGCTGATACTGAGAGAAGGTCAAAGACACTAACGGCAGGAGACATGAAGACATGCTTCATGTCTTCCTTCATAAGGCAGACATGAAGCATGAAGCTCAATGAGTCAAAGAGCGGAAATGTTAGAAATGATTGCTTTGACTGATGACTAATAACACAAACTTTGCTGCCACTGGCACAAGAACGTGAACAGACCACATGTAACAATTAGTCCAGTGCCAATCACCTGAATGGACCTCAAAGGTTCCTACAAGCGGAAACAAGCTCCACTGTGTGATCTCAGGGACTATGCTGTTATGCTGTAAGTGTTTGATGACCGGACCCTAGCCCACTTGGTCCAGCTGGGCGGAAAGAAAGGAGCCCCAAAAAGACAACATGGGCACGCCCACCCCCTCCAGGACACAGTGTTGGGGTCAGGTGCAATGTGTTTCAGGTGGAGGGCAGTGGCACAGGCCCTAGCAATTGGATACCCGGCTATCAAGGCTGGCTGCTGCAACATCGGTGTGCTCCAACTACAGGGGATCACACTCCTTAGTCTCCCTATGAAGGTCTTTTCCAGGATACTGGAAAGGACAATTTGTCCATTAGTTGAATCTTAACAGTGTGGCGTTCGTCCTGGTCATAGAACATTAGAGCAGCATTGCAGCAATAAGTCGGACTCATTTCTGGTAGGTGTTTTACTCCGCTAGAGCTCTTTGTCACTGATTCTCTTCATAATAAATTTTATGAACAGAAGTTCTAGGCATATTCAGGTGCCGGAAGGCTTCCACTTTGGTAGCCTCAGCCTCATCTCTGCTTTTTTTAGATGATGTGGTTCTGTTGGCTTCGTCAGGTGGTGGTGGCCACCAGCTTGCACTAGAGTGGTTCACAGCAGAGTTTGAAATAGCAGGAATAGAAATCTCCCATTCTAAATCTGAGGCCATCTGAGGCTGGGTCAAGGACGAGTTGACGCCCCAAGTAGGGGAGTTTAGATGTCTCTGGGTTTCGTTCAGGAGTGAGGGAAGAGGGGAGTGACACACAGTGTGAAAAAAGAAAGAAGAAATTTCTACACTCCAGCTCGACTGAACAACACAAGTTTAGATCTCACAGGTCAAAGATTAAGTCTAAACTGTTTGACAGAGGCATACCACTGAGATACTTGGTTAGCAACAAATAGGATACTGGAATTTCTGGCAATAATAGTAGTGGAGGTTCAGGGCTTCCTGGAAATGCTGGTGGGTGCTGAGCATCATGCCATGCTGGTGGGCATGTAGCACTCCTTGTAGGGTACTGACCTCACAGCCCCAGAAACAGCTCAGGACACAGGACTCCAGACAACAAGGTCTCACCAGCACACCGTCTGAACAGAGCAAAAACAGAAAAAGGTTCAGTGTTCC
Source organism: Copadichromis virginalis (assembly GCF_057382275.1). NCBI lineage: Eukaryota > Metazoa > Chordata > Actinopteri > Cichliformes > Cichlidae > Copadichromis > Copadichromis virginalis. The sequence continues at coordinate 33,140,898 of NC_140632.1, read as the reverse complement.
ACAGCATCACCATTTAGAGTTCTTTCCATTGAACAGCAGACCACAAATCAAATTGATAATTATATAGACTACACAGTAGGGCTGGGCCATATTATACCGTTCACGGTAATACCGGTATAATGTTAGACAACGATAGGAAAATGAAGTATCGCGATAGAATATGAGTAAAACGCGCATGCGCAGTGCCTTTGTTTTCATACGCACATGGCCGATTGTTGAGTGAAACAGATGAACCAGAATTGGTTTGTAAAAATGGTGCAACTTCAGTGATGTGGAACTGGTTTGGTGTTTGTCCGTCAGATACACGACAAAGCACATTTTTTTGCAGAACATGCAAGCGGCCGTCGTTATTGTCGTATTTGTCGGACTAAGATGCTCTTAAATCTGGGAGTAATCTGGGTCCTAAACCCCGTATACTTCAGGTCAAACGAACACTGCAGCATCACTGAGAGTTAAAAACTGTCTAAATTCTTTCATCTTTAATAAAACGATCAGCATTGCTGCTTTACCAGGTGTAACTATGAAGTTTAACTTCCAGGCATCCATGAAAACAAAATTTATTACATTTAACGGAGTTAGAAGCTAGCAGGAAGCTAGCGGAAGTTAGCTCGCTAGTTTCGCTAGTTACCTAAGCATGATATAGCATGTTCTGACTGAGAGATTTCTGAAAAAAAATCAAACGTACAGCTCTGCTATCACGTCCAACATAAATGAAGACAGGAAACTAAACAGCAGTGACATTTGTAGGGTTACTGAAGTTGGGCTAGCTGGTATATAATGATGTGCTACGTGATCGCTAGCGACACAGCTATGTTAGCATAACATAAACAGTGAAGCTGGAGGACGAACACTAACACTTTTCCACTTATAAAAGTTAACGTTAAGGTTCCTGATAGTTAGAGACAAATGCAATCGCATGGCAGGATACTGTAAACGGACCAAACTTCAGTCAGGAGAACTGAGATAATCCATCCACAATAAAAGGTTAGTCATTAATATACTGCAACAACATGGGAATAGAGCAGCTGCCAGAGAATTCAACGTTAATGAATCAATGGTACAGAAGTGGAGGAAGCAAGAAGAATGAGTTTAATAAAGTTTGATTTATCTGACTGCTTTGTTTCGCTTAATGTGCCTTATAATCCCGTGCACCTTATGGTCCGAAAAATACGTACTGCACACTGCAGTTTAATGTTGCAAAGCACCTCTTTTTAACTTCAGTGGATATTATACATGGTTATGCTCAGGATATGTCAGCCCATTTCTACTGGAAATGCCTTTTGGTTAAACTTTCAGCAAGGAATTTGCATTTGCACTGTTACATTTTTATAAAGCTTTAATGTACATAAAAACCAGCTTCTTGTTTAAGTGAAAATAAATGGAAGGTTGTCTTTTTGCGCTAGTAATGTTGTGGAGTTGTATTTTGTCTCGCATCAATTATATCGTCAGTTATATCGTTATCGCAAATTTTCAAATATATATCGTGATAAATATTTTTGGCCATATTGCCCTGCTCTACTACACAGAAACATTCTCTTGGCAGTCAATAGATTTACAGTTTTTTCTATTTAGTACATCCAGCTGGACACCATCCTCTGGAAACACACTAGAATATGAGGGTTAACACAAGTTTCTGGATGCAGGCATGGAAGTTTCACATCCCCAAATACTTTTGGGCCAAAAAATACCTTTTTCCAGTAACAGCATTATTTCATTCCTCATCTGTTCTCACCGGTAACACTTGCTGATCCAGAACCCAACTCCAGGGCGAAGGGATTGGTCACCTGAACCATCTGTTTCTCTGGTAAGCTGGGCTCTTGCTCATCATAGCTGCGAAGTATAACTGGAACGTCAAAGCCAAACCTACAGAAAAGAGGCGAGAATAAGCAGAGTCTCTCTGTCTGGTGGTGTTCTCGCTTAAATCTAAACCGATTCGATTAAATGCAGAGGGGTGCACACACTGGCTGGCTGTGTAGAAACATGCTCTTCTGAATTAACTGCTACTATGTTGACTGTAGTCTAGAACATGACACAGTTATGCCTGGAAATGTTTCTACAACCAATTATCAACAATCAAAAATCCAACTCAAGTGCAGATTCTGAACTTTATTGTAAAAGGATTGAACAAAAATAATGCATTGAGGAATTACAATCCTTTATACAGAGACCCAAATCTTTAGAGCTTCAAATGCAGGTCATATGAGCAATTTGTTATTTCTTCATCAGCTAACCAGATACAACGTCTGAATTGTTTCTAAGTGTTGCATGTCCATTTCACAGAATAACATATTCAAGAATAACAGGCAATTATTAGGTTGCAAAATGAAAGAAATTCAGGTAGTGAGCAAAAACTTCAGAGGAACAAAAACCAATTGTCAAGGAGAAAAAATGACAGATGGCAGAGTTCCTCAGAGTAAACGGCAGCCATTCACCATTATTATCACTGCCATTGTGTACACTGCTCCCAGTGCTAAGGCTATTTCTAATTAGGCACTTGGAGGCCTACACGACAGCAACGTTGGGCTTCTACCTAAACACTTTAGCAGCTTTGAAGTGATTGGAGGGGATTTTAACCACAACAGGTTCAAGACTGCGCTCCCCAAGTTCAAGCAATACAACAACTTTAAAACCAGAGGGGTGAACATGCTGGACTCTTGGTGTACACAAACCACCAACACACATACAAGGCAACCCCCTGACCCCACCTGATCATCTTTCCATTATGCTTGTACCTGCTTACAAACCTCACTGAAGCACATAAAGCCAATGACAAACAGAGGATGCAGCCTTAGCACTTCTACTTTAGGCACACTGAGTGAAGCCTCTCGGCGAGACCACATAAACATCCAAGAGTATGCGAAGACAGTAACCAGCAACACTGCACAGTGTACAGAGGATGTCACTGTAGGTAAGAACTTCACTACATGTGGCAATCAGAAAACCTGGAAGACCATAGAGGTGTGCTCCCTGCTGACACATCACTGCTCACAGCACTCGGTATTAACCCACCTGGACAGTAAAGACAACCACGCCAGACTCCTGTACATTGATTTTATTTATTTTTTCTCCTTTGGGCGGGGGATCAGAAAAGAATTAAATGGTAAGCCGCGCTACTAGAGTCACATGTCATATTTACTATCATCTACAGGTCGAGGCCTCTGACAACGAATATTATTTTGAAACATCACTAGCCCATTATTTTTTTCACCTCGTTGTGTGTGTGTGTGCACATTTGTGAGGTTGTTCTAGTAATCTTCATAATACCCACAGCCCTAAAGTGCACCCCGATGAGACCCAGAAACCAAACTTAAGCAATGGTGAGTACACTAGCGTGGATAACGCCAGGTAGTGTGGTAAGAACATTTTCACACCCATCACCGGAACACAAACATCATAACAAAGCCCAGAAGTCCCAGATTGATCGCTCAGTGCAGAAGCTATGATTGTCTGGCAGCATCACCGAGGGGAAAAAAATCATCAAATTTGTTATTGCCCGTCGGTTCCAGTCTTAAGGCAGTCATTAGTGACTGTAAACATTATGATTAAAGTATCAATGGGAACGATACTAAACTCAGATTTTTAATTATGATAGTTTCTCCAGTTAGTTCTGAAACCGTGAAAATTAATGGACTGTAAAAAATAGTTTGGATTATTTTAATTACAGGTCAATGCAGTATTTTGTTCAACAGAAAATAAGCAAAATGATTGATAGACATGTTACAGCACGCTGCGCCAGACCTACATGCTATGTTATATCATGAAGGCCACATTCAAGTCGTTAATATATAAAGTCGAAGGGTACCTGTGTGGTGACAACGAATGTAAATTATATATCAAAGTGTGGCTAACTATATTAGCTAAATACAACTTACCAGCCGAGGACCATAGCAGCGGTTACAACGAAACAAAGCGACACCACACTAATATAAAAGAGCGGAGAGTACTCGTAGAGTGTGGCTAGAAACACCCCTGCCATTTCACATCAGCTTCAAGAATAAGCGTGTTTATTTAAAAAACCTCATATAACACCTTGGGTTCATTCCAATAATCCATCTTGCTTAGCAAGGTTCTCACTGAGACGTAACACGGAAATAGCTTCTTCTTCTTTTTTGTTTTTATTATGTATTGGTGGTTGTCAAACAGCAAAATGGTGCATTACCGCCACCAACTGGTGTGGAGTGAAATATCACAAAAATTTGAGAAAATGTCTGAAAAAATAAATTTGAGAAAAAAGGCAGAAACCTAACTTTTTTTCTCAGAATTCTGGAAAAAAAGATGTGCCCACTTTTATTTTTCCCCAGTGACTTTAATCCTCTTCCATAATTTGAAACAGTCTGATAACTTTCACTCCCGGAAGTATCTCTGTGGCTGTCATAGTAAGTAAGAGCTGTTCATATTCTTCAAATACTAAGGAAAGAAGCATCAGCACTTCCTTTAGCAGAGGATACACTGGACCACCCTTTATGAAAGGGGAGGAGAAAACGCCGCCCCATAATTCATTGTGACGGATCATCCGACCATTCACGAAAATAACAACAAAGTAGCAAGAAAGTTGCGCGTATCATGTAAATGTTAACTGCATTTTCCATTCATGCTAAGGAGGGATAAGAGTACTTTTAGAAAGTGAGTTCTGGCCCTGTGATTTATAACCGTAGAAGCAAAAAAAATCATAATGGAATACTGCATTTTGTGTTTACTTGTGTTATCCTTCTCTAATATTTAAATTCGTTTGATCATCTAAAACTTTTACATGTGGAAAATACACCAAAAAAATATGAGATCAGGAAGCCGGGGGGGGGGGGGGGGGGGGGGGGGGGACTTTTTCACACCAACTCACAAACTTCAAGTCCACACCTGACGATACTGGCTGTCTGGGAGCTCCTCCCTGAATCACCAATAAAGCAATATGGGATAGGCAGGCTCTCGCTTAGACCAACAAGAGAGCGGGGAGAATGGCTTTGAGCTGACCAGTGGGAAACGTAACTGATTTTACGGCCTTCTGAGGAAGAGGTTTTATGTTTCAAATCAGTCAGACAAAGGGGGATTTCAGAAGGTCACGCTGGGAGATAAGCCTCTGTGATGACCAAAGCCAATTCAGAGCTGATTAAAACAGATGGTGGTGTCCTGCTGTGCTTATGATAAGGCAGGGTGTTAATTTTACCTGGCCAAAGATTTGTTATTTTTCATGCCTCTTTTGTCAGCGTTTTGATAACAGGGGAATTATAGCACCTTAATGCAGTTTTACATATGTACAAAGCTGAAGACTAAGAAACGGTAGCTGATACATTTGATATCGTAGCTTCCTCTGACATGGTGTAGCCTTTCTTTACGTGTTTGAAATGTTTTTCACTGTTTACTCTTTCAGACTCTGATTTCACCATTCAAAATACAGATGAATGTGTAATTGATTTTTACTGATGATGGTGTTTTAGACAACATTAAAGAAACAAAAATGAGACCATCTCTCAATCTCTCATATAACAGCTGGTCCGGGACAGCAATGTGTGTCTTTATTATGCTGCACAACGTGTTTGGTGACTTAAACAATGTTAATATTAAAGAAAGAATACCGTTCTATGTATGTGTATTTTTAGAAATAGTTTTATTTTACATTTGAATGTGGAGATAGATCAGTCTGAAATCGCCTTTTTACTAAACATTTTTGCTGACACCCAGAAACGAAGCTCTTGAAGACTTGCGATTAGAATCAGAGATTCAAATATCAGATGAGCTCTTAAGTGAGATAAATATACTAAGTGAAAATTCGGAAGTCCAGTGCTTCCCAAATTTTTGTCACTGTCAACCCTTAGGTAACCTTATACCAAAACAATGTAGAAGATAGTGCATCGATTAGGACCTCGGCTGCAAAGTTTGCATTAAACCAGCAATGTGATTATTCATTACAACAACCAGGAGGAAATGCAGAACAGAGTACCACATCCTGCTGTATTTTTGAGAAGTGCATTCAATAACATGGAGATTAGACGCATTTTGAATTTTCCACTTCCAGATAATACTCCAAATTATGCCGAATATTATGGGAAGTGTGCCTGAGATGTAGTTAAGTTAGAATTGCGAGGTCATCGGCTGCAAAATAGTGTTTCTGCGACTGTACTGTAATAATGATCTGTCTGAATTTGACTGACTGTAATGTTCTCGCTGGAAGTTGGAGCTCCATTGTTACCATCAGAGCTCCTTCACATATTGATAGTTACTGAACAATGAAGTAATCAAAAAGAAAAGCTGGCATAGGGCATGACCTGAGTCACCATTTATGTTTCGCAATAAGTGTCCCTCAAGAGTTTAGCAACCTTCAGACAAAGAGTACGTCCACACACCATACTGCAAAAACCCTGTTTTTATTTCTATTTGAGAACCTTTATTACACCAATTAACATTTTAAAGCATTTCTGGGCACAAATGTTGTATGTGACCACAGTTATACAGGTTATACAAATGCCACAGGTCATTGTTCCGTCTGTTTGCAGCCATCTTGTAGTCACGAAGCTGCCAAGCCTGTTGTCTGCCCCGATGCAACCAAGCATCATCGTCGACCCTGATACACATGGATATGAGTGAATCAGGTGAATCAGGCGAGTCTTCACACAGTCGACCGAAGCATCAGATATGCATCAAACTGTGACACCTCATTCACCTTGTGATAGATCCATGTTTCCTTACTACAAGAACTACGGGGCTACACCAGGCACTGTGTGACTCTTCTATTACTCACATTTTTAGCATTTCAGACAATTTCTTTGAACAAATTGTCCCTAATGCTCAGGTAACCTGTAGGGTAACCGTCTCCAAATGGTGCTCCAGGAGATTGGTACAGCCGAATAAGGGGAGAATACATCTGCAAAACGCTGTTGTTATGCAGCAACGTCCGCCCTCTACTCCCCTAACATGTGAAGCTTTGCCCTCAGAGTGTCCAGAATGTATTAAATCTCATTTTAGTTGGTCTTGGACCTTGCTTCCAGTTTTCTTTCTTTAGGTCTAACACCTTGACTTTCTCAAAGGTAATTCCCAATAATTCACGCAGTTCTTTTAATGTGCGAGACATACACGATGTGTCCTGGTCAGTATTTCTTTCAGGATGCCAACTCAGAAAATGGCCTGAAATTGCACCTATGCAACACTCTTTGTAAAAAAAAAAAGGTGCACAGTAGCACTGCTTTGGGATTTCGTGTTGCACAATCCATCAGAACTAATACAAAGTGATATCCGCATGCACTAGGGTGAAATTATTGTCCCTTCTCACTCTTATTATCAACTATATTTTGTGTGTGCTTGTCTATCTGTAGCAGTGCAAAGCTCTATGACAGTCTGGAGGTGGACATAGCAAATATGACACTGTTGTAAATGAACATTGTAGCTGTGTAAGCATCCATTAATAACTGAAAGTTTTTGTTTGTTTGTTTGTTTGTTTACCCAGTGTGAAAGCAGAATATTAATTGAATAATTAATATTAATTTCAGGACTTTATGCATGACATTATGAACAGGGGCTGAGTCACCTAAAGATTTGATCCTAGAATCTGAAACTAGAATCTGAAACTGCATGTCATGTGCTGTTCAGCTGATAAACTTTCCTCATGGATGTAATATTGTGTGTGACTGGGGCATGATGTTTGACTGTTTGAGACTGGAGTTTGGGTTCCATTTATTTCACATGGCTTCTCTGTTTATGAGATATTTGCATACTCGAAAAAGTGTTGTGAGCACTGTTAACAAATAGGTCAGCTTGGCCAACTCTAGGAAGACTCCATTTCTGGATGATAGAGGTCACTGCGCTCACTGGAATCCTGGAATTTCACTTTGTCATGAATCCATTTCGGAATAAGGCTGTAACATTACAAAATTTGGTACGAGTGAAGCGCTGTAAATACTTTCTGGATCGAGCGATCCTTGAGGCGACTGTTGTTGTGATTTGGCGCGGGATAAATAAAACTTAATTGAACCGGATGCACCGTGCGATTCCTGCTATTACAAACAATTGTGTTTTGGAATTTAATTTTGACACGACGACAGATTAATAGTCAGTTTAGCAAAATTCTAAACAGTATAAGATGAAATGTCAGACGATTGTTTGACCTGATTTTGAATAAACGAGTGAAAAAACAGACTGATCTTCAAATTAAAGGTCTGTAGCTGGATGTTCACCGCGCGCAGGACGCACGCGCGTCGTGTGCGTCCTGCTCGCACGCGTTAGTTGGGTTTACAATTTTCGTCTTATTGTGAAAAATCTGTTTATTTTGAACGTTTGAACAGGAAGTTGCACTTTTCGTATTTTACCTAACACTAGGGAGCGACTGCGAATCCCATCATAGCTTATTGTGTTTATTCCAGCCATTATCAGAGAAAGGAGGATGCAAATGGGGCCAGGAAAGCAGGGATTTATCTTCACTTTGTTCAGCTTTAATGTGTAGCTATAATGGCAAGAAAGACAGTGAGTAGGTGCAGAAAAGTAAACCGTTAATCGGGTCCACTGGTCTGCTGGGAGGACATCATTGTGAGTTTTCCTGTGGACTCTAAAAATGAGCAGTATAAAGGAAAAAGGGACTATTCGGCAGCAGAGCTCCGAGAATAACTCTGTGAGCAGCAGTGAGTGGGACATGGCAAACGATGTGTTTGTGTCCGGTTTTGACGACAGCGTGTTAGCGGACAGCATCGGTGATGGGGACCAGGAGTCGGCACAGTCCAGCTTACTGGACACGCGTCTGCCCTTGGATGGGATGATGTTGGGCCTGGATCGGGTTGAATATCCTGCCTCATCCTATCTGGATTTCGAGCCAAACTACACCGAAAGCGATGGCAACCTTACAACCAAAAAGCGCATCCGGTCCAACAGCTCCCGGCACCGCGGTGACATCGTTACAGAGCTGGGGCCAGAGGAGGTCCGCTGGTTTTACAAAGAGGACAAACGGACGTGGAAGCCTTTCGTCGGACACGATTCTTTAAAAATCGAGATCATCTACCGGCGGCTCGTTGACCAGAACCAGGATAAGGCCCTGGATCCCAATGAAGCCGACGAAAAGGAGACAGCCGGGTCCTCTGAGCTGCAGCCGGAAAGCTCGGCCGTGGACAGTGCAAGTTTCAGGGCGGAACCGGCAGTGCAACAGCTCTCAGTGTCAGAGCAAATCACAGAGCCGGTCCACAACGGCGGCACCAGCGTGGAGGCAGTGTGTGTCAGAGGGGGCCTTTATGAAGTGGATATCAAAGAAAAGGAATGCTACCCTGTTTATTGGAACCGTGAGCATCTCAGTAATGACATAGCTGTTGTTAGGACTGTTAGCACGTGTTCTGCTGTCAGTATCTTTGACCACTTCTAAGAAAATGAAACGTCTGCTGCTGCTGACTCTGTCACCTCTGAGCTCTGAGGACTGAGCTAATAGGCTGCTTTAAAAACGTCCTCTGTTACTGACATCGTCATGGTCTTACTGACCACCCAAAGTGCTTTAGACCAAAAGCCACACTGAGCCATGCATTCACACAGCGCTTTATTCTGTACACATTAAGTGCTTTATCTGCCTCACATCCGTGGCCACGTTCCAACTACCAGTTCACTTAACAAGCATGTTTTTAGACATGCTCTTTGAAACGAGACAATAATACAGTTGTTTCCGCACAATTAGTCGCATATTAGAAGGAGACTTCTCAAGACTTTGTCCAACACAATAGCGATACTTTACAGGGATGTAGAGCAGAGAGCAGGAATACATATATACACACTACTGGTCAAAGGTTTGGAACACTGCAATTTTTCTAGTTTTTTATAAAGTTATGCACTTTATTCTCCCATTACACTCTGAAATGAAAGCATAGTACAATTAAGCAATTAGAGTTAAAAAAAGAAACCATGGAATTAATTTATAGACTAACATTTATTCTGACTCATCAAAGTAGCCCCCTTTGGCAGATATAACAGCTGACCAACCCGGGACATTCTTTCTACAATAGACATAAAATATTTTTCCATAAAGTTCCCATATCTGTTGCACAAGTTCCCATAAATGTGGGGTACTTGTAGGTTGCTTTGCTTTCAGTCTTCTGTCCAGTTCATCCCAAACCAGTTCGATGGAGTTTAGGTCTGGACTGTGCCACTCCATATTTTCAAGCTTACTATCTTGTTCTTTTTTCTGAGGTAGGTCTGGCCTGGTCTGGTCTGGTCTTGGGCTTGTGTTTTATCTTACTGTGGGATGAACCCCTGACCAACTAGGCACATACCAGTGGATATTACATGGTGCTGCAGAATGCTGTGGTAGCCGTGTTGGTTCAGTGTGCCTCTTATTCTCTACGTAACCGGAAGGTTGCCGGTTCGAGCCCTGCTCGGACAGTCTTGGTCGTTGTGTCCTTGGGCAAGACACTTCACCTGCCGCCTACTGGTGATGGCCAGAGGGGCCGATGGTGCGATATGGCAGCCTCACTTCTGTCAGTCTGCCCCAGGGCAGCTGTGGCTACAACTGTAGCTTGCCTCCACCAGTGTGTGAATGTGTGAGTGAATGAATAGTGGAATTGTAAAGTGCTTTGAGGACCCCGAAAAGCGCTATATAAATGCAATCCATTATTATTATTACAAGTCACCAGTCTGGATCCAGCAAAACAGCCCCAGACCATCACACTTCCTCTTCCACATCAGTCCATAATACCATCTTCCAGTCTTCAGTAGTCCAATGTCTGTGTTTCATGGCCTCTTTGTCTTATTCTGACTTCTTAGCAATGGCTTTCTTGCTGCAACACGTCCTGTCAAACCGGCAGCTCAAAGTCTTCTCTTCACAGTTGAAAGTGATACTTGCTTACTATGACCACTCTTAAGCTGTGCTTGAAGCTGTTGTCCCATGAGCCGACTATCACACAAGCCGTTAACTCTCAGAAACTTGTCCTCTGATTCAGTTGTGGCTATAGGTCTGTCAGACCTCTTCCTGTCAGCGTTTGCCCCAGTTTCTGAGTGCCTTTTGTTGGTGAAGGAAACTGTACTGTACACCTTGACTTTCTTTGCAATTTCTCTGTAGGGATGTTCTTAAACTTTTTAATGATAGTGTATATATTAATATATTAATGAACTAATTTGGGTCAATTCTAAATTGAACCTATAATTACACATTTGCTTAGTATTCTTAGATTAGACACACACACACACACACACACACTGACAGATATGATTAATTTAAAATTTTGTGTTTGATGTTTTCAAAATTAGTTCATCTTTACTGTTACTGGGATCCAACATTCTGTCTTAGATTACAATTTTTGTTTTTATAAACTTCACATGTTGTTCCACAGAGCAAGACCGAATTCCTGTGATGAGGGGCCAGTGGTTCATTGATGGAACTTGGCTTCCACTGGAGGAGGATGAGAGTGATCTGATTGAGCAGGAACATCTTTTACGCTTCCGGGGGCAACAGATGAGGGACACCTATGAGATCGAGGCAGTGACCACCACAGTGGACAGCAAGGACGGTAGGGAATTTAAAACAGACAGGAAAGACAGAGAGATGCCATTGTGTGTGTGTGTCAGGCAAAGAAGATGAGTGTTTGCAACCATGTCTGTAGATGTGTGTCTCTGTTGGCCAGAATGGTCTTTTACAGGAAGTTCACAAAACAAGTCAAGTGATGCTATAATGCATGGGTTTATTGATTCTAAAATCTGTAATAAAATAAGATATTTCCAGATTTGGGAAATTCTGTTTTCACAGCAGTTATATCTGTCCATGGGAATAAGAATATATAACAAGTCAAATATTTTCATAATCAACAAAAAGTAACAAATTTTAAAATGCAGTGATCCAATTAACTCCAATTCTGCATACTGTCATGGGAGTTGGTGAATTAATTATTCTGCATGAATTATGTCAGTTGCTCTTAATTACAGTGTGACTTCTCACAGCTAGCCACAGTCTGAAGCTGAACAGGAGTCATGTGGACTGGCACAGTGTGGATGAGGTGTATCTGTACAGCGATGCCACCACCTCGAAGATTGCACGTACTGTAACTCAGAAACTGGGCTTCTCTAAAGGTATATAGGATGATTAAAACTTTCTGTCTATTCCAAGAATTCTATCCATCCTCTTCTGCTTATCCAATTCAGGGTCATCTGACCCTGGAGCCTATCCCAGCTGTCACTGGGTGAGAAATGGGGTGCACCCCACGAAGCTGACCTGGTGAGTACTGCTGACATTCCATGCAGGATCAGGGAAACAGGACAGTAGTAGTCACCAAGGAACTCCAGCTGCTGCAAAGACGAGGATGTTTTAGTGTCCTTCTGAGCTGAAATATGTCATGAAACTAAACATAATTTCAACAAAAAAAAGTCTGGATTTTGATTAGGCCACTCCAAAACTTTAATTTTGTTTTTGTTTTTTTCAGCCATTCAGAGGTGGACTTGCTGTTTTGATATTCAAAATTGTGTTTTTTTTGCCTAGTTCGCTTTGTCAGAGAGATTCTATTTAAGTGAGTTAAATGATTAGGTAAGCGATATTTAAGCAATTAAGTATATCTGGCAGTAACCAGACCTGTGTGCTGCTTGTGATATTGAGCTGATTTTTTATTTACTCAGGTTATATTTTAGAATTTGTTTTATGTTCTTAAACATTTGTGCAGCAAACTAAAACAATCCTGGCTACCGAGGCTGGTGATCACGACATGGAATGTCACCTGTCTGGTGGATTGAGCCTGAGCTAGTGTATGAGGTTGAGAGCAACTGGCAAGATATAATCGGGCTCACCTCAATTGACTCTTTTGGGCTTTGGAACTAGTCTCCCTGAGAGGGACTGGACTCTGCCTCTGTTTAGAGTTGCCCTTGGTGAGAGGGAGTGGGCTGGGGTGGGTATCTTGGTATCTCATTGGCTTGCTGCCTGTATGTTGGATTTTTCCCTTGTGAGTGCAAGTGTTTGTTCTCTATGCCTTTGCGTCAGGGAACGAATGAAGACTGTTGTTTGTGCTTATGTGGCAAACAACTAGGGTTGCCAACCGTCCCTTAAAAAACGGAATCGTCCCGTATTTAGAAACAAAAGTACACGTCCCGTATTGAGCTAATAAGGGACGCACTTTGTCCCGTAATACAGTGAGAATCAAAAGTAGTCTATAAATGTTTATGGAATTAACACTTTGTTTGAAAACATAATTCCCAGCCCCTCTCCTGCTTTGTGACCAATGAGCTGACAGCACACTTATGACAATTCGAGTATAACAATTCAGATTACCGCTCATCTCATTGGTCGAGGAAAGGTCGCTTACAGAGAAAATACCGGAAGACAACAGATGACCACAACAAGAAGCATGGCCAACAGGGAAACAAACGCCGACACTGCGGTGCAAGTCTCGGACGACAGTACACCTAAAGCTGGGCAGACACTGTGCGATTTTTTCAGTCACGTTATTCAGCTCCTGCTCAAACTGCACAATTGACTCGCAGGGGTTAGAAGTTGGTAGGTCACGATGCAGGTCTCACACTATACCGCCCGATGCTCTGATGCGACCTGAGTGCGCACACTGTGCCTCCATAAAATGAAGGTTATAACAGAAAATCTGTCGCTCTCCCTCTCTGTCTTTCACTCACACACGCACACCACCACCATCAACTTTGCTAAATTGCTAATGAAAAACATTGATCAGGCAGCTGTGATTGAGCAGCAGTGTCGATCCAACTATTTTCACGGTTGTTGTGGTCGTGATCATTTTGTGATGCCACATCGAAAAGGCTCGGATGAGCTTTCCAAAGTTCTCCAAGTTGTGCCTCCGTCGCTTGTGTCCAGATCACACGCTGCACAGCCGTGCTGCTCCGTCTTTTTCACCGACGTTTACGTGTTTGCGCGTGAGCAGTGTGAGCCCCTGTGGTGACACCCTCACGAGCGATTGATGATCGGGAGCTGGTCGTGAGGTGTTAATCACTTCTCGTTACCCCACGTATACTACACGACGCACGATGAAGGCCAAAATCGGTCCGATCACTCAAAAATCGTCTCAAAATGGGCCTAAAACCGCACAGTGTGAGCCCAGCGTTAGAGCAGCAATGTTTGTTCCCCCTCAGAGAAAGGGAAGAATGGGAAAAGGAAAACACCTGGCTGGAAAAAGTTAATATGGGCATGTGCAATGAATATCAGCGCTATGTGGCCAGAAGTGTGATAATATAACTTATTTTGTGTAATAAACAACTGCAAGGATAGATGATTACAACAAATAGATGACTAATACATAAAAGTAATACATAGATGAATAATGATGATGAGTTATGATGCGTAATCATGGGAACAAGCGGGTTTACAAACAGGAGCAGCTGATTAGCATTAGAAAAGCTGAAATAATACCTCAACTGAAGCCAATTGTACTAAATGCACTAAATGTGCACTGTTACAAGAATATTTTTCTTTCTATTGTTTTCTATTATTTTAAGTTAAGCAGGACAGAGTTCTTTTAAAGAAAGATTTACTTATATTCTCAAAAGTTAAGCATGACAGGCTTCTGTTTAAGAAAGAGACCTGTTTTATTGTGTTAATGTTGTCATTTTGAGCTAAAAATAAATGGCTAAATGATCATTTGTTTCACATGTGTTCATATCACAAAGAATACACATCTACTTAAATCAAATTCAAGTCAAATGGTTAAAAAAATAATTTCACACACAAAAAAAGAGCTAGAAAATTCACCACACTGGGAAGGGTGAAGACAACTGGGTCGCCCGGCCCTGGCCACGAGGTGTCCCTTATTTATTTTTCAGGGAGTTGGCAACCCTACAAACAACAGTTCAGAATACTTGGCCTTTTGGAGTTCCTGGGTGGTGTTCTTAAGGGTGCTCCACCTAAGGACTCTGTTGTGCTACTGGGAGACTTCAACGCTGATGTGGGATTTTCAGCACCCACCTTTGACAGACTGGGGACATTGAGTCAGAACGGACCGTGTTCCGCACCTCCATTGGTGAGGAATTCTACTCGGCTTGGTTAGCCTGTGGGACTTTGGAGACAGCCGATGGGTCCCAGCAGGACAAGTGGAATGTGGCTTAGGCAGTGGCTAAATCAAAAACTCGGGTGAGGGAGGAGTTTAGTAAGGCCATGAAAAAAAACTTTGGACTGCCTTGAAGTGGTTCTGGCAAACCGTCATGTGAGTCAGGAGGGGTAGAACAGTGCTTTACCCACACGGTGAATAATGGGGTGGTGTGCTGACTTCAACCGAGGATATTGTTAGGCAGTGGAAGGAATACTTTGAGGACCTGCTTAATCACACTGGAAGGTCTTCCATAGAGGAAGCAGATGAGGGGCATGACTCAATCATCACTGGGGGTGAGGCTACTGAGCTCCTTGGTGGTAGAGCCCCTGGGACGAATGAGGTTCACCCTGAGTTCCTGAAGGCTCTGGATGTTGTAAGGCTGTCTTGGTTGACACGCCTCTACAATGTCATGTGGCGATCTCAAGTGGTACCGTTGTATTGGCAGACCAGAGTGGTGCTCCAACTATAGGGGGGGTGCTGGAAAGTAGGGTCCGTCCATTAGTCAAAGTTCGGATACAAGAGAGACAATGCAGTTTTTGTCCTGTTCACGTAACACTGGACTAGCTCCCTATCCTTTTGAGGATATTTGAGGTTGCATGGGAGTTTGACTACCAGTATACATGTGAAGTACATGTGAAGAAGGCATTCAACTGTGTCCCCCGCGACCTGGCCCTGGATAAGCAGAAGAAAATGGATGAATGGCTGGATGGACTAAAAAAAACAGGAAGAGAGCAAATACTTTTTTCACAGCCCTGTACCTGTCTCTCACGTCCTCAGCCTCCAGCAGTGGGACACGTCTCCATCGAGGGTACGTGGAAGAGGCTGCACCTGAAGACACCCCACCTGAAACCACACACATTGTATTTGTGGTGCATGGCATTGGCCAGAAGATGGACCAGGGTCGCATTATCAGGAACACCAGCATGTGAGAAATTATGGTGTTTCCATTGCAAGAACAGATAACAAATTAAAATTAGAGTAATTTTGGAAGTAACAGTTTATTTATTTTTAATTGCTGGATAGGATGAGAGATGCTGCCAGAAAGATGGAGGAGAAACACTTCTCAGATCGCACCACAGAGCATGTAGAGTTCCTTCCTGTGGAGTGGAGGTCCAAACTGTGTCTCGATGGAGGTATGCTTTACAACACTTTTGTTTTGGATTGCTCGCAAGCTTATTATGCAGTTTTTTTTCTGCTACAGCACGTGTGAAAAGCCTGCTTACAACACTTTACATTAAACGGACTCAGAGTTTCATCTTCTAAAACAGGATCAAAATTTGCATAAATACTTAGTGAATCTTATTTTTGTTCAGCACTTTTTTTTTTCTATGTCAAATGTTGAACATATACAGTGGGTAAATAAGCATTGAACACATCACAGTTTTTCTATGTAAAATATATTTATATTTCTAGAGGCGCTAATGACATAAAATTCTCACTAGATGTTGGTAACAACCCATCTAATCCACACATGCAAAGAAATCAAACCATAGATGTCTAAGTATTTAAAAGTGCTAACATTAATGACTGTACCAAACAGGTGACTGATTATATACATTTCTGTGTGAATTTAGTGGTCCCATCCAAAACTTGTAAAGGTTATACAAATGAAGAAAAAGACTTTTAAAGACTATGATGACATAGCCAGAAGTGACCTCCAGAGACAAATTAAAAGTACAATCAAAAGTTAGAGGGTGCTGTGACACATCTAGTAATTCCAGAGAAGCGCGGCAGAGTATCAAACCCATGATAAATGTCCCACATCAAGGTAGGGGGAAGGCTTCCCTCAACCTGCAGGTTAGTGAGGGTCTGGAGATGGCCAATCAACTAAACACCCTTTTCTGCTGCTTTGATAGTGGCAGCAGAAATGACTGTCCTGTTGAGTTGCCGTCCTCACCAACTCCTCCCTTGGACTTTATTACAGAATCAAAAGTATTGCAAGTTTTCGGAGGCTGTAAACCCCCAAAAAGTTCAGATCCTGACAATGTCTGTGGGAGTATTTGAAAAATATTTTTCAGTTTTTTTTGTTTGATTTTCTTTTAACAGTCATACGATACCAAATATCTGGAAAGTGTCAGTAACTGTTCCTGTTCCAAAGTTCCCTAGACCTTTGGTTCCAAAAGACTTCAGATCAGTTGCACCCACATCTCTGGCCATAAAATGTTTTGAACATGTGGTGAAAAGGTACATGGTATCGAAAACTCAAGGTCTTATAGACCTCATGCTATTTTCTTATCAACCCTAGAGAGGGGTGGAAGATGCTGTATTAATTTTGCTGCTTACTACATGCTCATCTGGAAAAAGCAAAGACTCATGCCAAGATTTTATTTGTGGACTTTTCCTCTGCTTTCAACACAATCTTACTGATTATTTTAGCAGATAAATTGGAAAAAGAATTTTTGCTTATTGATTTTCTTTGGAGTAGAACACAGCTGGTCAGAATGGTAACTCAACTTTCTGACAAACTGACCATTTCAACAGGCTCCCATCAGGGCTTTGTTTTATCTCCATTGTTGTTTATTCTGTATACCAAGTCTTGTAATAGCACCTTTCAAAACAGACTTTTTATTAATTATGCAGATGATACAGCTTTAGAGAGCCTCGTGTATGATGGGGAGGATGGGCCAGTTCTTGAATATTTTATTAAATGGTGTGAGAGGGCAAATCTTGTCCTCAACACCACAAAGACCAAATGCCAGTAGATTTTAGGAGGAATCCAGTATCCCAGCCTAAATTAAATGGAGAGCTGATCCAGTGTGTGACTGAATACAAATGTCTGGGCGTTATGCTCGACCATAAAACATAACTAAAATGCTTCATATGTTTTGTTGGGCTTTTATTAAAAGTGTGTTTAGTTCTTGTATTATTTGTTGGTTTGGAAAATGTCTCTGAGGCACAGAAAAAGATGACTAGAAAGGCAGTGATACTAGCTAGTAAGTTGCCTGGAACTGCATTGCTATTACATTTCTAAACTGCAAGTTTAGAAAGCATTTTTAGGGACTGGGCATGGAGTAAAGCAAATAATATTGTGAGTGATGTAAGGCATCCACTTACCTTTTCTATTATTGGATTATTATTATCTGCACAGCGCTATTGTCCCACTTTGTTCACAGAAAATACGTCCAAATGATCTTTTTTTCCTCAAGCCATCAAAATTCTGAACATAAGCAACACATAGGCTGCCAAGTTGGTGTGGTATAAAATCATCCCTAAGATATAAGGAAAGCCAAAGTGTCTATGTATTGTGTGCTTATGTTTTTTAAGGTGATGTGTTTGTTTTTTATGTGGTGTTTTTGAATGTCAGGTGTCTTCTGCTGTAAGTCAATTTCCCCATGGGCATCAATAAAAATATCTTATCTATATATAAATTAAGTAGTTAATGTGTAATAATGAGAAATGACACCAAAAAAAGGTATTGAACATGCTTACCGAAATGCAATTACCACTTTGTACAAAAGTTTTTGTTGGTGATGACGGCTTCAAGATGCCTCCTGTATGGAGAAACTAGTCGCGTGCAGTGTGATGCTTGATAATTCTTCCACACAAATAGTCTCCAGGTTCTGAGGCTCTGTGGGCCCCTTTTATGGACTCAGAGCATTAGTACTCGCCATAGATTCTAAATGCGATTGAGGTCAACAGATTGGCTGAGCCATTATTTTCTTTCTCTGAAAACAGTTGAGAGTTTCCTGTTTTCAGTATCACACATCCACCGGCGTTTTATCTTCATCATCCTAGTAGATGCATGCATACAGTCCATGGCGGTTGAGTGCATTACTTACTGTTTTCTTCAAAACAATTGTACCTGCTGATTCCAGGTCTTTCTGTAGCTCTCCACAAGTGGTCTTTGGCTCTTGAACAACTATCCACATTAGGTAATGCAGTGAAAGACTTTCAAAATTTCTCAATACCACACCAGAGGCAGACTAAATTACAACAATGTTTTTCTGAGGAATGGAAATATGGACTTTACTTTGATTTTAATTGCACAAAAAGGCAAAAGTACGCTGGTAGAGTGCAAACTGCATCTGGGACAAAACCAATACAACTCTTGCTCTTTGCATACGTCTACACAAACAGCATGCTGACATAAAGCTACAGAAGAATCCAGAGTGATGTTAAAGCTGAGCATATGCTGAACCAGGATGTAGCCAGAGCCTGAACCTTAACAGTCAACAAAAGTGGTGATGAGCAGTCAGGCTTGCAGCATTGCAGACTTCATTTCTGTCCGTATATATTCTAAAGTAAAATCACTGAGGGAATTCCTTTGAGCTGGTTTTCAGCTGCTTTGTGATGTTGTTTTTGTGGTTTTATGTAAAGACTAAGAAAAAGAGCACATGTATGTCCTGATTAGGATAGTGATTTGTGTCAGCATGGGAGACTATAGCTCAGGTTTATATTGTTATCTGGTCGTTGTGTCAGAGTGCACTTCAGGGCATATTACTGAGTAATCCAAAAGTAATATAACAAGAAATGTGACAAATTCTTTTTTACAGGGAGTGATTTAGTGCCATGCTGGATTACTTTTAAGAAAAGAAATCTACCATCATCCTCGTGTTTTGTTCTGTATTCTGATCTTTAACTGAATTTCTATTAAGATTTTTAAATACTAGTGCAAAAACTAAATAAAGAATTACAATATTGTAATATATATTTAGCTTTTTCCTTTTTTTATTTTGATGATTAGCTTACAGCCCATGATGACCTTATAGCTCATGAAATATCCTTTATGGTGTCGATGCAGCGTGGCATAGAGGTGATCAGCTCTGTTAAGCCCAGATTGCTTTGATAGCTCATCTGTGTTTTTGATTCTTTCTGGGGTTCAGGTCGGACAAGCTGCCTTGCCCATCAACCTCAGTAAGAACTTATTCAGCAAACCATTTAGTCCTGCTAGAAAAGGAAATCAGCATCACCATGAAGCTAGTCAGCAGATGGAAACACCAAGCGCTCAGATATCTATCTATCTATCTATCTATCTATCTATCTATCTATCTATCTATCTATCTATCTATCTATCTATCTATCTATCTATCTATCTATCTATCTATCTATCTATCTATCTATCTATCTATCTATCTATCTATCTATCTATCTATCTATCTATCTATCTATAATTTACCAAAAGACTGTACTGTAAGGGATCAAATGAACTAGAAAAAGTGCATTTAGCTGAATTTATATAGGTCCTTCACTAAAAAGTTTTAGAGCACAGCTCATGAGTTTGTGGTGAAAATTGTGTGAGCTGTCTATGGTCAAATATGGAGTTCCAGAAGGTTCAATGCTAGGACCAATTTCTGTTTACATGATACATGCCTTCCTTAGGCAATATCATCAGAAGGCATAGCGTACATTTTCACTGCTATACAGATGGCACCCAACTCTGTCTAGCCAGATAACACACACCAATTAGTTAAACTGCAGGAATGTCTTAAAGACATAAATACCTCTAATTCTCTAATTCAGTGGTTCCCAAACTTTTTTTGCTGCCCCCCCCAAATACCGCTTCGTCCACACCTCCATGGGTATTTTTGAAAACGCAGCTGTTTCTATGCGTTTGGGCCTTTCGTCCACACGTACACGGCATTTCAAATCACCGAAAACAGATTTTTAAAAACTCCTTTTTTGCATTTACGTGTGGACGAGGAGTACAGAGGTCGTCACACAATGTCAAAGGTATGTGCCTTTTTTCACGTCACGCTGTGCGCCACGTTATTGTTTACATGAGTGTGGGCGACCGTGGCTCAGGGGGTTGGGAATCGCATCTGTAACCGGAAGGTCGCCGGTTCGATCCCAGGGCTCTCTGTCCTGGTCGTTGTGTCCCTGGGCAAGACACTTTACCCTACTTGCCTACTGGTCTTGGCCAGAGGGGCCGATGGCGCGATATGGCAGCCTCGCTTCTGTCAGTCTGCCCCAGGGCAGCTGCGGCTACAACTGTAGCTTGCCTCCACCAGTGTATGAATGTGAGAGTGAATGAATAGTGGTATTGTAAAGCGCTTTGGGTGCCTTGAAAAGCGCTATATAAATCCAATCCATTATTATTACATGAGATGAATTCACTTGGCCTTAAACAGCTTACAAATATGGATATGAAACCAGATTCTTACTCTGGATGGCATTACCTTGGCCTCCAGTAACACTGTGAGGAACCTTTTTTGACCAGGATACGTCCTTCAGGGTACATATTAAACAACAACTGTTTTCTTCCATTTGCACAACATCTTTGAAACTAGAAACGTTCTTTCTCAGAGTGACACTGAAAAACTATCCATCTATCATCCTTATACTTCCTCCTCATACTTACTTTTCCCCCAAAAGCAACTTTTAACTACAGAAATGAATGCAGCAAACGAAAGGGACCAAAAGAGGAGAAGTTTTGTAGCATACTGTTGAATGCTACAAAACAAGGAGGAAAAAGTCAGTAGCACTGGTGAGAAAAATGTTCCTGACACTTGCTGATGATGGTACTATCCTCTTCACCTGTCAGTGGTTTCATGTTGTGGTTTACTCGCTAATATTCATGTTGGACAGAAGGACAATACTACTGAGTTTTGCCATATCTATACATTGCAAGCCAGAATCATAATGTCTACTCAAGTATATGCAGAAGCATTAAAAAGTAATTCATTTTGCTCTGGGAACTTCTGACAACTATGTCTTATGTATTTCGATGTTCTTCCTACAGACACAGTGGACTCCATCACTCCAGACAAGGTTAGAGGTCTAAGAGACATGTTGAACAGCAGTGCCATGGACATCATGTACTACACAAGTCCTCTGTACAGAGATGAGGTGAGTGAAAAAGCCCCACCATTTCAACATTCAGTGTAGCTGTAGCTCAGGTGGTAGAGCAGCCTACTAATCAGAAAGTTGATTGTTCAATCCTCGTCTTCTCCAATATCCTTGGGCAAGACACTAACCCCAAGGAGTTCTCTAAATGTTAGATAGAAAGAACTTACAGAGAAAGAGCATCTGGGTAAGCACTTTTGGAGGTCGGTGGATCCTGGGAGTCTGGCAGTCATCTCTGCACCTGAATGTGATCACTGATCCTAATGCACATTCAGGTATCAATAAATCAAGTACACATTAGAAAGTCTTTGGCAGCGAATTCACTTCTGAGATTTTTACTTCATCCATGTAAAAATGAGGGTCTTTCTCTTCCCAGCCTGCCTAGTCAGCTAAGATTCAGAAGTCTACATAATAATCAGCAACAGTCTGTTTACCTTGGCGAAGGTACTTTTGCCAGTCAGAAATCTCTGACTTATCAAATGTCTTTGAACTTTTACTATATATATATATATATATATATTATATATATATATATCAAAGAAATTGCCCTTTGGTTTAAAGCAAATACAAATGCATGTTCTCAGAAGAGGTTTAGTTCATGCTTCTTCTCTTGTATCTTCTTCATGGCACCTGTTAGTGGGTGGGATATAATAGTGAGCAATTCAACATTTTGTCCTCACAGCTGAAAATGGGCATCTCCAAAACTGCTGCTCTTGTGAGGTGTTCCTAGTTTGCAGTGGTCAGTATCAATCAAAAGTGGTCAAAAGGAAGGAATGGGTGGTGATCCAGCGACTTGGTCATGAGGAGGCAAGTCTCACTGATGCACGTGGTGAGCAAAGATTGCCCATTGTGGGCTGATCCAACTGATGAGCTATTGAGGTTAAAGTGTAAGTCAAAGTTGTTACACTTACACTTAAAAAGAAATGACCAGTCTCTTATTTTGATGGTAGGTTCGTTTAATGAAAAAAAATAGGATATCAACAAAAAATCCTACGCCAACCAAAAAACATAAATTTGATCCCCAAGCAAAACATGACTTAGTACTTAATGGAGAAATCCTTCGTGACTGTCGTCCCGACTGCCTTCATATCATCAACAAGCTCCGCCTGTGTAGTTTTTGGCTGATCCACCACCTTTGTCATGATTCGCTTACAGAGTGTGTCACTTACATGTTCCAGTTAATTTTCCCTTTAGTACAGGGAGTTAGTGGATTTCCCAAATGCTTAATTGATATCACATTTAATAGTTTAATAATTTAGTTAATAGTTTTCAGTTTCCCTTTGCACTTTGTTTCACATGCATTTTTGCAATCGGCCAAATAAAACACCTTACTTTTAGTTTACCTCAGTAAGTCTCTGAATGTCTGCATTTGGATCCTCACTTTTCTCACACTCAACACATGACAACGATAAAACTTTTATTTTATTTTAACCTTTTATTTCAATGTGCTAATAAATGAAAAACAATAACAATAAATAAGTATTCTTACTACAAACCGTGTTCCTAAGGGCTAGCCTTTGTCCCCTCACTGATATGGTGCTGCAGGGAGCTGGTGCAGTGGTTTGTGATGTGAAGCCTGGCCTTTCTGTAGCAAGTTGTGTGGCTTTCCTCCAGGTACTGCTGCTTCATGACATGCATGTTGGATTAATTGGTGATTCTAAATTGTGATCAGTGTGTTGAATAAACTGCTTCCCTGCTGGCACTCAGCATTACTCCTATTAGGCTAAACCAAACTTTGTCACACTTAAAATCTGGTTAAGATTTTGTAATCCAGACTGGCTATGCAGCACTGGTCTACCGGCCGATCAAAATGACCCTAAAACATCAAATATAATCATATCTATTTGAATCTGATTGACATAATTAAACTTATATCTCATGGTGTTGTGCACACATGCTGTTGTTTTGTTTGTGTAGATTACCAGGGGATTGACTCTGGAACTGAATCGTCTGTACTCACTCTTCTGCTCACGGAACCCAGACTTTGAGAAAAATGGGAAGGTGTCCATAGTGTCTCACTCACTGGGCTGCGTCATCACCTTTGACATAATGACAGGCTGGGATCCAGTTCGCTTTCATCATCCAGAAGCCCTAGACCCAGAGGATCCACAGATCCACTGGCCTACTGATGAAAAGCACCACCTTCAGGAGCAACTGAGACTAACGCGCCTCAGGTACTCCTCTGGCTTTTGTCTGAAACAGGTAAGGAGTCAGTCCCCATCTGTTTCAGCAAAAAGTGTACCTAATGGCACAAAGGAGTTTGAGGAGAGACCCTCTTTATTCTTCCACATTTTTTCATTATATAGGAAGGGAGAGAGAAATATTTAATCACTTGTGTAATATAATTGTATAATACTTGTGTATTAATACAAAGGTTAACTCTTTGTTTAAGTGGCCTTCATCAGCAGAATGGCTTGGAGCCGCTCAAAATGTAGGGAACAAATATCTTTATAAGGATCAATGCTCAATAAAATATAGCTTGAGAGTTTGATAATCTCTGTCAGAGATATCACTATGGTTTTGTCATTGACTTGGAGAAACAGTTTTATTTTATTCAGTTTCAGATTTTTCACACATTTTTCGGGTCACAATTTTCACATCAGCCTTTGTTTTTTCATTATGTATTAGAATGTTTTCGGCTGAAAGTCATGTCAACTGCTTTACACTGGCATAATAAATGGTATCCGTCATCCTGTCCAGGTTGAGGGACTTAGAGGATCAGTTCCAGGGTCTGCAGACTTCGTCTTGTGTTCCAGTGCCCGCCCTGAAATTCAAGGTAAAGATGGTGTAGCAGTTTCTCCTCAAACAGAGCAGATTTGCACACACAGATCTTTATTATAAAACTTTCTGGGAATATACTCTCATGGATAGTGTTCATTCCCACTGCTTTAGTTTGTCCACCACTGCGTTCCTTCAGCCCCACAGTGCAGTCAAAAAGTATTTGCCCCCTTCCTTATTGCTTATTGTGCTCAACATGTACTATATAGGGAAAAAACTAATTTGCACACCCTATGTGTCTTTCTGCAACTGATGCAGGAACCCTCGGTCATCCTGCCCTACCTTTCCCTGCTACTGCAAAGCCACAAACCATAACCCACAGCCACGCACCCCCACTGCCCAACTTAGGGCGGGAAGTTATTTGCTCTAACCCCTTCCCCAGTGAAAGAGAAGTTAACCACAGTCATCATCGAGTGATCTGGACATTGGCATCCTTTATGTAGTGGAGCAACTGCAGTGTGGCATGGTCCAAACTTGGTATGCTATATTAAATTACTAAGTTTCTCTCTGATGTAAAGCACTGAGAGTTAACCCCACACACCAACTGGAAAAAAATAAGCCCCCAACCCTCTGTTCAACACATCAATGTGCGAAATAAAAGGGACAGAGAAGTTGTTGATCAGGGTGTTCCACTAGTGGGCTATTTTCACCCTATAAAAAGCCATTTGGCACCAATCGGTCCACCAGACCCAAGATGGACCACCATTCTCGGTGTGTTTAGTTATGGGCTATTCACATCCGTGAAATGTGGGATGAACTTCTGATAGTAACAAGCCAATCCCATCTTGTCCACATGAGAGGATATTCGGCCACTTCCCAAGGGCAGTGCACCTGCCTCTGTCCAATCCTGCACTTCTTCAGGCTGGGAATAAGTCCAGCTTGCTTCAAGGGCTCCAGCACTGTGCTTACCCACTGTA
This sequence comes from Copadichromis virginalis, assembly GCF_057382275.1. NCBI lineage: Eukaryota > Metazoa > Chordata > Actinopteri > Cichliformes > Cichlidae > Copadichromis > Copadichromis virginalis. Next base: position 33,115,439 of record NC_140632.1, on the reverse strand, counting down.
CATGCTATGCTCAGGTTTTTCTGTGGCTGATCATTTAATCTTCGTAGAAAGTAGCATTTGTAGTATTGGGATGCAACAGGCCGGGGCACCAAACCAAGGCATTTTTTCCTTGTACTCTGGAGATAAGAAAATCTGCCAGTAAGGCCTTGGTTAAATCCAGTGTCATGAAAAATTGAGCGGTGCCCAATTGTTCAAGGAGCTCATCAATCCACGGCATGAGGTAGGCAGCAAACTGGAAACCAGCATTCACCTTGGGATAGTCAACACAGAACCTTATAGACCCATCCCTCTTCATGACAATAACAATAGGACTACACCAGGCACTATTACTCCTACTACCTTCATTTCCAGATTTAGTTTAAATTCTTTCAGAACTACTTTTTGTGTTCTGGCAATCTATAAAGTCTTGACCAAACCGTCACCATTGGGAAGTCTTAACATGATGTTGTATGAAATTATTGTAACCTGGAAGATGCAACTTGGCAACACATGCCTTCTGGGCTGATTAAAAAAGGTAGTTAGAAGGGACTCATCTCAGCTCTGTCATTCATCTGGCATTTCTTGCAGAAATATTATGGTGCTTTGCTTTGTAATATCGAATTGCACAGTCCACCTGAACTTATCACAAATGGCTTGATGAAACGACCCAGTGAAATCCATGCCAGTTTGTTCAAACATGACCTCCATAAGTGGTAAAGAGCACAAAGGTGCTTTTGGAATGTGAGCTGGATTTATGTGGTTAAGTGTGCACATGCACCCAAATATGTGGCCAATGGGATCGGGCTACTGGCATTTTACCGTTGTACCTATTTTACATTGATGCTACTGCATATCAGTAAATATCCCCATTTACACACTTAAAATGTGTGAACCAGATCCCTTTGAGTCAGGGACTGAATGTAGTCTGAATCTATCATGTCACAATGTATATCCCCTTTGCATTTTGATCACAACACTGTTTGGTGCCCCCCTGACTGGGAAAAGGTGTTGGAAGTGACCTGTACCACCACCACCTATGAGGGCACTTATTTTTAGAAGTGACAGGGTCACTCCATGCTTGCAGCACTCCTGCCCAAGGCAAGCTGGGTGCAGTTCCAGCAAGCAACTGGACTCATGGCAGTAAAGCAGGGACAGTGACTTTAGGTCCAGTCCATGGTATTAGATGGGTAGCCTGGTTTGCTTCAGTGTGTTCCCCTATATGCACAGCAAGGTGGTTCTTAGCCAAAGTGACGACCTGCTAAGAACCACCTGCCTTCGAGCTCACTGGCCTGTGACATCTCATTTACTCATCTCAATCCCTCACAAACTGCTCCGTGATGACCAGCTCCTGTAGCTGTTGTTGTCCAGCCGCCTTCCCTGTTTGCAGCTACCACATAGCCGCATCTTTCAGCTGCTGGACGTAGGCAGAAGGGTGGTCGGCAGGCCCCAGCTCGGTGCTCATGAAGTGATGATTTTCAGACATGTCCAAAAAGGACTATGGATCATCTGTGACAGTCATTTTGTGTTGCAAATTTACACTCAGATGTCTTTAGTTGGTAGAAAAATACTCTTATGTATGGCAAACTGGCTGTCACACTGAATTGTGTCACATTTGTATACAAGACAAAGATAAATCAAGTAAATGCAAAATGCAGTTTTATATGATGATTTCATTTATTAAGGGAAAAACCAATCCAAAGCTACCTGGCACTGTGTGAAAAAGTAATCCCCCTCAATAAATCACAAATTAACTGTGAATAACAACATTTTATGGAAAGACAACTTCAATGTAACTTATGGAAGCCCATTTCCGGAACAAAAAAAGTATCCATAACTCTAAATTTTGAGTTGTTAACTCAAAATTTTGACTTGTTTTCTTAAAGTTTCAACTGATTAACTTGAAATTTCGACTTATTAACTCGAAATTTTGAGAAAAGTAACTCGTAATTTTGAGAAAGATAACTCGAAATTTTGGATTACAGGCTTCCATAGTCCCTAGTGACACCCAGACCCGATTATTGTCTGACCCACTGAATCACAAAGTCACTTAAATAGAACCTGTCTGACAAAGTGAAGTAGGTAGAAAGAGCCCAAAAAAGGACACATCATTTCACGATCTAAGCAGAAAAGAAACAAAAATATCTATCAGTCTGGAAAGTACTACAAATTAATTTATGGTTAAAATTTTATTTGTGAAGAAGTTTATGACGTCGTTACTACTTAACATTAAAGGGATGGTTGGCTCAACAGAGCTCTGACTTTTTGTCGGCCTGGCTACAGTGCTGAAGAGAAACCTGGGGTTGTTCTTATTTTCTTCAATCAGTGATGAATAGTAAGATGTTCTAGCTTTACAGAGGGCTTTCTTATAAAGCAGCAAACTTTCTCCAGGCTAAACGATTGTCTTCTAAATTTGTGACAGCTTAAAAGTTATCTGCTTTAGCTACGCGTTTGAGAATTATTCAAGGGAGTCAAGTCCTTCTGATTTGAGGCTCTATTTTTCGCAGGAGCTACAGTAACCAGTGTCATACGTAGTGAGGATGTAAAATTATTAACAAGATAATCTGTGGATGTAGCGTTCAGGTACTCTTTGTGATTCTAAGTAATTTTTTTCCTGATTTTTAGGGGTTTTTTTGTTTGGGAGCTGACACAGTCTCTAAGGGGATGGGGTTTTGAAGGGATAACAAGAGGAGAGAAGCCACAAAGAGTTGTGTAGGACTGCAACTTTGCTTCCTGGTGCCGAATGAAATCATCATTTAAAAAATTAATATTTACTGAAATGAACTTTGTCTAATACTAACATTGTTTGATGATCTGAAATATTAAAGTGTGACAAAATGTGAACCGCATATCAAAAATGATGGGTTGCTATTATGCCATTCTATTCATCTTTTGTCATAGATCTGATTGCAGCTATAGTCTCCCTGTATTTCAGCCTAAAAACATTGTTGTATAAATCGGCCTTCATATTTAAAGTACAAACATTCCTAGCATGTCAAATGCTCACAGAATCACAATCTGAGGGAGCTTCACTTGTAGTGTAAATGCCTGTGAGGAGCAATGACTATATCTCTAATATCTCTAATGATACCCTGTTCTCTGTATGGCAGGTAGAGAATTTCTTCTGCATGGGGTCTCCTCTGGCTGTATTCTTAGCATTGCGAGGAATCCGTCCTGGAAACAATGGCATGCAGGACCACATCCTTCCAAAATCTATCTGCAATCGCCTCTTTAACATATTCCACCCTACAGACCCTGTGGTGAGTCACTCGTTTCAGTTCAGTTTTATTTATACAGCGACAATAACAACAGTCGCCTAAAAGCACTTTATATTGTAAGTAAAGACCCAACAACAATACAGAGAAACCTCAACAATCAGATGACCCCCTATGATCAAACACTTCGGTGACAGTGGGCAGAAAAAACGCCCTTTTAACATAGAAAGAAAACGGCAGCAGAACAAGGCTCAGGGAGGGGCGGCCATCTGCTGCGACCAGTTGGGGTGAGTGTAAGAAGACAAGTTGAAGACAGGCTGTGGAAGAATTCCACAGATTAGAAATTAAGTCACACCCATTTCTTTTCTCACCAAGGTGCCCTGGTTCCTCAACAGCTGACGTGGACCATGTCAGGCAAATGATATATATATTAGGGGTGCAACAATATACAAAATTCACGGTTCGGTTCTGTCTCGCTAGCTTGCGCTGCGCTCAGTGGATCTGCACTCGACAGTGCAGCCTAGGCGGAGTAGTTGAACGCAGATCCACTGAGCGCTCAACACAGACAGCATCGTCAGAAGAAAAGTTGATAAAATAAATTAAACATTTTGTATTGTTCGATACATATGCGTACGGAACCGAAAGCACTGTATCGAACGGTTCAATATCGATACGAGTATTGTTGCACCCCTAATATATATATGTATTTACACACACAATTTAAATTATTTTTTATTCTGTCTTTAATGTTAAGCAGTTAAACATATAAGTCAGCACTTGCTGTTTTAAAGCGCTTTATAAATAACGTTGGGTGTGTTTGGCCAGAGATTAATAATAAATAATAATTAAATGCAGACTGGTGAGTGAAAAAGAAACTATTGCAGCACAACTAAAGGAAGATTCAGGGTTATCTGATCCAACTCTAACTATATCAGCTTTTTCCATAAAGGCTTGCCATCTGTGGAACACACTTCCAACCGAAATCAAATTGATTACAGACATCAGATCCTTTACATTGAAAGTTAAAGTTTTGTTAAAGGGAAATCAGAGATGTAGTAATTTTAACTAATGATTTTTAATTTATTTTAATTGTAATTAATTATTAATTAATTATCTATTAATTGTAATTGTATTTATGATGTATTTTGGTTTTATGAAAATGTATGTTTTATTGTAAAATGTATCTATGTTGATTGTAATCCCAACAAGGGACAATTGTTGAAAATTATTGTAACGCACCTAACATGAAACTTATGTGCGTTACATCAGTTTCATGTTTTTTACTTGGACTATGTTAAACTGCACGGAGCCCCGCAGGGGACATGGGAGAAAAAAAAATTAAGACGGACTTTTGCGAGATCTCGCAAAAGTTTTAGCCGCATTCTTCGGAGGCCGCCAGCTCGAAGCCGACCGTGAGGTCGAGGCACGATGTGCCGGGAAAGCGGTGTTCCTCCCGCCTGTAGTAGGTCTCAACCTCCCGTTAGCTTCGAGATGGAGCACTTTTGCAAATACGTGATGTCTTGTAAACCGAGCAGATATCTGACGTTTACACAACTACATTCACGCCTGAAAATATCTTAAAAGTTTATTTTGTGACCCAGAAAGAGTAATATTACAACTAGAGCTGGGCGATAGAACGATAACGATATGTATCGCGATATAACTTTTACTCGATAGAGAAATTAAGCTATCGCGATAGACCTCGCCGCTCTTGTCCTCTTAAAAAATAAAATAAAAATAATAATAAAATAAAAAAAAGGTCAGCCAATCCAAACTAAGTAGCGCAGAGCCGAACCAATCACAGCCGCAGCGTCACGTCGCGTGACTTGTTACGTACAGCACAAGTGTATGAGGTGCCGTAAGGGACATTATTACTGAAACGCTCTCACACACACTACTGAAATTTTAGCTCTCACACACACTACTGAAACGCTCTCACACACACTACTGAAACGCTCTCACACACACTACTGAAACGCTCTCACACACACTACTGAAATTTTAGCTCTCACACACACTACTGAAACGCTCTCACACACACTACTGAAACGCTCTCACACACTACTGAAACGCTCTCACACACACTACTGAAACGCTCTCACACACACTACTGAAATTTTAGCTCTCACACACACTACTGAAACGCTCTCACACACACTACTGAAATTTTAGCTCTCACACACACAACTGAAATGCTCTCACACACACTACTGAAACGCTCTCACACACACTACTGAAACGCTCTCACACACACTACTGAAATTTTAGCTCTCACGCACACTACTGAAACGCTCTCACACACACTACTGAAATTTTAGCTCTCACACACACAACTGAAATGCTCTCACACACACTACTGAAACGCTCTCACACACACTACTGAAACGCTCTCACACACACTACTGAAATTTTAGCTCTCACACACACAACTGAAACGCTCTCACACACACAACTGAAACGCTCTCACACACACTACTGAAACGCTCTCACACACACTACTGAAACGCTCTCACACACACAACTGAAACGCTCTCACACACACTACTGAAACGCTCTCACACACACCACTGAAACCAGAGGCATTTCTGCTGAACAGGAAGTTGTTTCCTGACAAGGAAACTGATGGAAAAAGTGGTATATTTCAAAACACTACAAGGATTTCTACTCAGCAACCTGCTAGTACAGCAGTCCCCAACCTTTTTTGCGCCACGTAAACAATATAAAAATAAAAAAACGATAAATACCATGAAAACCATAAATAGAAATGTGTTCGAATTTTTGTGGAGGAAAAAAACCCATTACATAGAAAGATCTCAGCTTGTGAAGGGATACAATAAAGGTGGTATCAAAACTCCAGAATTAGAATTTATGGTTGGCACCCTTAGAATTAAATGGTTAAAATCTTGTCTGTCACAGCCAGACTCTACTTAGCTCCACATCCCATGATTCTTGTTTAATAAAATAGTATACAGGATTAGAATTTATTCGAAATGTGATTTTGCGGCAAATAAAATCCCCATAAAGATATCAAACTTTATAAAACAGACGTTGCATTTTTGGGAAAATGAGATTTACCCACAACTTCTCCCCATAATTCAACCTTATGGAATAATAGGGTAATAACACTTAATCAAAAATCAATTTTCAAGAGTGACTGGTTTGAACAAAAATATTATATTCATAACAGATTTGTTGGATGATAACGGTGTCATTCTAAGTTACACAGACTTTTCAGAAAAATATTGTCTAAACTGTTCTCAAAGAGAATATAACAAATTTTGTGAACTGGTCCCACTGCCTCTGCTTCATTTGATTAAAATTTTTATGATATACAATAATTTCTCATCAGTGCTCCCAAATTTATTGCTAGGGCAATGTCAGCTGTTTGATAAAAATGCAATAAGAAATTTGTTAGTAGTTTTTTCAAAGACAAAATATTTCATAGTTACAACAGAATGGTTACATGGCATGGTTCTAATTTAGTTATTTCATATACACTGGATAAAGCATACTAAAAATTTATGAAATAGCCTATTCTACCTAAAGTTAAAGAAACACACTTTAAACAAAACTAATACTGTGGCAGAATTTCTAAAAAAAGAGATTTGGCTTTGAGGTGGATCAGTGTTCTTTTTGTACTGATGAAAATGAAACCCTAGAACATCTTTTTTTTCCCTATGCCCTATCAGACAATGTATTTGGTGCAACTTAAAAAATTGGATTTCCCTAAATATTAATGATGTGCCACTGTTTGAATTACATCATAATTTTTTTTATATGGATCATCTAGCATTGGATGTCTCAGACATTATTAACATCATCATACTTTTGAGTAAATATCATATCCATTGTGCTAAATGGAGGAACGCTAAGCCTTCTCTCCCTGGTTTTATTGATGATTTTAAGATATTTTTCTTTGCTAAAAAAAGACAAAAAGCACATATGCCAAAAAAATAACCAGGATAATGCACGTCTCCCGCTATTCTAAATTTTGACTTATGCTGAGGCTAATATATTCGATTCAATTCAATTCGATTTGATTATGGGGGATTTTGACAGTCAGAAATATTATAATTCAGATCAGTACATTTACATATTTTTGTATTTAAAAAAAGGAAGCTGACACACGCAAGACTTTATCAAAGGTGTGCGCATCACAGCAGATGCCTTTGTGTCAAAGTAGCTGAAGATAAAACACATAAAAACATGAAGGTGGTTTTCCTGGCCTGGGATTTTATAAAAAATATTCTGCAGTACATCAAAAAAGAAAACCATTAATCAACATATGAACGTTACCTCTGACGTTACAGTGGTTTTATTAGAGACACGGCTAACGTTTTGCATTTTGCATAATTTAAAAAAGTTAAAATTTATTCAGTATTGAACGGCAGAAATTAGGTTTTCTTTTCGGAAGTATGTAAAATGAAAAAAAAAAAAAAAACAGCGGCCGACTGCGCTGTAAACAACAGTAGACTTGTGCATAACAAGCAAGCGAATAATACAGAAAACAGATTTTTAGACGGGAAAATGTTCTTGAAGTACAGAGAGAGAGAGAGAGAGAGAGAGGGCTGTGCATGACGTGCGATTTTATCGTGGTGGAAGCAAAACAGTGAGGGAATTCATGACGATGTTTATGTGAAGCGCAGTTTGGATCTTCTTTTGCTGCTGGTTCAGTCAATATTGTTTGGAGAGAGATCAAACTAACAGCTTTAGAATCGGCGCAAAAACGGCGTGAAAACAAAGCGCGGACCTGCCGACAGATCAGAATCAGCGAGCTGTCGGCTTTCAGCCCCGACCGTGTCCGTGCTGTCGGGTGAGAAAGGCGACATCTCACTGATTCTGATCCGCGGGTCCGCGCTGTGTGTTTACGACTTTGTGCAGAAGCCGTGTACCTGCTCTCATTTACTGTCTTAGCTGTTTGGTGGTTGTTGAAATTTTGTGAGGTTTCACCAGAGATTCTGGCATTTCGGGTAAAATAAATTTATATTAAAAAATCGATTCAGGATTTTAATGAATCGATTTCACGTTATCCAAGCCAGAATCGATTTTAATCAATAAATCGATTATAAAAACCCACCCCTAACTAACAGGTTGCTGAGTAGACATCTGTGTAGTGGTTTGTTTGAAATCTAACACTTTTTCCTTCAGTTTCCTTGTCAAGAATTAACTTCCTGTTTAACTGAAATGCCTTCCTGTTCAACTGAAATGCCTTCCTGTTTAACTGAAATGCCTTCCTGTTTAACTGAAATGCCTTCCTGTTCAACTGAAATGACTTGGTTTTTCAGTAGTGTGTGTGAGAGCGTTTCAGTAGTGTGTGTGAGAGCTAAAATTTCAGTAGTGTGTGAGAGCGTTTCAGTAGTGTGTGTGAGAACTAAAATTTCAGTAGTGTGTGTGAGAGCGTTTCAGTTGTGTGTGTGAGAACGTTTCAGTAGTGTGTGTGAGAGCTAAAATTTCAGTAGTGTGTGAGAGCGTTTCAGTAGTGTGTGTGAGAACTAAAATTTCAGTAGTGTGTGTGAGAGCGTTTCAGTAGTGTGTGTGAGAGCGTTTCAGTAGTGTGTGTGAGAACTAAAATTTCAGTAGTGTGTGTGAGAGCGTTTCAGTAGTGTGTGTGAGAGCGTTTCAGTAGTGTGTGTGAGAGCTAAAATTTCAGTAGTGTGTGTGAGAGCGTTTCAGTAGTGTGTGTGAGAGCGTTTCAGTTGTGTGTGTGAGAGCTAAAATTTCAGTAGTGTGTGTGAGAGCGTTTCAGTAGTGTGTGTGAGAGCGTTTCAGTAGTGTGTGTGAGAGCTAAAATTTCAGTAGTGTGTGTGAGAGCGTTTCAGTAGTGTGTGTGAGAGCGTTTCAGTAGTGTGTGTGAGAGCATTTCAGTAGTGTGTGTGAGAGCATTTCAGTAGTGTGTGTGAGAGCGTTTCAGTAGTGTGTGTGAGAGCGTTTCAGTAATAATGTCCCTTACGGCACCTCATACAAGTGCCAAGCCGCACGTGTGTTTGTTTGGGAAGCAGCCAGCGGGTAATGGAGGAAATGAGTGTGCCGACTAGAAAAATCAACCGAGCGTGACCGAAGAGAAAACAGATGATGGTTCCAACGCCGGAGAGATTGTCGAACGGAAGAGCCATAGAAGTTCCGTAGTGTGAAGGTATTTCGGCTATTTCAAGTCTGACAAAAAACAGAGTAGCGTGCACTGTAAATTGTGCCGAAAGCAAGTCTGGAAATACAATGAACTGGTGCATGCGTCACACTGCGCCACATTATTGTTTCGGTGAAATGAATTTCTACAATACTGTTAATTCTACTCCCTGCAGTGTTTAAATGCTTACATATACACACAGTTACTGTCCGTCCACACATACGACTCGGTTCTGCTTCTATGCCCCAGCTTTGTTTACTTTTTCCCACCAAGGCTTCTAGACTTCTGATTGGCCAATATTTCTGCACGGTTAGGAATCGAGCGCCACCTGCTGCTTTGGCATGTTCATAGCAGCGTTTTCCTTCATTTCTGCCTTTATGTGTGGACGGGATTATTTTTTAAAACGAAAACGGAAAATCTCAGTTTTCAAAAATACCCGTGTACGTGTGGACGTAGCCTCAGTCTCTGACTGGAAGCGCTAATTCGTCATTCGGCTTTTGTCAGACTAAAGTAACTGTTAAAGCTGTTTGAAAAGCTAAGCTATACAACAAGGAGAGATTGAGAATTTCCTTGTAGTTCTCAGTTTATTTGATATTGACAAAAGTTAGTCAGTTTTGTCTGTTCTTCTGTAAAACAAACTAAGATTTATTTTTAGAATTAATATTTTGTTTCTAAGTGGAATTGACAATTTAGTCTGTTTCGTTTGTTCTATTTTGAAACTTAAACGCTTTAGCGGCTGCCTTTTGTGTAGTTTGCAATATTTGCCTTTATTTATCTGAAAAAGTCTCATGTTCCTTAAGTACATCTACCCTGTTGAACTTATTATGGGAAATAAATATTTAAATAAAAACAAGCTGCTGATTATTTCACATTTTACTTGTGAGCAACGGCACATTTAAATCTTACAAATATAGTTATTTGGCTTATATCGTGATAGATATCGTTATCGCCTGAAATGAAAAAAACATATCGTGATATGAAAAAATCTCATATCGCCCAGCTCTAATTACAACTAAGTAATTGTTGGAATTCAACTTTTGCGAGATCTTGCAAAACCGCAAAGGTTTTGCAAGATCTCAAGTTTGTTTTACGAGATCTTGCAAAACTTTTGCGAGATCCCGAGTTAGATCTCGCAAAAGTCCATCTTCATTTTTTTTTCTCCCATGTCCCCTGCGGGGCTCCGTAAAACTGCACTGTCCCTTTTAAATAAATAAATTCAAATTCAAATATGCTTTAGCAAAAAGCAACGTTTGAAGCCAAATATTAAAAGTAGAGAGGATGTGTGTATCATGGGTCCAAAGTGGGAGCTGTTGTGGCTGAAGCGCCACAGTTATGTATCTTATTAACCTGCTGAGATAATAAGTACCTATTTTAATGATCAAGCTATTCATATCTTGTTCAATGAATACTGACAAAGATAATGTTACAAAAGGTTACGGTAGTATTACACTAATATAAATTTAAAAAATTTAAAGACAAGCTTACAGTCATGATTAAATTGTGTCTTTAAAATACCTAATGAGTTTAAATATTTGTTTGTTTTAGGCGTACAGACTGGAGCCTCTAATCTTAAAGCACTACAGTAACATTGCACCTGTTCAGATCCACTGGTAAGAAATGTCAAGTGTCTTGTATATAAAAGATGTTTTCCAGCTGTAAAGGCTAGAATAAAATAAACTTTTTGGTTTTGTGTGTAGTAATAACTATCATGTCATTTAAGTAAGGGCGAAATGTTTCATTGAGCAGAGGTTGATGTGATGTGCAGGTACAACACTACCAACCCGGCACTGTATGATCTGATCCGGCCCACGCTGCTCAATCCCCTGAAGGAGATTGTGTCTGTCTCAGATTCAGAGAGCATCCCTAGCCCTTGCACGTCTCCCCCCCAGCCCCGGCGGCACTATGGAGAGTCAATCACCAACCTGGGCAAGGCCAGCATTATGGGTGAGGATTTCGGCAATAGAGTCATAGATGACAGGAGAACATTATATATATGTGATTTTTTCAACTTCTTATGTTTAAAAATCAGTTTAGTGAAATAATAATATCTGAAATGGATATGAACGCCAAGTAAAATCAGCTGATGTAAGCTGAGAGAAACAGAAGATGCTTGAGCTGCTGATATTGTAGCAGCCCCAGCACTGGGCAGTAAACATTTTCTAAACAAATCAATAGAAGCAATTAGCTCTGGAGAGTAACTTTAACTGGATAAAAGACATTTGATATTACACAGCAGATATAGAGGTACTGCTTCTAACACTATTAGAACTTCACTCCACTAAGCTCCCAAAAATTTAAGATGAGACAAGCCAAGCGTTTTTAGGTCATGAAATTTGTAGAGCACTAGAACGATAAAAACAAACATTTCAAGGTGACATTTTGCTGCCACAGTTGTGGTCCACAGACAAGGGTCATGAACCTGTTGCCCTTTTGCCCCCTTCGAGTGACTCCCTGAGGCTCCCTTGAGAATTAATACGGTTGGTGCATCAATCCAGCTTTTTCCATTACTGCCCAATACCTTGGTTGTGGGTATCCGGAAAACCCCAAAAGGGAGCAGTTGAAAGAAGAAAAGGGCAGAAGACACACGACTTTTTTGAACACAGTAAATATTGTTAATGAAGAACTTTAGATTAGGAATACAAAATAAGATGATCTAATGCATAAATCTAATTACCCCTAAGGTGCTGCAAGTCTCGGAAAGGGAATTGGAGGAATCCTATTTTCCCGCTTTTCCCGTTCCAGCGGCCAGGTGGGTGGAGTGGAGGAGGAGCCATCAGATTCTGAGAGTGGGACCTCTGATGTAAAAAATGTGGGAACAGGAGAGGAAGAAGTAGCAATGGCAGAGAAAGAAGACAAAGACAAACAAATAATGGAGGAAAGAAGGGAGGTGGAGCCTGCCATGTCCCAGTCCACCTCAGCTGTCTTGGACATCACCTCATGTAAGTGCTGTAAAGTAAAGCATCTATGATTTGCTGTGGTTATTGAGATCTTAAACCAACGTAGCTGCTCTTCAGGGGCTAGAGCAGATCATCCACTAATCAGAAGGCTGGTAGTTCAATCCCAGGCTGAGTCTGAATGCTAAAGCATCCTTGGGCAAGAACTCTGAGTTGCCCCTGATGCATTCATCAGAATGTGTGTGTCACACAGAATCTGTGTGAATGATAATTAGAAAGTACTTAGCTATAATCTCTACAAGTAGAGAGTAGTAAATAAGTGAATGAGACATGTATAAAGTGCTTGAGTAAAAGAGTACTATATAAGAACCAGCCCATTTACCATTTCTTTTATCTCCCTGTAATCATTTTTCAGAAACTTTTTTGTGAGTCAAAATCATGTTTGTTCTGTTAAGTCAGTTCAGTTCAGTTCTATGTATATAGTGCCATTTCATAACAACAGTTGCTTCAAGGTGTTTTATATTGTAAAGATCCTCCAGTATCAGAAAGAAACCTCAACAATCACATGACCCGCCTACGAGCAAGCAACAGTGGGCAGAAAAACCTCATAACCGGAGGAAACCTCCAGTGATGTGAGCTGTGAAGGATTATACTTCTTGGATCCTTCACCGCAGACATTAACTCTGTGGATAAAACATAAAGTTCACCAGGGAAGACACAAATGATAACAGGTTGCCATTCCTGAACTGTGCCGTGCACATTGAAGAGAATGGAAACCTCAACACTGAAGTTTACTGGAAACCCACACACATGGACCAATACCTCCTCTTTGACTCCCACCACCCTCTGGAACACAAACTTGGAGTAATCGGGACCGAGGGAACACACACGTGTAAAGGAAGCTCTTAAAACATGTGGTTATCCTAATTGGACTTTCATCAAGTCAGCAAAGACGCACAGAAAAGAAGATCAGACACCAACTAGGGAGGATCAGAAAGACAAAGTCAACAACATTGTCATCCCCTATGTAGCCGGTTTATCAGAAAAACTCAGTCTTCTCCAAGCACGACATCCCAGTGTACTCCCAGCCACACACTCAGATACAAACTGGTTCATTCCAAAGACAAAACTCTTAAACATAAACTTAACAACGTGGTATATGCTATACAGTGCAGTGAGGAATGCTAGGACCTCTACATTGGAGAGACTGGATAAACACATGGCACAACATAGAAGAGCCATCACCAGGGTACAAGACTCGGCTGTCCATCTGCATCTAAAGGACACAGGTCACTCTTTCGAGGATGCCAGTGTTCACATTTAGGACAGATAAGACAGATGATTTGAAAGAGGAGTGAAAGAAGCCATCTATGTCCACTTTGGATGACCATTATTGAACAGAGGGCGGGGCTTAGGACACCAACTGTCAACCCTCTGTAATCCAGTTTTGAGATCCTTCCCAGACACTTTAAAGCCCACTCACATCCTGGGTCATTTGACTTCAGTAAATCACATGATAGGGTGAGGCAAGGTCTTACAATTTGTTCACCCACACCCGTTTTCACACCTTGGCTCATGTGATTAGGTAGAGGAACAATAAGGGGTCCATGACCCTCTTGTGGACACTCCACAAGGCTTAAATCTGGGAATCTCCACCAATTGCTCTTAGAACTGAAGAAGCTTCTTGGATGAGATGTCTTCAAGAAAACTTTAAAAAATCCTGACGCTTTTCCAAGCTCCTTAGACTAGACCTTGGTTAGTTTTTCCCCAGTTTAGATTTTTAGTTTAGTTTATCTCCATGTTCTTTTGCCTTTGTTTCGCATGTATTTTGGCCGTCAATAAACAGCTTGTTTTTTGTTAAACCTGATTCCTGCCTTGAGCGTCTGTATTTGGGTCCTCTTAAATAAATACAGGGTCTGCCACTGCACTGCAATGAAGTGTTTTGAGCAGATAGTGTCTCAGCACATCAAAGACTGCCTACCTCCCTCTCTTGACCCCCACCAGTTTGCTTACAGAGCAAATCGGCCTACAGAGTATTCCATTACCATCACTAGGAAGAGCTGCGAGAGGAAGCTCTTTGTGGACTCAGCATTCAACGCCATAATCCTAGACATCCTTTCCCACCAAACTGGACCACCTCCACATCCCCCCTGCCTCCTGCTCCTGCATCAAAGATTTCCTAACCAACCGGCCTCAATCAGTCCGACTTGACCCCCACCTCTCCACTCTACTCTCACTCAGCATCGGGTCCCCAGAGGGTTGCATTCTCAGCCCCCTACTGTATGTCCTCTACACCTATGACTATACACCAACCCACACAACCAATGTCATCATCAAGTATGTCAATAGCACTGTGATTGAGCTCATCTTTGATGAACATGAGACAGCATGCAGGGTGGAGGTAAAGAGTTTGTCCCACTGGCACTCAGAAAATAACCTGAACCTCAAAAGAACTCATCATGGACTTCAGGAGGCACAGACAGGTCCAATTCCCTCCCACCCATCCATCCTTCCTTCCTTCCTATTATCCGGGGCCAGGTTGCAGGGGTGGCAGCCCAAGCAGAGAAGCCCAGACCTCCCTCTCCCCAGCCACTTCCTCCTCGACCAGGTGTCCGGGGAGACACCAAAGCGTTCCAAGGCCAGCTGAGAGATATAATCTCTCCAGTGTGTCCTGGGTCTGCCCTGGGGCCTTCACATGCCCGGACTACCTCACCCAGGAGGCTCCCATCCTTTTCAGATGTCCGAACCACCTCAACTAGCTCCTTTCGATGTGAAGGATCAGCGACTCTACACTGAGCTCCTCTTGGATGGCCGAACTTCTCACCGTATCTCTAAGGGAGAGGCCAGCCACCCTTCGGAGGAAGCCCATTTCCGCCACTTGTATCCACGGTCTCGTTCTTTCAGTCATGACCCACAGCTCGTGACCATAGGCGACCGGTACAGTGTCCGCATCACTGCAGCCGCAGCACAAATCAGTCTGTCAATCTCTTGCTCCTCCTCCCGTCACTCGTGAACAACACCCCAAGATACTTAAACTCTTCCACTTGGGGCAAGAACTCATCGTTGACCCGAAGTGGGCACTCCACCCTTTTCTGGCTGAGGACCATGGCCTCAGATTTGGAGGTGTTGATTCTCATTCCCACCGCTTCACACTCCAAACCATTCCAAAGCGAGCTGGAGGCCATCACCCGATGAAGCCAACAGAACCACATCATCCGCGAAAAGCAGATACCCCAAAGCAGACACACCCAGGTCCTACGCTCCTCGCCACCGCCCGGCTCACAATGCACCCGACCCCTACGGTGCCTTGTGCGGGTGGTAGGCCTGCAGGAGGATGGGTCCATGTCCCTTTTTCTGGCTGTGCCCAGCCAGGCCCCATGGACTAAGGCCCAGCCACCAGAAGGTTGCCCTCGGGCACCCTCCCCAGACAATGTGCCATGGGAAACCCTACCAGAGAGGGGAAAAAAAAACAGACAACATAGCCCCGGGGATCCCTGGGACACACAAATCCCTCCAACATGATAAGGTAGTGATTCGCGGAGGGGAGGTCCAATTCCCTTGCATCATAAATGAAATATAGGTGTAATCTGTCTCCACCTTCAGGTTTCTGGGCACTCACATCTCCGCCAATCTCACCTGGACCCACAACACCATCGCCCTGGTAAACAAGGCCAAGCAGCAGCTAGAGTAACCTGGACCAGAAGCTGCTGCTGGCCTTCTACCACTCCTTAGTGGAGATTGTGCTCTGCATGGGTGTCTGGTATGCAGGGGCCACAACTGAGAAAAAAAAAAGGCTGCACAGAGGTTAATTAACACTGCCCAAAAAATCATTGGCTGCCCTCTGCCACCCCTGGAGGCCATCGCCAGCTCCTCCTGTCTCAAGAAAACTAGGGCCATCACAGGTGACCCCTTGCACGACGCCCACTACCTGTTCGACCTGCCGCCCTCTGGTTGGCACCTAAAGTCAGTCAGGTCCCACACCTCAAGATTCACAAACAGATCCTTCTCCTTGGCTCCCCCACACCCCACCCACCTCACTAATCTGAGCCATAGTCTGAGTAACCCCCATCAGTCAGGCCACACACACACACACGGACTGTCTTCAGAAGTATTTTTTCTTTGCAGTACTTCCAAGCACTCTATTGCTTTTTATATATTCCTCTTGATTGTATATATTTCTCCTCTTTGTTATGTATTCCCGCTGTCTGCTATTTATATTTTATAGAATAGAATAGAATAGAATAGAATAGAATAGAATAGAATTCAACTTTATTGTCATTGCACATGTCACAGGTACAGGGCAACGATTATTCCTGCACAGCTGGTTTTGTGCACCCACAATTTTGTTGTACATGTACAATGACAATAAAGGGCTATTCTATTAAATTTTTTGATGAGAAAGAAAGGTTGGTGGTTACAAATGTATTACATTCAGTATTTATAAATATGTTTTATGATCTACTGTAGTTTACTAATGCATACCTACAAAATATTCAATGTTTGGTTAATAGTAAGAGTTTAGGCCAAAAGTAGAAATTTTATTGCTCCAGTAAACTGAAATGGAAACCACATGTTGCATAGTGAAAAAAAGTCAAATGAACTTCTTCAGTATGAGTATTCAGCACCAGCCTGGCTCACATGATCTTAGATCCTAATATGGCATTTCTTCTGTTGCAGTGGAATTGGAGAGACGCATTGACTTCGAGCTGCGGGAGGGATTAGTAGAAAGCCGCTATTGGTCAGCTGTGACTTCACATACAGCCTATTGGTGCTCATATGATGTGGCTCTGTTTCTCCTCACCTTTATGTACAGACAACATGAGCTTCCTGAACCTGCTGAAGACAACTCAGACGCCACATAAGTGCAAAGTGAGAGTGGGACCTGTACGCCTGAGTCAATTTACTTTCTTTTTCCAACTTTTGAAATCCAAATTCAATTTCAAAAATGTTGGGATGCTGTATAAAATGTAAATGAAAAAAGAATTTTCAAATTTCAAATTCCGTTTTATTCACAATGCAACAAAGAAAACATATCAGATGTTAACACTGAGAAAATTTACCATAAAAAAACCAAGGCCTTTTTAATTTTATTGAGACTTGTAACCAAGTCTCAAAAAGTTTGCACAGTTTCACGTTTACCACTGTGCACCACTACCTTTTCTGTTGTAGCTGGACTTCTGCGAGAGGAATGCTGCCTCATTCTTGTCTGTCTATGTTGTGTTGCTCTAAAACCTCTATATACATTTCAGCATTGATGGTGCCTTCCCAGATACATAGGTTGCCAATTACATAGGCACAAATGAAACCCTGTACCATCAGAAATGCAGGCTTTTAACTGGGTGCTGATAACAAGCTGGGTGACGCCTCTTATCGTTAGTCCTGAGGATAAGGTATTCATGTTTTCCAAAAACAATTTCAAATTTCTGTTGTGTGTTCAGAGAACGTTTTTCTATTTTGTCCATTCTGAGACAAAGAATGGACTGAGACTGTCTTCTCTGAGCTTTGACCCAGAGAAAAGTGATCATGTTCACATATGGCTTCTTTTTTGCATAATAGAGCTTTAATCTGCATATGTAGATGGCACAACAAACTGTGTTCAGACAGTGATTTCTGGAAGTGTTCCTGAACCATGCAGGGATTTCCATGACAGAATTATGCTTGGGAATCTAAAGACTACCAATCTCATAAATCCTTGAGGAGACTGCTGTTGTAATTTGGTACTATATAAATTAAAATAACATCACTCTAAAACCCTAACCACTAACCCTCTGAATGCGGCTTGTTGTTGGTTCACTGCTGTATAGTTCTACCTCCTTTGCACCGAATATATATGTGTAGCATGGCTTCTTTAATGGTTCCTCCTCCTTTTGTAATAGCGATACTAAATTTAGCCTGTTTGTAGTTTTGGAGACCCAGCACTGCACCCTTGAAAAACCTGTACCTAGCCAGGCCCCTGTAGTTGGTGTAGGAGAAGGTAGTTTTACAAATGTGTGCCTTAAAGCAGATATCCCATAAACCGGAGAGGAAATGGTGTTTCGACACTGTGTCAAGCTTGTGAAGTGCAGATGTTTTGAAACACTGCTCCGAAGCATGGTTCAAAACAACTGGGTCGCATGACCACAACTAAACAAGGTTTTGGTGCACTTCACCCCAATTTCAACCGGTGCCAAACCTGCTCCTTCTAGGCATTACAAAGCACCAGGATTCCAATGTTTCAAGAATCTGAGTCATTTGTAATTACTTCAATTAAACACTGGAATCTATAGTGTAATCAATCCAATATTATATAGATATATACATAATATGTAAAGACCTCTTTTGAATGATTACTAGCATCAAGACAGAGACTGGGGGCTTCTAGCACAAAGCTGACACTAACACCTGGAAAGCTTCAAAATCAACCAAAGACGTCCAAAGTTTGAAGGCTTTGAGGAAAAAACGAGACAGACTGAGCTCCAGACAGCTGGAAACCTCTGTGGTTATTCCAGTAAACACAGTGGTCTTTTCTAAGAATGATTTACTTTGTAAATTAAGTTGCTGAAAGCAATATGACTATTAACAGAGGAAAAATTTTGCTGAAGTACACCGATCACTATAGTCACAGGCTGCCACCCATCTTTAACGGTCCCAATATTTTTCTGGCCTCCAAAATATGTGTTGATCATAATTATTAACAGTCTGGTATGATGAGTAGCTTTGTTTGGAATTGTGCAGAGCTCGTCTGTGCCAGTGTAGTGTACTGGTGTAGTGAAGGTTGGCCAGCAGATGTCATCATGGAGACGGGTTTCAGATTGTTTCAAAGCCTCAATACAACTCTGGCACAAATGCTTTGAGTGTTTCAGTGTTTCACAAAGTCTCACTTTGCCCATCTATAGGTTTGATTTACCCCATTATAACTGCCCTAACACACAACAAACACAGGGGATATAACTACTGGCTGATCAGTCCAGGACGTAAGCACATAAGGTAATAACAAATACTAACAAATTATGTAACACCAAACAAAACAAAATAACTGTTAATTTAATAACCTCTTCAAATCAATAATACTGAACAACAATGCCTAGTGTGAGTCTATATATTAGTAAAAACTAAAACCTGTTTGTAGATTCTGTGTTACCCAGAGAATAGCTTTGTGCGCCAATTCAATTTTAAACAATTTTCTTAAAGGCCACTTTACCTAACTCAAAGCATTCAATGGAGATGTGCCATGTACATTAGCTGAACTGTAAAGACACAAGCATGCAGAGAATCTGACACTAACACCTCACACTAAATTTGCTAATGTACTATGCATACATTAGAATTCAGAGAAAAGTTTAACCTGCCAGTTAAATGTTTTAACTTGTTTTCACTGATCCCTTGTAATATGTGTTTGCACTTTTGTTTTTTAGTTGAAACCCATTATATGTGATGTCCTATATATGCATCGGTGTAGAGAATTTGGGGGCCAACAAAAATTAGGAGACAGCTAACAACAACAACAAGAAAACAGTTTCAACTAAGAGAGGTCTAGGTTCTGCACAGTAAGGATAAATTATATATCCTTTCTGTGTGTAGAACAGTTCTGAATTTGAGAATAGGTTGTTGTTTGTTTGTTTTTGCATTTTTAGCTTGTACCTTAAAAAGTCCAGTCAGCTTGTCAATTGTTTTGAATACCAAAACCTACAAAAAGTACCCTTGGATTCAAATGTACTATTATTTTAAATGTTTATAAAAATATAGTGATGTTTTCATCCTCAGTTTAATATTGAATAAAATCAGATCTAATATCAAATATGTTGGACATGAAATATTATGTTTTCTAAAAATTGTTAGGAAAAGGCCCTAAATGTCTGATGATGTGGGGTGGCCAAATACTCTGCATTGCTGTAAAAGGTAGCATAGCAAGGATACATGGTAAATGAAGACGGTTTTCATGAATGATGCATGATGATACATACTGTATGACTTAAAATCATCAGAGTGTGACCCCATAAACGACTTCCCTAAACCTGCTGGTTTGGAAGTCCAGCAGTTCATCTAAACAAAAGGAACTTAGAGTAAAACAGATATACGTGTGTTTGCTATACCATATATCAGTAAGAGCAGATATAACCTCTCCCCTGACCTTAAGTTGTGTGTGCATGCCAGAGTGCTCTGGGAGGCACACAGAGTCTCCACAGACTACTAAGGATCAACCCTCTACCAACATGACATTGATTATGCAACTCTAAGCATGTATGAGTAAATATTTCTAAGCATAAAAAACAATCCACTATATAAACCTGACACCCTGGAAGCAAAATGAAAACACTAACAATATTGAGAATTAAAAGGTTTCCATATCACATTGAGAAACAGAATATGTCTTTTGGACCCATCAACGATGCTGTTTACATTTTGTACAGTGACAACTTTTTCAGTCTTTTTTTTTCTTTTTTTTAATAAATGTAGTTATGTCAAATGTTACTTTGCAACTGATGAAATGAGAAGTCTAGCTAACACCATGTTTCTGTCTAGCTACCCCCTTCTGCCTACATTGTACAGTTCCTTCATGACTGATGTGGCTCTTATTAGATTCTTGTTGTTTTTTTTTTCCATTTTATGATTAAAAAACCAGGAACATACACTTCTTTCTCTGGTCTTCATTTTACATTGTGAAAGATTTAATTTGTATATGCAGAACACACTTCTGATTTAGCACATACTATTATGGGTGTAATAAAAGATAAGGGAGAATTTTTAAATAAAAATTATATTACTCTGCTTGAAATGTTTAACCCCGTTCAAACCATTTTTGGACAGAAACAACAACAACAAAAACAACTTTAGTTATTACTAATCTATGTTATATGTCCAACACAATATGTCTCGCTCACCATGTCGAAAATGTTTTACACATATAGCAGCAAAGATGAACAGGCACATGGCTAAAAAAATGAGCAGGACACAGAAAGGAATTGGTAGGAATACTAGAGCGAAACACTAGCTAGTGCTGTCAACCCAGGTACAGCAAGGCCTATGACTCAATGCCCCGCATGTAGATCCTGGAATGCCTCAAACTATACAAGGTCAACAGGACCTTTAGATCCTTCATCGGGAACTCAATGGGGATGTGGTGAACAACACTAGAGTCCAACTTCAAGAAAATAGCGCAAGTCACCATTAGGGATGAGTATCGAACACCGGTTCTTGTTGAGAACCGGTTCCCACTGTTTCAATTCCTTGGAATTGTTTGCCATTTTTGCAAACGATTCCCTTATCGATTCCAGTCGCTCCGAATGACGTCACCACGTTGCGGAGCATCAATTACCTGGCAAGAAACATGGCGGCTCAAACGCTCAAAAGTTTGGTTATACTTTACGAGAACAGATGACAACAGGGCAACTTGCAATACTTGAAAAGTAGACATTTCACTTAAGGGAGGAAACACTACGAATATGCAAAAGCATTTGCTCACAAAACATGCGATAACCTTAAATGAATGTCGTGTTTTTAATTCCGCTCCGGACTCGTGAATCTCAACCCAGCAGCAGTGGTAACGTTTGCACGTCCTCTCCCGTTAATGCGGCAGGTAAATAATCAACTAACAGTGCATATTATGTTCGCGCGATCTGCCTTATTACAAAACCTGCCATTACTGTGCATTTAGGTGACCATGATGAGAGACACAGACAGAGTCTGGCTCAGATGCTGGCATTTCTCACTGCAGTCAGAATCATATGTTGCATGAATGTTTTGGAGATGTTCACACAGGTGGTTGCTGTTGCCATTCCTGGTTAAAAATCTTGAAGTTGAGGATCACTGTGAAGAAATTCCAGGGATGGCTCTGGACAAACTGCACTGCAGAGAACTCCCTGAACCCTGTTGTAAATATTATTATCTTCTCAATTGTGGATGTGATTGCTCCCTCTAGAATAAGACCAGAGAAATCATAACAGGCAAACATTAATTTTGAACATGCACTCTACAACGTTTCCTACTGAATCAATCAGATAAAAATTGAAGGTGAATACTGGAGGTGATCTCTTAAAAATGCCACCACCTGGTTTTCTGCTGTTCACCTGTTCTCTGTACTGGAAAATTTTAAAAGGAGCTGTTTGTAGAAGATGTCTGGTTTCACCTTTGTAGTGTAGGCCTGTGACAAAGTAGGGGGTGGAACACAACTGGATAATATTGGATTTTTGTTGGAAAAATATCCATCCATCCATTCTTAAAGCAGAGAAGCATATGAATAAATAGATATTGGAACAGGTCATGCCATTCAAGTGATTGCTGTGACCTGGGACCTGGAAGATGTTCCTAACCATTATGTGCTTGTCGCCAACCTTTCTAACAGGACTAAGGCAACCTGCAATCACCAGGTAGTCTTGTAGTTCAGAAATTTGATTTTGGATGTCCTCAGTGGTCTGAGGATGAACAATCGGAAGAAAAAATAATGTTTCAGATTCCAAATGCACTGCAACAGATTCTCTTTTTAAAAACACATTACATGTTTTGGGTCCAGTTTTCTGGGCATGCAACTTGGGGACAGCACACACAAAAAAACAACAAACACAGAAACCTAGGTGTGTGCAATAACATTAGGAGAATCATTTAAAGTAATATAATGTACTGAAAAAAACAACCACTATGTTTGATGCTTTATCATCTATTAAATATTAGATACTCTAAGGCTACTGTTGTATTGTGATTGTTATTTTCCATTTTTTAATTTAGACTTAAAAAATGCCCATGGATTTCATCATTTCGATCTTTGGCTGCACGTCTCCATATTAATTACATCTTCAGTTTTTGGTAAAGCATTACTTGGACCCTTTGTTAAACATTCAAACAGACTGGTGGATAAGGTCCTCCACTGCGAGGAAGGTCCTCTTAAACAGCTATCAAAACTGACAACACAATGATATTGACAACAACAGAATATGTACAGAATTTGCCTATACTGTAGATTTCATTTCTGGATTGAACTTACCTGTGAAATCAATGGCCAAATTCTTCTTTTCTTCTGTCCCCTCAAAGCTCAATGATTACTCCAGAGATTGTATAAGCAGCACCTAAGTCCACTACCGGCATCATTATCGAATTTAACTTGGATGCGGTTTTTGGGATTGTAGGATGTGAGAAGCCTGTAAAAGCATCATCCAATATAGTCGAGTAACTGATGTTCAAAAGGTATGTGCTATTCATACCAGTTCTTGAAGCTATTCCAGAAATTAAGTCCTTTGCTAATACTGTATGTCTACACCTTTGTGTAATGGGGAAGGCTTTAGGACCCAGGGGACCCAATGGAGGGTATAAAAGAGGAAGTAGCAGCTGGTGCTCTTCATTTCCACTGATGAGCGGCTGTGAACAATGGTTGTGTGAGTAGGTGAAGAGCCTGAGAAGTTTTAATTGTCTGCTACACAAACAGTTGTTTTAAACCTCTACAGCAGAGGTTCAAGTAGTGATTTTAGAAGATAAGCCAAGATAAGCCAGGTGTGCAGCAAACACAGTTGTCTGCGGGAGGGCAGGCTGCACATGTGAATTTGTCACTGTTTTTTCCTCCTTCTCTTTTTCGTTGTGTTTCTCTCCCAAGTTGGTTTTAGAGTAGGGTCACCTTTTAAAACTGTTTGTTTTGATGCCGGGTTTGTTTTTATTTCTACTGGGCTGGTGCAATATTAGTCTGGCAATGTGCAATCCCTGAGCTGGGCTCTTACCTTAGGGGAAGTAGATCTTTTAGAGGTGCTCCATGTGGATTTGCAGTGAATAAGTTTTATTAAGAGTGATTTTAGTGCCACCGATTATTGCCTGAACTAAAACACTTAGTGCATGCGATAAGTGTTCTGTTGGGCTCGTATTTATTTGGGGTGGATTTGTTTCTTTTAAAGCAACGAGCATCTGGGACCACCGGGGTAGAGCAAGCCCTCAGGTGATAGTTGCATTGCTGGCAGGTTGCACCAATAAGACTATCTTGTGGTTGTTAGTGACCTTTTCCATTTTGATGTTTTAGGCCTTTTGCATGCCCTTTGTGTTCTTTTAAAATAAATTTTAACATATCTGACTGATATTGACCCTCTTGTCCCGTTTATTCTGGGCTCGTTCCTGTAAGAGCTTTGGGCCTGAAAGTTTGCACAAGTAGTATAGAGGCCCTTAGTGGTTACTCGGTGGCGTTTACTCGCTACATTTGTCTGTTGTTTGTCTTTAAAAACGTGTACATACAGTGGGGCAAAAAAGTATTTAGTCAGCCACCGATTGTGCAAGTTCCCCCACTTAAAATGATGACAGAGGTCAGTAATTTGCACCAGAGGTACACTTCAACTGTGAGAGACAGAATGTGAAAAAAAAATCCATGAATCCACATGGTAGGATTTGTAAAGAATTTATTCGTAAATCAGGGTGGAAAATAAGTATTTGGTCAATAACAAAAATACAACTCAATACTTTGTAACATAACCTTTGTTGGCAATAACAGAGGTCAAACGTTTACTATAGGTCTTTACCAGGTTTGCACACACAGTAGCTGGTATTTTGGCCCATTCCTCCATGCAGATCTTCTCGAGAGCAGTGATGTTTTGGGGCTGTCGCCGAGCAACACGGACTTTCAACTCCCGCCACAGATTTTCTATGGGGTTGAGGTCTGGAGACTGGCTAGGCCACTCCAGGACTTTCAAATGCTTCTTACGGAGCCACTCCTTTGTTGCCCGGGCGGTGTGTTTTGGATCCTTGTCATGTTGGAAGACCCAGCCTCGTTTCATCTTCAAAGTTCTCACTGATGGAAGGAGGTTTTGGCTCAAAATCTCACGATACATGGCCCCATTCATTCTGTCCTTAACACGGATCAGTCGTCCTGTCCCCTTGGCAGAAAAACAGCCCCATAGCATGATGTTTCCACCCCCATGCTTCACAGTAGGTATGGTGTTCTTGGGATGCAACTCAGTATTCTTCTTCCTCCAAACACGACGAGTTGAGTTTATACCAAAAAGTTCTACTTTGGTTTCATCTGACCACATGACATTCTCCCAATCCTCTGCTGTAGCATCCATGTGCTCTCTGGCAAACTTCAGACGGGCCTGGACATGCACTGGCTTCAGCAGCGGAACACGTCTGGCACTGCGGGATTTGATTCCCTGCCGTTGTAGTGTGTTACTGATGGTGACCTTTGTTACTTTGGTCCCAGCTCTCTGCAGGTCATTCACCAGGTCCCCCCGTGTGGTTCTGGGATCTTTGCTCACCGTTCTCATGATCATTTTGACCCCACGGGATGAGATCTTGCGTGGAGCCCCAGATCGAGGGAGATTATCAGTGGTCTTGTATGTCTTCCATTTTCTGATGATTGCTCCCACAGTTGATTTTTTCACACCAAGCTGCTTGCCTATTGTAGATTCACTCTTCCCAGTCTGGTGCAGGTCTACAATACTTTTCCTGGTGTCCTTCGAAAGCTCTTTGGTCTTGGCCATGGTGGAGTTTGGAGTCTGACTGTTTGAGGCTGTGGACAGGTGTCTTTTATACAGATGATGAGTTCAAACAGGTGCCATTCATACACGTAACGAGTGGGGGACAGAAAAGCTTCTTACAGAGGACGTCACAGGTCTGTGAGAGCCAGAGATTTTCCTTGTTCGAGGTGACCAAATACTTATTTTCCACCCTGATTTATGAATAAATTCTTTACAAATCCTACCATGTGAATTCATGGATTTTTTTTTTCACATTCTGTCTCTCACAGTTGAAGTGTACCTCTGGTGCAAATTACTGACCTCTGTCATCATTTTAAGTGGGGGAACTTGCACAATCGGTGGCTGACTAAATACTTTTTTGCCCCACTGTATGTATTAAAATTATACAATAGAAGCTGTTGTGGAGGTATGTAATAACGACAGGAGAGGTCTCTGTGTCTCACTCCAACTTTATTAACTGACTCTCAGAACTTCACATATATTGAGCGCCAAAATCTCCACCCCAACACTTCTGTTCAACTTGGGTGTGAGTGGAGCCACCTGGTGGTCCGCCACACATACCCCCCCCTGAACACACAGTTAGGTCCCTATTCAGTCCAGGACCCTGGGTCTAAGCAAACGACCCGAACGACTGAACCTGGGAGGGAGAGAACATGCAGAGGAAGGTCCATCCTGTGAACGAGGCTGGTGAAGGCGAGCAGGAAAGGCAGGAGGAGGCTCAAACGCCGGTGGTCCGGGGGTAGTCCTGGGGGGAAAACCAGAGTCTGTCAACCCCATCGAAGGAGGGCGGCCACGGCGAGGGGCCTGGGCCGGCACTACATTACCGTCCGGAAGAACATGTGCAGGTTTAAGTCTGTCAACACACACAGTCTCCCTTCGACCCCCAAAATCCAAAACAAAATGTTTCTGGCCCGGTTCAATAACCCTGAATGGGCCGTCATACAGCGGCCGCAGCGGTGTCCTGTGGGCATCGTGCCTGACAAAAACAAACTTAGCAGTCTCTAGAGTCTTTGGAACAAAGGTTTCAGGCACGCAATGGTGCACCGGACCAGGAACCCGAAGCGAGTGCAAAAGCGGGTTGAGAGATAGCACCGATGGATCGAAGCAGGGAGGAGGATTTTCGGGCAAGAATTCTCCTGGCACGCGGAGGGGCTGACCAAACACTAGCTCAGCTGGGGAAGCGCCGAGATCCTCCTTAACCGCAGAGCGCAGCCCAAGCAAAACCCACGGGAGGCGGTCAACCCAATTGCCATCCTTTAAGGAGGCGCGAAAAGCAGCCTTAAGCGACCGGTGGAACCGTTCACACATCCCATTAGCTTGCGGGTTGTATGCGGTTGTGCGGTGGACTTTAGCCCCCAGTCCATCAGCCATGGCCGACCAAAGCTCGGATATGAACTGGGGGCCTCTGTCTGACGTAATGTCCGCGGGTGGGCCGAAACGCGAGACCCAGCTTGACAAAAACGCCTTGGCCACCACTGCTGCGGTAGTGGACGCCAGGGGGACCGCCTCCGGCCACCTGGTGGTCCGGTCAACAACAGTCAAAAGGTGCGTAAAACCTTGTGACTGCGGCAGAGGACCCACCAGATCGACATGCACATGATCGAAACGTTTGCCGGGTATGAAGAACGGCTCCAGGGGCGCCTTGGTGTGTTTATGAACCTTCGCACGCTGGCAGGGAATGCACGCCGACGCCCATTCCTTAACAGATTTGCGAAGGCCTGGCCAAACAAATTTAGAGCTGACCAGTTTAACAGAGGCCCGGACCCCTGGATGAGAGAGAGCATGTACCGAGTCAAAAACTCAACGACGCCAGGAAGCGGGAACCACTGGGCGAGGGCGGCCGGTGGAAACGTCACAGACGAGGAGGGGACCACCGTCCTGCACAGGTCTGTCCTCTAGTATGAGGCCCGTCTGGGTGGATTTAAGCGCGAGGATGTCCGGGTCACTGCTCTGATCGGCAGCCATGGCGGAGTAGTCTATGCCGAGAAAGACGGGAGAAACCAGCGCACGGGACAAACAGTCAGCCACATGATTGGATTTACCAGCCACGTGCCGAATGTCCGTGGTAAACTCAGAAATGGCTGCCAACTGGCGCTGCTGGCGTGCACTCCATGGATCAGAAACCTTGGACATGGCAAACGGCAAGGTCCACGTATGCGGTAAAGTGACGACCCTCGAGAAAAAAACGGAAATGACGAGTCGCCAGGTGGAGCGCCAGTAGCTCCCTGTCAAAAACGCTGTAATTGCGTTCGCTGTCACGTAGCGTATGGCTGAAAAAGGAGAGCGGTTGCCAGACACCCGAGATTCGCTGTTCCAGCACCGCACCCACCGCTATGTCGGACGCATCGGTGGTCAACGCAATCGGCGCTGAGGGGGATGGGTGGGCCAGAAGGGCAGCATTAGCTAATGCTGACTTAGCATCAGAAAACGCTTGGATGCTTTCCGGAAACCAGTCAACTGAGTCATTAGCTTTTTTACCTTTTAACGCCCCATAAAGGGGCTTCAGCAGATGTGCCGCTCTGGGGAGAAAACGGTTGTAAAAATTCACCATCCCCAAAAATTCCTGCAGTGCCTTAGCATTCGTGGGACGCGGAAATTCCGAAACAGCTCGGACTTTGTCAGGCAACGGAACCGCGCCCTCGGCGGAAATACGGTGCCCAAGAAAATCGAGAACGGGCAACCCAAACTGGCATTTAGACGGATTAATAATCAGTCCATGCTCCGCCAAACGCTGAAAAACCTGCCGCAGATGGAACCTGTGCTGCTCCTTTGAGCTGCTGGCCACCAGTATATCATCAAGATATACAAAAACAAAGGGCAGCCCGCGCAAGACCGAGTCCATCAACCGCTGGAAGGTTTGGGCGGCACCTTTCAGGCCAAACGGCATGCGCAGAAACTCGAAAAGGCCGAAAGGTGTAATTACGGCGGTTTTGGGGACATCCTCCGCGCGCACGGGAACCTGGTGATATCCCCGTACCAAATCGATCTTCGAAAAAACCGAGGTCCCCGCAAGATGGGCGGAAAAATCTTGGATGTGGGGAATGGGATAACGATCGTTCTCTGTGACATTATTAAGACGGTGGAAATCCCCACAAGGTCGCCACCGACCATCAGATTTAGGCACCATGTGTAACGGAGAAGCCCAGGCACTGCTCGAACGTTGCACGATGCCCAGACGCTCCATGGTGGGAAATTCTTCCCGAGCAACAGCCAGTTTGGCAGGGTCGAGGCGGCGCGCGCGCGCGAACACCGGGGGCCCTACTGTAGTTATGTAATGCTCCACCCCATGCTTCGTCACAGTGCTCGAGAAGGTGGGGACAGAGAGTGAGGGAAACTCAGAAAGCAAACACTGAAAAACGTCACCCGAATCTACTGAGTTAGCATGCACCACGGGCTGAGCACCCCGAGTCAAACAGGGTAATGAGGAAAATGACACAGCATCAATTAAACGTCTGTTAGCAACATCAACCAGCAGTCCGTGAGCACAAAGAAAATCAGCGCCTATTATAGGCACAGAGCTAGCAGCAACAACAAAGTTCCACTGAAAGTCACGGTCGTGAAAGCAAACAGTCACCAACCTTTCACCGAAGGTTTTGATGGGAGAGCCATTAGCCACTGTTAGCAATGGCCCGCAGCCCTCAGCTAGCCTGTCCGAGCCAGCCGGGGGAAGAAGGCTCTTCTGTGAGCCGGAGTCCACCAGGAAACGCCTCCCCGAGCGTGAGTCCTCTAAGAAAAGCAGCCTTTCCTTGTTGCCAGCGGTCGCGGCTGCTACAGAGCGCTGACATGCCCATTTCCCTGGGTCTGGAAACTGCAAGGCGGGAGACAGCGCCGTGCCTTCGCTCCAAAACGCTGGTGATAAAAACAAAGCCCCTTTCCGCGGTGCCGCCGTGCAGCGATTCCGGCCACTGTGGACGAGTCGGAGGGCCCCTGGAGCATCGGTGAGGGGGCGGGGGAAAACGCTGGTGAGTCCTGAACAATCGCCTGGACGCCGAAAGTCCTGGTAGCCAGGAGAATGCGATCCGCCTCTTCCGCAAGGGAGCGGTAATCCTTCGTGGCCAATAGCGGGGAGTTGGCAAGGCCAGCGCGCACTGGAGCCGGCAGCTGTCGGAGAAAGAGGTGGGTGAAGAGAAATCCTCCGTCATCCGCGCCCAGCAAGGACAGCATGCTCTCCATGAGCTCGAGAGCGGTGCCGTCGCCCAGGCCCGCGAGGGAAAGGAGTTTCTCGGCCCGCTCAGCATCAGAGAGGGAGTAACGCCGCAGCAGCAGCGCCTTGAGGGCGGCGTACTTGCCTTGGGCTGGGGGGTCCCGGAGGAGAGTCATCACGCGGCGGGTTGACAGCGGGTCAAGTGAGGCCACCACATGGTGGTATTTAGCAGAGGTGGGACCAAGTCATTGTTTTGCAAGTCTCAAGTAAGTCTCAAGTCTTTCTCCTCAAGTCTCAAGTCAAGTCTCAAGTAATGTCAGGCAAGTCAGAGTCGAGTCTCAAGTCACTGGTGTAAAAGTCCGAGTCAAGTCACAAGTCTGAAACTTTGAATTTCAAGTCCTTTCGAGTCTTTAAAAAAAAACAAACGAAAAAATAATGTTGCAGTTATATGCTAAATGTAAATATTAGACCATGTAATTTTAAAATCTGTGTTTTTCTCAACACATGACAAAATAGTGAACTTAGAAAATATACACAAATTGTGAAATTGCACCTCTTTAAAATGCAGCTCAATTAAACCTAGCTCCAAGAATAATTTTCACCAACAGTTCTGAGATAAGCTGCATGTTATTCTTGGATGCGGTTGTAGGACCAGCTTTAAAATCGCATGACAAAAATATCATACACATTAAAAAAAAACTGTATCACCAACGTAGCCTGGACAACATTTGCTAGTTAGATGAAGTCAGCTATCTCATCTTAGCATATTTATATGCATATTTATAATTATACGGTTCTTGGAGTGAGTGCATACACTCATGAAGTTTAGTAACTTCAGGTCACTGCAACAAGCCCAGGTACAGTTTACCGACGGATGGGTGCAGGACCTTGAAATGCACCGTGTAGAACGAAAGACCATCGTACGTATCATAAGTTTACCAGTCTCACAAATTGTCGTCATAAATACACATTCGTTAACCGTTTATTAATAGGACCTTTGAGCTCAACGGTAATTAATTAGTAGTGGAAATAATTTCTGGTACCCATCACAGAAATGTAGCAGTGACAATAATACTGTATGCTGTAATCGTACTGGACAATTAGTGATACAAAAAACCTATTTTATCCTGTGAATAAAAGCATATGTTTTTGTCAATGTGCCATAATAACAGAGGCGAAACGCAATATTGTGTCAGGACAATTCACTATTTATGCACAATAAATAAAGGAGCATAGCGCGACAATTTCTGTTCAGCGCCAGACTTCCTTGTAACCTATATCACCAATTATGTTAAGAAAAATGACGTATTAACTACTAAAAAACACTGACCTTCGTGTAAATGCTTGGAGCAGACTAACCTGTGAGCTGGAGTGTTCTGGGACGTTATATTTGATCTTTGAATGGCTGCAATCCAGGCCATCCGTCGCGTCTTTGTTACTTCGGAAACATGAACAATTTCTCTTCAACGACGTAATCCGATAACAACCGATCTCTTTACTCGTCGGCTTCCCGTGGCTGTCATGCGACCAGCTATTGCAGTTAATAATACAACAGCTTCTTGACATTTTTGTGTTTCTTTTTATCGCTGTATAACTGATTTTAATTGAAAGCCTGCGTGCGCTAGTACCGCTTGCCACGAGTTCCCAGAATCCTTTGCGGTTCTACCCGTGAATGACGTCACATTTTCAATCTCTATATAATATGCATGTTAAATTTTATATTTGGGGTAAAATATCAAGTCTTTTCAAGTAAACCGGTTCAAGTCCAATTCAAGTCCCAAGTCATTGGTGTAAAAGTCCAAGTCAAGTCACAAGTCTTAGAACATTTTTTCAAGTCAAGTCTAAAGTCATAAAATTAATGACTCGAGTCTGACTCGAGTCCAAGTCATGTGACTCGAGTCCACACCTCTGGTATTTAGTATCGTCGGCTGAAACTCCACGAAGAGCAAACTGAGCTTCTACGTGCACAAACCATGAAGGAGGATCGTGAAGCCAAAAATCCGGCAATTTAAGCGCCACAGCAAACGCAGCCATCGGCGGAGGTGAAAGTCCGGCGGCAGCCGATGCTTCCAGGCCGGAGCTGGCTTCGTCGTCGAGCCTTAGCATGTTCGCTACAGGGGTCACCAATGTGGAGGTATGTAATAACGACAGGAGAGGTCTCTGTGTCTCACTCCAACTTTATTAACTGATTCTCAGAACTTCACATATATTGAGCGCCAAAATCTCCACCCCAACACTTCCGTTCAACTTGGGTGTGAGTGGAGCCACCTGGTGGTCCGCCACACTGTTAACATTTTTTCCATTGTCTTGATGTTGTTACGAAATATATATTCTTAGTGCTTATTTTCTGATTATATTGTTTTATGTATTTTAATAATAAAGGCCTTTATAAACCAAGGCCAGATATGACAAAGAACTAGGTCAGAGGGTGACAGGGCGCCTAGCAACAGAGGCTTTAGTAAGGGGAAGTTAAAAAGAGAGGCATGCAGAGGCATATTAATAAAATACAGGAAACCAGACAGAAAGTGGAACTAAGTAACACACACACACATTAGTCAGACCAGAAGGAGTTGTTTTGATCGAAACTGTGTGTCTGTGTGTGACGTATAGCAGAACTATATACATGTATTGTAGCTTGCCATGCTTTTAGAACTGTGGGTGCTCGTGTCTGCAGTTCTCAGTTTCCAGAAATGTACAATAAAGATCATTTTTTGAACTTGGCCACTCTGAGTCAGAAGTCTTTCTCTGTCGCCAAAAGAATTCAAAAGAACCGAATTTAATAATGTAGACTGTATGATTCTTAGTCTGATCTTGAGACCACTGTCATGTAACAAAAAATGGGTTTTCTGGAGACTAAGTAAGTAGTAACATATGATTGAAGACATATTTTGTCAATAACATCTGAGCGGGTAAAGGTTCTTAACATTCTGCCTTCTGTGTTAAAAATGATCAGAGTTCTAAAACAGAGCTTATCCCTATTTGGTAGTCTGTATGGCAAATATTAAAAAAGCATAGAAGATAGTGCTCGTGTGATTGGGTGAATGTGGCATGTTGTATATAGCACTTTGAGTACTCCAGGAGAGGAAAAAAGCGCTATATAAGAATCAGTCCATTGGGGTACCTGGGTGGTCAATTCAGTGTTTTATGTCTATGGTTTTTGAGTCTTGCTTATTCATTACAGTTTTCGCTGTTTGACTTGTTCCTAATTTAGTTAACTGTGTTTCCAGTCTAGGTTGTTTGGTTTTTGGTCTTGTTCATGCCTGGTCTCATCTCTGTGTCGTGTTTGTCTTGGTCTTGCCTCTGTGTCGTCCCCTCTGTTCCCCTCCTCATGTCTCTGTGTGTTGCTCTCTCGCCTTCTCTCGTCCCTCTGTTTATGTTGTCAGGCTGTCCTAGTTTTCTTATCTAGTCTTTAGGATTCCCTTGTCTTGCCTCCCTGCTGTGTTGTGACGCACATATAGTCTTGTCTCTATGTTTATTCCCTTGTTTCCCAGTTGTATCTCTGTCGCTCTTGCTGTTGCCTGTTGGCATGTTCACTTCCTATTTTACTATATGGTCTCCTGTTACTGTTTTGCTTTTCCCCCTGCCTCATATGTTTGATTAGTTGCCAGCTATTTTCCCCAGGTGTTTCCTCTTTGTCCTGTTCCCCTCTTGTATTTAGTGTGTGTCACCCTCTGTTCAGCGTCACATTCTCCCTCATTAACTGTCTGTTCTGCCTGTGCTTTAGTTTCTAGTTTCTCCCAGTTTAGTTTCTGTATTTATTCATGCAGCAATAAAGCTGGTTTTGAGTTACGTTCTGTCTTTGAGTCTGCATTTTGGTCCTCCAATCCTGCCTGCCCACCTGTGCACACAGAAATCCATGACAGAGGCAGCCATCTTACAACTTTCTCTACATAGTACTTATGGTCATGAAATTGACCTTTTGGCCCATTGTTACCCAATAGCGCCAGTTTCCATCATTATGCAAATGTACTGTTCATAAGGTCGGGAGAACCTGCAGTCAGTCTCTTGGATGGGTGACGAAACTTTTGTAGCACAGCATACGTGACTACCTTTTTCTCTTAATGATTAATATTTACTGTAAAAATAGAAGTCTTCTAGCATCTAGAAATCTGTATGTTTTTCATAGCTTCTAACAAGCCTTTTACAGTTTACCTTAACAGTTACTTGAAGTCTAAGTCTTCAGCCTAAAAAAAAACAACTTAAAATGCTTTAAAAAACAGTTTGATCTGATTTTATTTTTTGTTCTAGTAAATTTCCAAATCTCACACCCCACCTGCTCGTGCATGTTTTGTGCATGTGCACATCCATGACCCTCTGTACCAGACACTTTTGCTAGTTCATGAGAGACAAGTGTCACTGACAACAGGAGGTAAGGGGGGGGGATACCATTTTGCCAACATCAGGCTTTGCCTTTTGTTCTAATGGCTGAAAGCTTATTTTTTTCTGCAACTGTTTGTGTCTTTGTTTTAGAACTGAAAAGCCATAGGAACTGCTTCAACCCCCAGTCTCCCAGGAAGCCTTAAAAATCTCTCTGTATTATCTATGTTTTGGTGAACTTGTCCTTAAACCACAGTAATTCTGCAAATGAAAGACAATAAACCAAATATATTAACTACTTTGTTTAAACAAATTAACAAACAGGCCCCCACAACCTAAAACACAATTACACCAATTTAAATCAGTTGTGCAGTTTTTAAAGTTATATTGACAAAAAGTGAATAAACTACTGATCAAGACTGCATCATGACATTTAAATACACCTCTTAATGGAGGTGTTTGACTGTTAATATAAAATTCACACAAAGGCTACTACAAGTCTATTTAATTAAGCAAGTTTTCATCGTTCTCTCTCCCTTGTGTCTTTTGTTATAACAGCTAAACGGCATTGCACCAACACATGGCTGTGTGTTTTTATTTCTTCTAAGGACTGAAAGCTATTATACCTACAACTGTTTCTTTGTTTTAGGGCTGAAAAGCCAAAGGATATGGGGCATTTGTTAGTGCTAGACCTCCATCACCCCCAGTCTCTCAGGAAGCTAAAATATTCTCTCTGTATTATCTGTGTTTCGGTGCCCCGGGGTGAGTGTGTAATGGACCGTGGTGAAGGACTTCTGTTTCAAAGCTCTGGTCATCAGGGGTCTTACAGCCATTGTTGTTGTTGTTGTTTTTTTGTTGTTTTTTTACAGCAGTGAGATAAAGAATGAGATTTCCCCCCCCTTGTTCTGTGAATCAACCTGTCATAGCAAGCCATCCTTCTGTTAACTACAAGTCACAGCCCTATATAAATTGGTGTGTGGAGACTTTCACCAATGGCCCAGAGGAGCTACAGCATCAGTGTCTCGCAAGACATTTCTTTTTAATATAGATCACACAAATGGTAAGAAACACAATGACTAGGCTCTATATAAATGTATGACTGCATGCTTTATTCATAATGACTTTCTTTTAAAAAAAAAAAAAAGGTTGTTTTGTTCTTTTTTTTTTTTTTTTTTTCTTTTTTTTTTTCTTAAAAAACCAAAAACAAAGTAGGACAACAAAAGTCTCATTTTGGGGGTTGCCCTGAGAACAAATATGGTGTGTGTGTGTGTCAAATGGTTAGTGTTTTAACATATTTTGTCATCTACAGGTTTTTTCCTTGTATTCACACCCAGCGTGGTGTTGGGGCTGATGGGGCTGTATACCAGAGATGAAAATCCACATCAGAGACTACCTAACAATGGACACATCTGTTTGACCTTTCTGGACAGTTTATTAAATATTTGGTATGGCAAACTGATGGTCAGAAAAAAAGCTGAAACAGATGAGACACACACACACACACACACACACGTATGTATATATATATCCTCTACCAGAGGCCGGGGAGCTTGAGGGTCCTGCGTAGTATCTTAGCTGTTCCTAGGACTGCGCTCTTCTGGACAGAGATCTACAATGTTGTTCCCAGGAGCTACTGGAGCCACTTGCCTAGCTTGGGAGTTAATGCAAGTGGCTCCAGCAGATCCCGGGAATAACATCGGAGATCTCTGTCCAGAAGAGCGCAGTCCTGGGAACAGCTAAGATACTGCGCAGGACCCTCAAGCTCCCAGGCCTCTGGTAGAGGACCCGAGCTTGAAGG
Organism: Copadichromis virginalis; assembly: GCF_057382275.1. Lineage (NCBI taxonomy): Eukaryota > Metazoa > Chordata > Actinopteri > Cichliformes > Cichlidae > Copadichromis > Copadichromis virginalis. Next base: position 33,079,553 of record NC_140632.1, on the reverse strand, counting down.
ATAAACCGCCCGCAGGGGCGTGCTGTGTGTGTGTGGGTGTGTGAGAGAGAGAAACATGAAATAAAGGTGAAAGGTTGAATTGTGGGAGGCGTATGATGCATGTTTGAATGCCACAGGCCTACCCCTTTTCTGAACCGTGTTCTGCCCCAACAGTCATAATAGCTAATAAATTACAACTGACTGAGGACAGCTAGACCAACAGCAATCTGTACTTGAAAACTTAAAAGAGATTGGCAGTGCTTTTGCAACAGTTAATCTACTTATAAACTAGGGAGGGGGAACGCCATCAGAAGCGGTTGGGTTTTTAATGTCAGACATTAATTTATGGAATGGCCACTCCCACTAAATTATTCGAGCACAGTGATGGTTCGGGTTGTCTGTAAATAACAATAATAACATTCCAGCTGAACAGCAGGTGACCAACAACGGTAGGATTTCGAGGCACCGGCCTCTGACTAACGTGCTATACAGTAACTGTTGGCCTCCTGCCAGGCCACCTCCCGGGTCACGCCTCCTCAGTCGCCTGCCTATTGCGTGGCCTCCAGATCTGTTCTGCTGCTGGGCATGCAGCTGGTACCAGAACTGCTTTGTCACCTCCGCTAGCCCCACTGCTGAACTCCTGAACTACTCTCTGTTTGGCGATTGGACTCCACCTAAAACGTCTGATGGATTCAGTGATCCAAGCAGAAAACAGGTTATCACAAAAAAAAAAAAAAAAAAATCCCAAGAAAGACTTCAGTCCAAAATGCTGCAGTGAAAGTAGTGACAGGAACTAGAAAGACCATATTTCTGCTATGCTGGCTTCTGTTTATTGGGTCCATGTTAAAAGACTAGAAAAGACTGAATACATTACAGCTATAATGTTGACACCATTTAGTAAGCCCTTTTAAACTCAGTTGTTGCTGTACTGATTTAGAAAATATTTGCATTGTTATATATCACATCATTTCCAGTGGTAGGAGATGGTGTAAAATTGCACTCTAAAGATATTTGAAGGCATCCTGAATAACTCTGCTCAGCCACTTTAAAACAACAACAGTAACATCAGTACTCCTCTCTCTGTTGGGAAAAAATAAAATAAAATTCACAGAATAAATTCAGAGATATAGAAAATCATTCGCACCCACAACCATCAGGCTTTAATAGATGAGCTATGTCAGACATATGAATTTCCCTATGGGATTAGGTCATTTCAATTTTAGCTTATTTAAATTTTCTTATTTATTTTTTTTAAATTGGTTTTAACTTCATTATTTTTTTGGCATATTGTATTCTTGTTTTTAAAATAATTTTATAGTTACATAGCATTATTTAAGCTATTCATTGTATGTTAATTGTTATGTATAGAAAAGTTCAGAAAACTTTGGGGTTGTAGTGGCTTTTGTCTCATGTGTTCATGGAGTGATGCAGTGTCACATCATATAGATATATATATAGTTATTAAAATTAAATAATTTCACTATATTCTAATTGGCTGATAAAGATTTGCACATGTGTAATAATGAAGACTTCCACGGAAAGCTCAGTTTTTGAGACAGCAACTGTCTGTTCTCTGGCTCATACCATGTGCCTGTCAGCCTTTTGAAATGGGATGGACTATGGTTGCTGTGTGCCTTCACAGCAAGGCACGCCACTTAGTGTGCCTGGGTATAAATTCAGGACTGAAGCCTTGGAAGTATTTGATCAATTTAACCACATACTAACTGAACATCTGTACTAACACAAGAGTCTCACTGGAGTAGAAACAAAGACCAGTCCAGGATTTGGAAACAGAAGAAAAACAAGAACGGGTAGGATAACATTTAGACTTAAGTTTGGTAAATGAGTGAAAAACGTATTAGCCATGTTTGACTTAACTGTTTCATGCAATTTTGGGTTGGTTGTCTTATAAAGATGTAATTTATTTGAAGTGTAGCTGCACAGCAGCTGAAAACAATAACATTGTTTATAACTATGGCAATGAAAGTCTTTGTTTGGTAAATGCATGGTGGTACTCTACTGAAGACAAAGATCTGAATACTTTGTCATTTCACTGTTGTTCATTGTGTTTAATTGTCCCCCCCCCCCCCCAAAAAAAAACCAAAACACAAAAAAACAAAAACAAAAACAGAAAACATCCCGTCAAACATGAAGCATTAGAATAAAATAGGATTCGGGTGGGGGGCAAACCTGCATGCCAAATTAAAGAATGAATGCTAGATTGAAAGCACCTTTGTTGGAAAAAGTATAGAAAACAGTGCTTGTGCGAATGGTTGAATGACACATGTTATATAAAGAGCTTTGAGTGGGTGCTATATAAGGACCATTCCATTTATCATTAAAATGAGCATTTATAAACCCAGGTCACGCTCACCTTGTAAATATAGGTCAGTGATAACAACAATATTATAATATTGTTGATAATATGCAGCTGTTGAATTGGCTCACCAGAGAAAATCTTTGTTTCAGAAATTGTTTCCCAAAACATGTACATTTTGGATGATAAGAAAAACTGCCAATGTCCAGTGATTCACACATAGATTACTGAGTGATGAACAATAATGTAAAACAATCCTGTGAGGGATGAGTCCCTCAGGGACTCTGTAATGCTCAAAAACAAGATGGGTACAAAGAAGGAAAGAAACAGGGCCATGATTAATTTCACAATCACTGAGTCATTTTCATAATTTCCAAAGTTGATATATATATAAGTTGTTGCTATCTTATGGAAATACAAATAATAGCAAAATGCTTTCTCAAATGTGGCAGAGCAACTAAAGGTGTCTCAAAGATAGAAACACCTGTAACTGTAGTGTCTGATGTTGTCTGCTATTAGTGAAGATTGACAGAAAAAAATATTTTAAAAAAGCAGAAATGTTTTAAACTGTGTTTAGAGTTAACTGATTCACATTTAACTAAATAATGAAGGGCAGCCTTCTAAATTTTTAAAGAATATATAAAGTTGTATTAGTAAAAGCAAACATATTGTTGTTTTGAGACAAAATGGACACAGGCCTGACCTGGTTTAAGTCTGTGATCCTTGTGATCTATGATGATCCAGCCCATCATGCAAGTGGATTCCAATCTGAACCTGACTTGGTGTCATTTTGCTATTTGGATAGAATAACCGAGAATCATTTATCGCTGATTTTCAGTAAAAATTATAGAGGTTCTGAACCTGAAGAGCTGGAATGTGATTTTTAGTCTTGAGTGCCATAAATGATAAGTAAGACTAGAAAATTGCTTAACAAATGCAAATACATTACACTAGATTTTAAGACACTGCATTTAGTTCTGTTTTCACTCAGTATTAATCATATTCACAAAATATATTTATATTCACATAATCTCTAAGATGCCACTTGTAACTGAGATTTTTCTATCAGTGTGACCGATTATGACACGACAAATGGTTTTGGCCTTTTTGTAATAAATAAGAATTAGGTTTTTATTAGGTTTTTTTTAATTTTACTTTTTTCATCCTGTTCTGTCGGGCAGCTTTTGCAGTCAGAATTATGATCTGAACACACTGTCATGCCAAACACATTTTGCTTTTCCAAGATCAGCTCTATAAATTCTCTATAGGTTCCTCTTATTCGTGTTATTTCATTTATTACATTATACGTGGTATACAGTAAGACAGTGTCTAGGGCAGGACAGGCAGGTGAAGAAAAAACGATAGAGCACAAATAGAAATGCACAGAAACATGCATGTATCACCAACTGCTGCACCTGTAAGAAAAAACAAACATGCAACAAACATACAAAAATCACCTGGAACACAAAAATTCAAAAATGCATGTAAATCAACAATGTTTTTGTGGGATGCATGTGTGTGTGCATGTGTGTACCATGTTTACATACGTTTGTGATGAAAGAAAATTGGCATGCCACTATACTTGTGGGGACCAACAGTTACTTATGGGGACAAAATGCTTGTCCCCGCGAGTTTGAAGACATTCCTGAGGCTCTTTTAGGTTTTAGTATCAGGGTTACAATTAGGTAATGGTTAGGTTTAGGCTAAGGGTTAAGATTAGGAATTCATTTTTAATGGTTAGGGTGAGCAGCTAGGGAAAGCATTATGTCAATTAGATATCCTCAATAAAATGGTAAATGGACTGATTCTTATATAGTGCTTCTCTACTCACCTGGTGTACTCAAAGTGCTCTATGCAACATGTCACATTCACACAAGCACTTTTCTTCTAAGTCTTTAGTGCTTCCTAACAAACATTCATACGAGCAACTTGGGGTTAGTATGTTGCCCAAGGATACTGGGCATGCAGACTCGAGGAGCCAATGATCCACTAACCTTCCAGTCAGTAGGTGACCTGCTCTACCTCCTGAGCTACAGCAACCCCCAATAAGATGAGGGGGTCATTTCAGTAGGCCGCTGAACTAGCACATCTGGATATAAAAAAAAACCCAAACCCCTGCCCCATATAGACTTTGTGTGGTCTCAAACCACCTAAAGCTAAGGAAAATACCAGTAAAAAACACTTTGATTATAGCATTTTACAAAAAAAGAAAGATATAACTATTTCAACTGCAGGCCCCTATTCCAAGCAGCAGGTTTAGATAAGGACTATTGGTTTTTTAACCTTGAACTGAGGAAAACTGGATTTTTCTGTCCTAGAAAGAGAGTTAACTTAACCCTCTCGAGGCAGGCGTTGCCGATTTGCAACAGTTAAAAACTAACAACCTGATTACCCCACATACATATTTTATGAGTTTTTTTTCACTCAGAAGTACCACTGCAGGACTTGGTTGTGCATTAGCAAACAAAAAGTTTCATTTGAGCCTGAGAGGGTTAAACAGTCACTGGGGTAACAGACTGTCTGAGCTTAACATAGTCCGCCTATTCTATTTGTGGATGTATCCCAAAAACATTATTTTCCAAAGAAAAGCTCTCTGAACCTTACTTACACATTAAGTTGTGTTTTACATGGCTGACCAATGACGAAAAATGAGATTGAAATAAGTTTTGAGACTTTTAAAATGAAGAAACTGTATTTTAAAGTGATTTATTAAATATAGGCTATACACAGTCAGGTTGTGACCCGAATACATTTCATGTCGAAATGTGTTCACAGATTGATATTCTGTCATTAAACCATGTCAAGCAACATTATGAAAGGTGCAGTGAAAATTACAGTGTGAATCTTTGCCCTGTCCTCAGGCAGGCACATGCTAGGCTCCATTCTGGAAACCATGTCTATGCTGGAGACCACTTGTATAGCATGTCAGGTTCCAGCTGAATAATGAGATATAAAAGAAACAAATGTAAATCAATGTATGACAGCAGACATTAAATATTACATATTTTGTATCAAACTTTTATTCTGCCTATAATGATGACAAAGTGACCCTAGCAAATTAAATAACTCCCCCTTCTGTTTTATTTTTTATTTTTATTTAAATATCATGGTGAGGACTGACTCAGGTTTACATTCCGTGGTCCACTGGATAGAGGCTCTTTAATTACCTGCTGCTATGGTGAATCCTGGTATTGGAGGTCCTTTGAGAGTGGCTTTGTTGATCTTCAACCAGGCACACGCAATCCTGAATCTCTATATAAAAGCACTAATCTCTGATCCTATGAGTATTACCCAGTAAGCAAACAAATGGAGCAGGGAAGGAGACTCACCCTGACTGCTACTCAGTTCCTCTGGATGTCGATCTTCCTCCCTCTGAAAGCATGCTTGCCAGGGTGGCCCTCTGGTCAAGGTTTCACCTCAGTCAGATCCATTATCAGCAGCAATCTATTAAATCTGTGAACTTGGTGACTAAATCTAATTAACCTAAACTGATTTAATTCTGATCCTTGAGGACAAAGAGATTGGAGCGAATGGGCACGCCTTTGCAACAACGCACCTATCTCTGTGGGAATATACAGGAAAGGAGTCCAGTTCTTGGAAGTTGTAATCCATTAGGAAACGATGGAAATCTAAATCCTCCTGAACTTATAATCCAACACAGAAAAAATGCGAAGAGAAAAAGTCAAAATTACAATTAGACCCAATTAGTGGGTCCACATTGTTTGAGCAGTGGTTGCTCATCTGGCATATCTGTGGACTCTCAGAGCCAAATCTTCAGATGATGCCTTCTGGCCATCACAAGAACTAGTGTTAGTTTTTATATGTGTTCTCCCCTTCGCTCTCCTCCCTCTTTTTCTCTCTGGACATCTAATCATCTGTGTTAAAATCTAGTCACCACATGTCCAGCCAGACCCTATTTATAGAACCTATTTGTGTGACCTTAATTTAACATGATTTAAAATGTAGTTTAAAGATTCTTTTCCATGTTTTACTTTAATATGATTTATTATTAAATCCATCACTCTGTTTTTCAATTACAATATACTAAATGTAATTTCTCTTATTCAGCCATACATGTTAAAGTCAGACATTCAGTGAATATTTGCACTAAAGGCCTGAGGCAAAGTCTAGGCTGTGTGCTAAGTTTGCATTTCCTGTTGGTACAAACAGTCCCAGCACAGAGGCACACACACATCAAATCACAGTTAAAGGCCAGGAGGTCAGAACTCAAGTATTAGAAAGATTTCATTATTCAAATTGCATTTCTCATTAATCATATTAATCAGACTTATACTTTAATTATATTTCATTAAGAATTAAAGATGATTTATTATTAGCAAAAACACATATACATAAACTCCGCTCTGTATGACTTCAAACATAAAAGGCTGGATGTTAAGTCCGTTTGCCCTCTCTCAGATGTAATGATAGGATGGTAATTATTCCTAACCAGGGATAACAACAACAGTCATGTATATAATTTATTTGTGTAGGTTTCTGGACAACAATGAACATTCAGTCTGCCATTAACAAAGAGATCTTCATCCCTCGTGATGAGCGGATGCTGGTGGCGGTGGAGGTGAGGAGGAGGAAAAAAAAGAGGATGGCTTTCCTGCCTACTGGACCTAAGGGGGATTATGCCACATTCATCTGTATATCAGGTAAAAGTCTATATTAGGCACTCTATGTTTCTGATTAAAAAAAATAAAACTGTAGGTTGAAGTTCTAGTGAGGCCATTGGAGTCATAAAAAAAATCAGACAGGGCACATTCATATTTTTGTGACTCAAATCTGAGAAATTATCATCTCAAAATATTGGTTTTTGTTGTTGTTGTTGTTTTTGTTTAAAACCTCATTAATATCAGAGAATATGTCATACAACTTTAATACTGTGAGATCTCAATCATGATCTTATTCCATAGTTTTTGGAGACAGGGAAAAATAAAATTTCTTTTTAGGAAAAAAATGAAACATAAATAATTTTTGATATATGTGAATTAAAACAGGTATTAATGTATATTAAGAAAAGACCAACACTGCTCATCACTTTTGCAAGCTTGTTTTTTTTATATATGTTAATGGAAATAGCAGAGACTAACGCATAGTCTCTGCATGCGTTAGGATCTTATATAAACAAAGTCATGTGTGTGATATGTACCTGCACGTAGTATTTGTCAACGCTGGCTGTGTGGCAGGTAAAGGCTGGACCCAAATGCAGGACTTAAACATAAGGGGTAAACTAAGGAAGGCAGCTTTTATTGCTATAGTAAAATCAAACACTACAAACAAGAAAACAGAACCTGAACTAGGAGTAGCGCGAAAACCACAGTGACACAAACAGCAACGAGGGATGACAACAGGCAGGGGAATACGGAGTATTAAATACATGGAGGATAATGAGGGAAGGGGAAGCACAGCTGGAACTAATCAGACTAACAGGACAGGGAAATAAAGCTGAACATAATGCACTATCAAAATAAAATAGCACACTATCAAAAATAAAACAGGAAGCATGCGACACACTCTATCATGGTACTGGGTCTGTGACAATTAACCTCTGTGTATTTAGTCCTCAGTTTTCCTCTGCCTGTTGAGAGTGAGCGAGTGCATGTGTGAGTGAGTGAGTGTGTCTGTCTGTTTCACAAAATATCTTTGAAAATGAGGCTGGTAAGCCACGATAACATCCCCCAGGAGCCAAAGACAGAACGAGATGGATCCGGGAGAACCACAGCCCCAAAGAGTACTGAAGACCTGAGGCCACACATTTCGCCGATATCTGCGTGCCCATCCAGCAGGAGAAGGAGTGAGGCCCTAGATGGGGCACAAACGACCAAGGGGGGAGAGTCCCATGGGCATTGGACAGCCAACCCCAGTAGAGACCAACCACCCTGGTGTGAACCAAGATCAGGGTCACTGGGCTGACCCAAGAAACACCCGCTACTCGGAAGATCTTCTTCCTGTGGCCTCTGAGAGTGGACTCATCTCTGTGCTTGTCCTGCTAGACCTCAGTGTAGCGTTCAATACTGTCGACTATAATATTCTATTAGAACAATTAGAGCATGCTGTAGGTATTACAGGTACTGCACTACAGTGGTTTGTATCATATCTAGCTAATAGACTCCAATTTGTTCATGTAAATGGAATCTTCACACACTAAGGTCAATTATGGTGTTCTACAGGGTTCAGTGCTAGGACCAATTCTGTTTACATTATAGATGCTTCCCTTAGGCAATGTCATCAGAAGGCATAGCATATATTTTCACTGCTATGCAGATGACACCCAACTTTATCTATCCATGAAACCAGATAACACACACCAATTAGTTAAACTGCACTAATGTCTTAAAGACATAAAGACCTGAATGGCCTCTAATTTTCTGCTTCTAAATTCAGATAAAAGTTGGAGTTATTATCAGGATTTCCTAAAAAAAACAACAACCACACACTGAAAAGCCTTCAGTTAATCCAAAATGCTGCAGCAACCATAATGACAGGGACTAGAAACAGAGAGCATATTTCTCCAATATTGGCTTCTGTACTGTTCTCTCTATGTGTTGAACTCTCTGAATGTGAGCATAGATAAACAGCCAGCAAAACTCCTTTTCAAGAGCCATGAAGACAAGCATACTTGCTCCTTTAATGACATCATGAACTGGAGTGATGAAAAACACATACAAAACACAAAAACACAAAGGACTGTCATATTTCATTTCATTTTCATTTCATTTCATTTTTATTTATTTCACACTTGGTACTACAAATCAAACAAAACAACCACATCTTCTGTCAACAAAACACAACAACCATGTGTGAAAAGGAGCAGGAAGAAGAAAATATTCTTATTAAACCCTGCCCCCTATCTACCATCGAACTTATATCACCGGTGGGCACCAAAAATCAGGAACAAACTAATATTGACATTTCTCTCCGGTCGAATCCCAAACCAACATCACATTCATTCGCATTCTTCATACTGAGTTATCGTTTTAAACATATAACACTTTTTAAAACATTGTAAATTTATACAATTCTTTAAGTTATAATGAAGTGAATTCCACAGTCTTATACCCCTAACCGTTGTGCTCATTAATCTTTGTGTAGTCCTGGCTAACTGATGTTTAAAATAAAATTTCCTTCTATTCTCTTCTCCCCTTGAACACATCAAAAATACTCTTTGTAACTTAAAAGGCAAAATATTATTTTTAGCCTTAAACATAATTAATAATGTCCGTAATTTCACTAAATCTCCTAATTTTAATAATTTTGATTCTATAAATAATTTATTTGTATGTTCTCTATATTTAACATTATGAATTATTCGTATAACTTTCTTCTGTAATAGGTTTAAAGGTTTTATGGTATTCTCATATGTATTCCCCCAAACTTCAACACAATAGTTGATATATGAAAAAAACAAAGAAAAATATAAAATACGCATTGTTTTATAATTTAATAAATCTCTTATACTACCCAAAATATAAATACTTTTGACCATTTTCTTTCTAATATGTTCAATATGAGATTTCCATGTCAAATTCTCATCCACTATTACACCCAAAAAACGAAATTCAGTAACTCTTTCAATCAATTCTTCCTCTATAAACATAATGACTTTATCCTCCTTTACACGATTGCCAAATATCATATATTTCGTTTTTGTCAGATTCAAAGATAATTTATTTACATCAAACCATTTTTTTATTCTTAACATCTCAGAAGTCATAATTTCAACCAAGTCTTTCAAATTCTCTCCAGAGCAATAAAAATTTGTGTCATCTGCAAATAAAATCGAATTTAACCTTTTAGATACGTCACAAATATCATTAATATATAAATTAAAGAGTTTAGGTCCCAAAATAGAACCTTGAGGAACACCACATACAATCTTCAGTCTTTCAGAAGTATTGCCAAAATAATAAACATATTGCAACCTATTGTCTAAATAACTCATTAACCAATTCAATGCTACTCCTCTCACTCCATAGTTATACAATTTAGAAATCAAAATAGAATGTTGTATCGTATCAAAAGCTTTTTTTAAATCAACAAATACTCCCACTGTATATTTATTATTATGTGTTGCAGATGAAATATCTTCAATAAAAGTCAACAACGCTAATGCCGTTGACCTATTTTTACGAAATCCAAATTGGTTTTCATGTATTAGTTGATATTTTTCAATAAAACTATCAAGTCTTTGTGCAAAGAGTTTTTCTAGCAATTTTGAAAACTGTGATAAAAGAGACACTGGCCTATAATTGTTAAAACTATGCTTATCTCCTGATTTATATAATGGTATTACTTTTGCCACTTTCATTCTGTCAGGGAATACTCCTGACTGTAGCGAAAGATTAAAAATATAACAAAGAGGAGTACTTATACAATCTATTGTCTTTTTAATTATGACCATGTCTATACCATCACAATCAGTAGATTTTTTGTTTTTACAATTTTTTACGATTGCTACTATTTCTTTTATGGTAGTATCGGCTAAGAATATGGAATTAACCATTCTATTATCACCTATCCAGGCTTCCTCATCTCATATAATCAGCATGTAAGTATAGTTAGGCACTAACATAGGAGACTACAAAATAAGTATCCTGTAGATATACAGTCTGACATTAATACAATGAAAAATGAGCAGGTAGTTGGTAAGTGTACGCTTTTATCATTAGCTCAGAGGCTACGACCTATAACTACTGCACTTCAAAGAAGGTACAAAACAATGTCACAAAACACCCTATTACTAATTACCTAATATACAAAGAACTGCAAGAACTTAGAACCATTGCTTTCTGAAGGACTCCTCTGAAGGATTGTTTTGGATTCAACACAAATGATTACAAAGGGATAGCCATTCCCACTGTTCTCTGCACTTCCTGTTTCCTGTCTATAGACATGTCAAAATAAAAGCTTCCCTGTCTATCCAGGTGTCAAAATAAAGGCTTCACAATTTTCTGATGTATAATAATCAAAATACAATATTCATGGCTACTTATTTGTCCCATTAGCAGATTATCATATTCAAGACAGTATAGAATCCCTTTATTGGCACCCTGTTAAATCTAGGTTTGAATTCAAATTCCTACTCAGGCCCCATCTTATCTTAATGACCTTATAGTACCATATCACCCCATTAGAGCTCCTTGGTCTCAGACTGCAGGCTTACTTGTTGTTTCAAAGTAGAATGGGAGGCATAGCCTTCAGTTTTCAGGCCCCACTTCTATGGAATGAGCTTCCAGGTTGAATTCAGGAGACAGACACTATTTCTACTTTTAAGATGAGGCTTCAAACTTTCCTTTTTGCTAAAGCATATAGTTAGGGCTGGATCAGGTGACCCTTATGGAGCCCCGCAACGGACATGGGAGAGAAAAAAAATTAAGACGGACTTTTGCGAGATCTCGCAAAACAAACTCGGGATCTCACAAAAGTTTTGTGAAAAAGTTTTGTGAGATCTCGCAAAAGTTTTAGCCGCATTCTTCGGAGACCGCCAGCTCGAAGCCGACCGGGAGGTCAAGGCACGATGTGCTGGGAGAGTGGTGTTCCTCCCGCCTGTACTAGGTCTCGACCTCCCGTTAGCTTCGAGATGGTGGGTGTCAGATCTCCGAAAATGTCGGAGCACTTTTGCAAATATGTGATGTCTTGTAAACCGAGCAGATATTTGACATTTACACAACTACATTCGCGCCTCAAAATATCTTAAAAGTTTATTTTGTGACCCAGAAAGAGTAATATTACAACTAAGTAGCTGCCGCCATTGTTGGAATTCAACTTTAGTGAAATATCGCAAAAGTTTTGCGAGATCCCGAGTTTGTTTTGCGAGATCTCCCATGTCCCTTGCAGGGCTCCATAGACCCTGAATCCCCCCCTTAGGTGTAGGCTGCTGGGGGATTCCCATTATGGAATCTCCCAGCAGATTCCATATTTCTTCTTCAGTCACCTTTCTCACTCACTATGTATTAATAGAACTCTCTGCACTGAATCATACTTGTTATTAATCTCTGACTCTCTTCCACAGCATGTCTTTTATCCTGTCTTCCTTCTCTCACCTCAACCGATCGCTGCAGATGGCCACCCCTCCCTGAGCCTGGTTCTGCTGGAGGTTTCTTCCTGTTAAAAGGAAGTTTTTCCTTCCCACTGTTGCCAAAGTGCTTGCTCATAGGGGGTCATATGATTGTTGGGTTTTTCCTCTGTATGTATTATTGTAGGGTCTTTACTTACAATATAATGCTCCTTGAGGTGACTTGTTGTGATTTGGAGCTGTATAGATAAAACTGAATTGAACATGAAGCCACACACTCTGGAACGAACAACCATCCCAGCAGGGTGCAGTGAACCCCTCCCATCATGACCATGACCATGTCCATTCACACACACACACACACACACACACACACACACACACACACACACACACACACACACACACACACACACACACACCCCGCTGGAACATGACACCAATAACTACACGACAAAACAAGACAAGATAGAGCTCTTTGTCTTTGTGGCTCGCGAGGGAAGTCAGCCCAGGCCTTCATCTTTCCTTAGCCAACTTCAACTTATTCCTTCGCTACAGCCCTTTTTATTGTCAGCAAGCAATCATTCATGAATATGCAATTACAAATACACGTGACATTCTTAAACAGGCATATCTGAACAACATTCTGTGTGTGTGGGTGTGTGTAGGTGCATGTGTGTGTTCTTCCAGCCATACTATACATAGACATATGACCTTACAATGAACTTAAACTGTGTGTATGAGGTATGCAGAAAAACAGAAGCAAGTGTCTTGCTAAACTATAAAAACAGGAACTTGCAATATGTCATATCTCAAATGCACATTTAAAGGTGGGAAGTCTTGCACCTCAAGAAACAGAACAGTCTGGTTTCAAAAGCTATAATGGAATTATAACGTCGAGGCTGCTTCTTCTCATCTCATGGTACACAAATGCACACAGAATCTTATCAGACCTAATAAGGATATGATTCTTATCAGCATACAAATGATTATGTATTTCTAAGCATAAATGACAATATAAGAAATATCAATTCCAACACTTGCTCTTGCTAGAAAGTCTGCAAAAGACATTGAAGGAGAACTTACATTGACATTGACAGTGGTCAACTATTTTTCAACAAACACAACACCACCAGCCAGACGTTATGCTGTACCAAAAAGCATTCTTGAAAGGTGCAGTGACTCAAACTACTTTAACATTTTATGAAGGTGACATTGATTTGAACAAATCAAAAAAACTAACAAACTAACTAAAAAGGTGAAACAGTAAATGAGTGTTAAGTGATTTTTGAGGCCTATGACCTCCAGGAGCATAAATGGAAGATGCATTGCTGGGTTTGCTTCTATTCATTTGTTGTTCATTACTGAAACTGAACACTTGCAAATAATCTGCTGGTGATGATGCACTTATAAATTCAGATAAAACTGAAGTTATTGTACTCAGTCCTCAGTCAAATATTCAAAATATGATATCTAGCCAGATGCTTGGATGGCATTACCTTGGCCTCCAGTAACACTGTGCACAAGCTCTTTTTGCAAATTGCAAAGCTTCTAATGAATGTATTATTTTTGTAGTCTTCAAGGGCAGGGAATTTCTTACCATCTAAATGAAAAGAAATCTACTCTAAATGTTCAGTTCTTTGGTTATCAAGTATCTTTTTTTATGTTAAAAAATTTAGTTTAAAATGATCAGAACAAAATCTCTGGTGTTAGTAAAATTATTATTACAAGCTTTAAATTCTGATATTGTGGTTTGCATTTATTTCCTAGTCACCAACACCAGACCTCCTCAGCTTCTCATCACCAAGGTGAAGCGGTTTGGAGGCTCCTCCTCCTTCATCAGGAGGTCCCAGTGGACAGTTGAACAACTCAAACAGGTCAACGGGATTAACCCCAACAAGGTCAGCAGCAGTACCTGTTGTATCCTTACATTACATTTCATATGCATTCAGTTGTTTGCCAGCTTTGTTTGTTTTCCTGTGTCCTCCTCTTCAGGACAGCCCAGAGTTTGATTTGGTTTTTGACAATGCTGTGGACCAGTGGGTGGCTAGCTCCTCAGCAGACAAGTGTATTTTTGTCCAGATCCTGTACCACGCCTGTCAAACCCACTGGGAGGGGAAAGCAGGTGGTCTGGGAAAGTCAAGGAAGTTGGGAAAGGCAAGCCAGCAGGGACGAGTTGATAAATGTGATCAAGAACTGGCAGGAGCTGGTCACCCAGATACCTATGAATCCAAAAACCTACAGGCACGACGGAAGAGCTTTGTTCTTCCCAAACACACAGAATTCATTAACTGCCAGTCCAAACTAACACAAGGTAGTGTCTCATGGTTACTGAGGTTATGATGAAAGTTATTTCTTAACAGATTTTTTGTTAAAATTTTGTTTTGTTGTAATGTGTTATGTTTGTTCAATTAGATGCCTGCACCATGAATCTGGTCATCTATCGCTGCAAAGCCTTCTTGAATCGTGTAAAAAACTTGATGGTTTCAAACCAAAGTCCCTCACCAGGTCAAGGTAAGATAGTGACTAAAGGAACATATAGAGGTTTAATGTTTTAACGGGTTTAATGAAAAGAGGGTTTTGTCTGTATTATGGGAAACATGACATCCAAAGATTTCTTAATCTATACTGGTCTTCCCTTAGTACCCAGACTGAAGGTAGTTATATATCAAATTACAGTTAATCTTTAAATCTGTCAATACTGCTAACCTGTAATACTTACAGCATGCTCTAATCTCTGTAATAAAATACTATAGTCAACAGTATCAAATGTTGCAGTGAGGTCTAGCAGAAAAAGTACAGAGATGAGTCCTGTCATAAGAAGTTTATGTGTTCACTAAAGCTGTTTCTGTTCTGCGATGAGCTCTGAAACTTGACTGAAACAGACTCAAATAAACCACTGCCCACACTGCAGATGATCAGTAAGCTGTTTTACAACTAGTCTTTTAAGAAAACCTTAACCCTTTGAGATAAAAGGAAGGTTGGAGATTAGCCTATAATTTTGCTAAAAAGTAACATTTTGCTCTTCTAAATTAATGAGACGCCATTTCATCCCCAGCTTATGAGTTATCTGCTTTAAGGTACATGTTTGAGAGTTATACCAGGGAGTCAAGTACCTCTGATTTGATACTTTCTTTTTTTAGAGCAACCGCAGTATCCAGAGTTGTACTCAGCCAAGATGTAAAATTATTAACAAGATAATCGAGCTCTGGGTAGCTGCTCTGCACTGTGTTGGCACAGTTGCCAAATTTTATTAGACTTTCAAATGAATTAAAACTTGGTCTGGCTGTTTCACTATAAACTGGCCTTGACCACATGCTCGCCCCAAGATTTCAGATAGAGGAGTGAAAAAAATTATCAGAAGAGTTGTCCAAGAGCCATAGACCACTTACAGAGCACTACAGAAAGAACAGGAACAGGCAGGTACAATTCCCGTTGCCTGTGTGCATGGTCACCAAGCAAGGTATCATTGCGGAAGCATGTTGAAGTGGGTTTAAAGTTTGATAAATAACATTTAGACAAGCCTGTGAATTACTGACAGAATGTAGTCTAGTCAGATGAGACTAAAACTGAAGTCTTTGGATGCCATAATACACACCATGTTTGACGGTCAAAAGGCACTGCATATCTACCCAAAAAACACAACCTTTTGCAGCAATATACATCAACACCTTCATATAATTGAAGGAAGGATGAATGAAAAAATGTACTGAGACATTCTTGATAAAATCTGATGCCATCTACCCAGATGATGAAGATGAAATGAGGGTGGACACTTCAGCAAGACAGTGATCCCAAACACACAGCCATGGATACTCTCAACTGGATTCAGAGAAAGGAAATAAAGCTGTGAGTGGCCCAGCCAATCACCTGACTTAAATCCAAGTGAAAATCTATGGAAAGAACTAAAGCTCAGAGTTCATTAAAGAGCCCACTGAACCTTCCAGATTTGAAGACTGTGTGGAAGAATGGGCCAAAATCACACCTGAGCAATGCATGTGACTAGTTACTCCACACGGGAGGCATCTTGAAGCTATCATCATCAACAAAGGATCTTGTACAAAGGATTAAATAAATTTCAGTAAGGGTGTTCAATAATTTTTCCCTGTGTCATTTCTCATTATTAGACATAATTTATGGACATCTATAGTTTGATTTCTTCGCATGTGTGGATTAGATGAGTTGTTACTGGCATCTGGTGGGAATTTCATGCCAACAGTACCTTAGACCCTAAAATAATACATGCAAGCTGCAGGTGTTAAATACATGTTTTACCCGCTATAAATTTAACACTTCATAAAAGTGTTAACAATATCAATATCCTGTGAGAAGCAGCTCTGTAATTATGATGAAGGAACTATCCTCCCATCCCACTGTTCCTTCAGTGGTGCTAGTTTCAGTCATTAAACAAATGTACTGTTTATAAGATTGGGGAAACCTGCAGTCAGCTGAGACTGAAGAAGTCACTTGGATGAGTGACAAAACGTTTCTCCCACTGAAAACACTATGTTCAAATGAACAGAATCAACTTTTGGAGAGCTCTGTAATAAGTAATGTGTTCCATATCCTTTTTTATTTAACACAATTTCTTCTCGCTTTGACAAGGCTGCTGCCATTTTGAAGAGTCAATGAGACCACTCAAATGCTGTGTAAATGCTAATCCATTTTTTGCTGATAGTGAAAAAATGAAACTCAAATTGGAGGCATTAAATGGATAGTAAATGATAGCTCAAGTTAGGTAAATTAAATGTGAATCTAACACTAGTGGTATTCTAACTGAAGTGGTATGGTGGTGGAATAGGTTATAGGGTATTTTGGCTTCCTCCCACAGTCCAAAGACATGCTTGTTAACTGATTCTAAATTGCCTGTGACATAGATAAGGTGTATGAAATAAAACACTGTATGAATGTACGGTTAAATGTGCCTTGTATACTGAAGTCTTGTGAATGGTCAGTAACTAGAAAAACACTTGTATCCTATTGTACACCCCCAGCATGCACTAAACAAATCATGAGTTTGTCTGATGCTGATATAAGATCTTTTTTACATTTTATTCACAGGAACTCCTAATATTTCAATCCACGAAATTCCTCCAAATGATTCTAATAGATCTAATGAAATGGCGATCCTTTTCTGAAATTGGTACTAGGTCTATTGTACAGCTCAAAAAACACCCTTTGATTCATAGATTTCTTCCTGTCTTAATGTTATGGCACTGGGACTCCTCAGCTCATTGTATCCCCAGCATGTCTCATAGTCATTTTCCCTTCTGTCTTTTTGTCTATTGTTCTTGCTGAGCTCCACCTTTCTGTTGCCAGAGAAAGGCCTCTTTGTAATGAGATCCTGACATGAAAGGAGACTTTGTTTGTTTCAGGGAGGTTCATACAATAGCTGGCATTAGTTCTGTGACTAAGAGTGAGCACAGCATTCCACTGAAACCAGTAATAGGGCCAGTGTAATGGATGGGACACATGCCAAGCTGCACCACAATTAAAAGTAAACAGTTCCACAGCAATGGCTTAACAATGTGTTGCTATTGATAATGCTAGCAGAGGATGATGGTAATAGTATGAATTTGTTTGTATCAGTAGACTTGCATTTCAAAATGTTATCAGCATATTGGTGTATAAGTTGAAGTTAGCTTGGAAAGAAAAAAAGCGTCTGGACTTCTTTAAGTTGCTTGAAGATGTTTCACCTCTCATCCAAGAAGCTTCTTCAGTTCTAAGGTCAAACGGTGAAGAGTCCCATATTTAATCCCTGTTTGAGTGTCCCGGGGAGGGGGGGACGACGACGACAATGAACCCCCTAAGGATCCTCTACCTAATCACATGAGCCAAGGTGTGAAAAGGGGTGTGGGTCACAATCAGCGAAGGTTTCGGGTGAGCTCATGGTGAAATCTAGCCCCACCCTATCATGTGATTTCCCAGAATGTGAGTGGGCGTTAAGGCGTCTGTTAAGAGATCTCAAAGCTGGATTATAGATGGCAGACAGTTGGTGTCGTAAACCACTGCCTCTGATCAAAGATGGCCGTTCACAGTGGACCTAGATAGCTTCTTTCACTCCTATTTCAAACCATCTTCTCTGTCCAAAATGTGAACATTGGCATCCTCGAAAGAGTGACCTTTATCCTTTAGATGCAGATGGATAGCCGAGTATTGTCCCATGGAGGTGGCTCTTCTATGTTGTGCAATGTGTTTATGAAGTGGCTGTTTGGTCTCTCCAATGTAGAGGTCTGTGCATTCCTTGCTACACTACAGAATACACTACATTGTTAGATTTGTGTGTTTTGTCTTTGGGATGAACCAGTTTCTGTCTGAAGTAAACTGGGATGTCGTGCCTGGAGAAGACTCTCCTGAGTTTTTCGGATACACCGGCTACATAGTGTCAGGGTTCCTGGGTCATTGACCCAGCAACTTCAGTTTGTTCATGTTCAGTTTATTTTCTACATGCTCGTGTTTCACTGTGCCAACTTTCTGTCTCTGTGTATTATGTTCTAGTTCCACTATATGTGTTATTAGCCACATTATGTTCAGCTGTGTACTCACCGGTCTCTCATTATCATCCTCATCAGTCTGTGTATTTAAGTCATCGGTTTCCACCAGTTCATTGTCTAGTCATTAACGTTGTCTACCTCGCATGTTCCAGTTCGGTTCAGTTCAGTCAGTCTTTCAGTCAGTCAATCAGCCAGTCATCCGTCTCATGTTCTGTTCATCCATTCTGTATAATAAACACCATCTTCATTCCACACTAGCCCGTGAGTCCTGCATTTGGGTCCGCTCTTCCTCACCTCCAGACAGCGAAGCCCTGACACATAGGGGATGACAATGTTGTTGCGTTTGTCTTTCTTATCCTCCCCAGCTGGTGTCTGATCTTCTTTTCTGTGCATCTTTGCTGACTTGATGAAAGCCCAATTAGGATAACCACATGTTTTTGAGAGCTTCCTTTACATGTGTGTGTTCCCTCTATTTCCCTCCAGGCTTAGAGGGAACATTTTCTCCCCAGTGTTGTAAGGTCCTGATTACTCCAAGTTTGTGTTCCAGAGGGTGGTGGGAGTCAAAGAGGAGGTACTGGTCTGTGTGTGTGGGCTTCCAGTAAACTTCAGTGTTGATGTTCCCAGTCTCTTCAATGCGCACGGTGCAGTCCAGGAAGACAGACAATTATCGTTTGTTTCTTCCGTGGTGAACTAACCACAGAGTTAATGTGGGGATAAAGTATCTCCTTGGCAAATCCTGCACTTGATGGTGACATATGAAATTGGTTTGAACTTGGCCTCTTTTGTTATTCATCACATTCCTCAGCAAATTTCAGATAAACGCTCTTAGGGTCTATGTGTGAGGCATTGAGTCATAGAGGCTTTCTTTTATTCAGTCCAGGCAATACACAGGTTGGTCAGTCTGGTCTTACTGGTGTTTCTATATATTTTTCCTGGGCCCTGCTGGTGTATTGAGCTATGTGCCAGTTCATCATGGCCACTATGATGCCTGACAAGACATTCCATGTTGTGCTGAGGGAGGTTATTGGCTGGTATTTGGATAAGACTGGTCCTTAGCGGAGATCCTTGAGGATAAGGGCTGTTCTTTCTTTGGTTAGCCATTCTGGGTGCATCTTATCCAGTAGGCATGAATTATGCTAGGGCCTGATGTTGTCCACTGAGCACTGGAACCCATTCTCATACCTTTCTACAGCTAGGATAGTTAACTAGTTTCTGTTCGTGCTGCCTTGATCTTGGTCTCTAGTCTCCTTCTTCTTGTGCCTGTTTAACTTGTAGCCAAGCATCTCAAGGATCACTGTTGCTGTGGTGTACATCAGCTGCTTGTTCTTACTGATGGTCCCAGTTGGTTGATTCTCCATACTATCTTCTAGTAGACCTTTAGAGGGTACTTCACATAGTCTTGGTAATCAGCCTTGGATGGTCCAGTTCCCAGTTTAGCTATGACCCTCTCTTTCAGGTTAGCTGCTTTCAGTTTCAATACCTTCAAATTTGGGCAAGCATAATATTATACATCTTTTCACCTTCGTATGTTACCATATCCCCTTTCTTTTTAAGAATGCTTATTAATGGTCATTATTTGACTTTGGTGTTGCTGTGTACTGTGCGTACAGTGATGTCAAAAAGTGTATTTTACATTGTGATAGAGTTGAGACTGCAGAAACCAATACATCCAAAAATATGGCGTTATTATTTCAATTTGCAAGTGCGAATGTTGCATGTTGAGGAGAAAATTATTATGAGGTAACAAAAGTTTAATTTGAGCGAACAAAATTCATTGCTGCTTGCAAGAAATGTATTTCAGTTTTTGCTATTATCTATATACACACACAATAACAGCCCCTCTCGCTTAGTTGTTGGCATTTGCTCTTGCTCAGATCTCTGCTCTGTGTGCTGACAGACATCTGCTGACCTGCTCTCAGTCTGTCGTTTGCACTCACAACATCTCTGCTCAGTGCACGTACAACTCTCTGTACACCATTATAAGTGTGCCACAAAACCATCCAATCAAAGAATTGGATGCAAAAATTCTGATTGACTGTTATGGTCTCCAATCAGCTTGCTAGATAGTGCATTCTGGAGACATGGTCCAGAATGTAGCTAAACCCGTTTTCGCTGAGCATGTTTAATTATTTTATTTTAATATATATATATTTTAAGAGCATTGTTGGTTTTAATCTAGTTTAAACCAAACCACCCCACTGGCTGGCCATATCGGATGTTACAGGGGATATTTTTGCAAGTGCTAAATGAAACCATGAAAGATCAGCTCGTCTTTCACGATTAGCCTGCCTCTTTCGCAGTTAGTTTCCCTTTCCCTATGGATTGACAACCGCCTGAAAGAAAAAGAAGCTGAGAAGAACTACAGACCCCACAGGCATTTGGCTCACGCACTTCCAGTTCCTGTCACTCCTGCTCCCCTTCCAGTACTGTAACTTGCCTCCATCGCGGTTCTGTCACTTAACCTGTCTCACCTCCGTGTGCCCACCCGAATATGCAGAACCTCATGCCCATAACAACACCACTCCAGATCTCTCTACCATCTCATCTGAGTAGCATGACATATAGGAGGTTTTCAGTAAACAAAATGCCATCTCACTTCCACCTCACAGACCAAATGATTGCGCGATTGAACTCCTCCCCGGATCTCTCTTCCCACTAGCTGTCTTTACATCTTGTCCTGGCCTGAACGAGCAGCCATGGAAAATATTTTCAGGAATCTCTCGCAGCAGGCATAATCTCCCCTTCCTTGAAGAACCATTCATCTGTGCATAGATTATAGGGGTCTGAATGACATTACAGTCAAAAACAAATACCCACTGCCTTTAATGAACTCTGCTTTCAAACATCTTCATGGTGCCACGATATTTACCAAAATCAACCTCTGCAACACATATAATTTGATTCGCATAAGACAGAGAGATGATGGAAGACTGCATTCAATACACCACTTGGACATTTCAGATATTTGGTAATGCTTTTGGGCTAACCAATGCCCCAAGTCTTCCAAGCTGTTGTGAATGATATTCTTAGAGACTTTTTGAACAGATTCATTTTTGTATATCTGGATGATGTTCTGATCTACTGAAAACTCGAGGAACACCAAGCTCATGTCCATGCACCTCCTTGAAAGCGAATCCTATGTCAAAGCTTGAAATTGTGAATTTCACTTACCGTCTGTGTCTTTTCTGGGCTACATCCTGGTAGGAGGGCAGGTGAAGGCAGGTCCGGCCAAAGCCCAAGCGGTCAAGGAATGGCCAACTCCCACATCACGGAAACATATTCAACGGTTCTTGGGGTTTGCCAATTTCTACAGATGGTTTATACGCAACTACAGCCCGGTAGCCTCACCCTTAACATGCCTCACGTCCACCAATGTTCCATTGTGCCTTTTTTTCTCGTCGCCTCACCCCTGTACAGAGAAATTATGATGTGGGCGACTATTAGCAGTTAAACCTCCCTGGAGGAGTGGCGAAACCTGCTGGAGACAATGGAGCAACCATTCACCATATGGGCTGCTCACAAGAACTTAACTCACCTTAGAATACCTAAGAGACTAAAGGCACACCAGGCACATTTTTTCCCATTTCTTTCTGCCCAGGTTCTCGTAATGACAAACAGGACACACTTTCTCACCAGTTCGTCTCCGAACTGATCATTTGTATCTCCCAACCATCCTCCCCTCTACATGCAAGATTGGGTACATAGCCGGACATTGCTGGAGACTGAAACTGACCTGGGAACTGGTCCAGTGAATCAACGCTTTGTGCCAGCAGCATCCCGTCCTGGACTGGGTTCATACTGGCCAAATACTGGCCATTCAAGGAACAGTCAGACCATTTCTTTATTCATGAGGTATTTCTGGTGGGATACTCTGGATAAAGATGTCAGGGAGTATGTGAGGGCCTGCACTCCCTGCGCCTGGAACAATACCCACACCCAACGTCCCGTGGGTTTGCTACAGCCTTTAGTTACGCCATACCGACCTGGGTCACATACAGCATTGGACTAGCTGTTATACAGTTAGGTTATGGTTACAGTAATTATTTGGGCAGTGATTCTTTCTTTTGTCATTTTGCCTCTGTCCACTTCTGTTCATTACATTTTAAACAAACAAACAACCAAAAAACAAATCAAGAAAAGAAAGAAAAAATCCAAATCAGATTAAGTGCAGTTTTGAAAAAGTATGGCTTCTAGTTTTTAGAAATTACAACAATTTTTAAAAATAGTCTCTGATTTTCAGAAGCTCAAGAAATATGGACCTAAGTTTAAGATACTTGACATATTGTAAAGGTATTTGGTCCACTATTTTCTTACTAAACGGACAAGTATAAAATTCTCTCAATATCCTTTTGTGTGTGTATGTGTGTGTATATAAACAGGTCAAATGCGGAACCGTGCCAAAGGCAGAAGTGTAGGTAATTTAGTCCAGAGGGTGAATGTTACTCTGGGCGAGCGTGGAGACAGACTAACTCGTGCTGAGGACAAAACTGTGGAACTGACACACAAAGTCCAGCAGTTTGCAGACACTGCTCATAAGGTAACATATGCAGCCTTCTCTGCTAGATTAATCATTCAAAATTGTATATAGTATAGATAGTAGAATAGATAACCCATATTTGCACAATCGTTTGTCAAAATTTAACTGCCATACATTTTTTATTTCTGTTGTTCTATTTCCTATACAGCTAGCCCTGAAGTATTCAAAGTAGAGTGTACTGGAGAGAGAATACCGCTAACTCTGGAAGATGCTAATAAGAAGAATATAAGAAGATTTACTCTTGGGCTCCAGGATGTTACTAATTTGTTTCTATTATAACTAAATGTATCAAAGACAACTAAATAATATGTCCCTGTGTTCTGGGGCGCCTCTGCCCATAGGTAAATATCCCATGAACTGTGTTTTGTCTGTTGTCAGATACTTTTATGAAAAGGAAAAAGTGGATTTATTTAACATTTGTGTTGTTCTAAAATAGCTTTTGTATTTTAGCTTTTGTACAATAGCCTTGAAATTTATTTGAAAGCCACTCCAGAGAAAAATTAGTACTGCTCTCAGTGAATGGCATTAATTACTCCATTTGATTTAGTTTGATTTTATGTTGATTTAATGTGCTTTAATTTGTATATTTCATAGTCTTCTTCAGTCTGGCATTATCAGTTGTTGTCTTTTTGTGCGTGTGTATGTACACTCACTGTCCAGTGTCTAATGTGTTGTCTACTATGTTCACATTATGTTTCCTGAACATCAAAGTGTCACGCTGTATTTACGCTGCTGTGCTGTGTATGTCATTTAGTCCATGTTAGTATTGTCTTAGAAAGTGGAGTAAAGGTACGATGGTTTAGTTTAAGTGGTTAGGGTACAGGGTACCTTAAGGATGTTTAAATGCTGCCTTTAGAAGACTCACAGCAGTGAATAGAGGATTACTTAAATCAGACTGACTCATTCTAACCCAACTTCTATTAAATGTTTTCTTTATTGCTTCTAGTGGCATTTTATATATGTGGTATGTCTGAAATTTTTCTTCAAACCTATCAACTCTTCTCTGTGGTCTAATTAAATAAAAACATGTTGAGCTTATACAGGGTATCAGCTGTTCCTCTAATAGTAAAAAAAATAAAAAATAGTCCACATATTAGTCTCACAGTACAAAAGATGTGAAGGAGACACTATTTTTTTAAAGGTAAACAAAGAACCTCCTGATTTTCATTGGCTGTCTTTTTTTCTTCTTAGGAGTCAGAGGTAGGTCATGACCTATTCATGATCTACAGATAACCTATAGGTCATGATTAGGTGAATGAGGTCCTCTGTGTAGGTTCTTAGTCATCCAAGTCTCATAATCTTAGGTGAGGTGAATGACGTTTGTAGTAAAAAACACTTTGAGTGTTCAGTTAGAGTAAAAGAGCTCTGTAAGTGTCTGTCCATTAAAATTTGTCCAGTGTAATGGACATCAGCCCTATAAGCTAAAAAGGAAGCATAAAAATAAATAAACAAACAAACACCCACACCAGGACAGAGAGAAAAAAAGGCACCCCCATTCCCGTTACGGCCACCCAAATCACAAAGGTCCAAACACCAGCTCTTATGGTGGTGAAAGAAAGCAACACGAATCCAGAAATGTCACGCAGAGTAAAGATAAGGACCGATTCACAATGCACACCAGTGCATAGAGCCAGAAAACGTGAAAAAAGGCTTTCACCACAGCCCAAAAGCCTCCACCAACATCTGAAAGAGGCCAGAAAGCTCATGCCAGACCCACCCTAGTAGCACAAACAGCCAGGATGAGAAGCTTAAAGCACCAGAGGAACCTACGAACAGCTAACAGACCCAGAGCCCAGGAAGGACACCAGCTGGCACAACCCCAGCAGCACAGTTACCTCACCTTTTAAACAGCTTGGACCTTAGAGAGGTCCAGCAACTTACAATATATAGTATACACTATAATATAACAGAGTGGTTTTATTTTCACTGACCAAATAACCACATTTGCTCAGGGCCTTCTTGATATGACGCTTTTCTGCTTCCCTGGACACTCTATCTGTGGGGATGGTGTTGGTCACAGTGGAACACCACCAAGTCGTTGGTTCAGGTATGTGGATGGCATCTGGGTGAAGATTAAGTCTCATGATGTACCCCAATTTACTGATCACACATAATGACGGATCCTGATGGATCAGCAAGAGTCTCCATTCTTTTTCTGAGAAAACAATTTTTTTTTGTTTACGGTGACAACTCCCCCCCCCCCCCCCCTCCCTCCCTCCCTCCCCACAATCCTTCCACTGGGTTTGTACACTGCCTTTGGGATGTGACAAGCACTGGACCCATCACTGGCTGCAGCTTCATGTGCATGGAATGATGTAAATGATGACAAATTTCTTCTTCCCTCATCATGCATGTGACGCTAATCGGTGTAACACATAGTGATGGGCATGTCTTAGCACTTGGCTGAGGGGCTGAGCTGCCCCACCGAATCAGTCAGTAGAATCATACTGCTGTCAGGCCACACAGCACTCTCCTCTAGCTTACAGGCCTCTGTTTACCTTCATTGAGCTACAGTGCTTACCTCTCCCTGTTGCAGTTTGTGAGATACTTGAAGGACATAATTTCCATTTGGCATATGATGTGCTTGTCAATGCCATTAAGCTCTTACACATATCAATGTCAAGCAGATGACTGTGCAGTTATTTCTCAAAGTCTTAAAGTCTGATGAAGCATCTGAGTTTAATGCCCTTAACCCAACTTTTATTTATTCAGTTTAACTAAAAGCACATGTGGGCGGTTCCAGTGAGGAAATGCTAAAGTGCCATACTCATATTGTTCCAATATTGAACAGATTTAACTGACATTTGAGCTACAAATATGTGTATCTGTTGTATTTTTTTAAACTAATATTGTAGTTACCTTACAACAATGTAATCATTATCATATTCTGATCATTATCAGAATCATTATAATAATCATAATAATTTGTCACAGTCACAGTCAGTTATACATGCAGGGTATATATGTCCAGGATGAACTTTCACTCAGTTTACCTTGTACTTTTATCAGTATCAGAATCAATATGGCTTATGGACACAAATATGCTTAAATACCTTCAAAATGACTAAAAGCCCCAACTTACAACTCATACATAACTCTCCAAAGAACAAAGATGTTCCCATTCAGATATGTTCAGATATGTTCCAAGATGTGCCTTGCAGATTCAAACATATGCACCCACTGCAGAGGCAATTCAGTTCTGTAGTGGGAATATCAATTGTATGTGTGTGTGTGTGTGTGTGTGTATTCACATATTTTAATCCAAAAATTTGTATAATCATTTATCCTGGTTCTTCTGTAAAAACAAATTACATAATTTATGCAGATTTGACAAGAAGATGTTTCCAGGGTAGCGGGCACAGCTGTGACCCACATCTTCATGGTTCACTGTTTGACCAGCCTGATTCACCCGAGAGCTATTGTGGACACAGATCAGCAGGGGGCATGGTATGATGGGAAAACATATTATAATATTTCCTAGATCTGAGAAACCCACAGAGAGGTTATACAAATGAAAGAGCAGAAACTCCTCAAATACAGGGCTCTGGTTAAGCTTGTTCCATTAAGGTTATGCAGCAAACAGCAAGATGTTGAAGTAATTCATGTTTCTAACAAAATATGTCAAATAAAACAGTGACACTGACAAGTAAAACTAAATTGAATTTACCTGAACTAAAATTGAGTAATCTTCTACTCTGATGAGTAAAGGGAATACCATTAGGACACAGTGATGATCTTGTGCTTGGTTTCATACTTTTATCACAAGAGGGCAGTAGTATGTCACTGAAAATTGGCCTCAACTGGGTTCACACAGAATAACTATTTATAAAATTATTATTAAGAGGCTACTTAGAATTTGTCCGAGTTAGTCACAAATAGAATTTTATGAAATATAAAGCTGATTTTCTCCTCAATTTCCAACACTAACCAAATATGACTACAAAAGCCCCCCGACCCCCCCCCCCCCACACACACACACACACACAAAAACAACCAAATAACAAATACCAAAAATAAAACAAAACAAAACTTCATTGCTCTGTAAGTTGGAGACTTACTGAGCCCAGACACTGCTCCACTAAATCAACTCGCTCTTGTCCTTCCAATTAATTCTTATCCATGACCAGTTTCATCTCCTGCGACATGGCAGGAGAGGGCTGGCTGTGATGGATGTGACATTAACGGGAAATGAAACCAGGGAGATGCAATGCCCCTGTCCAGTAGTGGCATTTGTCACTGCCCTGGTCAGGCAGATTGGGCCAGCCTTAACCAATGACTAAGATTAATGATGACGGTGGCCCTGTCTTTGTCTCCATGTGTTGTTTCCTAAAGCACATCACAGTCTCAAAAGTCTGCCTCATATTAACCCCACACACATCACAGACACAGCATCCACTTGTAAATAGGGGACTCATTGCGTTCATTTCTTCCAGTAATTGTGGTGATATGTATGCCTATTTGATTTAAAAATGACAGTTTTGGCTAAAAAATAAACTTAAACCCAGGAAGACAAAAAGAGTGGAAATTATATATTTTTACACTTAAATTTGAGTGTTTTGCAGCTATCTGGACTGGTGCGCAGTATGGTGGGAATACCAAATCCTTGTTTATAATGAAGTAATAAAATAACCTTAAATGCACAGAAAACGGCCTTCCTCTGACAGATGAACTAGCCAGGCAGACTCAGATGGATGGGGGTTTGGGCCAATGGTATAGGAGTTCAGGGAAGCAGCATATACGCCTGGTCATCCATCATTCGCTGACACATCCAGTTATCTTCACCACATATACATGCAGATGTAATGCTGTGTTTGATCAGTAATCTGGCAATTCCTAGACAACACACATTTAAAGTTATATAACAGCTTGTTTTGATGAAGACTATCTGAATGATCTTGTTGATGATATTCACTAACCACCAATGTGTGCTAAATTCTGAAGGTACCACAGAGAGCATAATCCACTATTAAGGTCAGTCATATTAAGAGTGTAATATGTACCCATATTTAAAAGAGTCTCCATTTTACTCATGCTTGGCCAAGTGCCATCATTACATGTGGCCCAGTAATATCTGTAAAATGTTGCAAACATGCAGTTGATGCACCTGGCATGGTTGTGCATTGGTAGTCTGTAGGTGTAGGCTTTGCACGCCAATATCTTCCTGTAGCTGTATGCTGTTGCCAGGGGGTGTGTCACAAATTGAATATACAGGGAGTGCAGAATTATTAGGCAAATGAGTATTTTGTCCACATCATCCTCTTCATGCATGTTGTCTTACTCCAAGCTGTATAGGCTCGAAAGCCTACTACCAATTAAGCATATTAGGTGATGTGCATCTCTGTAATGAGAAGGGGTGTGGTCTAATGACATCAACACCCTATATCAGGTGTGCTTAATTATTAGGCAACGTCCTTTCCTTTGGCAAAATGGGTCAAAAGAAGGACTTGACAGGCTCAGAAAAGTCAAAAATAGTGAGATATCTTGCAGAGGGATGCAGCAGTCTCAAAATTGCAAAGCTTCTTAAGCGTGATCATCGAACAATCAAGCGTTTCATTCAAAATAGTCAACAGGGTCGCAAGAAGCGTGTGGAAAAACCAAGGCGCAAAATAACTGCCCATGAACTGAGAAAAGTCAAGCGTGCAGCTGCCAAGATGCCACTTGCCACCAGTTTGGCCATATTTCAGAGCTGCAACATCACTGGAGTGCCCAAAAGCACAAGGTGTGCAATACTCAGAGACATGGCCAAGGTATGAAAGGCTGAAAGACGACCACCACTGAACAAGACACACAAGCTGAAACGTCAAGACTGGGCCAAGAAATATCTCAAGACTGGTTTTTCTAAGGTTTTATGGACTGATGAAATGAGAGTGAGTCTTGATGGGCCAGATGGATGGGCCCGTGGCTGGATTGGTAAAGGGCAGAGAGCTCCAATCCGACTCAGACGCCAGCAAGGTGGAGGTGGAGTACTGGTTTGGGCTGGTATCATCAAAGATGAGCTTGTGGGGTCTTTTCGGGTTGAGGATGGAGTCAAGCTCAACTCCCAGTCCTACTGCCAGTTTCTGGAAGACACCTTCTTCAAGCAGTGGTACAGGAAGAAGTCTGCATCCTTCAAGAAAAACATGATTTTCATGCAGGACAATGCTCCATCAACGCGTCCAAGTACTCCACAGCGTGGCTGGCAAGAAAGGGTATAAAAGAAGAAAAACTAATGACATGGCCACCTTGTTCACCTGATCTGAACCCCATTGAGAACCTGTGGTCCATCATCAAATGTGAGATTTACAAGGAGGGAAAACAGTACACCTCTCTGAACAGTGTCTGGGAGGCTGTGGTTGCTGCTGCACGCAATGTTGATGGTGAACAGATCAAAACACTGACAGAATCCATGGATGGCAGGCTTTTGAGTGTCCTTGCAAAGAAAGGTGGCTATATTGGTCGCTGATTTGTTTTTGTTTTGTTTTTGAATGTCAGAAATGTATATTTGTGAATGTGGAGATGTTATATTGGTTTCACTGGTAAGAATAAATAATTGAAATGGGTATATATTTGCTTTTTGTTAAGTTGCCTAATAATTATGCACAGTAATAGTCACCTGCACACACAGATATCCCCCTAAAATAGCTAAAACTAAAAACAAACTAAAAACTACTTCCAAAAACATTCAGCTTTGACATTAATGAGTTTTTTGGGTTCATTGAGAACATGGTTGTTGTTCGATAATAACATTATTCCTCAAAAATACAACTTGCCTAATAATTCTGCACTCCCTGTAGATAATGTGGAATACCGGCTACTTTTGTCCATGTTTGCAATATAGTTAGTCCTTTATATTTGTCTACCGAAAACATTATCTGTACTTCTGATGCTTTTTTATATTACTATTTTATACCTTTTCATCTATTTGGTGAACTGTGGTGTCACATCTTTACCTGTTCAAACCAGTAGCGGCTCATCAATAGAGGGTGCTAAGCTACTGCCCCCATAAAAATACTGCATGGAAAAAAATCCATCACATTTAATTACAAATATATGATATACCATACAAATAAGAACAGTTTGCTCATACAAAATGTGTGGTAGCCTTCATGTTTGTGGCGGAGGTGTGGTCCCGGGCGCGTCTGCAGGAGAGGAGTGGTGCAGTGGGCTCAACGGGGCGGTGCTGGAGATGCCGGTGAGAACAGCTGTCGGTCCCAGCTGATTTCCCTCTTTTTCCGCTCCTCTCCGTCTCACTATAAAAAGGGAAGGAAACCATTATCAGTCCAAATCGCCATCAGCTGTTCTCACCGGCATCTCCAGCACCGCCCTGTTGAGCCCACTGCACCACTCCTCCCCTGCAGACGCGCCCGGGACCACACCTCCGCCACAATGTCCTTGCTAGAATGCATTTAGTGATCAAACTGCATTACATTATGCGTTAGGTTCTTGTGAATAATATAATTATGTTTCGACTTCCTTTTATGGTTGCCAGCTAAATGGGAGTGGGACAGATTAATATACTTTGCTTGTCCTTCCATGATGGCTCCTCCTCTTCCTCCTCTTTCTTGGGTTTCTGCTGCCTGAGGTATCCACTGAGCAGACAGTCGGTTGGGGCCATCTTCCTGATGTATTCGTGGATGTTCGTTGTTTCATCCTGGACTCTGGTACTGACACTCACTAGTCCCCGGCCTCCTTCCTTCCGCTTAGTGTACAGCCTCAGGGTGCTGGACTTGGGGTGAAACCCTCCGTGCATGGTCCGGAGCTTACTTGTCTTGATGTCAGTGGCTTTTATCTCCTCCTTTGTCCATCTTATTATCCCAGCAGGGTATCTGATCACAGGCAGGGCGTAGGTGTGGATAGCCTGGATCATGTTCTTAATGTATACACATCCAGAAATGCATATACTATTATATATTGTACATATATTTATTAGTTTCAGATGTAGCCATTCTTGTATTTTGCTTGTTTACATTATTGTATTTTGCACAACTCTGTTGCTTGTGAAGCTCGCACACAAGAATTTCACTCACATGTACTCTACCAATGTACCTGCACATGTGATGTGACAATAAAAGTGATTTGATTTGATTTGATTTGATTTAATGTTCAGCTGACTCCTCAGGACTTGCCTGACCCTCTGCAGATACTTGGTGGGTGCAGCTTTCCTAGCGGCCTCTTCGTGGTTCCCATTTGCCTGTGGGATCCCCAGGTACTTGTAACTGTCCTCTATGTCTGCAATGTTGTCTTCTGGTAGTTTGATCCCCTCAGTTCTGACTACCTTCCCTCCCTTTGTTATCATCTGACTACACTTCTCCAGTCTGAATAACATTCCGATGTCATTGCTGTATATCCTGGTGGTGTGGATCAGTGAATCGATGTCTCGTTCACTCTTGGGATACAGCTTGATGTCATCCATGTACAGGAGGTGGCTGACAACTGCTCCATTCCGTAGTCGGTATCTGTAGCCAGTCTTGTCAATGATCTCACTGAGGGGGTTCATGCCATTCAGTGAGATCATTGTGGGGACAGAGCATCTTACTTGATGGTGACTTGTACAATGGGCTTGAAGTTTCCCTCCAGTGTTGTACACCATATCCTCACTGAGTTCCTGATAAAGGCTCTTAGGGTCCTGTTGACCTTGTATAGTTCTAGGCATTCCAGGATCCAGATGTGGGGCGCTGAGTAATAGGCCTTCTTGTAGTCAATCCAGGCAGTGCACAGGTTGGTCAGCCTAGTCTTGCAATCTTGGCTGACTACGCCGTCTGCCAGTAGCTGGTGTTTTGCGCCTCTGGTATTCTAGCCAGACCCCACACACCTGCCCCACCAACCTCCCTGGCACTGACCCTTGAGTTCACCTCACCACCCCTCCCCTGCAACTGAGCCATGGACCACACCCCTGCCACTGAGGGTGCTGGTTCTGTGGAGAATAGCTGGTTTATTCTCCTGCCTTCTATCTCTCTGGTGTACCTCTTCAAGCGGCTGTCCAAGGCTGTGAGTGTTTCCTTGGCAGTTTCCAAGGCCTCAGGTATGGACAGCTTCCTGTATTTCCTAGGCACCTACTTCATCGCACCTTTCTGCAGCTCTAATAGTTGGCTAACCTCCCTTCGTGCTACCTTGCATCCCATGATGCACTTCTTCCTCTTCAGTCACATTTCTCACTCTCTATGTGTTAATAGACCTCTCAGCACTGAATCACACTTGTTATTAATCTCTCTCTCTTCCACAGCATGTCATTTTATCCGATCTTCCTTCTCTCACCCCAATCAGTCATGGCAGATGGCTGTCCCTCCCTGAGTTTTTCCTTCCCACTGTCGCCAAAGCGCTTGTGCATAGGGGGTAATATGATAATTTGCCTTGAGGCAACTGTTGTTGTAATTTGGTGCTATGTAAATAAAACTGATTTGAACAGAATTTAATTGAAACGCTCACCCTTGCCTCACACCTACACAAAACAACTACCTCCAGCCCTCACCCCTCCCGTCTGATCCCCTACCTGCACTAAGGATCTGCAAAGAGGATGTGGCTGCTGAGACAGAAAACCAGGAAGGCTGTTGGTGTGTCCCCTTCGTGCCTGAAAGTTTTTACCGGCCAACTAGCCCGCCATCTTCACCTGGATCTTTAACACATCTCTACAGCTGTGTGAAGTGCCCTCCTGCTTGAAACGCTCGACCACCATTCTGATCCCAACGAAGTCCACCATCACAGGATTAAGTGACTACAGGCCTGTCGCCCTAATGTCTGTAGTCATGAAGTGCTTTGGGACTGCACAACATACTGGATTACCTTGACCAACCTGGGACATACACCAGGATACTGTTTGTGGACTTCAGCTCTGCCTTTAGCACCATAATCCCAGATGTCTTCCACCGAAAGCTAACACTGTCCCCGCCTTCACCTTTTAGTGGATTACCAGCTTCCTGATGGACAGGCAGCAGCAGGTGAGGCTAAGGGGGCATCACATCCCACTACTCAGTTTTGCACTTATCGTTTCCTTAGTTTTTTAAGACTTTATTAAACCGAATGTTTCTATTTTTTTTTCTTGGATGAAAAGAGAAAAGTTGAACCAGAGTTTCTTGCTTGTGTGCACAACTTGTGTGTATAACAAATAAAGATTATTCTGATTTTGATTCCTGGCTGCTCCAGTCAGCACCCTAAATTTACCTTGCTCCTCTTGTGTTCATCGGAACGTGAATGTGTGTGAACATTAGAAAGCACGTGTGAATGGGTGAGTAAGACATGTTGTATAAAGCACTTTAAGTGCTCAAAAGGAGTAGAAAAGTCTATTTATCTCTCTAACCTGCTCTGCCAGTCACTCAATTCCAATCAATTCTCCTTTAATCCCCAACCTCGCACACAACTCCCTATAAGACTTTTCATTTGCCACCTCTGTCTTTGCTGTACACCAAGCCTCCCAGTACACTTGTCTACTTTTCTCTTGGTTTCTAATAGTAATCCTGCAGACTACCTAGCTGCAGATACCATTTTGCAGTCTCCTATCTATTTCAGACTGCACATTCTGCACATTCTATGTGCTCCTTCGTGCACTCTTACACACTGTATGTTTCAGTCTAAAAGGTGCCAGATCAAACTCACCTGCTAACACTGAGAAAAAAGTCAGTTGCTATGGTAGCATCTTGTGCATTATATAAACAAACAGCAGAAGCAGGAACAACCTACATATACACAATAATTTTGGTGTAAAAAGGTTTTTGTAAGGATTTTATGTAAGGCTTTGGAAGACTCACTGCTAACACATAGATAAGGACTCATTATCATACTTGTATTTTTGTAAAGCTCTCATGCATGTGCCTGGCACAGCCCAGATGCTGTGGAGTCATCGGTCCTGCATGGCTTCCTACTGTGAGGAAGGCATGCAGGAGTCTTTACTCTTCTCTCTCTGTCTCTGTTTCTCTGTCTCTCTCACGCACACACAATGCTAGTTTGGATGTGGCTCATGCTGTTGTAACTAATGCTTTTGTTCATTGCCCTTTATAATCTTTGTAACAGAATTAATAACCTCAGCAGTCCTTTGTCCTAAATAAGGACTTGGTTACTTAGTACACTTAAGCCCTTTTTGGTAGGTGAATCAATCTTTTGCTCCCTAGCCAACATGGCAAATGGACTGATTCTTATATAGCGCTTTTCTGCCCTCCTGGAGTACTCAAAGCGCTCTATACAGCATGCCACATTCACCCATTCTTCTATGCTTTTAAGTGCTTACTATCTACCATTCACACACATTCATACTCCGATAGATGCATCTTGCCCAAGGATATTTGGCATACAAACTGGGGGAGCCAGGGATCGAACCACCAACCTTCCAATCAGTAGATGACCTGCTCTACCTCCTGAGTTACAGCCACCCCCATGCAGTTTGTTTGGCACCACCATGTGCAAAGCGGGACCTAGAAGGAGGAGGAGGGGATGATACCATCTCCAGCTGAGTCTGGTTGAAGGTAACAGTGATGCCTGCCAAGAGAACCCAGGGGACAGGGCTTAATGTGACTGAGGTGGTGGAGCAGAGAAGTCACTGTCCGTCCCTAGGGGATATGAATGTTGATTAAACATGTGCTCAGCCTTGGATATTGAGTAATTGGTTGTGGAGCAAATGTCAAGCATTTGTTAATTTCAGTATTATGTGGGGGTTCATAGTTTGTGATCGGTGAAGGAGGACAGACATGAGACATGTCTGTTTGTTCTCAGTGAGAAAAGGTGCTACTTGTCTTTAGGTGACGAATTCAGTCATATGACTGGAATGTGATATCCAAAAATTACTAAAAAATAAATAGCATTTCTAGCACTGTGAGAGCGAACCAGAAAACCTAGAGAAAACCTATACCGGAGAACAGTTACAATCCTACTGAAAGCCACTCCCTTTTTTACATTAAATTAATTAATTACTGAACGTTTATAACAAGACAAAAATTTTAATTAAATGTCAACATTTTGACCCAAGGAGAACAGGACTTAGTTCCAGGTGAAAGGAACTCTTAATGCTTTAGAATACTAAGAGACACCAGTGCAAAAAGCAAACATAGATGAGCAGGTTTGTAAAGGCAGGAAGGTGAATGCTGTGGCAATATAGTTTAGAGCTGGAAACCATGCTGGGAAGCCTTGCTGGGAATTTGTCTCATATTGGTCAAAAATCATTATTGTCAGTCTGAAAATGTTAGTGCTGATATTAGCATTTTGTCTGAAACAGCAAGGTAGACTTACATTTGTATTCACATATTTCATAAATATACACACTGGATAAGACGTCTTTAAACTTTTCTGTTTGGTAGGAAGGGAGACTTCAGTCAATAAACTTTGACTTCAGTCAAAGTATTGACCGGTATAATGATCTGGCAGGAGAAAGAGGCAACAAACTGAAATGTCATATATTACGCCAGCTAAAGTTTGAGATATAAGTCACTTTTAGTGGTCTGGTACATAATTAACCCATATTTCTGATAGCATTTAAAGTATTCATCTGATTTGGCGACAGTGACATTGTCTGAGTCTTCCTTCAAAATCTTTATAAAATGTAATCTGACACATTCTTTTCACCCAGACAACTCCTGCAACACTCGCAGAAACAGTTTTAGCATTAGTGGCGAATTAGGAGCCCTCACTGTGAATACTGGAAAAAAAAATTCTGCGCCATCATCTGTGCAACCAGAACTGCATACACCTCGTGTTTCTATCACTATTTTGTGTAGGTGCTTTGAGCTCTAAATGCAAAATCTGGATGTGGTTTATTTCTTCCAATCCAATCTAATGAGCATCATCTCTGTCTAGGGATGCAGGCTGTGGTTCTTGAATCTTCTTTGTGTGGCTGGACAGGTGTCTAACTGAATGATGAATGGCCCTGTTTCTCCCCACATAATTGGCTACTCGCTGTTTGGTCTTAGACTGCCTGCATGTCTGCTGGGCAGCTACCTCCATCTGTCAATCAACAACCTGCTGCTGCCTGGCTGGACCTCTGATAGCTATGCTAATGTGCAGTCCTCATGCCCCATTGGCTGAATGTGTGCTGGTCCAAGCTAATCCATTAAAGCGGTGACAGTAATAATCTCTCCCCAAACACAGGGCTCCAAGTGTGCTAAATGTTATTTGACCGTTCCTGTCACATTGGTGCTGCCAAGTGCACCGGTGAGGAGATGGATGAGCCTAGCTCTGGGCACTCATTCATCACCTGCTGACTTGTGTTTTTGTGCTGTATCAATAATTTAAGGGTTTCTGTGATTTTTGATTTGTTTCAATAAAGATTTTTTTTTCTCCGTTTCATTTTGTTTTGGGTAAAATTACTATACATTTGGTGTGTTTATTGTGTAAAATTTAATTTGAAAGTTCATAAATTGTTAGTCACCGTTTTCTTTAATAATGTAAATCGACTTCTTAACCAGCTATGCTTGAAAGAACAGGAACAAAATATATGTAATCAATCCAGCTCTCTTCACAATTACTACTGTTTTCTCACACTGTGTATAAATATGCTTATGTGATGAAATATCACTGACCAGGATTGAATTTTCCGATAAGCAATAATGCTAAGAGTTTATTTTTTACAATAATTGCGCTGCCTTATTGCAGTAAATATAATCAACAATAAAGAGACACGCAAGACCAAATATTTAATCTGTCCTGTGTGTGTGTGTGTGTGTGTGTGTGTGTGTGTGTGTGTGTGTGTGTGTGTGTGTGTGTGTGTGTGTGTTTACGTGCAACACTGGGCCTGGAGCCAGCCACACATGTCAACAATCAAACTCACCTGCTGTTGATAATCCTCATCAGGACCTCACTATTTAACAGAGGGGCTTAGGTTCAGTCAGTGGTGGATTGTTGAGTCTCACAGTCAGTAAAATGCTGGTTCATTAAGGTGAACCTGTCATTTTTCAGAGAGAAGCTAACTAATCATTGTGTCTTGTTTTGCCAGGAACCCTGTGAGGAGAGTGTGGAGGGAGCCGAGCACCCTTTGTAAATACTGCATTGAAAATTGTATATCACACCACAGGCCAAGACAAAATTTGTCTTCTGTCAGCCCCACTCGACCCAGCTGACCCACCTGACCTAACCGCTGTACTTGCAGTTTACCACGATTTAGCTAAAGTGTTTAGCAAAGACCTAGCTCTCTCTCCTGCGTCACCGTCCCCACGACTGTGGCATTGATTTGCTTCCCGGGGCCCTCCCTTCCTACTATCCGTCTATACAGTCTCTCTAAAATGGAGGGGAAAGTCATGGAGTATTATATTGCCGATTCTTGGGCTGCCGGGAAAATTCTGTCCATGTTCCCACTTGGTGCAGGTTTTTTTTTTCTTCGTAGAAAAAAAAAGACAAGTCTCTCTGCCCCTGTACCGATTTTTGTGGTTTGAGCAAAATCATGGGAAAAAGAACAAGTACCCTTGCCCTCTTTTGTCTTCAGCTTTTGAGTTACTGCAAGGAGTTACTATGTTCACCAAGCTTCATTTACGTAATTCTTACCATCCTCTCAGAATCAGAGAGGGAGATGAATGGAATCGAATAGCTGGTTATGCCATTTGGACTCAGTAATGTAAATAGTACAGAGAGTAAAGTACAGATACCTGAAAATTCTACTTAAATACTTTAACAAAGTATTTATACTTTACCACATCTGAAAACCAGATGCGAAATTCATACTATGCATTAATAGCACTGGTATGAGTCATCCACCAAAGCAACATCCATCCTTTAACTATTGAGTTTGTCATTTTGGGTATGAGACATGTAATTTTAATTAATCTTTTAAAATTCACTTTAGTTTGTCTTTGAACTCAAAAGTTCAAAGACAAACTAAAAAATCTAGGTTCTCTTAAAAAGTATATGTACTGTATGTACGGCTGCAAATTTTTGGTTACCAACTTGTAAATCTTGTTCATATCCCAGTCAGCATTCCCAAATGAGAATCTATGAACGTTCTTGCATGTCCAATGGGGCATTTATAAAGGGACTGCAGAGGCAAAAAAGCCACATTTCAGCCAAAATAAAATTCATGCCAACGTGATCAATGTTAACGAAATGGCTTTGGCCATCATGCTCACTTATGATAATACTGAATTCATTAAAGTGACTGGAAATGCCACAAGAGCAGTGCAAAAAAGTGTGATGTGAAATCAGTCATGAATAAAACATGAAAATAAACTGCACAAATAGCCAATGACTGAGGAAAAACAAATGAAAGTTCCTATCTAGAAAATGTATGCTCATACAAAACTTAGTGGCCTGTGGCAAACTTTGCCAATTATGCTTTAGGAGATTTTCGAAATTAAAGAGAGATCTTTTTATAATTCTTTTAAGTAATAGATATTTATGACTGTCAGTATCATTCAACACAGTCAGATATGCAGCAACTAAGAGTTTAAGTACACACATTTACGTATTTAAGCAGAAACTATTCTCAATTCCAATCAATCAACAGTATGGTTCCACAGGTAACAATGTCAGTCACTGAGGTGTGTAAAACACCAATTTCTTCTTCTTCTTCTTCTTCTTCTTCTTCTTCTTCTTCTTCTTCTTTTTTACTGTTGAGAATCTGATGTAAGTGGTCGTGGTGTACTGTCTCTTTGAAATGGTTCTGTTAGGTGTCATTGCAGGCAAAGGACAGAGGCACTGCCACCCATGAGAACTTCGTATTGAGAGGATTCATTTCATCAAGAAGAGCATTCATTGTGGAGCCAAATTGTTTCCACTGAGTCCACCCTTGACTACTTGGATTGAAGCCCGAGAAACTCTGAGGAAAACTGTCTGTTTCTACACAGTACTATCTCACACAAGCAGCACTGCTCGTTGCTGTAATCTAATTTTTTTTTAAAAACCCGGAGGATCTGGAAATGCTTCACATCAGATGCTGTCACACCACCCCAGTGCTGCTGTCATCAGCACTGCTGTGTGAGCAACAGCGGTGAGCACTATTGTAATGTAAGGATCGAGAAAAGTGGCTGTGAGTTCAGAAACTTTACAGTCTTGCCCCCTTCCTCATCCCTTGCTGCTTCATGTACACCAAAGCCCTGCACATCTGTCCTTTGTGTGCATCCATCAGCCCAGACACACAGCTTAAAGACAAAATGATGGTTCAATCCCTGGCTATTCCAGTCTGCATGCCAAAGTATCCTTGGGCAAGATATTGGACCACACACTCACAAAAGTGAAATTGAGTGGTTGATACATTCACAAGAGTCTAACATGTAATTTGTAAAATTTGTAAAACAAAATACTTTTATGTTTCTATAGTGAACGTAATTTAATCATGTACAATCTGAATGAAATTCAACAACTTAAAACTAAATTTCTTTTATTTTTTTATTTTTTATTTTTTTTTAGTGAGAGTGGTTAGAGTCCTGGACTTGTGATATCACAAGATCTTGCGAGATTTAAAATTTCAGGTAAATCGCTCGGTTTATAAGACGCTGAAAAGCATACAGACACCACATGTACGATATTGTGATTTATACGGGAGGATCGGCTGCTTGCGTCGGCAGCTAGGTGACTGCAGCCTGGGGAGTTGGAGGGTGAGGCATGCATGCTGGCAAAAGTAGCCCTGGAACAGTTTGCAGAGGGCCTGGTTGGGAAGTGGCACACCGCTGCTATAGACCGGCGAACCTGGAAGTTGGGGTCACTCTTGCCACAGAGAGCAGCGCAGATACCAGGGAACAAGTGCTGGAAGTGTGGGCTGCTGGGACACCTGAGTTGGCACAGGTGTTCCGCATCGCTGGGGCTCTGGCACCAAAAAGGACGTACAGCATTCTGGTAAGGTGTCACCAGGCTTTGGTGGACACGGGCTACATGCAGACTATGATCCACCAGACTCTGGTTCATCCCAAGGCATTACTGGAGGCAGAGTGGGTGAAGGTTAAATGTGTGTATGGGGACATCCACAAATATTCCACAGTGCTGCTGGTTACTAAATTTAAACTTTTCCACATTTTGTCACATTACAGGCACAAACACGAATCAATTTCATTGGAATTTCACGTGAAAGACCAACACAAAGTGGTGTACACGTGAGAAGTGGAACGAAAATCGTATATGATTCCAAACATCTTTTACAAATAAATAACTGCAAAGTGGGGTGTGCGTAATTATTCAGCCCCCTTTGGTCTGAGTGCAGTCAGTTGCCCATAGACATTGCCTGATGAGTGCTAATGACTAAATAGAGTGCACCTGTGTGTAATCTAATGTCAGTACAAATACAGCTGCTCTGTGACGGCCTCAGAGGTTGTCTAAGAGAATATTGGGAGCAACAACACCATGAAGTCCAAAGAACACACCAGACAGGTCAGGGATAAAGGTTTTGAGAAATTTAAAGCAGGCTTAGGCTACAAAAAGATTTCCCAAGCCTCGAATATCCCACGGAGCACTGTTCAAGCCATCATTCAGAAATGGAAGGAGTATGGCACAACTGTAAACCTACCAAGACAAGGCCGTCCACCTAAACTCACAGGCTGAACAAGGAGAGCGCTGATCAGAAATGCAGCCAAGAGACCCATGGTGACTCTGGACGAGCTGCAGAGATCTACAGCTCAGGTGGGGGAATCTGTCCATAGGACAACTATTAGTTGTGCACTGCACAAAGTTGGCCTTTATGGAAGAGTGGCAAGAAGAAAGCCATTGTTAACAGAACACCATAAGAAGTCCAGTTTGCAGTTTGCTACAAGCCATGTGGGGGACACGGCAAACATGTGGAAGAAGGTGCTCTGGTCAGATGAGACCAAAATGGAACTTTTTTGCCAAAATGCAAAACACTATGTGTGGTGGAAAACTAACACTGCACATCACTCTGAACACACCATCCCCACTGTCAAATATGGTGGTGGCAGCATCAGGCTTTGGGGGTGCTTCTCTTCAGCAGGGACAGGGAAGCTGGTCAGAGTTGATGGGAAGATGGATGGAGCCAAATACAGGGCAGTCTTGGAAGAAAACCTCTTGGAGTCTGCAAAGACTTGAGACTGGGGCGGAGGTTCACCTTCCAGCAGGACAACGACCCTAAACATAAAGCCAGGGCAACAATGGAATGGTTTAAAACAAAACATATCCATGTGTTAGAATGGCCCAGTCAAAGTCTAGATCTAAATCCAATCGAGAATCTGTGGCAAGATCTGAAAACTGCAGTTCACAAATGCTGTCCATCTAATCTGACTGAGCTGGAGCTGTTTTGTAAAGAAGAATGGGCAAGGATTTCAGTCTCTAGATGTTCAAAGCTGGTAGAGACATTCCTTAAAAGACTGGCAGCTGTAATTGCAGTGGAGCGGTTTTACATGACTGACTTTCTGACTTTCTACACTCTTGGAGCACTCGGGGCCCTTTATACAACATGCCTCATTCACCAGTTCATACAAACACTTTTTTCTGTGCTTAAATGCTTTGTATCTATTCTATCTGCCCCTGCCTGAGCCTGGTTCTGCTGGAAGTCTCTTCCTGTGAAAAGGGAGTTTTTCCTTACCATTATCTCCAAAGCGCTTGGTCATAGGGGGTCATATGATTTTGGGGGTTTTCTGTTTTCTTTTTATTATTGTCGGGTCTTTACCTTACACTGTTGTTGTGATATTTCTATATAAATAAAGTTGAATAGAAATTGAATGTATCTCTTGCCACATTCTTACTTTGATGGATGCATCTGAAAGCAATTTGGGGTTAGTATCTTGGATGAAGACTGGAGCAGCCAGGGATCAAACCATGAACCTTCCAATTAGTTGTTCTCATTTTACGCATTCAGGAACATAAAGCTGTACCAAATGTGATATGAGGTTGGCCTTTGTGACAAGTGAGAAATGTTCCACCCTTTAATAGATGTATTTATGGAAATATTCACAAATTATTCACTCACTTCGGTATTCTGAGTCTATATTTTTTGTTAATGAAGGATACATTCCTTAAAAAGCATTTATTTTGGTTATCCTTTGTTTTGGGGAGAACATAACACAGAACTGCAACACTTTCTTTTTTTTTTTAATCTGTAAAGAAATTTTCTGCTTTATGCCAGCAGCCTAAATGGAGCTTACTTGGATCAATAGATATCAAATAGAGAGTAAATTATCTGAATGGAATTTAATGGACCTCTTGTGTAGGTAAACAATACAGCCAGTAGTAAATTTCTCTGCATGAGGAGTTTGGAGACGGAGGGTTGGTGGTTGGGAGCAGTGGGGTCAGGGGTTGTAGAGATGTGTTAACTATAGTGTGAGGAACTGTCAAACAGACTGGACAACAGTGGCTACAAAAATGTCAGGTGAAAAAACTGGGACGACATGTGTCACTTTAATTCCAGAGCAAAGGCCACTGCTGCAAGTTTAATGTCCAGAGTGCCTGTCCAAATCCTCATCTGTCTCACACTAATCAGTAGGAAAACATTTATATTCAGAGCCTCGTGGACAGAGCTGCAGGGGAAGAAGGGTCTGGCTGACATAAAATACTGATTTCTTTATAAAACTCAGGGAATGTGACACTGATGGTCTGAGTTAGGCAAGAATATCTTTCACTGACAAGACACCGGAGAGTGACACCGGCTGGGATCACGCCCGCCATGATTTCCTCCTCTTCCTGTTATTACTCCTGCCCCATCTTACAATAAGCTATTTATTAAATAATTAAGATTTATATTATTCTTTTTTAAATGTTCATCTATGTCAGTGCATACAATACTACTAAAAATACTACTATAATATTCTATTATGCTATATGCTGGGTACATGTGTGTTTATAGCTGTTGGGAATCATAAAATTAAATGGACTTATATAGCCATTTTCTAGTCTCATTAACCACAATTTAGATAAAGGCTTCTCTCCACACTTTATTTTACTTATTCTACATTTACGCAGCAAGCGTGCTCAACCACTGTCCCATTCAAATATTCATCCACATCAAGAGAAATTTAAGGAGAATCAAAGAGGTAAACCATATGGAAACAGTCACACTACATCCCAGAAGCACACGTAAACTAACACTGTGTTGATGCATGCCCAATCATCCAGGTAAGGAAATCCCAAAAAGTTGATTCTGTTCATCTGGACATAGTGTTTTCAGTGGGAGAAATGTGCAGTGTTAATTAATACTCCACATTTACTTTCATCAGCACATGTATGCTCAAACCAAAATGATTCAGAGAAAGAAAGATTGAGTTGGCGCAAATACCGCATGCATTAAGTAATGGGTGCAGTGCATCAGCAGTATATTATCTAGGACAGTGGCTAGGGCTTGTTGACAGGATGAAGACATGATTGAGAAAATGAGACCTCAAGGAATGACCAAGTCATCAGCACCACCAACTCTTTTCTCAAAACACCTTCTTTCGATGTATTTATGTCTTATCATTTGCCGTGAAACCCACAGTAAACTCACCATGTGGGGGGTTTCAGTTCTCTTTGGACTAATTCTCTTTGCTTTTTTCTTCATTTAATTAAATTATTCATGTCTTTGTATTTATGATAAACTGTTTAGGACAAGCATCTGGATTATTTAAAATAAGGCAGGTGCCATCATTCCACTGGTATGTGGTGGTGGATACAAGGTCCAGTTTTTTGACCATTTCATTCACTCTTTCACTTTTATGTGCACAGGTGCATGTAAATAAATAGAACATCCATCCATACATACATGCATTTTCTTCCACTTATCCAGGTTTGGATGTGGGGCAGCAAGTCTAAGCAGAAAATCCCAGACCTCTTTCACCTTGGTCAACTCCCCAGCTCATGCATAAAGCAAATAATCTATGTATTGCCATTCATGGAATTAATTTTCTTGCACATAATTTTAACAACTTGTGTGCTTATTAGTAGAAACCATGCACACAAAGAAGCCATCATACTGGCAAGAGTGTCAAAGCTTAATTTTGCTTTCTCAAACCAACCTGACTTTTGACCCTTTGGAGGGCAGAGCACAAAGAGAGGAGGGTAATACTGACAATACTGAAAACTTTCACTGGATTATTTTAATGCTCAAAAAATCTTAAAAACCAGAGGATTCTAAGGTGAGTTCTGAGGCCTCGACACTATTGTCCCATTAGTCTCTTATACTGTATCACAATATTGCATACTTCATTATGATTTTAAAATGATTTTTTAAATGATTTTTGCACTTAATGCAAGATATTTTTGCTTGAAATAAGTTTAAAAAAATTTTTGCCAATGGAACAAATGAAAATTCTTCAGATCCAAGATGCACTGTCTAAAAACAAGTTCCCATATCTCACTGAAATGTTACTCTGTAGCTGATTGTGTCTCATTTTAAGTGTGATGAGATATTTTGACTAGAAATTAGACAAATATACTTGATAAGATTTTGAGTTTTGCAGTGCACTGTGTTGGAGACAGACTGATCTTATGATATTCAGCTGGAAGTATACTCATGGTCTCAGTCTTGCTGCCATTTGAGACAAGGTAATTGTTACAGAGCCAATTACCCGAACCCAACTGACTTTCTACAATTTTTCTAATAATTTACTAACAAATGGCAATTTTGAAATAGGCTGATAATTATCAGTTGAGCTGGCATCAAGATTAGTTTTCTTTAGTAGAGGAGTTACCTCAGCATGTTTAAATCACAAGCTTGCCTCCATGAGCTATTAATAATAGACAGCAATGTGGAATCAGTGTTGGCGAGA
Source organism: Copadichromis virginalis (assembly GCF_057382275.1). Lineage (NCBI taxonomy): Eukaryota > Metazoa > Chordata > Actinopteri > Cichliformes > Cichlidae > Copadichromis > Copadichromis virginalis. Next base: position 33,034,636 of record NC_140632.1, on the reverse strand, counting down.
GTCCCAGATAGGACAGAAGGAGGTAACATGTTCAAAGAGGGTTTCACCTCAGTGCTCTGAGTCGTAATTGATAAACGACTCAGGGCACTGAGGCCCATCTTCATAAAGGGAGGAACTTTTTAGACCTCAAGTCTATAATCTTTACTTACAGTGTGATTAAGAAATATGTTACAGTCTTGATCAGAAACTAATACAGTTGGTCAGTCAATGCTGAACACAACTGGTTCCTTATGCCCTGGTTCCTACCTTGAATATGGATATTTCTCCACAGTGAGTTGAAGACTTTCTTTAGTACACATCTCCAACTTCTCAAAAGTAGGGTTACTAACAAAATCATATAAACTGATCCAAACTAGGCTAATTTAAAAGCAATGTCCAAACTACAGAGTGTGATTAACGGATGGATTCTCCTGCTCAGTACCCTGGCAAAGAGTTTCTCTTAGTGTGACCCATGTAATTAGAGCACACTCTCTGGTCCCGCTTCTTAAAAATAGGAGCCACCATCCCAGCCTGAAAGGCACTGCCCAAAATTTCCACCCAATGCTTCAGATACATGTTAACCAAGACAGGCCAACACAATCAAGATGCTTGAAGTGCTCAAGGCAAATCTTATCCACCTGAGGGGACCTGCTACTAAGGAGCTGTTAAAATGCCTCAGTGACCTCAGTCCTTGTGATGGTCAAGTTGTGCCCTTGTCCACAGACCTTGCTTCCTCAATGTCACAGGAATTGAAGTATTCCTTTGAATGCATAACTACATCCTCAGTCAGCGGCACCCCATCCCCACTATACACAGTGCTACTGGATCACTTATGGTTTGTCAGAATTGCTTCATGGCCAACTGAAAGGCTTAGTCCAAGGCTCCACTTGGCCTGCCCGTACCTATATTTTGCACGGACAAGCTCAGGCTTCTTCTTCATGTGAGAAGTGACATTCCATGTCCCAGGAGCTATTTCCAATGGTAGAAATTGAATTCTAGGGCATCCACATTTGGGTGCTGGCCACATTGCACCCGATCTCTATGACACCTTCTGCAGGTGATGAGCTCACAACAGGATGGGCCAATGTTACTTCTTCTGGCTGCATCTGAGTGGACCCTGTGGCTCAGGCGCAATCCATCGAGCCGCCTCAACATGCCTGAATCCAGGATGTTTCTATATTTTGATGATTGAAATCATCAAAATTCAAATTATTACAGTAATTCCTAAGATGATTCAAAAATGATTTACAGTATTTACAGTACAGAAATGTCCAGCTTTTGAAAATTACATTAATTTGTAAACCCAATACTCAATAACTCTTTATCGTATAAAATGTAGTGTGGTGTGGAGGCATCACATCGTGGCATTGCTGAGGCAATACTGTAGCTCAGGTTACTTTGCTGACTTTTTGTGACTTAGTTGACTTGTAGAAGCTGTAAGCAACTGTCAGCAGCAGTCTTTCAGTGATTCTGGTTGTGTGTCTTGAAATAGACAGGTACGTGCTGTTTATACTTTTTGAATATTAATGTAACAAAACTTGAAATACTGTTACGGAATTTTTTAGCAGTAGGCCAAGTTTATCAGAGTTAAATTAGAAAAATCCTTAATCAAATGAAACATTGTAGCTTCCATGTACTAGAATATTGATTTTTTTTTTTATTTTTTTTTTTTTACTTTCTGAAATAGCCGATGGATGATGGACTGTTTTACAATATTCTGTTTGTTGGTTTTTTGCATGTGACTCTCTCGTGGGCAGTAAATAATTGTGGTATTTCTGTCATAAAATATGTATTATGTCATGAATGACACCATTTCTTTTAAAAGGGAAATTAAAGGGAAAGAGTGTTTAGCAATCTCCTGCTCACAGTTTGTGCGCTCATGAACTTTCCCGGGAGTTACCGTTTAATGTTCTGCTCAGTCATTTGGTAGAGCACATTTTGAGTCCCTATGTTTTTCTGAAACATGCACTGAAATTAACTTAAGCTGTTTCAGCAATTTCTACCACTTGCTTTTGATCTGTTATTGTCAAAAGATCCACTGGATGTCAATCTGCCTTTAAGTGGTAGACCTCATCTATTAGCTTCCTTACAGGAAGTTAAACAACAACAAAGGGACGCTAGAAATGTGTGGACTCTGTTTGGACTTTTGTTTTTTTAGAAAGAAATAAAAACTCTCCTGATCATTTATTGGTATTTATATTATACGTTTATTTCTACTACATGAAATTAATACTAGAATGATTTCATAAGTATGCTTAAAAGCATATCTAAAAACATTTTCAACCAAATAATTAAATTGTCATTTAGGTGCACAGGTAGCAATGCTGAGATGATCAACTTATAATGCTGAAGAAATTTGTAAAATCTGAAAATTTACTGTTCATCACATTTAATCCTATTTGATCTAATACTTGAAAAATATATGTTAAATGTCTAGAGAAAAATATGCAGATGTATTTCCATTGTGGGTAATTCTAGTGCCTGGCATATATTGGTGCACTGACATGTTACAAATTTATTAACACTGCATGGCATATCATTTTTGGTTTTTATTTTATCCTAACAAATAGATAGGATAGGATAGGATAAGGCCATGCAGTCTGATGTCTGTGGGATCATGCCTCTTTTGACTGTTAAACTGTAGAGCAAAGAGAAAGATATCCATACACTGCTGATGGCTGATTTGTGCCTAAAGTCGACATATAGCAGGTACTGATCTTTCTGACATGCTAGTACACATGTACAAGATACCAGCATGGTCAAGATATATATGTCCATCCTTCCACTTATCAATGTTTGGATACATCTTTGACCTATGCACCAAATACAGCTAAGTTGTCTGTAAGGGAGATTATGACCTATTGAGCAAGAAACCAATATCTCTTAAAAGGATTTGATTGCAGTCAACCACAATTTGAAGCAAATCAACATGACAGCATCTAGAACTGACCAACCATCATCCTCCTCTAGACACATTGATACATCGCCAGACCCTCACAACCACTATCAAATGTGTGTTAGCACAAGTGCAGACATTTGCCATGTCGATGTGACAAACTGGAATGGTGCTAATTATGTCACAATTGTTTGTAAAGGTGTAAATCCCAGAAATACAATATGTTTCTTGACTTGAATGTACACCAACAGTGTTTTGAGAAATACCTCCCACAAATATAAGGATTCTAAAGCCCCAACACTTAATGTTTCAGGTGGTTCTCTTGAGCAAGGATTACAGCTTTTGCTGGGAAGTTTTAAGAGAGTCCAAGAATTTTATTTGATTTTCTCTTATCTGGTTATGTATTCGGAGTTTTAGCACTAACAGAATTTCAACAATTTAGTTGAGGCCTCTATTTTAAAATTGTAGGGTTGTTTAAATAAAAAATAAAATAAAGACTCTTGTTACTGTTGCCTCAACTGAGTAAGAAAAATACAAAGACATTTTTTTCATTGTTTTGTTTCGCCCTGACAGCGGTTCTTCTAATTTGGGGCTATTGAATTTATTAGCTATCTTATAGAAATGAAAACATAATTAGGCTCAAAGCACTTAAAAGCCACATTTATATAGTGCTTCACTATATGCACGGTAAGCATTTTATCTAACTCATAGCCACTGCGAGTTCCGTAGGTTTGCCGTTATTTCAACCTATAATATTAAAGGTTTGTTCTTCGACGGCTTCGGCGCTTTGCTTTTATGAGGAAAAAGCAAAGCTCGTGCATCATGTGATACAGCTTTCTGCTCGAGCTCTGACCCATATTTCAAATAGATTTGCCTTCGTTTCCGACAGCCTTCAAAACGCATTAATGTTCAGCATAGGAGATGCACGAATTAGGCCCGTTACAGCGGAGCTCCTCGGCCTGGAAAAGAACACGCACAAAATCGCTTCCTGCGACATTCTTTAAACTTTTTTTCTTTCACTGTAGTTGGCTACAATTTGTCACTGTGAGGCCTTTAAATGCAGTTTTGCACCTTTCGTTTCTGGTAGTATTAAAATATTAACTGAACACACACGGAAAATAGACCGTGGAATACAATAAGATGATGAAATAAGCGATACGTGTTAATTGTTAAACAACAGTAAATACTAAATATAAACCACTTTTTTCTTTTCCATTTTCTTGCTTAGGTGTTCTGTATATAAATGTGAACAGATCGAAACAGAGGCCTGGCACTTCACATGTAACTCTGTTATTACTGATTTACTGATGATTAAAGCCACAGTTAAAAGACGATGTGTTTCCTTCTTTATTTGGTGGTTAGCATAGTCGCATCACGACAAGAAGGTCCTGGGTTTGAATCCAGTCTGCAGCCTTTCTGTGTGGGGTTTGTTGTCCCCGTTTTGCGTGGGTCTCTCCGGGCTCTCCCTCCCACGGTTTAAACACATGTATGAGGGTATTTTAAATTGAAATTGGCCGTAGGTATTTTACTAGTGCTACAACAACAGATAGCTAATAATAATAATAATAATAATAATAATAATAATAATAATAATAATAATAATAATGGATCGATTTTTTTTTTTAGCATTTATTAAACATGTATTAAGAGTTTGCTGCTCTTCAGTACAAAGCGCAGATAATCGGTGCAGGCTGACAGTGATAAACGAGCTGTTCGCTGCATTAATGTATTTATTTATTATTCCATATGTGCTTAATTTAATGATGTTGTCCTGTTAATAATTAGTGTTATCACACACACACATACACCCAGAGCAGCAGCCACGGTAGTCATATTGGAGTGAAAGCTGGAGCTTCCGCCTTGTTTCAGATTTTCTTGAAATCGCCCATCCATCATCTCTGCCGCCATCAATCGAATAATACGAGACAACTGCAATTTCGTCTCGTATCGAACCACAGATACGTGACCTGCTCCACGAACCGCTGTTGCGGCCTCAGCTGCTTTCTCCTTAGGCCCGCTGTTCAAGTAAAACACAAAGCTCTGCTCCGTGCTCGTTTTTGCTTTCCTCCGTAAAGTCTTTATTTACTTTTAGTGCAGATTTGTTGTCCGTGATTTGGTGCTACAAAATGATTTTAAACATTGTCAGGAATTCAACTCACAACCATCATCTCATATTCCCTCATCCAGATCCTTCCATCCAGGAGTCTAAAAACTGTGAGATGTCAAACAGAAGAAAGAAATGCAGAAACAAACAATCACAGAGTTTTCTTACAAAATCTTGCTTTGAGCTTGGCTACAAAACGTGTCCGTGAGAAGAGCTGCAGTCTAACGTCTAACAGATCACAAGCACGAATATGGACTGAAAGAGCCAAACAAAGAGCACAAATCTCTACAGCACAATCGAGTTCCCATCGTTTTAGAAACATATGGGTTTTTTCTCATCAAGGTGTGTGTGTGTGTGTGTGTGTGTGTGTGTGTGTGTGTGTGTGTGTGTGTGTGTGGTTTTCGTTGTACAGTTTTTTTTAAGAGGTGGTCAAAAGGTAGGGGTGTGTGTGTTGGGGAGGGTGGACAGGAAAAACAAAGAAGTCTGTCTTTGTAGAAAAATAAATAAATAATTTAAAATGAAACAGAGGATATGTTTGGTTCTTCCTCTCTATAGTCATTGCTCTTCTAATTTCCTGTGCAGACGCAAAGCTCCTCAGCTCACATCAAAAATCTGTGGGCTGAGTTGATGACACGTTTCCGTGGTGATCCTCCACAGGCGCACGCAGGATGTGGGAGTGGTACTGTCAGGTAGATGTACGGTCAGAAGTGTGACTTGTCAACAGATCTGTGCAGCCAGAAGGAGATCCCTGAGCCAACCATGAAGGCCTGGACACAAAGAAAGGAGATGAGTCCACAGCTGCTCTGACCCACTGACCCACAACATGTCCTGTCTCTGAAAAAACACTTTAATGTAGATCTTGCTCTAAGACATGCCATAGAAACTGTCTCTTATCTGATCATATCCCAATAACATTTACATTTACAATGATAGACTACACAGCATTGGCAAGTAGGCTTCATCACAGCAGATTTTAACCATTAGAGGAAAAGTTACTCATAATCATCTCACAGATGTAACGGTATGTTACTTTCAGTACCAATTAGAAATGAGAAATATCCTGTCTCAGAGTGACGCTGAAAAACTAGTTGATGCATTTAGTACTTCTAGGCTGGACTACTGTAATTCATTATTGTCAGGAAGTCCTAAAAACTCACTGAAAGCCTTCAGTTAATCCAAAATACTGCAGCAAGAGTCCTGACAGGGACTAGAAAGAGAGAGCAGATTTCTCCAGTATTGGCTTCCCTTCATTGGCTCCCAGAATTGCATTAAAATCCTGCTCCTCACATACAACGTCTTAAAAGATCAGGGCTCATCTTATTCTATTGACGTTGCTGTACCATATCACCCAATTAGAGCACTCAGACTGCAGGCTTATTTGTGGTTCCTAGAGTATTTAAAAGTAGAATGGGAGGCAGAGCCTTCAGTTTTCAGGCCCCTCTTCTATGGAACCAGCTTCCGGTTTGGATTCTGGTTTTTGAATATTCTTCGATTTTGTGTTTTTCATGGTTTAGTAATTTGTATTTCTTTCTTCTTTAGTTATTCTCTTTTTATATTTTGTGGTTTCTACTTCTTAGGTTTCACTACTCCTCTGTGGTCCATGTATCATGTCAAGTTAATTATGTTCTGTTCCCCAGTTCCAGTGTCGCGTCTGTGTCTCAGCATGTTTCCTGTTTTATTATGATAGTCCCTCGTCTTGTGTTTAGTGTGTTCAGTTTTGCTTCCTCCCTGTCCCATTGCTTCTGATAAGCCACAGCTGTGTTTCCCTCCTGTTTCCCATCCCCTCATTATCAGTGTGTATTTAGTCCTCTGTTCTCCTCTGTCTGTTGTTGGTTCATCTGCTTGTCTTCCCTCATGTTTCCCCAAGACCCAGGTTTCATTTTTCAGGTTCTTGTATTGTTTTTCTATGCATCTCGTGCTTTTGTGTTTAGCTTCTCCCAGTTTAGGTTTTGTTAGTTCTATCTCATTCTTCCCTCACTTTAGTTTGTTTGCGTAGACCTCAGCAGATGTGACACAGATACCACAACTTTTAAGATTAGGCTTAAAACACTCCTTTTTGCTAAAAAATATAATTAGGGCTGGATCAGGTGACCCTGAATCCTCCCTTAGTTATGCTACAATTCCCTGCTAGGCCCACATCCTCATTTTTGACAGCATTTTTTTTAGTAGATAAAGGTGAATGGCTTAAACATGAATTGAGCTGCCGTTTGGGGAAGGCCTTGGAGGGGACTGGTGGTGGCTCCTGGGCCTGGCAGATCCCCAATGAAGGCATCTCGCATGAGAAGCAGTAACAACTGTGATAATAATTACTAATAACAGTAATAATAACTATTCATACTGTGCGGTATGAAGGCCAAAGACCTCTGCAGTAACATCACTGGTAGGCATAGCGCAGATAAGCAGCCCGTGGCCTCAATAAGGTTGTCGAGGATTCCATAGAGTGGAGGGGATGGGCTCAGAAAAATCGGGAAGAAATGGTGGGAGAGGAGATCAAAGAAAATTTCAGACAATGAAAGACCTTGATAGATGAATGAGGGGAACTCTCGATCGGGTAGCTAGACTCTACAGAAGCTCTGACAGTGACACATGCCGGGATTTTGAGACTTGTGGTAATGGCTTGACGGCTCGTGAGCTTGTCTTGGAGTAGAAGATGGAAAGGGGATGCCTGGTTGGTTAATTTACTTTGGATAAGGCAGCGATAACTACTGTGCCAATTTCTGAAACGAAGGTGACAGTAAGCAGTTTTGGAAGGGTTAACTCAACACTTGCTGGTGGGTGACTTTGCTGAACTTCACAGAGGTGGCGAGCAGCCGGAGTTACTTCATAACTGGATCTAGCGGAGAGAAAATGACTGGATGGATCAATGTAGCAGACCGGATTGTTGGCTGGCAAGAAAACTGCTAGAAAGTTTCCTGGGACGGCAGGTGTCAGCGGCGTTCGGTTACTCTGAAGCACCGCGTTGACGTTCAGAGTGTTTGGGTTTCTTGGATTGCCTGGAGGGAAATCGATGAAGCAGAGCTGTGTAGTTCTTCATCTGATGTGGTGACGGACAAGAGGGCGATTGTAAGCAAATGGAAGGGTGAGTAAAATTACGTTACTCTTGTGAGATAAGTTGTATTAAAGATCTTCTCGAAAGAACAAGAACGAAACGTGTTCTCACGAAAACGGGAACAAACAGCTTGTAGAACTTGGGGGTCATATATAATATAAGAACTGGAAGGGCCGTGTTTGGAGGTGTGGTCCTGCTCCGGAAATTCAGATCATTTTTCTCCAATAGGTGTAGGCTGCAGGTGGATTTCCATGATGAATTGAGTATTTCTTCTTCAGTCACCTTTCTCAGTATGTGTTTATACACCTCTCTGTCTTGAATCATTACTTATTTCTGGCTCTCTTCCACAGCGTGGCTTTTGTTCTGTCCTGTCTTTTAGCATTCAAGAGAATTTTATTTTGAAAGGCCAAACCACTCATAGGCATCCTGTTCACACAGTAGTAGTCACAATAGTAGTAGTGAGATAGCCACACGATAGTGAATAATATATATCAAAGAAACTGTCATATTTTACAAGTGCCAGAAAAAAAAACTGCTACTGATGCTTTTCAGCTTTTATTATGAAAGTCATTTACAGCCTCTGTGCGGTCGAAGGGTTTGGTGGCAAAGGCAGTGGAGGTCTTTTTTCTTTTATGTTTTGTAACACAGCAGCTTCCATTTCCACAACACTTAATGACCTGACAAACTTAGTTTATCTTGCTCTCAATTGTCCTGAGGGATAGCAGCTACTTTTCTTTTCCAAGTCAGGTTTTACAAGTCTACTTGTGTTTTGTTTTAGGATTTTGCTTTTTAGTAAGATTGAAGTAAGGCCTTCAATCCTCAAGGAGCTACTGAGGATGGGCTTTGTCAGCTAGAGGAGTGAATTCATAAAATAAAGTAATGTGAAAAAAATGTTGTTGTTTTGCATATTTGTCATACATGTTTCAGATCATCAAACAAATTTTAATGTTACAGATAGATACTTAAGTAAATGCAAAATACAGTTTAAAAGAATTATTTCATTTATTAAGGGGAAAAAACAATTAAAACCCCCTTGTCACAAAGATTAACCAGCAATTTCTGGAAAGCTCAAGTTTCACTAGCTGCACCAGGGTTGAGTACTGACAGACCCGTTGGATCAATAAATCATTTAAATAGAACCTGTCTGACAAAGTGAAGCAGGATAAAAGATCTCAAAAATCTTTTATGATCTAAAGAAACTGATGACACACAAAATCACCGACATCTATCAGTCTAAAAAGTGTTACAAAATAATTTCTACAGCTCTGGGATTCTAGCAAACCATGGTGAGAGCTATTATCCATAAATAGAAAATCTTGGAACAGTGGTGGACCTTTCAGGGGTGGTCGGCTTATCAAAATTACTCCAAGACAGACTGACAAGTCTCCAAGAACTCACAAAAGCACCTATAACAACATCCAAAGACCTGCAGGTCCCACTTTTCATGATTAAACAATAAGAAAGTGACTGGGCTAAAATGGCATCTGTTGCGAGTTCCAAGGTAAAAACCACTGTTGACCAAACAGAACACAAAGGCTTGTCTCACATTTTCACATTGAGAACTTTTTGGAAGATTTGCATCCAATTACATCTGACATAAAACTAGCATACACCTCTCATAAAAAAAATCATAGCAACAGTCAAATGTGGTAGTGTAATGGTCTGGGATTACTTTGCTGCTTCAGGATTTGGATGACTTGGCCAATGATTTTCTGGTAGAGAGCAGAATTCATCAAAGATTAGTTTGTGCCCTAAAGCTCAAGCACACTTGGGTTATGCAACAGAACAATGATCTGAAACATTCAGGTGCGGCAACTATGCAAACAAATTAGAAATCAGGAAGAAATCAAATTCTGTTTCACAGATGTATGAGACAAAATATGAACTATATAGGTCCTAGAAGACCCAGAGGAAATACAGTGAGAAAGAACACCCACCTGTCTTCGGTATTTTTCTCTCAGACAAGATGATAATCTAAGGTACGAAACAGGATTAGGGCCACTGAAAAAAAGTGGGCATGTCTTTTTTTTCTTCTTTTCCAGAGTTCTGAGAAAAAAGTCAGAATTCTGACTTTAATCTCAGAATTCTGATGAAAAAATCAGATATCTGAGAAAAAAGTCAGGATTCTAAGAAAAAAGTCAGAATCCTGACTTTTTTCTTAGAATTCTGGAAAAGAAGAAAAAAAAAAAAAGACGTGCCCACTTTTTTTTTTCCAGTGGCCCTAATCCTCTTTCGTACTAAAGAGTAAATGTGCAGGGAAATGTCACACATTAGAGCGGACTAATATGTTTCATGTAACACTGATGAACTGCTAGCTGTGAGAATGAATCCATATTTCTGAAGGAACTCTATTTTGTTTTTGTCGTTTGAAATCATTTTGAATTCAATCTGAATATATGCACTGCTTGGATTCCCCTGGTGGCTATGATGAAGTTTGTGATTAAATGGACAGTTGTGGCTCAGGAGGTTGAGGGGAACATGTGGAACAGCAATCCACATGTCAAAGTGTCATTTAGCAAGATACTGAAGTTATACCTGATACAGTCATCAGAATGTGTGTGTGCGTGTTTGTTGGTACGGTTGGAGTCTATTCCATTTAAGCCTACCACAATACTTGTGTTTATTTTTGATTATATTTTGTATTATAATTATTTAGCTGATTGGACTCTTGCATTATTTCACTTTGTTGCCTCAAGGTCCTTATAGCACAACGTGATTTGTGCTATATACATAAACTGAATTGATTTTTTTTTTCTACTAAAATTAGTCGCTTATTTTTTCATTTTTGCATTGCAATATTTTAATGAACTGAAGCTATTTTGTTTTGGGTTTTAATATTTTGTCTGCTGTGACACAATACATCTAACTGACTAAACTATTGCCTGAGTAGCTTTAAACTAAACTGATTCTGTAAATTCAAACATTACCTCAAAGAGTGTTTCTGTTTTAATCCAACAAAAATTGCTATTAGTTTAAAACTGACATGTGCAGTACATAACATAGCATATGGTGGACCAATCAAAAAAGAGTGCACAACAGAGGAGTATAAAATTGTGTAGATTCAGTCATCTGTTCTGTAATGGCTAAATGTTATGGTTCAGGCTTTATTGTGCGTGGAAAAACCCTCATATTACTCCAAACATAGCTCTCTTTCTTGATGCAGTCTGGAAGAGATTTATTGCCACTATCAGCATATGCACTCACCAGAGATCAGGAGAAACTAGACAGTCAGTGATCATTCACAGAGAAATAGTTACATTAAATACCTTACAAAAATATACAGATAGCACTGATTCAGAGCGCTCAATGTTTCTATGTAGATGTATGTTTTAAAATAAGCCTTGTGAACTTCATTAACAGAGCCCTGGAATTATTAGACAGGGAAGAGAGGGCTGCACTGGCAAAAAAAAAAATCACCCTGCTAAAAAAAATGAGCAAATGCAGCTCCTATTTACATATAAAAAGCTCTATTAATCAAGGTAAGTGTCATTACAGCATGGCTCATTGAGCAGAGGAGAGTGGGTGTTAAATAAAATTCTCTGTGGTTGGTGCCTCCGGCAGGCGATATGTCTTGATTTGAGAACTGTCAGCAGAGGTGAGAAGCTGATAGAGGGAAGGGGAGACAGAGGGGGGAGCATTACCCGATTCTTAATCAAATTGCAGCGGGAGAAGAGAATGAGGACAAAACTGGCGGGTTGGGGGTGGAGAAGGAGAGAGAAAGTGGTTGAAGTTAGATTTAAAATGGAGTGTGAATCTGTTTCCCCCACAATGACTTGTTTACTGATGTTTACTGAGAGAAAAAAAAGCTTTTTATTCTGAAAGATGGTCTGACTGACCCCACGGATGTTTAAAATCTGAACTGACTGAAATAATCATCTACAAAAATAATATAGTTTATATGTAAATAATTGTTTTAAAAAAAAGAAGAAAGGAGTCTGACAAGGCACCAATCCTAAAGCCTTGTGCAATGCATGAACTTGAGCCAAAAAGATGTCATTTGTGAAACCATTAAGAAGATACTGACATTCTTTCTTATTTCAGTTTCATATCTATTTGTAAAAGAATAACTGAAAATCTCTAATTCCACAAGTTTGTGCTGAGATACCTAACGCTGGCATTACCATGACAATTAAAAGACCTTGCTGTGTCTATGTTAGACTGTAAACAAACTGAAAGAGCAGAGTGGAAGACCAAGTAATAAGAGATAAGGAGAAGTGAGTTCAAGAGTTCAAAATTGCTTTTCTGGGATGAAACAAAATGAAAAGTGACAAAAACTTTACTTCTTACTTCACCCTGTTGTTCAGGCTTGCCTCAGTGGAGTGAATTTACATGTAGTGCCACTGCCCATCCATCCCCATATTCATACCCATGCTACCCATCGGCCCTGCAAGTAAAGTAAATACACTGTTAAGAACCACCAACACAAGACAGAACAGTCCTGCACAGTATCACAGAAACCAATTGAATTTTTCAAAATATTCATAAAGGACTTTTAAGTTCAGCATCAACCTTTCTTGAGTAAAAATACACAACATAACTACTTTTATATTTACTTGTTTAATGATAGGTTTCACTCATAAAGTGATGTGCTCTGAATCAAATGTTGCATTTATTATATATGCCACTTCTTTGACTTTTGGTTCTTTTTTGCATTTTCAATGAAGACTATAGACATAGATAATATAGACATGTTCCTCTATGGTTGTTGCCACTTCCTAACATATAAAACCTGCTTTGTGTCACTTTATATCTTTATCCTGTCCTTCTTTTTGTATTATGTTCAGTATTACTTATATGTCTCTCACACGAGGAACTTGAACAGCGGTACAACCTTAATTTGTTCCCCCGTTTACGGGGTTTTAAAAAGCTGATGCAAACGTCGGGGGGTTTTTTTGTTTTGTTTTTTTAAAATAGAAATTGTATTTTTACATTTTCACTTCATAGTGATACACTTATACGCATGCAGATGGACTTTCTTGACCTATGCACTGGCCTGACCCACATACTCTTATTTTCTGTCCACTGGGGCTGCATTTAACCATGCCCTCATTTTCATTAAGATAAGGACAAATAACAAGGTTTACTTTACTAGACCATAGAAACTCACGAGGACAAGATGAAACCTGTTACACTGATTTTGTCCGTCATGATTATTTTTTTTAAATAAATGTTTGAGCGATTACTCACCACCAGGTCGAAGATTCATGTGCTGCTGCCCATCAAGAACAAAGCCTCCCATTGGCTGGCCATCTGGACTGTAAGCTGTACCCTGACTTACTGTGAGAGAAGATGAGAAATAAGACTATTGGTTAACTTGAGGTTAAATTTCGACCCCAATTCATACTGAAGGAAAGGAACTATTAGCAGTATAGTGAACACTGAACCTGCTCTGTTCGACTGGTCAATCATAGGCTGGACTATTCTCCTCCTTGCATTGATAAACCTGGAAAACAAAGATCAGTAACAATGAAAATGCTTAAATATTTTTTATTAAGTTCAATATTCTTGACCCTTGAGAACAGATACATGATCCAAAAAAAGAAAAAAAAACCCTGACGTGAAAGAATACTTTTTTCGACTTTTTTTTAGAAAATAAATTACAGTTAGTTTCTTTCCCAGTGGTGTTAGTACACAGAGATTTCTGATAACTTTGCACAGAAATTAAGTGCATTCTCTGTAAAAACACATCCTCTAAAATGCCATCCCTCTTGTAATTATCAAAAATGAAGAAGACGAAGTGTTTTGTCACCTAAAGTCAGTATTTATGAACACTTTCACTGTAATTTGGAACCTTTCCGTGCGTCTCCAGGGACCTGACCAAAAGCCTGTTTTTTCCTTATTAAAATAATTTGGGTCACTTTGAGAACACAACCTACACATGTATTGATTTGGGTTCAGACCTGTAGCTGTGACATGACAGCGCTAACCACTGCACCACCCTGTGTCACCTGTTCATTCAGTAATGATAATACTTATTATAAGTATTAAAATTACCTGTATTTAACTCATAAGCATTACTTATGTGTTAAATATAGGTAATTTGGGCATTTTCAGCAGCAAAAGTCAGGTTTTATGTATATTCTGCACTGCACAAAGCAAAAATGTTGAACATATGAAGATGCTTACTTATCTGGTTTTACACCAACTTACCAGTTGTTCACTTGAAGAATGGTGAGACCTGTGTCCTGTGCTAGCTGCTTTTTCTGTTCCTCTGATGGGTATGGGTGCTATTAGCAAAAAGGAAGATAGACTAATAGATAAGTGATGCACAAATTAACTCTGCAAACACACAACCTGGTCCTGTTTTGGCTCCCAAACATTTTACACTAAAGCATGTGGCTTTGTGCCACAGCATTTAGCATTAACCGGGTGGTATATAAAATTATTGGATGGTATACAATGGTAGCTTTTATTTGGGACCCAGTAAGGCCAGGCCACTCCCCAACCCTCCCTGTCTTGATTCAACCTCTTTTCCTCTGGCCCCAGTCCCTTTGCAAACTCTGTGTTTGAGTGTGTGTGAGACTCTGGGAGAAGGGTGGCAGATGGCAGACAGAGGTGACCTGTCTACTCAAAGCAGGGTCGTGGGCCAGTCTCCATTCTGCTGTTGTCAGGCCATCTCCCGCAGTCATCGTTGAAGGATGAGCTTTAAACTACTTTTCAGGGAAAGTCAGTGCAAGCACACACACATACTGGTTTCCTTTCTTTTTTTTTTTTTTGTATGTTTGTCACACTTAAATATTTTAGGTCATCAAACACAAACATACACAAAATATTAACAAGAAATCAGGAAGGGGGCAAACACTTTTTCACAGCACTGTATATTATTACATTTACATTCAGACGTCCACAAAGACACACTCATATACTTACAAGCTTAAACACAACCATATATATTACAAATACACACACGCAAGCATTTGTACAGTAGGCCTCCAAATATCACGAGAGATGCACAGAGAGGAAAGAAGAGACACCAATTTAAATAACCAGAGGGGAAAATGCACAGTTAGCTTTGTGAAATCAAGTGTGTGATGGTGGATAGTCACACACTTGTAATAAAACACACACAGTCTATGTACTGAGGATGCTTTTTGCCCCCTCCTAGCTCTCAGCTGGCAGAAGAGTAGCATTTAAAATACTCTGAAAGAAGTAACATAATGTACTTTAGATAATGTTGTTTTGGATTCAATGTTAGATAACTTAACTCATTTTCTCAGCTTTTTCCAGTACAAATGGCCACACTGAGAATGACTTTTTCGTGTTTGAAATTCACTCCAAGAAAGATGCTGTAAATGATTAGTAAACAGCAAACAGAATGTTTTTTATACAGCACCTTTCTACTCAGTACTCAAAGCCATTCACACATTTACACTCCGATGGAGCAACTTGGGGTTAGAAACCTCCCCAAGGATATTTGGGGAGGATTGAACCACCAACCTTCCTGCTCTACCTCCATGTAACCCCATTCATGGGTGTTACATGCAAACAAGTGCTTAAATTCAAGGTGAGAGAACATCTTTTCAGCTGACACTTATGAACACTTATGAAAGTTTGCTCTACAAACTCTGACACCAATCTTTGAATGTAGAGAGATAAAGGTTTGCATGGAAACCAATAGATATCGTTCTGCTAATAAGCAGGTAACGGATAATCTACTGAATTAAATCCTTGCACTGCTGCTTTTTATACAGCACTCTCGCAAAACCTTTAAGAGCTTTAAGAAGAGATAACAAAAGCAGGAGGGGACAGCTACTGATGGATAGAAACATCCCCACTGCCCCCACAGACATCTAACCACAGGCCTCACACTGTAATGTCTGACAAAACATAATCCCGCTCCTTTCACACCCTCAACAAGTGATGAATGCTTGAGCGCTTGGGTGTTGCAAAAGGCCTTTGAGGGGCCAAAGTCCCCTTGCACACTTTTCATAGACACATCCTGCCATGGCAAATACTTGTGCTTAACAAATTAGGCCTGAAAGGAGATGGGAACACAGAGGGGATAATTCAACTATCCTTGTCTTTATCTACAGAATCTAAAGGTGGGCTTTGGAAAGGAAGGGATTACTCCAAGTCCAGGACCTGTGTGGGCCTTTTACAAACTAAACAAGTGAGGGGTTACAGCACATCTAAGAGTATAAGAGGTAGAAAAGGTGAGGAGGCTGTGATCATTGGATAAAACGTGATGCTGTCCTTGTTGGATGTGCTCAACATCTTTACAGAGATGAGCTTCTTTTGAATGAAAGGCTTCTGATGTTGATTTCTGAAGAAAATGCCTGGACTGCTATTTCAAAAAAGGGACCTTTAGTCACAAGTTCCTCTTTGCTCCGTTCTCTTGCAATGGAACAAAGACGAACATGGTTTCAAGATGCATTCGGAAAACACAGAAAAACAGTGAGGACTCATTTCAAACAACTTTTGCCTGATGGCGCGGCCTTAGCTGGACGACATTACATTCTGTCCTCGTGCACATTGTAGGGTTTCTATTACAAAGAGGAGAAAATGTTGCAGTTGTATAAAAAGCCACAGCTAGATGTGGCTTGTCTGAATGAGGCTCTGTTCGCTTACTGTAAGGTGCTGGAATAGCCACGCTCTCATTATGTTTGTCGCCACTTTGGGGAAGATGCCTCGTTTCTTCTGTCTCTTCTTGTCTTGGTCATCCTCATCTCCCGTGCCTGGTGATGCCAAGCTGTTGTCAAGGCCGTCACCTGCAATCAGA
This sequence comes from Copadichromis virginalis, assembly GCF_057382275.1. Classification (NCBI taxonomy): domain Eukaryota; kingdom Metazoa; phylum Chordata; class Actinopteri; order Cichliformes; family Cichlidae; genus Copadichromis; species Copadichromis virginalis. The sequence continues at coordinate 33,017,889 of NC_140632.1, read as the reverse complement.
AACAAAAGGAGTCATATTATCAGGAAGCTTTAACGTGGCCCGATCTCTCTATAGAGCCACGTTCTCCTTTATGGCACGGCAGTACAAATTTCTTTGTCTCACCTCTGCTTTACTTCCCGGCCACTGGATAATGAAGAGGAGTTTGTAGCATAGGAGCTCAGTAAAACCAAGAGTTATTAATTCAATGTGAGCCACGGCTTTGACATGAGGTAATGACTGCAGGAGCTGTGCGGCTGACATGAGATAATGAATGTTCAAAATGCAGTCAGACTGTGTTCTATGTACTCGTATGTGTATGTGACCTCTGTTTGAAGCAGGACTGAAGTAAAAGTGGGGACAAACAAAAACAGAAAGCCAAGCTTGTAAATGAAGCATGAACCCAGTGTGTTTAAAGTCACAGCGATGTGTCCGTATGGGCGACTAAGGCAGAACGAGGGGGTGTGGGTGGATGGGTTGTTAGAGCGTGAATCCTTCACCTTGCAGTTCAGTATGACCATCCAACACACACACTCCCCCTCCCCCTTCCTTCATCAACAATACAAGTGTCAGGCTGCCTGCATCACAGCATCATTCCTGCTCTGGATCCTGCTATTAGCAGCATCTCTGTTTGATTTCAGCAGGAAGCTGGCGCGGGTCAAAGCAGGAGGCTTCCTTTAAGCTGAGATTTCCGCTCCCACAAGCTAACTCACTCCAACTTGCAACACAAGGGGCACTCTGGTCTCTCTCCTTCTCTGACATTAATTGTGCATCATGCGAGATGATTTACTTTTAACAGTGGTGGTTATTTTTCTTGCCCTCGGGGCAGAGAAGCCTTGAAAGCCTGCCTGGAGGGTATGTGAATAATGCATCTGAGAGACTCCTCCCCTGAGGCGAGACAGGAACCCTACTTTTCTTAAGAAATGCCCTAGTATGTCTTTTTGTTTTTAGAGATGCATCAATCAAATGTGCCTATATGAGCCATATTCATGCATAAATATTTCAGCTAATGAATATTGACACTAAAAAGCCCTGTTCCAGGGTCAGGCTCCAGGGGCTGTGGGAGTTTTACGGATGGTGTCCACCAGCTGTAAGTCACAGACAGGATAGCGTTCCTGTTGCTTCCGTCCCCTGCTGCTGTCTTCCTGTTTGTTTGTCCAGCTGCTGTCACTGCTAACTTCAACATGATGATAATTAACCAGCATAAAATTGTATTCTTACTTCAACTCTTTAGGAAAAAATGTAACACGAGCACATTCGATTCAGACTGACCTAATCATTCTAATTAACTACATACGCACCGACACTGACATATAGCGGCCAGAGAAACTGAACCCAAAGAATATTCAAATCTCCACTAAAATGATAGCTGTGTAAGAAAGACAGAGAGAAAAGGTCTTGCTCAGCTTAATTGTATCAAAGGGAGGCACACTGTTCCCTCTCCACCCCTCATCCTCATCACTGGTCTGCTCCTCTCCTCTCCTTTCTTCTGCTCCAGAGAGGGAAAAGCCGCAGGGCATATCCTCTGCTACACTAATCGCTTCTGACTGTTCTCCGGCAACTCAGCCAATCTAACCAGTGTGTGACAGTGCAGTCTCAAAGTCATATGCCCGTGCAAGTCTCCCATGCCCCTCTGCTCCCACCCTTTTTCATCTCTACTCCCCCTCCCTAGTTAAGTCTGCCTTCCAGTGTCTGACACACGAGGGGGTACAAGGAGGGGGGAAGATACCGCAGGGATGACTGGAGTATTGCCCCGGGGTGAAGAAAAACACACACAAAAAATAGCATCCTGAGATATCAACACAAGTCTTCCTTTTTTTTTTTTTTATACCTCCTCAGCTTACTCGATAGATAGATCTGGTTCTACTGACCGCTCTGAAAACCAAACAGTCAGACAGCCCTTTGGCTGCTCATCTGGTCTGGTACGTAAATGGCGTGACCCACAGTAAATGTGATATTTATTATATGTTTAAAGGAAAATAATCATTTTTAAAAAGCAGTGAAATGTTTTTAGAAAAAAAACAAACCCAAAAATAACATCTAGATATTTAAATTGTTTTATATTAATCTCCCCACTGGACATGTTGGTAAGTGAGAAGCAGCTAGCAGAACTGATTGTCGCACCCCCCCAGCAGCATCACTGATGCAAAGCCAGCGTGGGCTACCTAATGAGCTCAGCAGGGCCCTGATTCATCATCACTGACACCCCAAGACTCCTCCCATTATTACACATGAGACAGAGCATAGAATGGAGCAGCCGGGAAGACTTCCAACACAGAAAGTGAACACATGACAGTTAGAAACTCTGATACGGAGGAGCATCTGTTTGACGGCAGGAAGCTTTCATGGTAGCAGCACCATGTGGCAGTGAGAGCTATTTATTCTTTCTTTCCATATATATATATATATATATATATAAATCCACTTTTTGAGTGATTGATGATATCATGATTTTTCACCTATGATTGAGGTACAGAGACAATTTAAGATAAGCAGGATTTACAGAGGATGTGTGTGCTTGCAGTAACTATAGTATAACTATAAATTATGCTCTCATCATCCGCTGTTTTACCTAAACAGGTTAGCAAAAATAAAAATGGCTTCTCCACAGCATTGAAAACTTCAAACTGCAAAATCCAGTGACAGACATACACTTTTTTTATTATAGGCTCAAAATCCGTTGTTAACAAATGTGCACACTGTTTGTATCTGTGTGAACACATGGCTCCTGACCAGTTAGAGCATAATTTCACGTGTGACCTCAAGCTAATTACAACAAAAATTTTGAATAACATTTTTGTAAGCAGTCTGTGCAAACTGAAGTAAAACATGCACACTTACAGGCAATAAAATACAAAAATGTGATCTTTTTTAAAATAAATAACTTGTAAGATAGATGCTGAAGGGAGGCGTCACTAACATATCAGCACCTCAAAAAGTACAACACATCCTGTCCCTCACATTCCACTTCTCAGCAAGAGTGAGGAGATTTTCTAGCTTCTCCCACTGCCTTTTGTTTTATTTGAATGGACACCTTCTCCCCCTCCACACTCCTGGGAGAGCACGGTCCTTTTAGCTGTGGTCAACCCAAGCGGTTGAGCTATCAAACACAGCCTTCTCTGCATATCACACAGCTTACAAGGCAATGACCACAGAGTGGGAGGTTACAGAGGAGCAGGCAGTTATGTACAAGGCTACCAGTACCACCAAACCACTTCAGTATTCCCCAGTCACAGTGGATTTCTTTTTTCTGTGGGTTTCATCAGACCACAGAAGCTTGGCTAATGATGACGATACCATAATCACTTCCTGTTAGGAATGTTTTTAAATAATTCTGCCAGTTTGTAGAGTCTCTTTCACCACGTGTGCTTCTGAACAAATGTCACTGTTGTTGAAATTATGTTTGATCTCATTTCTTCTGTAGTCAAACTGTGACTGATTTATATACTGATGTATATATGAACCAATAATCAATAATGAACAGCGGAGACTGATTGATGGACATCTTGGACAAAAACGTCAGCAAAGCCATCGTTAAAAACTCCCGTACAGAACAAGCTTATGATGACATAATATGAAATTTGCTGTCTAACAACATTCAGAAACTGTTGAATAATAAATAATGAATAAATAAGATTAAGTGGTGCTGATATTTCCCCAGTTGCTCCTTTCCAGACTTTACTGTATGTTTACTTTGCTTCAAAGCCCTTAATGAAGCATGTGGAATACCTGTGATCTTGGTTGAATGCTAAGAAATATTGATCCATTCATTCACACTCTCCTTTTCCCCTCTGCTACAGCTACAACTTCTGCACTGATGCCAAGTGCTGCTACCGGGCTTAAATAGTGCGTCTGGTGATTTGGTTAGGATCACCGACTCGAGAAAAGAAAACAGAACCACTAATGTTCGATGTATATTACAAACCACACCCTTGTTTGTTTCAAATGTAAAACTACTGCAAAGAAAATGTTAATAATGAGGAGTTTTGGAGGCGATATAGGCAAAGACAGAAACTGGGGGATTAAAAATATACACAACACTAAGTTCTACAGTGAGAAAATAGAAGCAAGGTTTGTGTTGCCAAATACCAAATACTCACAACATTAATCATTCTTTATTGGACTGGACCGATTCCCATATAACTACAATATTATAACTCAGTGAAGATCATCCGCCTGCTCTGACTGAGTTTAGTATGATTTTGTTCCTTTAAGGTTGTGTGCTCTTCAGGTTAGAGAAGAAGGATCTTTTCTTTTCTTCCTTATACAGAAAACAGTCTGTCCTTTCATCTCTATGAAGGGGCATTCTGCACCCCCATCCACTATCCATTCTCTACCAGGTCAAAGGGCATGGACCTTGGGTTTTCCCTGCTGTTGTTTAAACAACAGCCAAAAGGAAAGAAACTATTCATAAGGCTATTTAGACTATGGACTTCCTCAGCTCACCTCCGCACCCAACTTCTGGATCATTAAAGTGTCAATTAAGATTTACCAAAACTGCTCTCTTACTGCATTTTAGTTGAAATGTAGAAGTGAAGATTGTAAACTGCTGTGTTTATAATCAAAGTAAGACTCTTATTCACTTTCCCATGTTCTTATAATCGAATCTAAGTTTCCAATTGTTCTCTTCGATGCTCTGCTCACTACTACCTGATGAGCAGAAGGTAGAAAGTCTCTTAAAAGTCATAAATAGCAAGTCATAAATCTGTTACAGCCTCCAAACAGAAACCACAGGCAGGACACAGAGTGACAAAAGATAGAGCGGGGCTGGACACAAGCACGGGGAGACAGAAGCAGGCAATAACAGCAGTGAACTCAGTTTTCTTTATCAACTACAACTGATGTGAGGGGACAACCAGCATATGTGCTTACTAGAGCAAGTCATAATGAACTAAAGAAAAAGATTACTAGAATACAGAGGTATCGATGTGCAATATTATTTCTTGAAAATGTATGCTTTAGAAAGTGTAAAGGATGAATAAAATATATTCTGTGTATGTTTGTTAAACAGAGAAAGCAGACCAAACCAGAACAAAACCATTATTGCCATTATCACAAATCCTTAATAGTTATATTCTAAACAGGAACAATTTATGAGTCTGAATAATGTTTGAAAACTTACTGTGACAAAAATCAATTCGGGAAGAATTATTAAGTCATCATTTTGCTGATATAAAAATAGTCAGGCTTTGACTTCTTGGTTAAACTGGACATTAAAAAGACAAATTGCTAAGTGATATGCCTGCATACCTAAATACTGGTAGCCAAAAGGTCCACAGCCAGAGCGCGTGAGGATGCTTGTGGCCATATGACTTAATAGTTATATCCTTTTATATAGAAAACCGGGAGTAAATACACATATGTGTATTTGCTGTATGTGTTTTATAGCTTGGGCACTGTCTTAGAGCAGGCTTCCATGAACTTAAATCATCTGTTTTATCAATCAATGCAATTAAGCTAAAGTGATTAGATAAACTAAGAGTGTTGTCTTTCTTGAAATGCTCCCCCAGAATCACCAATCAGCTGGGCCCGGTGAGGTCACAACAAAGTCAAACCTTTGTTATGAAGGCCTGAAGGCGCTCTTACCAAGTTCGCTGGTGTTGTCTCCGCTCTGGGAAACGTGTCCCCCACTGGATGGTCCTGGAGTACCCACAGAGGGAGTGGAATGGGAATCATCCATGTCTCTCCAGGACGCTGGGTTCTGAGAGGTAGTGGACAGGTACAAGGAAATGAAGCAGGGAAGAAAGACGAGGGTAAAGACAAAAGGAATGTCCAGTAAAGTCCAGTATGAGTTCCATTATGCAGTTAAGCGAAGGCACAAACACAAGTAATGTGACAATACCAGTTTGTCCATGAGGAAGGTTTGAGCAGAAAGTACAACAGCAACAGTTTAGTAACCCTGCAGCATGTGGATCCTGCCGTGTCCCGACTGTTTCTGTGACCAGAGTTGGGGAGAAACGTGCATTTATTGGGCTCACTGGCCTGCCACTCAGACTTTAGCCTAAACCCTCTTCACTCTCTGCGTCAGCTGTTTGGCAAATGGTGATCAGATGAAGGGCTCAGCAGATGACAAGAAGAAGCACCGGGACAATGGCACAGTATGAATAAGGCTCTCAATGCTGGAGCCTCTTTTCATACCCAGCCATGCAATAATTACAACTCCTTGGTACACACAGCTACTCAAAAGAGGTGACATGTGTTTTCATGTTCATCAAGCTAATGAAGAACATCTGGTAACAGGAACGGAGCCTAGTATATAGTGTTGTGTTCATTCACACAGGAAAAAACAGTCTTGTACAGTCTCTCTGTGTCTCACACTGTCCTGTCCTGCTACATCCATCATTTATACACTGACCAACTGCAGAGCACATGAGGCACTTATGAAAAAGTACACAGGCTTTGTCTTCTCCAACCCAGCACGTGCTCTAAATAAGTAATGGAATATTACAACACCATATTCACTTGTCAGTTGTGCAGTGGCAGCTAATAAACACGTCCTTCAGGTTCTTGGAACGTAAAACTGAGTTGAGGTCCATATATCGTTCAGAAGGATTGGTAAAATCAAAGTGCTTCCTCACACTTGAATATTGGAAACAGTTGCATTAAATATATATATTTAGAGACGTAACTTTTGGACTGGGGTTCGTTTTAAGATGACACAGCTGCATGCATTCATGAAACTGCAAACTACTGAATGAGTAGAAATTTCCTGTTTTCATTCAGATCATCTCATTTCATTTCATTCGACTTTAAATGTTCTCTCAGTTTAGCAGCGTCGTTGCTCATGCTGAAGGTTTGACATCACTGAAGCAGCGTCAACAGAACCATACACGACATCAAATATCTATTTCCGGGATGTCCTAATGTAAATCTTTTATGAACAAATTTACCAAACAATAACTAAATAGACAAAATAATGCATATAGCATACAGACTGCTGACAAATGAGATTCCACATCAGTTTCAGTGCTCCTCTGCACTGATTCTCATTCAGAACTCTGGAAAGTGTGTCTCTTCCCTCACTCAGTGTTTAAATATGAGCACTGTTTAACAGTTTTCCTCAAAACTCTTGAACATTTGAAAAGGATAAGATTTAATTAAATTAGAATGAGATTCTGACACAAATGTACCCAGTAAAGCCAAAGAGAAAAGACACACTAAAGCTGATGTTGGACGACATGCTGTACCACAGTTTAACCATTATCCTCCTTGATTGTGATGAGTGTCATTTCTTGAGAGCTTCTGTATATTTACTGAAATTACTCATTTGAAAAAATTATACTTTTATTTATCTATTTAAATAAATATTCATCAATTTCAGATTAATTTTTTTATCTGATCTGCAGCAACTATGAACTCCACAATGGAACATTAGTAAACCCAGGAATTCTACATTCTAATTCTACTCTTTACCAGTCCAATTTTTTTGTGTCAAAACTTCAGCCATCATCATTTTAAGATCCTCATGCTGTATGTAACTCTACATTAGTTCAAAATTGGACTTTCTTAGTAAATGAACAAAAATAGGAAGTCCTGTGTGAGGCACACAGGACAGCCTGACACAGGCCCTGCGCTCTAACGTTTCTGTTCAAAGCTGCAGCCGTAGCACCGGCACTGATCATCCTTTCTTTCAAGCATTTCCATAGAACAGGCTGTCTTAACAGCACCTGTTACGGGCTTCTTTTATTTCCTGTTTTTCATCATTTTTATGATCTATATATATATTTAAAGAGATCATAACAATAACGAGCAATGAGAGTATATATATATATATATATTGAATAACGACCAAAAAAAAGGTTTCCACGCCGTGACTCACATGATCTGCGAGATTAGTGGAGGATCCTGAAAGGTCGTCAAAGTCCGACTTGCAGACGTCTCTCTCCTCTATGACCAGATCGATGGGCATCTTTCCTTTCAGGCAGCTGATGTAGCGGTGGCAGAAGTTATCACAGAGCTCATGGACCTGCCGAGGCCAAGCTCACATTTAGCGAACACCACGAGACTGAAATACTGGATTAAAAACCTGTTTTCACTGAGCCACGTGAGAATGAATCTTTACCTTTTCTAATTCCAGCAGATGAAACCGCAGGACTTGAATGGCTTGAATCATCTAAAAATCACAAATATTTTTTTGTTGATGCTTTCGTTGTAGTTGTTTTCTAGAACCTCAAAATATTAGCACCCATCCAATAATAATAATAATAGCCTAATAATAATAATAATAGCATAATAATAATAATAATAATAATAATAATAATAATAATAATAATAATAATAATAATAATTCATAACTCATAATCAGCTATGCGTTTGACGCGGGCGGACACTTCTGTAACGCCCTACTGCGCGTGGACAGCAGAGAATGAAAGGTGAGCTCACCAGGTTATCCAGCTCTGGGTTAGACGAGAACAGAGGTTTCTCTGCGCGGATCTGCAGAGCAAAAGGAAACCGAGTGCGTGAGTAAATGCTGTGGACCTGATTCCATTTCCACTTTTCAGGAGTTTCCTCCATCACGGTGACACGCAGAGTGCCGTGTGCTGAGCGCAATGGTGACACTTGGTTTCTCGCTTGTGTGTTCTACCTGCTTTGCGAACACAGCGATGTCTTCGTTGAAGGAATCTGAGGAGCAGACGTCTCCTCCCGCCACACCGGGCTCTCGGGGCGTGCAGGTCGCCAGCTCGCACTTTTCGAACACCAGAGCCAGCAGAGGGAATAAAGGGTGGCTGCAACACACAGGAGCACAGGCCGCAGAGGCCTACACATGAAGCATCAAACCAGCGCTCGGCCCTGTCACGCATATTTATGTCTTCCTCCTTAATGCCACTGAAATATCAAATATATTAATACACAGAGAGGATTTCATCCGTCCGCCGCCAACTACCTGTAGACACCCAAAAACGAGCTCAACACGAGCTGCAACACGTACATTGACTGAATATATTTAATTTCCGAAATTTAGATGAAACTGTTCAGAGGCTGATCGCACACAAACAACTATAACACAAATCTGCACATTAATAATAATAATAATAATGTTTGCTGCTGTGTCCGCACCCGTAGATTTGGTCCTTGTCTCTCTTGAGTGCGTCGCTGACGGAGCTGCCCATGATGTTGTGCGGAGCGTGGGCTCCGTAGTGCTGTGTCGGGTGTGGGGGAGCCCCGTGACTCAGGTGGTGGAGCTGCGGTAGGGGCCGGGGTGCGTGCGGGTCTCCGTACATGGAGCCGGGGACTCCGTCCATCGCGCCTCCGTAATGAGTCAGCTCATCATACTGGAGTGAAAGTTAGAGTTCCGTCAGTGCACGAACATAAGAGGAAAATTTCAAAGTCGACATTGATGATTTCATGATAAAAAAAAACCATATTTGATATTTTTTGATAAGTATAGCAACTTCATGACGTTTTTCAAAGGTTCCTCAGGTTTCTTTCAAGGATGTAATGTGACTAGTGATTAAGTGGACTGTCATTGTGCAAACAATTGAAATAATGGTCGTTAGACGTACCCTTTGCGCCATGTCCGTGCGCAGTCACCACGCGTGTACACAGGAGCCTGGAGCGGATAACTAGTTAAGTTTTAAACTTTTGAATCCACGAAGGAACTGCAACCGTGTCCTTTTTTGTAGCATGGAGTCCGGAGTTAATGGGAGTAAGACGGCACACGTCCTCGCGCACACTGACACGTTCCCGTGGTGCCGCTTTGCCAGATCTGCGACTGTGATGCTGTTCCCAGCTTTGCTGTGCCTGTCGCGGGAATGCGCCGATCTCTGGTCTCACTGCGTCCCTATGCCCACGCCTCTGCGCGCCAACACGCTCACTGTCCGCAGGTCCACTCCGCTTTAGAACACGGCGCTGACGGACCCGCCCCCAGCCTTCTGCGAAATCTGCGAGGTTTTAAATGTTTTTATAGGGTCACTGATTTCGAAATAAAACGCCACGAAATGCATTCATTCATTCATCGCCTTAGGAGCAGGAGAAAGGACTCTGGACAAAACTGCTCAAGTCTAAGAGAGATCATCTTATTCTTCTTATTCATCTTCTACATCAGTTAAGTCTTCAAATTAAACAAGAAATGAAAAGAATGTTACCTACTGCCACTGGACAGTAGTTCATACCCCAACCCTCCAGCTACTGCATTTTTTTACAATATCCCTAAGATGGAACTTCCTTTTACACAGAACTGTATTTTGTTTTTGTTTTTTATTAAACGTGTCAGAGTCAAATAAATTCAGTGCTGCTCACGATATCAAACAAGGAAAGTAGTTCTAAGTGTACAGCTGGTTCTATGTACACTACGACGGTTCTATGGGAAATCATTTGAGGGCCACACACATGGACCGCACTTGATAATTTTCAATTTCGAAATCAGTTGCAGCATATATAGCCACAAAGTTTAGTCTCCGTGCTTTTATTTTGAAGACCAAGCACCTAAACCGTTAGAGGAAGCTGAGCCGGTGACACGCCACCAGCTTCAAGGTTTGCTTTGCATCGGATGAAACGATCAGTGAGGCAGAAGAGCCGTCAAAATAGAAGAGAGAGATGAGAGCAAGATAGTCCCAGAGATGGGAAATTCACATTGTTGTAGCAGCAAAGTGGACAAGGCAGAATAAATAAATAAATAAATGCAGTACACTTAAGAACCATACTATGCAAAGATAGTATGGTAGAAGAAATATAACTTCAAGTATATGTACACACGCACGTGTGTGTGTGTGTGTGTGTGTGTGTGTGTGTGTGTGTGTGTGTGTGTGTGTGTGTGTGTGTGTGTGTGTGTGTGTGTGTGTGTGTGTAAGTTTCAATACTATTTCATATTGATTTTCTATTCTCTTTTTTACCTTTTTGGTGTGCAAGTCAGAAGTCAAAGGTCAATCTGTTGAGTTGACAGAATAAGAGCCTTACTGAACAACAGTTCAAGTGCTGAACACATTACTGCCTTGCGTTAAAATATTAATTGCCTTTATTATATGTGTGATTTTACTATACAAGCAACTTTCCAGAGATTAGTCCACATTGGTTTCCCATCACATGGTGGTGGTCAGAGGGCCCGGTGGCGCCTGTGTCCTGCAGCCTCGCCTCTGTCAGTGCGCCCCAGGGCAGCTGTGGCTACAATGTAGCTTGCTATCGCCAGTGTGTGAATGTGTGTGTGAATGGGTGAATGACTGAATGTAGTGTAAAGCGCTTTGGGGTCCTTAAGGACTAGAAAAGCGCTATACAAATGCAGGCCATTTACCATACCACATAGTCCCTTAAACTGGCAGTTGCCTACAGACATCTGTGTCAGACACAATATGTTTGAAGGTTGCCTGTGTGGTACCTGCACAAGTCGGTAAATAGTGTTTCTTTTAAAGTCTGACCACACAAAGCACTTTATATAACATGCCTCATTCACTCATTCATACAACCACTTTTTAGCTAATGCATAAGTAGTTTCTGTCTAATTTTCACACTCTGATTGATGCTTCAGAGGTGTTAGCATGGTTTAGTATAGTTGGGGTTAGCATCTTGCTAACTATATTTGGCATACAGACCAGAGCAGGCAGGGATCAAACCATCAAACTTCTGAATAGTAGATGACGTGCTCTACCTGCACCCCTAAGTGATGCTGTTAGATGCTTTGACTGAGTTATTAAATGTTGCTGGGTCAGACAGAGATGAGTTAGAAATGATAGAGCCAGCAGACATGGTAAGGCACAAATAAAAAGCAGAATAAAGAACAGGTTGTGGCTGTGCTGAGTGCTGTCTTTCAGGATCAATGGACCTCTGTACAGACACCTCACCATCAGGGATACATGCCACTGTTGACAGACATGAATGCCTTCCTTTACATGGAACTACTGTTTGTATGCTCTATTCTAAAACCTCCCAAAGGTTTATTTCATTGCTAACTCTTTCTGTCACCAGGACTGTGATCAGAATTCAAGCATGAGCTTACAGCCTTGACATCATTATATGACATCATATATTCACCGTGTAGAAAAGCACTATATAAGAACCAGTCCATTTGCCTTTACGAAAGAACCCCAAAAATGAGTCCACACTATAAAAATGATGCCAGATTTGACTCAGGATCCTCACTGTGCCCCTACTTTAAAGTGGATTGAAAGGATGGTTGTTGATTGTAGAGAAAGAACACACAAGCAAACAGATAAGATATAGACTTAGTGAAATATTTTGCTCTCACACTTGATAAAATGTATAGAAATATGTATAATAAACTCTAAATCAGTATATCAATTATTAAACCATGAAACGTATCCACATTTTCAGTTAGCAATCACCTTTAATCACATTCGTGTGATTAAGTGTTTGCTTAAAAAGTGAAATATTTTCAGCACATTGCTCAGAAATATCTCACACATTTTCTTTTGATATGTCCTGTCTGTAAATTATTAAAGGCATATATTTGAATTATAAATACACTAACTATAAGAAAACAGGCAAAACATGCACCATGCCTGAGGCTACGTCTCTTCATTGCATATAATTTCCATGTAGTCACTCTCTGTTTTCTCCGCTCCGTGCTTTCTCCTCCTTTGTGTTTACCTCCCCCTTCCTCCCTTCAGCTACACACACCCTCCCACCACCCTGGCCAGCCAATATGGTCTGAATAGAGGCTGATTCAGGGTGTCAGGCCCTGTCTTAAATGTAATAAATTAGCACTGAGCTGGGGAAAGGTGCATCCTTCCCAACACATCACCAGAGAAGGAGCGTGTGCACCACCATCCTTGACCTCGTCTTCTAACCCCCACTTTTTATACACACACACACACACACACACACACACACACACACACACACACACACACACACACACACACACACACAGACACTACAACCTCCAATTCCCCCTCCATCATCAGCTAGTCCTGGTCTGGTTGGCTCTGTCAGCCATCATCCAGTGCTCCAGTGAGAATCATTAGCATTGTCATAACTGGCTGGGAAAGGAGGCCAGCAGAGACCTGGTTGAAGGGGTAGTGGGGGATATCTGTGTTTGTGAGAGTGAAAGAGTGGGTGGTAGTATGCAAGTATTCATAGCTATGTGTTTGCATACAGACACTGTAGGTTTATGAACAAATGTTCATCTTTTTCGTATGTGGCTATTTCATGAGTGCGAATGTCTGTGAGGGCTGGTGCGTCTGTTTGCCTGCACGTGCGTGTGTATGTGTGTGTGTGTGTGTGTGTGTGTGTGTGTGTGTGTGTGTGTGTGTGTGTGTGTGTGAGAGAGAGAAAGAGAGAGAGACAGAGAACTGGTGCTGCATGCAGACATAGAGTGGTAATAAATAGAATGTATGTGGTAGCTGCAGCATTTGAGCAAAGTGGATACATGACTTAACAAGGTGTCCTGATGAAATGTGCAGAAATGGTTAATGAGTAAGATCAATTCAATTCAGTTTTATTTATACAACACCAAATCACAGCAACAGTTGCCTCAAGGTGCTTTATATTGTAAGGTAGACCCTACAATAATACATGCAGATAAAAACCCAACAACCATATGACCCCCTATAAGCAAGCACTTGGCGACAGTGGGGAGGAAAAACTCATTTTTAACAGGAAGAACCTCCAGCAGAACCAGGCTCAGGGAGGGGCGGCCATCTGCCACGACCGGTTAGGGAGAGACAAGGAAGACAGGACAAAAGACATGCTGTGGAAGAGAGCCAGAGATTAACAACAAGTATGATTCAATGCAGTGAGGTCTTTTAACTCATAGTGAGTGAAGAAGAAGTACTCAGTGCATCATGGGAATCCCCCAGCAGCCTATACCTATTGCAGCATAACTAAGGGAGGATTCAGGGTCACCTGGTCCAGCCCTAACTATATGCTTTAGCAAAAGGAAAGTTTGAAGCCTAATCTTAAAAGTAGAGATAGTGTCTGTCTCCTAAATCCAAACTGGAAGCTGGTTCAATAGAAGTGGGGCCTTAAAAACTGAAGGCTCTGCCTCCCATTCTATTTTTAAATACTCTAGGAATAACAGGTAAGCCTGCAGTGCGAGAGTGAAGTGCTCTAATGGGGTGATATGGTACTATCAGGTCATTAGGATAAGATTGGACCAGATTATTGAAGACCTTGTAAGTGAGGATTTTGAATTCAATTCTGGATTTAACAGGGAGCCAATGAAGGGACGCGGGTATAGGAGAAATATACTCTATCTTCCTAGTCCCTGTCAGTACTCTTGCTGTAGCATTTTGGATTAACTGAAGGCTTTCAGGGAGTTTTTTAGGACATCCTGATAATAATGGATTGCAGTCGTCCAGCCTGGAAGTAATAAATGCATCAACTAGTTTGTCAGAGTCACTCTGAAACAGGAAATAATTACTAAAGTTAACTCAGAAAGATCAATTGGAGAAAGAGACTCTAAATGAATATCAATGGTACTGAAAGAAGTTGTAGATAATGTTACATCTGTGAGATGATTATGATTAATTATTTTCTCTAATAGTTAAAATTTCATCTGTGTAGAAGTTCATGAAGTCAATAGCGCTTTGCTAATTATTTGAGCTGTATAGTGTAAACAGAATTGGTCCTAGCACTGAACACTGTGGAAGTCCATAATTAACCTCAGTGTGTGAAGAGGACTCTCCATTTACATGCACAAACTGGAGTCTATTAGAAAGATATGATGTAAAGCACTGCAGCGCAGTACCTGTAATACCTACAGCATGTTCTAATCGCTCTAATAGAATATTATGGTCAACAGTATCAAATGCTGCACTGAGGTCTAGCAGGACAAGCACAGAGATGAGTCCACTGTCAGAGGCCATAAAAAGATCATTTGTAACCTTCACTAAAGCTGTTTCTGTGCTGTGATGAGCTCTGACACCTGACTCAAACTCTTCCAATAAGCCATTCCTCTGCAAATTATCAGTTAGCTGTTTGAAAACTACTCTTTCAAGAATTTTTTTAATGAATGGAAGGTTAGAGATTGGCCTATAATTAGCTAAGACTGCTGGGTCTACAGATGGCTTTTTAAGTAACGGTTTTACTACTGCCAGCTTGAAGGCCTGTGGTATATAGCCGATAAATAGAGAGAGGCTGATCATATTTTAGATTAAAACATTAATATTAATGTAATAAATGTAAATATTAATCAGTTACACCTGATATGTGTAATGTACATTCCAAGCCTATGTAAAAACCCAATTTTATTTGTTGTTATTTATATATTCTTTCATGGTTAGGGCCAGTATTTTTTATATTTCTTCAACAACATGTACTAAAAAAAAACACTTGCATGGAGTATTTACAAGAAGACATGTTCAGCAAACAGAATAACCTAAATAATTCACAATTGAAGAGTGTTTAAAAAAGAGTTTTGCCCACAGTGTTTTAACCTACAAAGGTCTCACATGTCCCTGACAGTTCTCCATGGTCCATCTGTGCACTCTGTCATCCTGATACAGTTTGATAACCACTGGTTAAATGTACCATCACCTGCAGTACATGTGTATTTCTCTCACACAGTCACAGTCAGTGATCACTGATTCGTTGATACCTTTGAAGAAAGGTAGTCCTCTTCATTTCCATAATCCATAAATCAAACTGTACTTCTTATAAATCTGTCACTGCAGCCTGCGTATGCCATTAATCTTTCTGATAATCAATCCTCTGCATGCTATTAGTTATTAGACTACATTCTGTTCATGAGTTAGAAAAAAAACACGTAACATATGTGAATAGTTAGCATGTCTATTTCTCCTTTGTTTTTTTAAGTGATTAGTAATTCGATATTAGTACAGGTTGCACAGCCATTTTCTCTGCACTTTTGTATTTAGCCAGTAAAAAGACAAGTCATATTTCTATTAATATAGTTTAATAAAATATATGCTCTAAGCCAGGGGTTTCAACCCTAAATGAGCTGTGGGTGTGCTGGCACTGTCATCTCATTGGAGGGCCACCTTGGTGTTCAAGTAGCATAACATAGCATCTTTATTTAAAATGCACTTTACAGCCAACAATGTTGACCAAAGTGCTACAAATATAAAACAGAGAGAAAACAGTTTAAATTACATATAAAATATCTTAAAATTAAAAATAATATAGTTAATAAGAAAACATATTAAGAGACATCAACAAGTCCTGCTGTGCTGAAAGCCAAGGTAGATAAATATGTTTTAAGTTGTGATTTAAAAACAGATAAGGAAGGTGCCTGTCTAACATGTAAAGGCAACACACAGCAAACGCCCGATCCCCTCTGAGCTTACGATTAGTCCTGGGCACACTCAGGAGGAGCTGGTCTGCCAACCTGAGGGACCGGGAAGTTATGTATGGATGAAGAAGCTCAGAGAGGTACAGAGGGGCAGCATTGGACAAACATTTAAAAACAAATAAAAGCAGCTTAAAATGGATCCTAAAATGCACGGGCAGCCAATGAAGTGAAAATAAAACTGGGGTGACATGCTCGCATCTACGTGTGCCAGTTAAAAGGCGTGCAGCAGCATTCTGAACTAGCTGCAGTCGAAAAACAGAAGATCTACAAAACAAACAAACAAACAAAAAACCCTACAAATATTTCCTAAAATGTAGTGAATGTAGTGTTTTGTTTTGTTTTTTTATTATTATTTTAAATATTGTATAACAAGACAAAACTGCAAATGTAAACTCAAATTATTTTTCTCTCGTAACTAACTGAAGCCTTTCATTGAACTATAATAAACACATTGGTCCTCTCATCTGGCCAGACACATAGCAGTACTTCTGCTATTATTTTGTTCGTATTCAACAAAATCAAAATGCAGACAGAAGTGTACACATTAGTTTTTGACTCTCTCACTGAAATAACACAGCCAATCCCTCAGGATGTTTGTACTCTCTGCTCATATTGCCTTCATATTAAATCAGTTTGGGCTTTTTAAAGAACTTATTTAAATACTGCACTCGACAACAAACAGATCGTCCCTAACAAAAAAAGGAACATCAAGGGCCAGATTGCATTAGATTTCTTTCTGTAGGGTGACATGGGCTGGAAGTGGCCCCAGGGCCGTGAGTTTGAGGCCCCTGCTCTAAGCATTGTAGCTCGTATTGATTACGTTTTTATATTCACTATCATTTGAGAATTTACATGACCTAACAGTTTGTCTCATTCAGTTTAATTCACAGCCAGTGGTTGGGGTAAGAAGAACGCAAAAGGAGAAAAGAAAAGCATTATGAGACATTAACATTAACTCATTCACTGCCATTGACGTCTATAGCCGTCAATTGCAGTGAATGAGTCAATGGGTTTAACTCATTCACTGCCAATGGCTGGCAGTGAATGAGTTAACAATAACAACAAGCAAATAGGTAGATACTATTTTATTTGAAAATGAATCAGGTAAGCAGGGGGGCAGGTAGGTGTTTCTGGAGAGTATTCAATGACAGATTACCGGCTTAGGTGGAGCAGAAGTGACCAGCATCCAGGTTGGAAGAGTTATGGCGAGGTGGAGTGAGACAACTGAGAAGACAAGAGAACAAGGTAAGATACAAGCACTATGATGAACACAGGATACGAGAAGCCACGAACTAACATAGGATTAGTTGTGAGCGCTGGTCTTAAGTAATGCCGGTCTAATCAGCTCCAGGTGGGAGCCCTGGGAGGAGTGATGATGACTCCACCCAGAGGAGGGGCGCCAGGCACTATAGAGAAACACTGACTCACCCAGACCACGACAAACTGTCTCTATCGATGTGGTGTGTGTATGTGGCGTGTGTAGGGTGTGAAGGAAGATGTCATAGAAGAGGGATAGTAGTATAGCAAAGACAGTGCCTTAAAAATAAAAATAAAGCATGCAAGAAAATAAATCAAGCCAATTTTACAACAGATCAATCACATCAGAGTGTTTGTTGTCATTTTTAAATAATTCCATATGTTTGTTTGTTTTTTTGTCAAATGACATGTAATATGAGCGACTGGCTTGCTTGGCAGGTCCAGTGTGGAGTGACTGACATACTGTTTAGTTGAGACAGATTATGAGGGTCGTTCCCCAGTGAACACAGGTGCTCCAGGCACTACATTCACACCACAGCTTTGTTGTTTCTTTGTTTAACTATATTTCTAGAATCTAAGTGAATTCTGATATCTAATTTTATTTTTGTGTACATCAAGTTTTCAATGTACAATATTAATGCCTTAGTTCCACATTGAGCATCCAAACTGTATGTTTTATTTTGAATGTTTATTGGTTCTTTGCTAGCCTAGATTATGAGCACTGATTCCATCAGTTGAATTTTTGATAAATCCTGTTAAGGAAGTTAAACAACATGGTGAGGTTATTATTGAGAGCTCCAGTCTTAGCCTGTGATTAGACCCACAACAAACCTGTATCTGTGTTCTCCAATAATTCCTGTCCTGTCATTGTGGAGTGGTACACCAAGATGACAGACCAGAGCCCCCTCCTTTTTCTGTGCATTTCTATACGTGCATGTAGTCATCCATGTGTGTGGCAGCATGAGAATAAGATAGCTAGACTGGTGTGCATGTATGTGTACTCTACCCCAGTATAGGCGGCAGTATTAATGAGCCCAGATTTCATTTCCGATGAGCGATTATTTGACTGTTCATTTGGCTAAGATTTATGATGAGGCCCTATATCTGTAGCCTGCAGCACTGCACAAGTCTTTAATAATGGGGAATGAACACATTAATCACCCTGTAGCAGTCAGCTACAGAAAGCAAGGGAGCACCATCCAATCTGCATCACTGGATGAGAGAGACTATCACCTCATATTCATTTAAAAACCTTATCTAGTACATGGAGGTAAGGAAAAATGACCTGTCTAACTGAATATGATTTAACATCATAAAACTGAGAGTCATACACACACTAGTTATCCTGTTGTGATGAAAGACACAGACCAACATTGGGCTGTCTGCCCAATGTTGAGGATGCACAAACAGAATCACCATAACAAACCCACAGGGTTTATCTAGGGTGGAGCATTGCCACTATTCGCAAAACCTCATGAGTCTCAGGGCTATATATATATAACCTTATATATATATATTAGTGCTTTAGCGTTAATCTCATTAAAATGACGTTAATGCCATAACCGCATTAACGCGACAAATCTCCATTAGCAAGTTTGCACAGTTGTAGCCACAGCTGCCCTGGGGCAGACTGACAGAGGTGAGGCTGCCATATCGTGCCATCGGCCACTCTGGCCATTACCAGTAGGCGGTAGGTGAAGTGTCTTGCCCAAGGACACAACAACCGAGACTGACTGTCCGAGCAGGGGCTCGAACCGGCAACCTTCCAGTTAAATGACGAACTGCCAAATCTTTGAGCCACGATCGCCCCACTTCATAGACGCCTCACTGTCACTTACCGGAACTTCAACATTATGCAATTCATACTGTACATAAATGCCACTTGTTTTGCACAACAGCCAACTGCTGACCTCTGTATATTTTATTTTTATTTTATATATATGTACACACACACACACACACACACACACACGCACACACACACACACGCACACACACACACACACACACACACACACGTGTATATACATATTTAGTATACATATTTAGTAATGCACATACACTCTTATATTTGTACATGTATTTATTCTTATAATTCTCAGATTTACCCATTCTTATATTTGCTTGTTCTTGTGTTATTGTATTTTGCACACCTCTGTTGCAACACTTCTTGGACATGTTGCAGTATGCACAACTCAGCTGCTAGAATTCTTACCTACACTAAGTCCTGATAAGTCACGCACTCCCTTATGCACTTCCAGTGAATCCTAATCAATTCCCAGATATCCTGTAAAATGAATCCCTAGATGTTCTTACTCCCCAGTGTTTATCTGATCTTCTCCTACACCGTCCCAGATTCTGCCTTTCACAGACAAAGGCTTAGTCTCCATTTCTCACACCAGGCTGTGGTCTTACAAAGACAGAGCCTTCAGTGGTGCTACGCCTACTCTTTGGAATCAGCTCCACTATGGGAACTGCAGTGACTGGTCTCTGAACATTTTCACCTATTCACTGAGGCCCATTTATTTGACTTTTGTGTGTAAAACAACTGTGAGTTTCCTGAAGGACTGTATATAAATAAAGAAATATATAGTGGCATTTAAAAAGTTGTTTAAAAATATAAATTGAATGTTATGGTGATATGATGTAGTAATGATTTTTTGTCTAAATTTTTAAAAGTAACAAAGCAAAATCACAATCAGAATACTTTATTAATCCTAGAAGAAATTATGTGGTTACAGTTGCCCCAAGACAGTAAGAACAGAATAACTCTATTAGATAAAAATAGCAATAAAGTGTTTAAATAATTTTAAAATATAAGGACGTTTCAAGTGTCCTAAGCAAAAGGAAATTTGAAAGAAAAATATATTTTTGACTGGTCAATCATACAAAAACAAGGGCAATAAATGTCATAATTGTTCTTCAGCCTTTGGCACAGAGCTGGGCATAAATTCAGAGCTGTCACATCTTGAAATCTGCCTTAGATTTACATGCAAATTTAGATAAAATCTGTATCTAAATTGATGGACTATCTGAAGCATCTACCACATTGATAGGATACACCCCCTCGTGGCTCAGCATGTAATTAACATTTCCGTTTACATAGAGCAATATCCCCATCTACTGGATGTATGGCAATTACACTACACTACTGAGAAACAAACGTGTGACCAGGACTAACTATGCTGGTCACATAGATCTCCACTGCTTGGTTTTATGATACAGAGATGGATCAGGTGACAATGAAAAAATAAAAGTTCTTAATATTATTCATAACAATTTGGAAATTAATCACAAACACAGCCTTAGCTTAACTCATCTGACATTTCTGCACAACTCTGCAGACATTGAAAGCATGCTGTTTAAAGCAAACATTGTGGCCAAAACCCTTTTACATGCAAAATCTATTTTTACAGCAAATTAATAGAAAGAAACCACCGGACAATTCTCATCAGTTTCTGAGATGCCCTTGGCCATAAATTAAGTCTATTTGTCCCCCATCATTAACTTGACACTGTTGTTGCTATTGCTACTAATTCAACCCAGAATTTGGGTTGAATTTGCAGTAACTTACAAACTCATGAATTCAAAAAGTTCATAATGGTGCCAACGGTCTTGTAGTTTCTGTTATGACAGTTTGTCTAATAATAAATCTGCAGTGGCAGCGAGGAAGGAAAAAAACATCAAATAACTCTTTGCACCAATTATTACCTGAGGACAAACAGAACTACTTATATCGGGGCGATCGTGGCTCAAGAGTTGGGAGTTCGCCTTGTAATCGGAAGGTTGCCGGTTCGAGCCCCGGCTTGGACAGTCTCGGTCATTGTGTCCTTGGGCAAGACACCTCACCCATTGCCTGGTGGTGGTCAGAGGGCCCGGTGGCACCAGTGTCCGGCAGCCTTGCCTCTGTCAGTGTGCCCCAGGGTGGCTGTGGCTACAATGTAGCTTGCCATCACCAGTGTGTGGATGACTGGATATGTAAAGCACTTTGGGGTCCTTAGGGACTAGTAAAAGCGCTATATAAATACAGGCCATTTATTCAGTTGTGTAATAACTTTCATTTTGCAGAACTTTAAATTTGGAAACAAAATTATCAGAAAATGGCAGCTTCATAACTAAGTTCAAAACTTCAAATTGCAGCAATAGCTGAAAAAGTGTAACATGACTTTGACAAACTAACCAAATGGAAAGTCTTGAGACAACCATCTACAGACAGTATAGAACAGACCTAGGGATTGTATGGCTCTAAGTCTACATTTGGTCCTTTGGTTATCCCTGACCACCCACATGAGGGCAATATGAAATTTGGATTCAAACATATAGAAGAATACAAGTATACATCAAGCCATCTGTCATATTTAAGCCATTAGACACCGTTTCATAAACTCCCCATCAGATAACAGCCCACTAGTTTTGTGATTTTGTGAGAAATCACAATATAAATTTGTTTCTTTTGTTTGGAAGCTAAATGTTATTTGTTTTAATATTTATAGACATATTTACGTGTCCTAGCGAATGTAGCTTTACCGCAAATGCATTGAAACCTGAGTTTTCTCCATAAGTTTGTTTTTTAGTTCCCTTGATCGTATACTCATAGGGGTCTTCTCAATCGCTCTTTGTCTGGTCTCTTAATTTGCCATGGGAGACCCAATCAGGGGGCAAAACCCCTTGGACAACAGAGTCTCTGGGATACCTGGGACACACAAACCCCTCCACCAGGATAAGGCAGCGATTTGTGGAGAGGCTATTTATTCTATTTATTTCTATTTCTATTTCAACACAGAAAACCCTAATTTTCTCCTCAGTGGCTTAGTCTGTGCAGGCCCCACATTAGCTTTACACCAAGGGGCCCACATCATGGTTTTCTGTTGGCAACCCACAGGGGGCTTGTCCATAGAACACCCATATATGGACCCCAAAAAATCCTGTTGGCTTGTGTTGGCAAATCCATTTGGGGTCCACATGGAATAAATGTGAGATTACCCTCCCCACAGCCACAAAGTTCACCCACATCACCTAGTGTTCTCCTGCACTGACAAATTGGCTGGCCAGTTATTTTTATTTTTATTTATTTATTTATTTTATTGAGCATCAACAATGTAGTACAAAGACATACATATAGCAAGGCCACAACGCTCCTTTTTATATATTTACCCCACCCCAAGAACATATTGGACACCAATCCAGAAGGAAAAAAAATTAAAATAAATAAATGAATAAAGTGAATTTAAATGAGGTACAAGGAAATTCACCATATTTGAAGATGTGCACTTAAAGTTTTGAAATTTAAGCTTAAATTTCAAAACTTACATTTAACTACTGATTTTATCTATCGTTCTGATTCTATCTGTTTTGATTTTATATACTGTTTTGTTTGTTTGTTAATTAGTTTGTTTGCTTGTTTTAATCAATTTTAAATCATGCTTTTTATTTGTTTTTGTTTCTAATGTCTCTGTAAAGCACTTTGAATCACCTTGTTGTTGAATTGTGCTATACAAATAAACTTGCCTTGCCTTGCCTAAAGGGGAATAGTTTGCACAAAATTAATCCCAATCACACACACACACAAAAAAAGGATTCACGGCAGCTGTCAAGCATCTTTCAGGTGGGTATGGTTTTAATTTTCTCTAAATGTTTTAGCAATGTATCCCAAAGTAAATCCGTTGGGCATCTTTCTTCGCCTTTAGACAATAATTCTAATGGCAAAAGAGCCAAATGGGACAGGCAAAAAAAAAAAAAAAAAGCAATGTATCCCAAACAGCAAAGAATCTTTCCTTTGACCCCTTGACAGCGTACTTTATCTTTTCCAACTGTATAAATTGTGTCAGGTCACTAAACCACAAAGCTGCT
Source organism: Copadichromis virginalis (assembly GCF_057382275.1). Lineage (NCBI taxonomy): Eukaryota > Metazoa > Chordata > Actinopteri > Cichliformes > Cichlidae > Copadichromis > Copadichromis virginalis. Next base: position 32,994,602 of record NC_140632.1, on the reverse strand, counting down.
TTGGGTGGCTTTTTTGACTTCCAATGCAACAATATCCTTCTGCGTGCAAGCAGTGTAGTGAAAGCAATTATGTTTTTATGACTCTTGCTTAATGTTCTATGTCCTCTATCTGTGACACCAAATATAGCCATAGCTGCATTGGGTTGAAGCTCAACATTCAATGCTTCGGACAACGTTTTGAAAATTGTTGACCAGTAGGCTTTTAAAGTTGGACATGACCAAAACATATGTGTTAAATCTGCAGAGGGATTTCTACATCTGTCACAGCTTGCATCTATGTTTGGAAATATTTTAGCCAGTCTTGCCTTGGAGTAATGAATGCGGTGTAGAATCTTGAACTGTATGATGTTTAATTTGGCACAAAAAGTGCTGTTGTTTACTCTTAAAAGAGCACTCTCCCAGGTCTCCTCCTCTAAGTCCACCCCCAGCTCATTCTCCCAGTCTGCTTAGATCTTTGGCATTGTTATATTCTTAAAGGAGGCTATACAATTGCTAATTCTTGAGATAAGGCCTTTAGGCTTAAATGTCAGCTTCAACAGATCATCTACAGCAGTAAATGGAGTTAGATTAGGAAAGTCAGGGTTATGATGCTGAAAGTCCCAAAGCCTTAGAAATGGCTTTGTAATGATTTCCGGACTGATAGATGTCAGTGACTTTGTTTCTCATCTAGTTCTTGTGGCATGATGTCGCTTTTGTAATCTTTTAGCCTGATTCACTTTGTCAGATTCTATTTAACTGATTTCGTGATTTAACAAGTCTGGCAGTAATCAGGCCTAGGTGCGGCTAATGAATGTCTCCCACAGTCTCCCACAGTGTGTGTCTGACAAGGTGATCAGCAACACAGGGGCACCACAGGGGACTGCCCTCTCCCCCTTCCTCTTCACCCTCTACACCACAGACTTCAGCCACTGCACAGAGACCTGCCATCTTCAGAAGTTTTCTGATGACTCTGCGGTGGTTGGATGCATCAGCAGGGATGATGAGACAGAGTACCGGGCTGTGGTCGACTCCTTTGTCACGTGGTGTGAGCAGAATCATCTGCAGCTCAACGTGGCAAAGACCAAGGAACTGATCGTGGACTTCAGGAAGACCAGGAAACACTTGACCCCTGTTTCAATCCAGGGGGTCAGTGTTGACATTGTGGAGGACTATAAATACCTTGGAGTACACATTGACAATAAACTGGACTGGGCTAAAAACACCACAACACTTTACAGGAAGGGCCAGAGTCGTCTCTATTTTTTGAGGTAACTGAGGTCCTTCAGCATCTGCCAGAAAATGCTGAGGATTTTCTATGAGTCTGTTGTGGCCAGTGCGATCCTCTATGCTGTTGCATGCTGGGGGAGCAGGCTGAGGGTCGCAGATGCCAACAGACTTAATAAACTAATCCGTAAGGCCAGTAATGTTGTGGGGATGGAGCTGGACTCCCTCAAGGTGGTGTCGGAGAGGCGGATGCTGTCCAAGATAAAGACAATGTTGGATAACACCTCCCACCCACTCCATGACATGCTGGTCAGTCACAGGAGCACGTTCAGTGAGAGACTGAGATTACCGAAAAGCACCACTGAACGACACAGGAAATCTTTCCTGCCTGTGGCCATCTCCCTGTACAACGCATCCACTTAACACACTGGTTACTGCTACAACTACACGTTTCTTTTCCAGCTATTTAGTGACTTATGTATGTATATATATGTATATATTGTACTATTCTTAGTTAGCGTATTGTCTGTCTTGTCTTAATGTTGGTTTATGTTGGTTTATAATGGAGCACTGTAACAAAAAATAATTTCCCCCAGGGATCAATAAAGTATTCTGATTCTGATGAAACTGAATTCAACTTTCTTTCCAAAGAGGGTCTGCACAGTGTACCTACACAGGCCCCAAGAGTACATGTGATTTCTCATGTATGTGAAATGCGCGTGCATGTATGTGCATTCTTATGTCCCAGAACAAGTGACATTGCTCATTCATGTTGCTTGCCCCTGTCATGAACCCAGAGGGTTCATACGAGAGGCAGACCTAAAAGCAGACTCAAGAGCTGATTCACTTCTTCACCAGACATTATTTACACACCAACTGACTGAAATGGCAGAAAAATGCTCTATAGGTGAGTGTGGGCTGAGGAATGTTTGCTTACTTGCAAGCTACAGCTGAGACGCTTTGAGGAGGGTAACTGAGGGAGTGTCTGGGCTGCGAGCAAGCACTGGAGAAGGTGGGGGATCTCTTTCTGGGTTCTGGAGGACTTCTGGTGGTGAACAGTGGGCAGGAGGGCAGGCAGTTAGGTGAGATGAGTAGCTGATCCTTTGCAAGAGTACTGCAGGTGAAACCAGTGCCTGACTGAAAATGGAGCAGGGGACGGGTCCTGGAGGATGTGACCTGAGAACAGGCTTGATCTGGGAAACGTGGAAAGTAAATGGTAAATTGACTGATTCTTATATAGGGCTTTTCTACTCTCCTGGAGCACTCAAACTGCTTTATACAACATGCCATATTCATCCATTCACACAAGCACAAGCCTTTCTATGCTTTTAAGTGCTTTCTAGCTAACATTCACACACATTCATACTCCAATGGATACTAACCGGAGAGCAACGGTTAGTATCTTGCCCAAGGATATTTGGCATGCAGACTGGGGGAACCAGAGATTGAACCACCAACCGGTAGTAGATGACCTGCTCTACTACACCACAACCACTTCAGGAAAGTGGGATGGATGCACCAGGATCAACTTTAGTCTAACTGCAGACGGACTGATGATGGGCTCGATCTTGTATGGTCCTATGAGGCGAGCAAAGTTTGCGAGAGAGGACCCTCAGAGGAATCTGTCTACCAGACAGCCATGCCATACCCATTAGTGCTCAATGAACTGGAGGAGGGCCACCTGAACCTGGGTCCAGACACGTTGACATCGTCACTTGGTGTTGAACTGAAGGAAACGCCAACTCCATCTCAACTTCAGGGAATAGAGTAGGCTGGAAACCAAGGGAGACCTTGAAAGGAGAGAGACCGGTAGCAGAGCAGGTGAGTGAGTTATGAGCATATTCTATCCAAGAGAGCAGAGGTGACCAGGTGGAAGCATTGTGGGAAGTTATACAGTGAAAAGCAGACTCCAACTCCTGATTTAGTCTCTCTGTCTGGCCTTTAGACTGTGTTTTATTTATTTATTTAATTTTATTTAGAAAGAGGGGCAATACATATTAATGAACATTTTAACAAATGTAAATATGCCAGATTATAGCATTGGGCTAATTTCCATCTGCAGACCCTCTGGCAGGTTGGTGTTAAACACAAGTTAGTAAAAACATACAGAGACAGTATTTACAGGTCATGTGACAAGGATAAAAACAGTGATCACATTATACTAGAACAAACAATGACAAGAAGAGTGGACACAGAGGACAGTATAGATAACAATAACGGAAACACATCAATTATATTGCACAAACCCCAGTATTGCACATGCCCTGACTGTCCTGATATTGCACTGACCCATTACACTAATAGTTGTTTCCCTTTTTGTAATACACTAACTCTTTTTCACGTCCAATATAAAGCATGATTATTAAACATGATCACATGTTTGTGTGTCCCTCAGCCGCCCTTTTAAGTGACTCTTAAAGATGGGTAAACACTATCTTGCGTGCGGCACAATATCGTTTATTACTTAGTATCTACTGATATCTACTGCTAGCTAGTTTATTGTGATGGTGCCGTTTTTTTTATTATGTTGCTCTTTGTTGTTTGCTTTCTCTTCTGTTTTTTTTCTCCATACAGGTGACCCAGGTGTTTTTTGTTTTTTTTTCTTTCTTCCCCCCCTTCTCACCGTCTCTTCTCCCCTTTGGTTTTCTTTCTCTCCCTCTCTTTCTTTCATTCTTTCTCCCTGTCCTATCCCCCAGTCATGTCTGTCCCGTTTGTAGCAACTGAAAATAAAATGAATTCATAATTATAATAAAGGTCAATCAAATGGACCAATATGGCAAGGCCATGATGATCCACTTGGTAAAATAAATCCGCTTGGCATCTTTCTTGGCCTTAAGACAACAATTCTGATGGCTAAAGATCCAAACGGGACACAAAAAAAAAAAAAAAAAAGATGGGTAAACTTGTACTTTCCCTCACTGACAGTGGAAGACTATTCCAGAAGCTCACTCCCTGATATGACAGAGCATTCTGTGAAAAGATTTTAATCGATAATCAAAACCTACCCCTACACTTAAGTCACTTAAGTCGAGACCAAATCTTTCTAACACACTCAACCAGTGCTCAACCCTGTCAAAAGCCTTTTCTTGGTCCAGAGAAATCAGACCAATATCACATCACAATGAACTGGAGACCTCCAACATATCTCTGACTAGTGACACATTATCAACAATAGATCTGCCTGGCATTCAGATCCATCACCTTCTTCAGTCTGTTTGCCAGCACTTTTGACCGTATTTTATAATTAGTGCACAATAAAGAGACAGGCCGCCAGTTCTTAATATCCTGGAAATCACCTTTCTTTGGTAACAGTGTTAGAACAGCTCTCCTGCAGCTCTGAGGTAAAGATCCTTCAGTGAACCTCTCCTCAAAAACCTCTATGACACCATCACCAAGCTCAGACCAAAAAGCTTTATAAAATTCGACTGAGAGTCCATCTATGCCAGGCACCTTCCCTCCATGCATAGAATAGAATAGAATAGAATACCTTTATTGTCACTATACAGATATACAATGAGATACAGAGCATCTCCTACTCGGTGCAAACATGTGGGAGAAGAAAGGGGGGTGAGGTGCACAGTTTGTGCAGCACTATATATTCATTATGAACAGTAACTAGAAAAAATCACACACACACACACACACACACACACACACACACACACACACACATATATATATATATATATATATATATATATATATATATATATATATATATATATATATATACACACACACACACATATATGTCAGTTAAATACATCACATAGGAGACACACACAGTGATATTTGAGAAGTGAAATGAAGTTTATTGGATTTACAGAAAGTGTGCAATAATTGTTTGCAATAATTGTTTAATATGGCATTTGAGCATAATAGTCCCATAAATAAAAACAACCCATAGTGCTGTTTGAGGATAGCCGTGTAAATGTATGTATTTGTTTGTCATTGTTTTAGTCTACGTTGTGTATTTGTTTTCTTTGGTAGGTGTAAAACCGGAATTAGTGGAGCGCTGAAGAGAAAGTAGTAGGCACTAGTCTATTCTTTAGAGTGCGATACCGTGTGTCCAAAGAGGCTATTAGAGCTAAAAAATAAAAAAATAAATAAAAAGTGGTTGGACTGAGTTTAAGTGCTATCTGGCACCATCCGGTGGAAGGACGGTGATACTGCAGGTCACTCCCCAGGCCTGGTAGACATAATTGAAACTGATAACAGATAATAAAAGGAATAAATAAACTAAAACAAGAATAATAAATAAATTCACTAAATACAATTTTAAGAATATATTTTGAGGACTGGATTAAAAAGTTTAAAAAAAGTTGGCAGCACGGTAGCATTGTTGCCTCACAGCAAGAAGGTCCTGAGTTCAATTCCACCATCAGGCCAGGGTCTTTGTGTGTGGAGTTTTCATGTTCTCCCCGTGTTTGCGGGAGTTCCTCCCACCGTCCAAGGACATGTTGTGGGGATAGGTTAATTGAAAAGTCTAAATTGCCCCTAGGTGTGAATGTAAGTGTGAATGGTTGTCTGTCCCTGTGTGTTATCTCTGCGACAGACTGGCGACCTGTCCAGGTTGTACCCTGCTTCTCGCCCTATGACAGTTGGGATAGGCTCCCACGACCCTGAAAAGGATAAGCAGATGGATGGATTTAAAAGTTTTAATTGATTGATTAACAAAGACAGAGTAATGACAACGCATAAGCAAAGACTGACAATTTTTTTTTAAAAGTAATGAAAGAAAGAACCTGAAATTAATAAGAAGAAGAATAAACAAAGGTGAAGGTGAAATAAGTAATAACAACAAATTAAAATCAGGAAATATATAGACAAGCAAAAAAATAAATAAGATTTAAAAAAAATTTTTAAATTATTTATCTAGAAAGAACATAACATCAAGACAAAATAAATTAGAGAATTTGAACCGCAAGAAACATAAAAGAGAAATTACAAAGGCAACTACCATCCCTGCAACATTCAAAGAAGAAGAACCAGCATCCCCCAGCAAATTGAGACAGACTTTTTAAAGAACCAAATGCTGGAAGGGGAAATCAAAAAGAAGAAATGGGCAAAATTTGAAAAAAAAAATGCCTCGATGAAATATGAATAATGTGGGGGAAAAGGAGGATTTTTTGTGTGCAACAAGCTGAACACAAAACAGTTTGTGTGTTTGAGCTGATAGAAACACTGTATTTTAAATTACCTTTCCACAGCATGTTATTTCGGTGGCGATCGTGGCTCAAGAGTTGGGAGTTCGCCTTGTAAATCAGAAGGTTGCCGGTTCGAGCCCTGGCTTGGACTGTCTCGGTCATTGTGTCCTTGGGCAAGACACTTCACCCGTTCCCTACGGGTGGTGGTCAGAGGGCCCGGTGGCACCTCTGTCAGTGCGCCCCAGGGTGGCTGTGACTACAATGTAGCTTGCCATCACCAGTGTGTGAATGACTGGATGTGTAAAGCGCTTTGGGGTCCTTAGGGACTAGTAAAGCGTTATACAAATACAGGCCATTTACCATTCTTTATGTTCACTCCTCTACTGTAGGGCTAGCTAGATGGTGAAGTACCGCAACTGTTACTTATGGTCACCTGTGGTCATTCCTGTGCTATGCCAAAAAAAAAACCACACACACACAAAAAAGACTCACTTTAACCCCTGACTATGGCACAATCTTTTTATGCAATATGAATTATACATATGGACAGTCTTTCATGTTTTACTGTTTAGGCATATAATCAGTTTGATGTTTGAAGGCTCACAGTGATGTAAAATAATAACTCCCCTCAAATCCATTAAACCAAAAGTAACAAGCCCATTTTGAAAATGTAAGGAGTAGAAAATACAGATATTTGTTTAAAAATGTAGGGAGTAAAAGTAAAAAACTGTCAAAAAAACTAGTAAAGTACTGAAAATTCTACTTAAGTACACTAATAAAGTATTTTTACTTCATTACTTCCCACCTCTGCCTACAGTAAGCTGTGAGATCAAAGGCTCGTCAGGCCAGGTGGGCTCTTTTCTTTACTTGCTTCAACTTTAAGATAAGATAAGATAAAACTTTATTAATCCCTCGGGTGGGTTCCTCTGGGAAATTCGGTTTCCAAAAGCACAGCACCGACAGAAGTTACAGTTACAGAATATTATATATATATACACACACACACATATATAAATAAAATATACGAAGGGGATAAATAGAATAAATAGGAATAAAAATAAAAATACAAGTGAATTGCACATTTCAAGTATGGAGTCTATTGCACCGTTGACTATTAACAAAAGTATTGCACAAAAGGTATTGCACAGTGAGGTGAAGAGGCACTACAGCTTAGTTGTTCCCCCCTCCTTTGTCCTCCTGTTTCCCCTCCCTCTCCCCTCCAGAGAGGAGTTAAACAGTTTGATGGCGTGTGGGACAAAGGAGTTTTTAAGTCTGTTAGTTCTTGTCTTGGGGAGAAGCAACCTGTCACTGAACAGACTCTTCTGGTTGTTAATAGCCGTGTGCAGAGGATGCCCAGCATTGTTCATAATGTCCAGCAGTTTTTTTAGTGTCCTTTTCTCTGCCACTGTCACCAGAGTGTCCAGCTTCATGCCAACCACAGAGCTAGCCTTCCTTTACCATCACTTACAGATCCAGATTGCATAATATAAATATAAATATAAATCTTGCCTTGTCCAAACTGCTCTCCTCCTCAGACTGCCCAAGGAAGAAACTATCTTGCCTACATCATGCGTAATTGGTTTGTTAACCTGGGAAATAGATTCCTTGGTTCGAAACGCCCAAAGAAAAGAGTAGAACCCAGGTAACACACCTCAACTCCTCATCCCTGTGAAAGTCCGGTCAAAAGTAACCTAGTGGGCACATACTGCCAAATGTATGGGTCATCAACCACACAATATACTTCCTGGCTCTGTTATGGTGGCCATCTTTTGTGAAAGACTCGAAGTCAACTTGAACTGCACTCCTGAGAATGTAAGAGCAAAACAAATGTCTGGCTGATCAGTACCAGATACTTGCACCTTCTTATCAATCAGGTCAGAAAGTTTGGTTATCTGCAAAAAATATCCCTCTGCAAATGAAACCTAAGAAATTTGCAACCAAATACACTGGACCGTTTGAAAATGATACAGTGATTAATCCTCTCTGTCTCCCCATTTGAGGTTGCTCAGTTATGGACACCAGATGTCGTGGAAGGGGCTTCCAGTACCTGGTTGATTGTGAGGAATATGGCCCAGAGGAATGATCCTAGGTCGTGCATCCCGCCATCCCGGACAAGAAGATGGTGAGAGAATTCCTCCTCAGACTCCCTTTATAGGTTGGGGAAAGGTACTGTCACAGTCCATCTGTCATCTTACCTCTTTCTATTCTATTGACATTGTCTTTTTAATGAAACACATCTAGCTCAGTCATGTCCAGTCATTCAGTTTAGTGCAACCTATCATGTTGTGTTCATTTTGTCTTCATAATAAACAGTGTCCACATCCTCATTCAGCCACCTACGTGACACTTACCTGCCTTTCCTTGTTTTCTGGTCTACCTGGAGAGACCTGAGATGCAGAGTGGTGAGATGTCTTTGCAAAGAGGGAGTCTGGGAAATGGTTTGGAAACTTTGGAAAGCATCAGAGGAGTTTGGGATTGTCACTACTGTATAATCTTTTGACTATTCATATTCACTGTAAATAATGGTAAATAATTGACTCATAATTATAATCTGTAATTTTATTTTTTATACTTAATTATAATTATAAATAATTGACTAAGGAGTCCTGCCAGAGTCTAGATCTTGACAGTTTCTTCCTGTTAAAAGGGAATTTCTCCTTTCCACTTTTACCAAGTACTCTCTCATAGTAAGTCTTCTGATTGTTGAGGTTTTGTGTTGTTGAAGGGTCTTTACCTCACAACATAAAGCAACTTTAAGCAGCTTGTGATTTGGGGCCGTATACACAAAACTAAAAAAAATTAAACAAAACTGAATTGCTTCTGATTGAACACCGGTATCAAAAAAGATGAGGTTAAAAAATGTGTGTTTTTTTGTGGCTGCTGTGAGGACCAGATATTTCTCAAAGGAACAGCTGTTAACTCAGAAACACAGGAACAACTTCTTGATGTTAAATGTATATTAAATATTTTTATAAAATTAAAAAACGCAGGCACCCGCACTGTGACATGGTTACCTGACAATCTAAAGAGGGATAAATCATACATGAGAAATGAAGGTGTTGTATGAAGTCTGATTTCTCAGATCTAAAATCTGAAAATGACAAACTGCACCTGTTCAGCGTGGCTGTTTTATTAAACCGGATTTGATTCTCTCTTCTATAGCAACAAGAGTTTACTTGCTAACATGTTGAAGGGTTACTAAAACTTCTTGACACTACTCTTAACTCTGCTATCGCATCTGTTTACTTGCTAATTCTAGCTCGGTTACTGTACTGTGTGTAGATTGATCAGAGCATAGGAAGCATAGCCAGTGGCAGCTTGTCTAGCATACTGGTCTCCCATTAGTTTCTTGTTAAAGACCACAGATTTATCCACAATGTGAATGCCCAAACAATCAAAGAAACTGCTGACCTCTCAGCTTAACAAGCTCCGCCTTCGTTAACAGGTCGTGGACAGGCTCTTAAGAAAGAAACAGCAACAAACTTGGCTATGAAATTGTAGTCAAGCAGAATCAAGCCTGCTTCCAGAGCCAATAGCTAACTGCGTCAGAAGATGGCAGCAATCTTGTGCCATCAAATAGGCCTGATATGACTGAATGCTGTTGGAGATGAAAGGAGAGGGTTAGAGTTTTAACACTCCACAATCCTAACCCTAATTCGTGTAACAATGAAGTCAACATATTTTAATTTAGCACAGACTTCTTATATAATGCTTATATTTCTCAACAGCTACCAGGTGTTATTGTTAAATAAACACTGAAGCGCGTCTTGCTGTGGTTCAGCATCTCTCCTCTCTTTGCTTGCTCCTCTCATTTGGACAAACGTGATCTAGTGGTAAAGGCACGACGCTGCGCTACGGTGTGGAGATTAAGCCAAACTGCACCAGCAGCAGCATCTGGGAGTGGTGGGTCTTGACAACTAGCAGCGCAGAGCTGTTCAGATGCACCGTGATGTAAATGTATAACAGAAATCCGTCGCAATGTGATGGTTAGATTCTTCAGTGGAGCATCGCTTCTCGTTACCCGCGCCCATGGTGTTTACTGCTACACAATGCAGACGGTGATGCGGCGAGCGGTGGGTGTGCGCTTCTGAAGACCGCCACCGTTGGGGAGAAGAGAAGCTTCATACAAGCAGCAAGTCTCTCAGCCACTGAAGCGGAACCACGCGCTGCGGATAATGTCTTTTTACTCCCTGCCATTTTCCATTCTTTCCCGGTTAAAAGCGACGGAATCAACAGAAAGACCCTGAAAGTTGGATATATATTTCTTCTAATAGTGGCAGTGCCAGAAGAGCCAAGATGAAATTTCCCACTGAGAATCCAAGAAAACCAGGGAACATGAACCCTCCACCAGGTTAGCCCGTCAGTCAGTATGCTGTTTTTGTGAAGGTGCTGGTGTGTTTTATTCATGCTGCACTTTCGCGTTAGATGTCGTTCTGGATTCGGTGAAAGTTGGCGTTCACATCCTCCCATTACTGCATGTTTTGAAATGAACTGCTGAAGTCAAACTGCTCTTTGTGACCTTTATTTGCTCTGTAAACACTAATTGGTCCAGTATCTCCCACTGGCTTGGCTACTTAACATGCTGACCAGACATTGAATTTCCACAGGAAGCTGCATGCTGAAGTTTACTATGGGCAAACACTGCAGCCGTCTTCGGTACTCTGTGGTGTTTATACCTGAGAAATCATTTAATGGCAGAAAGAGTAATTATGCCCACAGCGGGGCAACGCAGGGACATCTAGCCTGAGGCTGTTAGTCAACAAATGCTCCGGTGTGATGCAGCGGGGAGGTCTGTCGTAACATTACCTCATCCACCCCCGTGGAAATAGCCCCCCGAATCCCGCATGACCGTCACGTTCTCCCACACCGTCAACATGCGCATGTTTATCGAGTGTTTGCAAGCTCTTGATCAGTTCAAAGTCTTTTATATGGCACCCCTCTATTATTTTCAAGTGCTGTTGGCACATCATTAATTGCGGGATTTCTGAAGTGTACACCTGCATGTAAGCTTAACTGTACACACTGCAGCTGACTGATTACATAAATCAAAGCAGCCGTCTCTGCTGGTTTCTACAAGTGTACTAATGTCAGTGAAATGTGTTGCAGCTGTCATGATTCCCTGTGCTGCTTTTACATAACACTGTGTCGTGAATAGAAGAAATGCAAAATCCACCTGTTTGGCTTTGCTGGGCTGTTACTCTGAGAGCTCATCACGATCTGTTTTTGTCAACCACAGAAGAAGGTGTGACATTCACTAATATGTTGGGATTTTTTTTACAGTAACACTTTCAGTGGCGTAGCAAATAATAAACAGCAGTTACTTATATTCAGAGAATGATTGTTTAAAAGAGATATCGATAGAATTTACTCTAAACACTATCCACCAAATCAGAAAGCCTCTAGATCTGAGATGCAGTTGAACAACTGTCAAAACTTGAATTGTGATTTTCTGCCCAAGGTCAAGAAGGAACATTCTAGTGCTGCACCCTGTTATTGCTGTGGTTTAATAGCTGACATCCTCTAAATAATTATTTAGTTTGTTCATTCAAAACCTATAGAGTTCATTATTGCTTCAAGTTCTGTGACTTTGAATAGGCATGAATTGAATCTACTTATTCACTTGTCCATTAATCCACTCAGTGTTTTGTTTCTATAACAGAGACAGTGGTGAGAAATTTTATTAGTGTCAGTTAAAAGTGAAAGTAACCTCAGCACCTTAGTGCTTGTTTTATTTAGTCTTCCAAACATCATATTGCTCCCACAGTCCAAAGACATGCAGTTAGTGGGGTTACCTGTTAATTCTAAATTAGCCATAGATGTGAATGCGAACAGACTGGCGACCAGTCCCGTGTATACCCTGCCTCTCGCCCTGTGGTAGCTGGGATAGGCTCCAGCCCACCAACATACTGACAAATAACGATAACAAAGATAAATCCATGATGATCAAATATTTTTTCTTTGGTTTCAAGTAACATGTAAAAAGTATTTTTATAAGCACTTCATAAGCATATAGACTAACAAATTGTACTTCAGTGAATTCCCATTGCATCACTGTTAACTACCACCACTGAGTACCCTGAGGACTTTGTTTGGTCTTTCTGCTTTTCTTCATCTGCAAAATTATTAGCATATGTTTTAAAATCAAACAAACTGTCCTTTCTTATGCTTATTCCTGCTGATCACCTGTTTTCTATCAGAGCACTTGTCAGTGGAAAACATCACTTCAATCATGCAAATATCACATCATTCTATTTTTCATTTCCCCTTTGTTTCAGTGGAAGTCCAGACCAACCTGGTTTCACCAAAGAAGGTGCAGCCAGGCATGCTTCAGTCCAGCCTAGTACATGCCAGTGTGGCCACTATGCAGAACCCAATGGGCTGCGTTCTGCCAAGGCTCTCCGCCTCCTCCCGTCCGCCGAGCATGGTGGCCAGCATGGAGGCGGTGGCCGATGGCTCAGCTCCCTTCACCATGATGAAGCTGAAAACTGTGCTAGCTGTGTTTGTAGTGGTGGTGACCTACCTGGTGGCGGGGGGTTTGGTGTTCCAAGCGCTTGAGCAACCCTTTGAAAATAACCAGAAGATCACCATCACAGCAGAGAAGGCAGCTTTCCTGCTAAAACACCCCTGTGTGTCCGCAGAAGACTTGGAGGCTATCATCAAGGTAAGAGCAGCTGCTGTTTGATAGATTTGCCTTTCCTCAGTCTTTGACTGGTTTTCCCAGTGGGGACTCAGGTCAACTGAAACCTAAGCGTCACATTGATCTGACGCCATTCGAGCACATACTCTGTCAGGCACCCTGGTGTGGATACAGACCACAATGAATAGTCTGGTACAAATGCGGAGATTGCTCAATGTTTCCAGATATCCTTGAAGAATTTCCTTAATGATGTACTTTATTGAAAGAATATGACTGGGCATGTATGTGTTTGGAAGGAAAGCCTGCTGACTATGGTTAATTCAATAAATTTGTTGAAATTTGAGTGTACTGGCTTTTGGATGTTATTCAGAAAAGAATGGCAAATAATAGTACATAAGATCATTACAAAAAAATTAAAAAGTGGTAAAGTTGGAGTATTTCTTAGTAAATCTGAAAAACATAGACCTCTGTTTATATGTTACTAACTAGTCATCTTTGTGTAAAGCATAATCTTTTAGGTTTAATATCATATTTGGGAGTGGTTCTAAAATGATAAAAAATAATCATTGCAAAATATTTTTTTTCTCAGTAGAAATATGAGAGAGGTCAATGCAAAATTGATAATCTCATTTCATCCATGTTTTGACTGACAACATGAAAGGCCGTTAACAAAAGTAAAAGTAACAAAGTAGTAAGGTTGGAAAAGGAAGGAAAGAAAGGCTGTTTATTTGATTTGATATACCTTTATTAGTCCCACAAGGGGAAATTTCATAAGGCTGCTGACCTATTGCACACAATGGCGGCGCCATCTTACCCTCCGACCATACATACATTACACAAAACATCATATGGGGAAGACAGGTCAGAGAGGTATAACAATGGAAAATGCACCACATGAGGAAAGATAAGGAGAAAAAAAATAACTCCCCCCCCCCCCCCCCCCCCCCAGACTGAGCTCCAACAGGGAGATCAGTTTGAGAACAGAAAGTTGAGAAAGGGGTGTCAATTGCATTTAGGTACCAGTTGATCCAATCCATAATTCCTCTTTTAGGTTTTAGAGAACGGACTGTGAGAGAGTGTTCCAGGGAAAAGTAATACAAAACACACGAGACTAGACAAGGACACAAGAGGCTAAGCAGGGAAGCTAAGGGAGAGGAGGAGGAGGAGAGGAAAAAGAGCAAGAGTAAGTATTGCAGACATTCATGACTCAGTAGCAGCTTTTCCTTCTTTTTTCTTCTTTTTAAAAATGTAATAACACTGCACATTCATGGATAGATCCTTGTCAGGACTCCGTCCTTGGCTTATTTAACCAGTCACAAATACATAACAGTGGTTTTATAGATTACAGGTTTTACAGTTTTGCTACTGTTTACATGCGCTGCTGCAAAATCTGTGTTGAAACTCAGACTGTTCGGGCACTCGAATTGAAATTTCTATCTGGGAACTCAGAAATTCTGACTTGCAACTTCAAAAGTTAAATGCACCAAGACCAAGTCAGGTTAGGCTGACACCATACATACCATTAGGTTGCGAGTTGGGAGCAACAGCATTGTCAAATATAACAGAGTGGTTTTTATATAGCACCTTTCTACTGAGCACTGAAAATGCTTTCTTATTCATTCTTTTACACACAAATCTAGACAAGTGCTTTTTCTATGCCTGAGCACTTGCAACCTAACATTCACACATTCGCACAAATTCATGAATGCCTTGAGGGCAAACCAGGGTTCAATATCTTGGCCAAGGATAATTGAACAATTAGTAAAATGATCCCTCCCACCTCCTGAGCCACAGATGCATTTAAACACCCCACCCCATGATAGTCCAAGGCTCAAAAGTGTGGCTAAAGCCTTAGCTCTGGGACCAAGAGCTTCTCAGGCCTGCTAATGCATTGCAATTTTCAGTCTCTGGCTTCCCAAATTACAACACATAACATTAAGCATCCTATTCACACCAAGACAAACAGTGAAACAGGAGAAACTCAGTTTGTGTGTTGTCTTCCTGTTTGGGTGACAGCTGCCTTCACCCTGTGCAACCATGGCAGCTCGAATGTGTCAAAAAAGTGTGGGATGCAACATCTGTATGCCTCTGGAAGATGATGAAAAGCAGGTGGTCACCAAAGGCAGGTCCTTGGGCTCTTTCTGGGTAGTGCAGTTCCATCTTTGGTTATCTCAGTCCCAGCTGGTGAGGCTGATGAGGCTGCCTGTCGACCCACACTCATGTTTGGCCCAGGGGCACCCCAATTTTTGCAGCATGCTCGAAACAGCCGCCGTGTTCCTCAGGAGATGTCAAGGGACATGTTCAGAGGTTGTGAACCCTGAGATCCAAGATGCAAAATTCTTACGGTCCCTGGGGTGAGGCAGGCCATCAGTGCCAGCGGTTGGTTTGCCACCACTGACCTGAAGGATGCCTACTTCCAGATTCCTATCTGCCAAGGCCACTGGCAGTTCCTGGGGTTTGGGTTTGAGGGGACAGGTGGGTGATCAGAGCAGATGTGTTCATTCAAAAGCAGGGACCTTTGTGGAGTCCTGCCCATGAACACAGACACAAAAAAAATTGACACAGAGTGACGGGAGAGATTCTCAATCACCCTAGGGCCACTTCCGGGCCATACTCAGCACAGATGTTTCTGTATACTATCCCAGACATTTGATTATTGTATTCCATGTATGCCTCGCCTGCCTTGCACCCTGCTGTTATGTGCTGGATTGTCTCAGCGGCATCTATGCTCCAGGGGTCTTGCCTGGTGTGGTAGACCCCAGCCTCTATTGTATTGTATTGAATTGAATCTTTATTTTGACAATGTTAAAACAGTTCAGCAACAGAGAAAAAATAGACAAACAAAGCAAAACAAAAGGAAAGGAAAACAAAATAATACTAATTATTAATAACTTACATGTTCAAAAAGGAGTAGGAAGAAGCATAAGCTTATTTACCCCCACTTACCCCCTTTCCACTATTTAGTAATTATTAGTCTGCACTTTTTCTTCCTGTTTATGCCCTGTCCATCAGAAATTCTTTATTACCATTAAATTACATGTTACATGTATTATTTATTTATTTATTTTAAATATATATACCTATATAACCCCAGTAACCTGTCAAAAGAGATACAATTTGCAGACATATATACTCATATAAACATACTTGTGCACCCACACACACGTATACACATCACTGTTGTGAAAATAGTGGGTGAGAACCCCCCCTTTAGACCCCCACCTCCTCCCTGTACTTTGCAAAAACCATATTTTTGAACCGCTTTTAAACTGAGTCATGCTGGGATGTTGATTCCTTTCTTCACTTAGTCTGTTCCACAGCTTCACTCCACACACAGAGATGCAAAAAGATTTTAGTGTTGTACGGATACAGGGATGTTTTAAATTTAATTCCCCCCTCATATTGTATTCCCGTTCCTGTTTAAAAAACAATTTTAGAATATTGTCAGGAAGTAGGTTGTTTTATTGCTTTATACATAATTTGCGCATTGAGGAAGCGAACCAGATCTGGGAATTTTTGTATTTTTGATTTAAAGAATAGTGGATTTGTTTGATCTCTGTAGCCAGTTTTATGGATTATCCTCATGGCCCTTTTTTCCAATATGAAGATTGATGATAGGGAACATTTATAAGTATTGCCCCAAATCTCTGCATAGTAATGCAAATAGAGTGAAATCAGTGAACAATAGAGAATGTGGAGTGATCTGTGGTCCAGAATGAGTTTTACTTTACTCAAAATTGAAATATTTCTTGATACTTTGTTGTGTATATGATATATATTAGAGCTTATTTTATCATCTATTATCACACCAAGAAACTTGTGTTCAAGAACTCTTTCAATTTCCACATCATCTACATGAATCTGCAGTTGTGAGTTTCTTTGGGAATTCCCAAATGAGACAATTTTAGTTTTACTTAAATTTAGTGAGTTTGTTGTTGTATCCAGCAGCTCCTTTAGAACAAAAGTATTTGTGTTGTCTGCAAATAATACTAATATATCAGATACCTTAAAAATAGCATTTATATAAATAATAAATAACTTTGGACCTAGTATAGTCCAAGCATGATGAGGAATATTCTTCACAAATTGTTTCCTGTCACTTCAATAATTTTTAACCCACTGCAGTACAACCTGTAGAAATAATCTGGCTGCATACTGTTTCTGATCAATAGCATTTGTAATCTCCTTGATTGACTGACTGAATTAATGTCAGTGATGTTGATCTTTTCGATCTGAATCCATATCGACTGTCAGACAGTAATTTATATTTATCTAAGAATTTGTCTAATTGTTTATTAAACAGGTTTTCTAGGATTTTGGAGAATTGTGGTAGTAAAGAAAAAAGCCTGCTGGGCTTCTGAGCCCTTTTTTTTCTAATTTTCTTCTTTTTTGGCATTTTAGGTGAGAAACTTTCACAATCCACAGTTCAAAATGCAAAGATGATCTCCCTGGAAACTCATGTAGGGCAGACCTTGACAGATGATTTAAGGGGAAATGAAACAAGGCTTGAAAGCCAGATCTCACAAGCAGATCTTAATTTGAGTTGTGACCCAACACTTTCAACTTTGCTAACACCAGGGCTTTTCACAGCCAAAAGCTCACAGCTAATAAAGCATTATAGTAACAGCCAGTTGTTTGGTCTGGACACTTATTGACCTCAGCAAAAGTGAAACCCTGTATGATAATGGACAGGATATTGGAGAGCACAGCTGCTGCAGCTAAATCTGGAAAGCTGTTGTGGATTGTTGCCAGCTTGGTTTCACAGCCTAACACATTTGCGCACAAGGGAAACACAAAAGCTGCATAGTAAAACCACCAATCCTTGAGAAAAAAAAACTGTGATTGGATAAAAGTAAAACCTAAAGTGGTTATTTATGTTGTTAAGGGAAAGTAAGCGGTAGGCAAAAAGATCAGATCTCGCCACTTTGTAGAAGAGAATTCCTTCCTTCTTATCTCATACTTAAAAAGCAGACTTTCAGATGGCTTAGGCCTGGTCACACCACAACTTCAAAATGGAGACTTTAGGAGCCAGGGATTCAACCACTAACCTTCCTGTTAGTGGTTGGAAGACAACTCTCTGACAACTCTAACAGTTGTGTTTTGATGAGCTCTGAAATGTATTAAAAAACTCACGCATGCTGGAAAAAAGAATAAAAGGTAGAAATTACATTTTTATGTGACTATTTTCAGAGGTGTTTTTTTTTTTTAAAGCCACTTATAACTGACCTATTCAAGCATAAAAACAACTTTTCGCTGCTGCTCCCTTCCTGATGCAGGCTTAATGGGGAATTGTGTCTCTAGCTGGGATTTAAGCAGTGACATTAAGATAATGTGTTATCCACTAAACCATTGGAGACATCCCAACAGATCTTATGGCGTAATGAATCTATGAACTTTTTTAATCAAATATTTGTCAGTAGGTACTGAGGAGGTCAGTCAGTGTCTACAGCCATCTGTAAAACATTGCTTAGGCTCTAAATTGAACAGTGAACCTAGAAAACAAGATTTTTGTTATCTGGAAAACATATTCCTCATTAAGAAGCAGTGGTTGACCAATGAAGCCAGCGCAGCAAAGCCTAACCATAAACTCAGAATTAAAGATAGAAAGATTAGCTGTTCAGTAAAAATAATCCCCTCTGTATGTGGAAAAATATATAAACGATATATATATCACTGACTATTAAAGGATAGCCAGTGACCCTGTAAACTGTATTTCCTCCACAGCAAGCACCATCCCTGCCATCCTGGATCCATATTAGAGCAAACAGATTTACAGAGAATTAGATTAACAGGTGCCACTCCTCCTGCTCCAGCTTGTGTCTGCACCGTCCTCTGAGTGTTGGTTTTATTCTGAAAAGATAGGAGACTGCACGTTGGTATCAGGGGGGATGTAGCTAGGCAGCTTTAGAAAGTAGTCTGTTGGATGTGAGTGAGTGAAGACAGAGGCGTGGATTAAGTGGAGGAAGTTAAAGAAGAAACAGTGTTGCTTAGATTTCAGGGAGGAGTTAAGACAGAATCTGGGTGGTAAGGAAAGCACATCTGAAGTGCTGAGGAAACTAGTGTTTGGTGTATCCTTTGGACAGAGGAAAGGTGACAAAGACTTGGAGGTGCGACGAAGAATTACTGGAAAGTATTCAAAGGAAGAGGTTAGCAAAATAAACTGAGAGAGGTGGCAGAAAGAAAAAGAAGGAAAAAAATAATCAATTACCAGAGACCTTTAAAAAAAAATTTATTTTTTGTTGATACTTGTTTTTTGTAGATAGTCTAGGACTTCTAAAAGAGGTTTTTAGTTTCAAGAATGTAATTTTCCTGGTTACATAGTTACTTTAAAAAAACTGGGCCTCATTTGTGTTTCTTAGTGAGGCCTACAAATGTTTCACAGAAAAATCCATGATTTATCAATATTTTAAAAACAAAATTATAGCCTGGCTGCCTTATATGCAGTCACCTGGCAGCAACCTAACAGAAAAGCCAAGGCCTCCCTCTCCCCAGCCACCTCTTCCAAGTTAGGAGCACTAAACATTTCACTTTTACATTCAGCTTTCTCTTCACCATAATGGACCAGTGCTGATCACGGTCTTCACCTCAATTCGTCTGTTGAAAAATATTTCATTATCCATTGTCTCATCTTATGTATGTTCTTTCATTAAAACGTATGTCTGTCATTGCTAGATATTATCATGTATACTTTAATTTCTTGGGACTATCGTATGAATTCAGGAGAATCTGGATTTTGTTTTTCTTTTCTTTTTTACCCACTCAGCCATAAAATACTGATAAGGTATTGCTGTCACTCCACCGGGTGTTGCTGTTGCCTGTATTTTTTTTTTTTCTTCCTTGCAGTAAGTTTTTTCATGTGGTTGTGACAGATTAGGCTTGGTCCTTATCCTCCAGATGTATTCTTTTTATTTATATATATATATATATATATATATATATATATAAAATCCCCTCTTGCCCCTGCAGGCAGTCCATCCTTCAAGCTCAGGTCCTATGCGTATGACCCTCAAACTCCCTGGCTTGAGGGACCTACGCAGTATCTTAGCTGTTCCTACAACTGCGATCTTTTGGACAGAGATCACAGATGTTGTTGCTGGGATCTGCTGGAGCCACTTGCCTAACTTTTGGAGTCAGTGTACATTACCACTGGGACCGCTTTTACCTTCAGCCTCCACTTCTTCTCCAGTTCTTCTATGAGCCCTTGGTACTTTTCCGGCTTCTTGCGTTCCTTCTTCCTGATGTTGCTGTCAATCGGTATCACTACATCTAGCACTATGGCCGTCTTCCTCGCCTTGTCCACCATTATTATGTCCAGTTGGTTAGCCATCACCATTTTGTCTGGCTGTAATGGGAAACCCCACAGGATCTTAGCTCGGTCATTCTCCACCACTCTAGGGGGCGTAAGATCCATAGAGGACCCCAGCCTCTATGGATCTTGTGCTCAGAGCTTGTTGCCATGGTGCTGCCATGATTCGTGCTTCTGCGCTGTCTTTCAGTCCAACTTTGTCCAGCCACTGGTAGGATTTCTGGATGTCAGCCACTTCCTCTATCTGCCGGTGGTACGTAACATGCAGGGGCCTGTCCTTCCATGATGGTTCCTCCACTTGCTCCTCTTTGTTGGGTTTCTGCTGACTGAGGTATTCAGTGAGCATGTTTATCAGTTGGGGCTATCTTCCTGAAATGTGTTTCAATTCTGGCCCCAAGAACGATATTTAGCGGCCCCTTACCTGAAATCAAAGTTTGATATTAGTGTGGCCCACGCGAGGGGTTTTTCTCACAGGCACCTGCATGAGTCGTTGCACTAGGTGGTTTATATTTTTTAACACGTGTGTGCTACCGTAGGTCAGGCTCATGAACTGTCACCGAGTAGAGAAAAAATATATCCTGTCACACAGTGCAAATACATTTTTTGTCACCCAGCCACAGTCATGTTTTTTTCAAACCCTGCCGTGAAGAGAAAGGTTGGTGATGAGCACAGACAATTTCAGGAGGAGGAGGAGGATGTGGACGAAGCCATTGCTCTGCACTGCATTATCCATCAGCAGGCCCTTTGCAGCAAATGCCTGAAGTTTGACAGTGTGATGTCCAATGTTGTGAAATGCATCAACCATATCAGATCCAGGGGCTTAAAGCACCGGTAGTTTTGTGCCTTTTTCAAGGAAATAGAGTCAGCATATGGGCATATGCTCTACTTCACCAAGGTACGTTGGCTTAGCAGCGGGAAGGTCTTAAAGAGGTTTTTTGAGTTGAGAGCAGAAGTGAAAGCCTTTATGGAGAAGAATGGGATGGCTGTTTCTGTACTAAGTGATCCTGAATGGCTAATGGACTTAGCTTTTCTTGTTGACATCACACAGACAAGCTAGGACAATTTGTCAGAAATGCCCCCCACCTCTCCTGAGCTTTACAGGATGTTCAAGCGGAGCATGTGCATTTTTGGCACCACCAATCTGTGTGAAAAACTCTTCTCCACAATGACCTTAAGTCAAAGTTCAGGTCCAAACTTACAGATAAGCTTCTTAAAGCCATACTAAGCATCTCGGTTGCTTCGTCCCTCAAGCCAAATGTGGCTCAGCTGTGTAAGAGGAAGCGCTGCCAAGTCCAAAAACCACAATCTGCAGCAGTTTGCTGTAGCCAACTACCGGAAGAGAAATGCTCATAACTTAGTGGTATGCATATTTATAAAAGAGAATTTGCATCTATCAGATTT
Source organism: Copadichromis virginalis (assembly GCF_057382275.1). Lineage (NCBI taxonomy): Eukaryota > Metazoa > Chordata > Actinopteri > Cichliformes > Cichlidae > Copadichromis > Copadichromis virginalis. The sequence continues at coordinate 32,972,908 of NC_140632.1, read as the reverse complement.
GTCAAAAACCATTGACGGAGACATAGGTTAGACTTTAGCCCCCGTTATTGGCGAACAGGTTGCACTCTTCTCCTCCCTCAGTTGCAGCTTCATCTAGGGATGAACACACACACACTTTTCCCTGACCTGTTACCCAGTTTCTTGCACCTAAATCTGTCTGTGAATGCCGTGTTTATCATCTCCCGACCTCGCTCTAGTTACTCCCACATTCCTTTCACTAAGTCTGCACAAACAATTCTCAGTCATGGGAATCTGTAACTTTTCTACTTATTTTATTCTGAGTGCTCAGTAGTGCAATGAACTATTATAGTGATCTGAAATTAATTACAGTCCCCATACCATTTGCCAGCACGGGTTTTGTAAACCAAACCTTTCTAGTCCTGACAGTAAGAATTTCAGTGTGTCCTTGTGTATTTGCCCTTCAGCCAGCCAAACAGCTATCTGTCACACCCTGAGTGTGACTCATTACACTGAGACTCCATCTGCCAGGACAGACACTTGCAGGGTAGCGCAGCGCTGACTGTGACACTTGACATGAGCTCCCTTTCCTTGTCCTCTCCCAGCACCTCTGCAAACAAACTTGGAGATGCACACAGAGAGAAGAAAGTACAGTTTTATGTAACAGAAAAAAACAGGGCAATTGATTCTTTTTTTCAGTTTCCTAAAAGGTGTTGCTTTGCCCCAGGCAAAGAGACTGTACTGATCTAGCCATATACTGAATGTAGCATTTAATTTGAAACACACAAATGTGTTTGACTGGGTTTCTTTGAGGTACAGTGGTCCCTCGTTTATTGCGGGAGTTACGTTCTAAAAATAACCTGCGATAGGTGAACATTTTCACACTTTTCTGTCTTGTTTAAACACTCTCAAAGTTCACACCTTCATAGAAAAATAAGTCCAGTATTATAGAATGAAACCAAAGATCAAACCCTGTTTTCAGGTCCAGAACATGGAAATAGAGGAGCTGCGATTTCAACATTAATGAATCAATGGTACAGAAGCAAGAAGAATGAGTTGAGTAAAGTTTGACATATCCGACTGTTTTGTTTCGCTTAATGCGCCTTATAATCCGAAAAATACGGTAACTTCTACCTTCCTTTAGCATGTCCAGAAGTCCAACTTTTTGTGCGATGGTTAGCATCTTCCTCTGCCTTTTGTGTGCTACCGCAGGTGCCTTTGACGGTGCAAAACGTTTTGTCGATGTTGTTTTGTTGGGGAGAAAACTTACAAGCATACAGTACAGCACTTCAGAGTCACACTGCTAGCGATCGAAGATGTATGTTAATTTGACAAGCTGAATGCATTCTGTACTGGACAGCCAATCAGGACACAGAACACAATGCGTTGTTTTTTTGTTTTGTTTTTTGTTTTGTTTTTTAAAAAAGCAAAATTGCACAAAAAAAGTCTGCGAAACAGCGAGGCCGTGAAAGGTGAACCACGTTATAGCGAGGGACCACTGTAACAGTGTGGTAGAACAAAATGACTGAAATTCAGTCCAAAATTGTTTCAAGCATCACTGGAGAGAAGTCCAACACTGGAACATTGTACCAGTTGCACTGATCATATAAATGCACCTTCACATAAATCTTACTAGACCAGTGGTTCTTAACCTGGGTTCGATCGAACCCTAGGGGTTCGGTGAGTCGGTCTCAGGGGTTCAGCAGAGCCTCCACCGTGACATGCACGGCTCATTTTGTGCACCAATAAAAAGCATATCTATGTCTTGAATTTGAAAAAAATCATATTTTATTTTTCACTAAAGAGGGGTTCAGTGAATGCGCATATGAAACTGGTGGGGTTCGGTACCTCCAACAAGGTTAAGAACCACTGTACTAGACACACTGATGACGCCTTTCCCAAAAAAGTTGATTCTGTACATCTGGACGTCGCGTTTTCATGGGAGAAATGATAGGGTCGCCCCTACAAAACTGTGTTTCACAGACGAAGGAGTGAAGATTTTGCAGAAGGACACACCGGCCTCGTCTTCCCTTCTAGAAGTGCATGCTTAAATGAAGATGAATAAAGATGAATAAAGGTTTTGTGAAATAACTACTGAGGTCCGGTGCCGTCTCTGGATGCCTCGACGAATAAAAGAACAGGGGTAAAATTGATTTCGCAACAGTACACTTTCTTTAACTCTGCAGCAGCAAGGTAATTTATACTATATGGCGCAGTGCTTCTTTCACAGACATGACAGAGAGAAAAGGGGCTCTTTTTTCATGTCATGCCTCCCACATTTGAATATCATTTGAGGACTGATTTGGCTTTTGGCCTCAGGCTCACACTTACCACTGGCTCATGTGTGACATGCAAGCTTGACTTTTATTGTGTGTTGCTGTTTGGCTTAGTGGGTTAGTTCCTCCACTTCAGTCTGTTGAAAGCTGAAGGTTGTCAGTTCAACTACAGCTTTACATAGTTATTTTCATTCTTGTGGGCTCACACACCTAACCCATCCTTGCTATGGCCTCCCCAGTCCAGCTAGCCGGGTCCTTTTAGCCAAGGCATTAGCTCAGCAAGCAAGAGCGTCTCTGGCCTGCTAAGGGAGCCTAACTTGTTCTCGCTTCGCGAATTTTCACTCTTTGAATTTACAGTTTATAACTCCTATTCACACCAAGATGAACAATAAGAGCAGTGTTGTGGAAATGCTATGTTGCTTACCTTTCGAGACTGGGGACCACCAAGCTGGGTTCTTCTCTCGCCATTTGTTGATTCCCAAGCGAGACGGGGAACTCCGTCTGAGGGGCCTCAACCTCTCTCTGCACCCCCTCCAAGATGCTGATGGGACTTGGAACACTTGGAATCCCTTGAGATACCACTGTTTTCCATTATTATTGTTATGTACATATCTATAGCTACATGATTGTAGGGAAAATGTTAAAATTCGACCTATTTTTTTTTTCAGACAAAACATTTGTTTATACCTTCATGAGCTTGTATGTACTTGATATATTTTGTTTTGTGTTGTATTTATTTTATCTATCTATCAATCTATCATTCAAAAGGAGAACATGAAGCTGTAGTAAGACGTTTACATACAGTCATCCTGGGCATGAATGTGCCAAAGAAGGTGTCACGAGCTGTTCTTGTGTGTTCAAACAGAGCCACAAAATTTGGTAAGCTATGGCAAACAGCTGTAAAATGCTAATAATGGAGGTCAAATCGGAGAAGGACTATTTGAATGTTACTTAAGTAAATAAACTGCTGCAAAAGCAAAAATAAATGTTTTTCAACACTTCCTGAACCACAAGAAGCATTCAAAAATCTAGAATTGAGGTGTAAGACATTAAAACAAACCTCTAGTTCACAAAAAAGGATGTCCATAAAAGCTGAAAGGGCTAAACACACTGAACGCAACAACTCATTACAAACAATTTAAAAGCGTGTGACAATCTGCTGGGTGCACTGACAAAACTGAATATTTGGAAGCACAATCTAAACTTAAAAACCTGGTATTTGACAGAGAGACCTAGGTGGAAACAGAGAAGAAAGTGATGAAAATCCTCTTGAAAAAGGTATATAACTTTAGCGGGAGATCAAGATGGAAGAACTGTGGTACAAGAACAGAACGGCCATTCTCCAATTGGCAAAGTTTCTCAAAGGATCTAAAATATTCATAAATTAGGCTTTTATGGATGTACTGAGGAGAAAAAGGAAGGAGTATATGGGCTCTGAAGTACTGTTAGGACAGAAGATACATTTTTCAATAATTCACTTTAACAGCAGAAGCTTGTATACCAACTTTCACAAGATCAAACATTGCCTCGGTCAGGTCTTACACCCTTTCAATAAAGCAAAGTGAGACAGGTATGGACTTGGGTGAAGCAACTTATGAAATTATTTCCAAGAGCAGAGAAAACACAACTGAATGTGATGTTGCTGTCTTTATTGATGGTAATTTTATAAGTGTGGTGGAAGAAAACAACCTAAAAATAATGTTTATCTGTGGTATTATCTGTAGTGTGAGAGAGGAGGACAAAGGAGGACAGAACACGAGAGAAGACTGAACTAAATTTAAACAAAGAGCGAGCCATTTATTTGGGTTGAAAACATGAAAATAAAAAAGGCAAAAATGAACAATGGCGAAAACTAAAACCTAAACTGGGAAAAACTAGACTGTGATGACCACGAAAAAGAACATTTGTGACATCGAGGGAGACAAACAACCTGACAAAGAATGAATGAAAATACACAGACTAAATACACACAGGAGGTGATCAGGGGAAGTGGAAACACACGGGGAAACAGCTGACACAAATGAACATAACAACGTCACAGAGGAAGCGTAAAACTAAACACACTGAACGAAGAAACACAAAACTTTCAAAATAAAACAGGAAACATGGAGTGATGTAGAGATGAAGACACATGAAACACGCACACAAGAAATACATGACGACTAACACAGAAGGCCTAGGTGAAACAGCCTAGACTAAAACTTGAGGCAAACTAATAATAATCCTAAATCTTATCATCTTCAAAATACCACAAAATAGATCAAAACAAACTGAAAACGCTTGGTCACAGACCCAGCCTCTGACATAGTGATATCAATATTTACCTGAAATAAGCACAAACTGAAAGATGAATCAACACCATATACAGCCTCAGTATATATCCCAAAATCATCAAACCCAGTTATTATACTTCTCATTATTCAACAGTGATTGATTATATATTTACCAGGAATCAAGAGAACATCACCGACCACCTTCCAGTATTTATAGTTTATTATGGGGGTTATGGCAAAGAAAGATTTTCAAGATAAGGATCAAACTTGTAAATGGGTTAGAATTGAACAGGTAATGGAATGAAAAAGATGCCAATACATTTTTTTAAGTATTTAAATTATTGCATGATTAAAAATTGCCCAATAAAATAATTTAGTAGAAAACAAATATCACATAATAATGTCATGGATTATATAGAGAACTTATAAATTGCTGAACAAAAGAACTTGGAAATATAAGTTAACTAATATTTTGTGACACTGTAAAAACCAGTATTACAGTGAATTATTAGAAGATTGTGATGATAATATTAAAGATAGATATGCCGTATACCTCCTCCAAACCATCAACATGTCTTTTAGAAGAACTACCATTAATTAATGCTTCAATTTTAAATATGATCAACCTATCTCTATTTATCGGTTAGGTACCACAGGCCTTCAAGGTGGTAGAAAAAGTTAATTTCAATTCAATTCATAACAACAGTTGCCTCAAGACCCTACAATAATACAAACACTGATACTTAAAAAGCCATCACTGAAGCCAGCTGTCTTAGCTAATTGTTGGCCAATCTCCAACCTTCCTTTCATCTCAAACATTCTTGAAAGAGTAGATGCAAAACAGCTAACAGATCATCTGCAGAGGAGTGGGTTATTTGAAGAGCTACAGTCAGGTTTCAGAGTGAAGGTTACAAATGAGGAATATATCAAAGACATAAGAAAAAAAACTGAGGTTATTGGGTTGGCTACCATTGGGGTGACTGTAGCTCAGGAGACAGAGCAGGTCATCTGCTGATCGGAAAGTTGGTGGTTTAATCCATGGCTCCCCCAGTGTGCATGCCAAATATCCTTGGGCAAGATACTAACCCCAAATTGCTCTCTGATGCATCCATCGGAATATGAATGTGTGTGAATGTTAGGTAGAAATCACTTAGAAAGCATAGAAGAAAGTGCTTGTGTGAATGGGTGAATGTGACATGTTGTATAAAGTGCTTTGAGTGCTCCAGGAGAGTAGAAAAGTGCTATAAAAGAATCAGTCCATTTAACCAGATTCTTACTCTGGATGGCATTACCTTAACTACCAGTAACATTGTGAGGAATATTGGAGTTGTTTTTTAGACCAGGATATGTCCTTCAATGCACATATTAAAAAAATAGGACTGCTTTCTTCCATTTGCGCAATATCTCTAAAATTAGAAATACCCTGTCTCCGAATGATGCTGAAAAAGGACTAGAAAGAGAGAGCATATTTCTCCTATCCTGGCTTCTCTTCCTTTGATCCCTGTTAAATCCACAATCTAATTTAAAATCCTTCACATCACATGCAAGGTTTTAAATAATCAGTTATGTCATGTTAACTTAAAGACCTCATACTACTGTATCACCCCATTAGAGCATGTCCCTTTAAGACTAGAGGCTTACTTGTGGTTTCTAGGGTATTTAAAAGTAGTATGGGAGGCACTGTCTTTAGTTTCAAGGCCCCTCTTCTATGGAACCAGTTCCCCCTTTGGAATTCAGGAGGCAGACAGCCTCTCTACTTTTAAGAATAGCCTTGAAACTTTCCTTTTTCACAAACCAGTTTGGGCTGCATCAGGTGACCCTGAATCCTCCCTTACTTACACTGCAATACGTCTAGGCTGCTGGGGCATTCCCATGATGTACAGACTGTGTCTTCATCACTCACCTTTTTTCACTCTGCATTTTAAAAGGTATAATTAATTTCTGGTTCTCTTCCTCAGCATGTCTTTGTCCTGTCTTCCTCCCCTTACCCCCAAAGTGTGTTTCATGATAAACAGAAAGTGGTGTGATGCCAGGAGCATTTCTACTCTCTCCAGCGGCTGCTCGCCACATCTGGAGTTCCTGAGCATTAAGTGCCGCCCTTTCTATCTGCCCCGTGAGTTCACCTCAGTCATCGCCACGGCGGTCTACATCCCACCCCAAGCGGACACAGGTATGGCTTTGTCCGAATTACATGATGTGCTGAGCTCGCTTCAAAACAAGGACCCGGGCGCAGCCCTCATTGTAGCAGGAGACTTTAACAAAGCGAACCTCAGACAAGTCATGCCAAACTTTTACCAGCATGTCTCGTGTCCAACGAGAGGGGATCGGATTTTGGATCACTGCTACACGCCATACAAGCAGGGCTACAAAGCTGTCTCACACCCGGCTTTTGGGAAGTCTGACCACAACGCCATCTTCCTCATTCCCCAGTATAAACAAAGCATACGGAGGGAAGACGTGACCAAGAGGGAAGTAAAACGGTGGACTGCCCAATCAGAAGCTACGCTACAGGACGCACTCAACGACGTAGACTGGGACATGTTCAGAGCATGCGCAGTCGACATCAACGAGTTTACGGAAGTAGCAGTATGCTTCGTCAATATGCTAGCGGAGGAGATTATCCCCACTGCGAGAGTCACCACATTCCCAAACCAGAAACCGTGGATGGACAGATCGATCCGCACTGCAGTAAACGCCAGGACCGCCTCCTACAACGCGGGTCTTGCCACTGGCGATATGAGCGCCTACAAAGCGGCCTCATACGGCGTGCGGCGCGCGGTGAGAGATGCCAAACGCCGGTACCGGGAACATGTGGAGTCCCGCTTCCACCAGGGCGACGCACGGAATATGTGGCACGGACTACGCACCATTACGGACTACAAAGCCAGGGACACTGCGCCGATCAACGCCGACTCTGCATTCACCAACGAGCTGAATCGGTTCTACGCCCGTTTCGAGGTTAGCCAGGCGGCTAATGCTATCTACCGCCTGACTACCGAGGACAGTGACGTCATCAGCGAGAGACCGGTGACCAGCATCGCGGAGCATGACGTCCGAGCGGCACTGAGGAGAGTGAACACAAGTAAAGCGGCGGGGCCAGACAGCATCACCGGCCGTCTGCTGCGCTGCTGTGCTGACCAGCTAGCAGGTGTGTTCACTTACATCTTCAACGAGTCCCTGGCGAAGTCTGTGGTCCCCACATGCTTCAAAAGATCCACCATCATCCCTGTGCCCAAGAACAGCAAACCCTCATCCCTGAACGATTACCGGCCAGTTGCACTGACCTCGGTAGTAATGAAGGTGTTTGAGAGGCTGCTGAAGAACATCATCTCCTCCTCCATCCCAGACACCACAGATCCACTGCAGTTCGCCTACAGATCCAACAGATCCACAGAGGATGCCATCGCCCACGTCCTACACACCACTCTCAGCCACGTGGACAAGAAACAGGGTAACTATGTGCGAATGCTGTTTGTTGATTACAGTTCAGCGTTTAACACAATAGTGCCCTGCAGACTGTTCACAAAGCTGAGGGATCTGGGACTTAACAGCCGTCTGTGTGCATGGGTGTTGGACTTCCTCACTGGCAGAACTCAGGTGGTGAGGGTGGGCAGGTGCTTCTCCAACAGCATCACCATCAACACAGGAGCACCTCAGGGATGTGTCCTCTCGCCACTGCTCTACTCCCTCTATACTTCAGACTGTGTGGCCACCCATGGCTCCAACACCATTGTGAAGTTTGCTGACGACACAGTGGTGTTGGGTGCCATCTCCAACAACGATGAGGCGGCCTACATGGATGAAGTGAAGAATCTGGCATCGTGGTGCCAGGACAACCACCTCCAGCTGAACGTCAGCAAGACCAAGGAGCTGGTGGTGGACTTCAGAAGGGGTCAGCACAGAGACTACAAGCCCATTATCATCAATGAAGCTCCAGTGGAGAGGGTGCAGTCCTTCAAGTATCTTGGTGTCCACATCTCCTCAGACCTGACATGGGCTGCCCACATTCAGGTCCAGACCAAAAAGGCTAGGCAGCGCCTGTACCGCCTACGACAACTGAGGAAGTTCAGGGTCTCTCCAAAGATCCTCAGGATTTTCTATACAGGCGCTGTGGAGAGCATCCTCACACAGAACATGACATCGTGGTTCGGGAACAGCTGTGTGAAGGACCAAAAAGCTCTCCAGAGAGTGATCCGTACAGCAGAACGCTGCTGCAGGATTGCTCTCCCCCCGCTTCAGGACACCTACACCAGGAGATGCCGGACTAGAGCAGCGCAGATACTGAAGGACCCGTCCCATCCTGGCAACAAACTGTTCCAACTTCTGCAATCTGGTAGAAGGTTCCGCATCTTCCGGGCAAGGACAGAGAGACTCAAGAGGAGCTTCTATCCCCAAGCCATCCATGCCCTAAACACACACACCCGCCCTCTCACATCATCTATAATTGACTGAGACAGGACTCTTCCAGACACTAAACCAAGGCACAATGTACATTTCAATTCCTTTAATTTTAAATATGTTTATATTGTCTATCCTGTAAAATAGTCAGATGTCTATTCATATTAATGTACAGAATTCACCTGCTTGCTGCTACTACTGCACATTCACCCAGTGTATATACTATATGTATATATATATATATATACACCCCCCAAGTGCGATAGGAGAAGGATCGTTGAGTGCGAGAGGAACTGACCTGAAAAATAGGATCATGGCCAAGCTTGAAACCTGGATCCCCCGTAGCCGGTTACCAAGATTACGTGAAGTACCCTCAGAAGGTCTGCTAGATGATGTTAATGCAGCACTACGGGCAATACCTACAACCACGATTACCGACACTAACAAGCTGATCTACTATACGGCAACAGTGATCAGTGAGATGCTTGGCTACAAGTTGAACAGCGACAAGGGGCAGTACCCTCCATGGAGAAGGAGGCTAGAGGGCAAGATCAAAGTAGCACGGAGGGAGGTTAGCCAACTAACGGAGTTGCAGAAAGGTGCGACAAATAAGGTGCCTAAGAAATACAGCAAGCTGTCCATACCTGAGGCCTTGGAAACTGCCAAGCAAAGACTCACAGCCTTGGCCAGCCGCTTGAGGAGGTACACCAGAGAGATAGAAGGCAGGAGAATAAACCAGCTGTTCTCCACAGAACCAGCAAAGGTGTACTCTCAGTGGCAAGGGAACAATAAGAGAACAGCACCACCAAGGCTGGAGACGGAGCAATACTAGAAGAGCATATGGGAGAAGGATGCAACCCATAACGGCAATGCTCAGTGGCTAGAGGATCTGAGGGCAGACCACAGCGACCTCCCTGAACAGGGTCCAGTAACCATCACAGTGGCAGATATCCAAGAAAGGGTCTCCAGTATGAAGAATTGGACAGCACCAGGGCCCGACATGGTTCACGCCTACTGGCTGAAGAAGCTGACTGCACTCCACGAGCGTCTGGCAGCACAAATGAACCAGCTGCTAGTTAACGAGAGACACCCGGAATGGCTAACTGAAGGCCGGACGGTCCTGATCCCCAAGGACCCCAAGAAGGGACCGGTCCCCTCCAACTACCGACCAATAACCTGCCTCAGTACTACATGGAAGCTCCTGTCAGGCATCATATCGGCTAAGATGAACAGGCACATGGGTCAATACATGAGCGGGACACAGAAAGGAATTGGCAAGAATACCAGAGGCGCAAAACACCAGCTACTGGTAGACAGAACAATCAGCCGAGACTGCAAGACCAGACTGACCAACCTGTGCACTGCCTGGATTGATTACAAGAAGGCCTATGACTCAATGCCCCACAGCTGGATACTGGAATGCCTAGAATTGTACAAGATCAATGGGACCCTAAGAGCCTTCATCAGGAACTCAATGGGGATGTGGCGTACAACACTAGAGGCCAACTCCAAGCCCATAGCACAAGTCACCATCAAGTGCGGGATCTACCAAGAAGATGTTCTGTCCCCACTGCTGTTCTGCATAGGCCTGAACCCCCTCAGTGAGATCATTAACAAGACTGGCTACGGATACCGACTACGGAACGGAGCAGTTGTCAGCCACCTCCTGTACATGGATGACATCAAGCTGTATGCCAAGAGTGAACGAGACATCGATTCACTGATCCATACTACCAGGCTATACAGCAATGACATTGGAATGTCGTTCGGACTGGAGAAGTGTAGTCGGATGGTAACAAAGAGAGGGAAGGTAGTCAGAACTGAGGGGATTGAACTACCAGAAGGCAACATTGCAGACATAGAGGACAGTTACAAGTACTTGGGGATCCCGCAGGCGAATGGGAACCATGAAGAGGCCGCTAGAAAAGCTGCAACCACCAAGTACCTGCAGAGGGTCAGGCAAGTCCTGAGGAGTCAGCTGAATGGTAAGAACAAGATCCGGGCCATCAACACGTACGCCCTGCCCGTGATCAGGTACCCTGCTGGGGTAATAGGCTGGCCAAAGGAGGAGATAGAAGCCACTAACATAAAGACAAGAAAGCTCCTTACCATGCATGGAGGGTTTCACCCCAAGTCCAGCACCCTGAGGCTGTACGCTAAGCGGAAGGAAGGGGGCCGGGGACTGGTGAGTGTCAGCACCACAGTCCAGGATGAGACAACGAACATCCAAGAATACATTGGGAAGATGGCCCCAACTGACCGAGTGCTCAGTGAATACCTCAGGCAGCAGAAACCCAAGAAAGAGGAGGGAGACGAGGAACCATCATGGAAGGACAGGCCCCTGCACGGTATGTACCACCGGCAGATAGAGGAGGTGGCTGATATCCAGAAATCCTACCAGTGGCTGGACAAAGCTGGACTGAAAGACAGCACAGAGGCACTAATCATGGCAGCACAAGAACAAGCTCTGAGCACAAGATCCATAGAGGCTGGGGTCTATCACACCAGGCAAGACCCCAGGTGCAGGCTGTGTAAAGATGCCCCAGAGACAATCCAGCACATAACAGCAGGGTGCAAGATGCTAGCAGGCAAGGCATACATGGAACGCCATAACCAAGTGGCCGGCATAGTGTACAGGAACATCTGTGCCGAGTATAACCTGGAAGTCCCGAGGTCAAAATGGGAGATGCCCCCAAGGGTGATGGAGAATGACCGAGCTAAGATCCTGTGGGACTTCCAGATACAGACGGACAAAATGGTGGTGGCTAACCAACCGGACATAGTGGTGGTAGACAAACAGAAGAAGACGGCCGTAGTGATCGATGTAGCGGTTCCGAATGACAGCAATATCAGGAAGAAGGAACACGAGAAGCTGGAGAAATACCAAGGGCTCAGAGAAGAGCTCGAGAGGATGTGGAGGGTGAAGGTAACGGTGGTCCCCGTGGTAATCGGAGCACTAGGTGCGGTGACTCCCAAGCTAGGCGAGTGGCTCCAGCAGATCCCGGGAACAACATCGGAGATCTCTGTCCAGAAGAGCGCAGTCCTGGGAACAGCTAAGATACTGCGCAGGACCCTCAAGCTCCCAGGCCTCTGGTAGAGGACCCGAGCTTGAAGGATAAACCGCCCGCAGGGGCGTGCTGGGTGTTTATGTATATATATATATATATATATATATATATATATATATATATATATATATAATGTTCTTCCTCTACACCCCCCCCCCAATTTTTGCACATGTCGAGGAGCGTGTCAGGCTACATTTCACTGTGTGTTATACTTATATAACTATGCATGTGACAAATAAAGAACCTTGAACCTTGAACCTTGAAATGGTCGCGGCAGATGGCTGCCACTCCCTGAGCCTGGCTCTGTTGGAGGTTATTTTCTGTTAAAAAGGATTCTTTTTCCTTCCCACTGTGGCCAAAGTGCTTGCTCATAAGGGGTAATCTGATTATTGGGGTTTTCCCTGTTTTCTATTATTGCATTGTATTGTATATTTAATAATTTTCGTCCTATCTCCAATCTACCATTTCTCTCAAAAATCCTTGAAAAAATAGTTGCTTCACAAGTCCATCTTCACCTAACTGATAATAACCTTTACGAACAGTTCCAGTCTGGCTTTCGTCCTCTACATAGCACTGAAACTGCTCTTATAAAAATAACAAACGACCTTCTTATAGCAGCTGATTCTGGTCTCCTCTCCATCCTTATCCTTCTTGATCTGAGTGCAGCTTTTGACACCATCTCTCATCCCATTCTCCTTAGCAGATTAGCTTCTATTGGTCTCTCTCACACTCCACTAGCCTGGTTTAAATCATACCTATCTGACCGCACTCAGTTCATTCAATTAAAATCCTTCACTTCTCAGCTTTCTCCTTTATCCACTGGGGTGCCCCAGGGATCTGTCCTCGGGCCCCTTCTTTTCATCATCTACCTTCTTCCACTCGGACATATTTTTCGTAAATATAATATTCAGTTCCACTGCTACGCCGATGACACCCAGCTCTATCTCTCTACCAAACCTGACTCTACTCTTCCTCCACCCTCCCTCATCCTCTGTCTAGCTGAACTTAATTCTTGGTTCTCCTCCAACTTTCTTAAACTCAACAGCAATAAATCGGAACTTCTTCTGGTTGGCACTAAACGACTGCTATCCAGAATTAACAATTTCTCTCTCACCATCAATAACTCGCTGGTCCCTATCTCTCCCTCTGTGAAAAGCTTGGGTGTCATTCTCGATAGCACATTATCCTTTAACTCACATATCAATAATATTACACGTGCAGCATATTTCCAACTCCGTAACATTAATCGCCTCCGCCCCTTCCTCACACCTCACGCCACTGCCATTCTCATCCATAATCTTGTTATCTCTAGAATTGACTACTGCAACTCATTATTATTTGGCCTCACACAAAAATCTATCAACAAGCTCCAACGTGTCCAGAACTCTGCTGCCCGTATTATTACTAGGACTTCTTCTACCCACCACATCTCCCCAATCCTGAAGCAACTTCACTGGCTCCCGGTCAAATTTCGCATCCATTTTAAAATAATTCTGTATACATTCAAGGCTATTCATTCTCTCTCTCCACCATACCTCTCTGACTTATTACAGATGAAGCTCCCATCCCGCTGCCTCAGATCTTCATCTTCTCTTTCTCTCTCTGTTCCCTCTGCTCGTCTGATCACAATGGGAGGGAGGGCCTTTAGCTGCTCTGCCCCTCGACTTTGGAATTCCCTACCCCCGGACCTCAGAAATATTAGTTCATTCTCTCTTTTTAAGTCCACCCTCAAAACTCATCTGTTTAAAATTGCCTATTCTTAAATTTCTGTATGTTTTTAACTTTTATCTTCTATTTTTACCATTGTGTATATTTCCAGTTTTTATCTGTTGTACAGTGTCCTTGGGTGCTTTGAAAGGCGCTATTTAAATAAAATGTAGTATTATTATTATTATTATTATTATTATTATTATTATATTATTGTAGTAGCCTTACTTACAGTCCCTTGAGGCAACTGTTTAGATTAAGCACTATATAAATAGAATAGAATAGAATAGAATAGAATAGAATTGAATTGAATTGGTGGTACAACAGGGGTGCAAGGGTGCAGGTAGCACTTTGAGTCCCTGACCTTAGGCCTGTTGGTGTTTGCTCTGGGTGAGGGACTGGTGAAGTGCCACAATCTACAAAACAATTCCCTTTTTAGGTCTTGCCTTGTCGTTCTTGTTGCCACTTGTGTGTAACCTGTCTCCTCAGAGTGAACTAAAATATGAAGACTTAGCTGAATCAACACCACAGCACAGTCAGCATTTTTCATGATTCTCTCTCTCTCCTTATCTTATCTTCTCAGCACTCTGTGGAGGCTGTGAATGCTGGAGTGAATCCTGTTGGTGATACCTCCTACAACTCAAGCCACTGGGATCTGGGTAGTTCCTTCTTTTTTGCTGGAACTGTCATCACCACTATAGGTAATAAAAATTTGGAAAGACTGAACTGAACATACTGAACATTTTAATATGGTCCAATGTAGGGAATGCATAGTTCATTGTATTACCTTTAACCTCTGAATATACACCAGAGTTTATCCTTCAATAGATTCTTCAGTACTGTGCCTGTATAACTGCATGTAAGCATATGGAAGCCATGGGCAATATAGAGGTTTTTGACTCTTTACATAAAAAAGTAAACAGAAATAACTCTCCACTTAAGGAAGTTGGATGCAGTGTACGTGTAACCCACCACATATAAGGATAAATTCCATACAAAATCAGCATTTTCATTCCTGGATACAAATGCCAGTCAGTCAAGAAAGGCATGAAAACTATGAATGAACACATATGGAATTATGTAGTAAACAAAATAGTGTGAAATAACTCAACTCAAAACATGTTTTATATTTTACATTCTTCAAAATAGCAACCCTTTGCTTTGATTACTGCCTTGCACACTCTTGGCATTGTCTCGATGAGCTTCATGAGGTCGTCACCTGAAATGGTTTTCCAACAGTCTTGAAGGAGTTCCCAGAGATGCTGAGCACATGTTGGTCCTTTTGCCTTCACTCTGCTGTCCATCTCATCCCAAACCATCTCGATGAGTTTAGGTCAGGTGACTGTAGAGGCCAGGCCATCTGGCGCATTTATCATTTCTTTCTTTGCTACATAATTCCATATATCTTGCTATATATGTTTGATGTCTTCAGTATCTACAATGTAGAAAGTAGTAAAAAAAGAAAACCATTAAATGATTAAATGAGAAGGTGTGCCCAAACTTTTGACTGGTAGTGTATATTCACTATCCCTGCCCTCACACGCTTAAACCATCTCAGGCTTTCTTTCTAACATTATCTTCCAAACACTCAACCTGAGTCGTCCCTCTGATGTACTCATTTCTAATCTTCTTCATCCATTCTGGTGACTCCCGATGAAAACCTCACCATCTTCAGCTCCATTTCCTGCTCGGTCTCCTGTCTTTTTGTCAGTGCTAGTCGCCAAATCGCACTATAGCAGGCCTCACTACCATCTCGTTCACCTTTTCACCAGTTTCCCTCTCTTTCACACACATATCTTCTGTCTTGCTTCTACAAAATTTCATTCCTCCATCTATTCGTGCTCTCATCCACCTGCTTCCTACTCTCATTAGAGATCACACTGACCTTATCTGTCAGTCTGTTAGTCGCTAATGCAAACAAGAAAGAGCCCAGAGCTGATCTCTGATGTAATCCCACTTCCACCTTGACCCTATCTGTAGTAAACAACTCACCACTGTCTCTCTGTCCTCATACATGTCTTGCACCATTCTCAAATACTTCTTTACCACTCCAGACTTCCTAATGCAGTTTCTCTCTTGGCAACCTATCATATGCTTTCTTTAGATCCACAAATACACACTTTGGCTCCTTCTGACCTTCTCTGTACTTCTTCATCAACAATCTCAAAGCACACATTGCATATTTAGTTGGTATGGTCCTTTGTCTTCAGCACAGCATTTTGGGTTTATTCATGACTTTTGATTCACTTCTTTGAATTTAAGTTCAATCTTTGTATTAGTAGGTCTTGAGTTTATTATTTCTAGTTCCTGGCTCTTGTTTTATTACAGCTCACTTTCGTATCCAGGCAGTCAGAGTCAGAGAGACTTTATTTATCCCCAAGGGGCAATTAAGTCTGTTCCTAGTCTCCTCTCTGTGTCTTTTCATGTTGTAGTCTGTGTAGTCTCCGTGTTTTGCTATGCTTTTGTCTCCCCGGTCAGTCATATGTGCATGTTTGTTTAGCTCCAGTATCTGTGTCAAGTTCACGTGTTTCAGTCTTGGACTCAGTTTGTGGGTGTGGTTCCATCCTCTTTTATTTTGATAGTATCCCGTCTCATTTGTGTCATATTCAGTTTTGCTTCCCCTGTCTTGTTAGTCGGATACCAATCAGCTATGTTCCCAATCACCCTAATTACCTGGTGTGTATGCTGTCTGAATCTCCGTTTGTTGCCCTGTGGAGTTGAAGGTTGGATTTCCTTGTTTTGTACTTTGTTTTAGTTTAATAAAACCACCTGTTGTTTAACCCTGGTGTTTTCAAGTCCTGTATTTGGGTCCTACTGCTGCCTGCTACACAGCCTCCTTGGTAGTAGTGCTCTTTCTCAGCATGAAGTCATACTACTGCTCACTGATCGTCACCTGTCTTCTTAACCTAGCTCAATACAATACAATCACATGCTGCTCCATTCCTCAGGTATCCTCTCAGTCCATTATCTGGTCGAACTCACTCTTCATTCTCCTCATAGATGCCTCACCGTTAAGTTAACTCCATACTAAACTTACCCCTTCACTTCTGATTCAATAACTTTCCTCCGTTTGTCTTCTGTGCTCTTATTTTTTTCATTCATCAGTTCTTCAAAGTAGTCCTTCACACTTAGTGTCCACCTTAACATACAGCTCACTATAATGCATTTCCTTTGCCACTGCCACCTCTTTTCCTGTACACCTTGCCTCCCAGTGCTTTTGTGTACTTCATCTGACTGTCTCACATTTTCTTTGAATACACTCCTGAATTTCTTCATTGCACTACCAGGTCTCCTTGTCCACGTTCCTCTGTCAGTGGATACATCAAACACCATGCTAGTAGTTTCCTTAAGCCCTACAGCTGTACTTTCCCAGTCTTCTGGCAACTCTTCCCTGACACCACGTTGCAGTCTCTTATCACTTCCAAATTGTACCTTCTGCATTAGATGTAGTGTGCGTGTTTACAGCTACCTCCATCTTGTATGTCACTGCTTGTCACTCACTCTTTTCAAAGTATGTGTTGACCACAGTCATTTCCATCATTTTCACAAAATCCACTGCCATCTGCATTTCTCTCCTTAACACCATATCTACACAACACTTTCTCATCACCTCTCTTCCCTTCATCTACATGTCCTTTGTTGTCTGCTCTAATCACTGCTCTCTCCCCCGGGAAGACTCTCCCACTTCATCCAACTTACCGAGTGTTACACTATAAGCTGGATTCATGTATTCACACGTACAGTAGACTGGAGGATCTAGGGGTTTAAACAGTCTTTAGTAAACCACCCCAATGCCTGCTATGAACTTTACATACAAAGTAGAATGTCTCACTAACTTCTTTTCTAACTGCTTAACTGCTTTTTTCCTGCATATTGTAGATCTATATAGCCCCCTCTATCTCCATTTTTCCCTCTAGGATATGGTAACATTGCTCCAAGCACAGAGGGAGGGAAGATTTTCTGCATTCTGTATGCAATATTTGGGATCCCGCTGTTTGGATTCCTCCTCGCAGGTGTTGGGGACCAGCTAGGTACCATATTTGTCAAAAGCATTGCCAAAGTGGAGAAAATGTTTCGGGTGAGTCACAGTGGTCCTGTTGTGTTATGTAACTTATTGCCTTTTAAAATGAAATGGCCGTCAGTAAGATGTTTTTCATGTGGGGTCCTTGGTTTAACATAAAAAACTGAAATATATATATATATATATATATATATATATGAAAATGAAACACACTGGGTAGAATTTGTTCAAATGCTACTTATTTATGTTCAGTTTAAATACACAGCTGCTGTGTATTTTTAAGGGTTGTAATTCTCCAGAGATGCATGTACCCAAAGCAGGCGTGTGAGTCAGTCACAGGTAAATTTAAAGTGAGCTGTTTATTATCAGATTAGTAGTTGAATCCAAAAAAGTAACGTTAAGTCAAACACTGAAAACCAGGAACTAATAATAATCTACACTGCAGAATAAGAAGGGATGAGAACAGGTACAAAGCCGGGAGCAGGAACACAGTAAAAATAAGGATAAACAACAGCTGATCAGACAAAGATAAAAGGGAAGACTGCAACTATAAATACACAAAAGGGTGGTTAAGGCAGAGTGGTGACACCTGGTGTGAAATGCACTTCACACACGTACACACACGCACAGTTGTTTGTCGCCAGATGCCACGTTTATTTCTAGTTTTCATTTGTTATGACCGTCCACAGTCTGACAGCTCCGGTCTCAGCTGATTTCCAGCTCTGCCTCCGCTCCTCTCCCGTCTCACTATAAAAGGGGAAGGAAACCATCATCAGTCCAAACGCCATCAGCTGTTCTCACCTGCGTCTCCAGCACCGCCCAGTTGAGCTCACTGCACCACTCCTCCCCTGCAGCCGCGCCCGGGACCACACCTCCGCCGCACCTGGGAACACAGCTTAAACTCATGAGGGAAAACAATACTAGCAAAATTAAAACTGAAAACATAAATAAAATAAATAAAACACGAAATAACCAAACAACGGGAAATCCTTGATGAAGACTTGACATAAAAGGATGGAACACTAAGGGAAAATATAATATACAAAACTAGGGAACAAGAACAGAATTGATACAGTAAGAGAAAAATATACATTAATATAATCCAAAGAAAACCAAGAATCGCAGGTTTACATAAAGAAAACTAGACCAGAAATCCCACAAAACTCAATTAAAATAACTGGGTAACAGACCAAGACCCTAACATATAAATTGTCTAAACTAAAAAAGTTGAAACCTTGTTGTTTTATGCAATAATGTGTTGGTTTGGCGGTTTACAAAATCATTTCAACTTATTCTTATTAAGATACTTTAATTTATTCCATGTAGAATAGATTCACAAAAACGGGCAGACTCAAATGCAGGATATATCTGTCCATGAAACAATTTAAGGTTTTTGACAAAGTTCAAAGATGGACAGAAATATGTTGAGAGGTAAGTTAGGAAGTTTCCTGAGACGCAGTCATTGGAGGACTTGAATGGGAGATGGCTGGCTGGCAGAAGTGAAGAATATAAGCCACACAAATGCACGGGAAGACTATGACTATTCACGGACTATGCACGGGAAACCAAAAGGTGAACGAGGAATCTCGATGAGCAGGGGTGATGCTGCCACAAAAGTAGCATCACCCCTTTCATCGAGATTGCCTTTTCCCACGCTGAGGTGATCGTCCGAGAAGCATCTTAATCTAAGGTGGGAAGAGATGAGGAACAAAATCCTCTGTCAGATCACAGTCACACTTAGAGCCCTGCTGAAAATGAGACTGGTTTAATAACTTATACTCCTGATAGAATGTGTATGTCTCTCTTTCTCCCTCTCCTCTCCTGCTTTTACCTCTCAGAATAAACAAAACCAAATCAGTCAGACTAAAATCCGTGTGGCATCCACGCTGCTCTTTATCCTGGCTGGCTGCATCTTGTTTGTCACCATCCCAGCTGTGATTTTCAAGCACATTGAGGGCTGGACAGCTCTGGAGTCAACCTATTTTGTCGTCATTACTCTGACAACAGTTGGAATAGGTGACTATGTGGCAGGTAAGTCCTTGTCATTCACACTCTGTTATTCACACAGAACACCACACCCAACAATTAGGTTGTTTTGGATAAATCTAAAGCAGGTAATCCACTAACAATATCTCATAATCAAGCACAGACAAGATCTTACAACTTGTGAATGAGAAACAAGATTTGTTTCTATATGAAAATCTGATGAAAAGTTTCTTGTAGGGTGTTCCTCTTGGATTTTAAAAGTGAGTCTATCATCCAACAAGGGTCCTGAGTATTTTTAACACTCAGCAGAGTTTAACATAACACATAACATAACACATCAAAAGCACTCTAGGCCAGAACAACTTTAGAACCAGTGGAATAAAAAAAGAATAAAGAAATATATAGTGTCATCTACAAATGTACATTGTGCTTTTGGGTAGCATAGTATTGTTTATATTCAGAGTGTATAAATGCACTTGACATGTGTCTGTGAAGGTTCTCAGTCATCCAGGTCATCGTAGTCAAAGGAGCTTGCAAAGAAAAGCGTCTGGACTTCTTTGAGTTGCTTGAAGACGTTTCACCTCTCATCTGAGAAGATTCTTCAGAACTGAAGAAGCTTCTCAGATGAGAGCTCCTTTGACTACGATAACCTGGATGACTGAGAACCTTCACAGACAGAAAGAGCTATGGTGAGGATGCTCTTCATGGATTACGGCTCAGTGTTCAATACTATAATACAAGACATCCTCACCACCAAACTGGACCACTTCCACATCCCCCATGCCACCTGCACCTGGATCAAAGATTTCCTCAGCTACTGCCAGAGCCATACTGTGCTTGGCCTGCCAGTACCTGTCAGCTGCCTCCTGGAATGGCACAGTTAGCCTGTGGACTCACGCTTTAGCTTGACAGCTCCCTTCAACTCCACTGTCCACCATCTGGTTCCTCCCTCCAGGAATGCTGTTGAAGCACTCCTGGAGACTGGAATCGAAGATCTCGTGGACCAAAGCCTCTGCCAGATGCTCTCAGTACACCTTCACTTGGTGTACTTCGTGGTGATCAAGCAATAGCTCAGCTCCTCTCTTCACCTAGTTTTCCAAGTACTTTGGGAAGCCTGAAGTACTGTAATGAGTAACTGAGTCACTGCTTTGGTGTTTTTATATGTAGATTGCTTTACAACCACAATTTTTAGTAACAGTATGTAAATTGTCTTCTGCACATTGGTAATTCAACATATTTTATAACTGTCAGATAGCATTGTCTTTATTCTGTGCAAAGACTAAAATCAGCCCTGGACTGAAATGTCAATTCTCCATTAAGGACAGGTTTACCTGTAATGGATGAAGGCCTCGGTCCTGTTGTGACATTTCCTAATAAAGAAAAAAACAACACCTGCTCCTATAACAAATACTTATGCCAGTTATGTTTTTGTCTGTGCTTGTGGACCCAAAACAGATAAAACAAAATACATGAATTCCCCCCTTTCAATCCCTGAAAGGTTCGGGAGAGGACACCTGCAGGCAGTTACAAGTTTGTTTGTTTTTTCCTGATCAGGTGGAGACCGGAGAATTGAGTACCGGGAGTGGTACAGACCGCTAGTGTGGTTCTGGATCTTGGGTGGCCTGGCTTATTTTGCTGCAGTGTTGAACATGATCAGTGACTGGCTGAGGGTGCTGTCCAAAAAGACAAAAGAAGAGGTACGTTTTCACATTAAACCTCTAATCTGGGTGCCACCAAATTGCCATAATTTTACTATACAGCTGTTTATTCTGTCATATACATTAAGTTGTATTTAGTCAGATTTTGCCTGCCAAAGTTATTCATCCTTACAGTTCAACCTATTTCTGACTGGTGACATATTCCAGTGAGAATCCCTTCTGTTTTGAATTAACATCTAATCTAATTTGTCTCATGTTCCAAGTACTCAGAGAAGTATGTTTCTGATTACCATGTGATAAGAAAACAGACATTCTGTTTTCAGGGGCTCTGCAGGTGGGGTGCACACAATAAGGTAAAGGGAACCTAGTGCAGTATATTTACTAAACCTTATATCTGACAATATTCTTTTCCTGAGGTTGGAGAGATCAAAGCTCATGCAGCTGAGTGGAAAGCAAATGTTCGAGCTGAGTTCAGAGAGACACGCCGGCGCATGAGCATAGAAGTCCACGACAAGTTACAGCGAGCTGCAACCATCCGAAGCATGGAGAGACGGCAGCTAGGCCTGGACCAGCGTGCTGTGTCCCTGGACATGCTTTCCCCAGAACGGCGTGCCATCTTCAACAGTCTGGATGCCAACAACTATAAGACTTCTTCCCAGGAAAGTATCGACACTAAGCTAAACAACCTTCGACTGCGAGAGGCCGAACAGTGTGACCGACGCTCCAGCTCCCAAACCATGTCTGAGGACAACATTTTTAATCGCCTTGGCTCCGTCACCAAGCTAGCCAAGCGTAACAGGAATAGAGACCTAAAGAAAAACATCCCAGATGAAACTCGCCGGCCTCATAGTGAAGCGTACGGTTACAGCATACCTGCTTTTGACTGCAGCATACCTACGACAGATGAAGGAAGAAGAAAAGACGAAGGAGAGGATGAAAACGAAGACAAGGAATGCAACACCAGTTTGTCGGATTTTCCACTGTTTGTGGAAGCTTGCAAGCTGCAAAATGGGCTTATACAGGAGCACACCAAAGAGAACGAGGATGACAAAACCCATGATACAGATCTCCATATTAAGATAGACTCTGCATGATCCTACAGATGAGTTTTTAAATACCACCATTAGTGCCTCTCCCTTATTCCTGTGTGTGCTTGAGCAAGGACAGAACCTTTCCTTTTTGATATATACAGTAATGGTCACATATTCAATGGGCTCTATGGATCTGAGGCATAGATGTTACTTTCTATAAATCAAGACCTGGAAGGGTTTCTGTCATTGTTCTTTGACAAATGATTGTTAAGTTATAGTAAAAGTTGTCAGCTATGTCCATTGTTTTTCTCAATTGTACTGTACTCAGCTATAATCTATAAAGATACACACGTATCCCATGGAGAGATTTCAATTGTCCAAGTGGGAAAGGGAATTTTCTGTTTTGTCATAGTATACAGTACATGTCATATACAACCACAAGTTGTTAGTCAGCACTGTTTCTTCTGTACACTGCACTTTCACTTGAATTTGAAATGAAATATAAACAAACATATAAAGTTTTGGCATGGGCGGAGCTACAAGAAACTGTTCTGACCATCTACACGGGGCCCCGCTTTTAGAAATGATCCAGAAACATTTAGACATGGCAGCAATTACCAATGTGTCCAACCATGCAGATGATGTGGTTTGTAAAGAACCAGCGAAATTGTAAAAAATAAGCTGATGCAGATCACTCTCCAGATTCAAAAGTGTTAGCATTAAAAAATTAGACTTAAAAACAGAACTGGCACTGTTAGATGTGTGATGAAAGTTTGGATGTCAGTGACAGAATTGGAGGTGTCTTAAATGAGGTCTTATGTGTACACACAGACGTACAACTTTGTTGTGACTTCATCCGTGTCTCAAGCATAATAAATATGAAAACAGAAAAAAAAATGCTGTGTGGAACATTAAAACATAAAGGCCTGACTTTCTTATGATGTGTTAGTTGTCATGTTGCCTACTAAAAATTGATTCTTAAAATGTGCATTGAAATGTGACTAAAAACATGCCACATGTTGTCTGTGCATGATCCCCAACCTTAGCCATTGTCTCTGTACAATGTCTGACCTCTTTTAACACTATCTCAGGGCCTGATATTGTCTCCTAAGTATTGAATGAGGGGTCAGTAACTATACCTGTTCTCAATGAAAGAATGAAAATAGAATGGAAGAAGAGCCATAATGAAAGAGGAATGTCTATTGCATATTCTCCATGAAACATGGTTTGAGACGATGGGTTTGAGAGTATAAAAGGGACTTGCTGTTACTGTCAGTGTGCATCGTGCCCTTGTTATTGTACCTTAAACGAACATATTTAGGAGGTGTAGATTGTCTGTGGCAGTGACATTACAGATCTTGATTTGACTTGGGTTTACCCCTTCGCCTGCAGTCTGGAAAATTCAAATGGATGGACGTCAGTGGAACACGGATCCACCAGGACTGACACCTGATAGGCTGTGACACCTGTCAAACGAGTAAATGTGGTCCAAAACATACAATTCTAGCCTTAATACCTTTTTGATGGATTTTAACAGGAGGAAGGATTTTAGCTCTGGAGAATCAATCTTGATGTGAAAAACATGGGATTGGACAGTTTGGGACATTATCAATGAAATTCTATGCAGTTGGAGATTTCTGTGCAGCCAGCATCTGATGGCCATTGCCAGTACTCCATCTTCATGAACTTGTGCATCGGCTGCAGCTTCAGCCATCGTATTGGCTGTTTGAGCAGATAATTTCCCCCAAAATAAAATAGTCTCGTACTCACTGTGTACCTTTTAAGGGGGGAAAAAGAAAACGTGCTTAAATCATACTGTGATATTATGATGCTCATACTGTTTTAAACACCGCTCCTAGCCTCATGTTAATGTAGTCACTATCTGTGTATGCACTCTTGTCTTATCTTACTGTTCACATTATTAAGTGAAGCTCTAGGCTAGTGTCAATGCAAGAAGGTGTGTTTTAAAATGCTTCCAAGTGATACAAAAATGCAAAGCTTACAAAGAAAACCAAGACATGGAACAAGGCATGCTGTATTACAGATTATTATAATGTATATGATGTTGACTGTATACGACCACTTGCTTCAAAGGATGGCGTTTTTAACTGCCTGTGTTAATAAGATGCACAAGCTATGTACTTAGACACTGCTCACAGTATCTCCTGTGCAACCATTACATTAAAGGTAGTGATTGCCTTTTGGAATTAAAGATCACTAAATGAGTGCTATTTATGATTTTGCAAATGTCAAGATTCAATTTGTCCTGGTTTTAGTTTTAGTTATTGTTTCCTGTGTCTGTTTCTGAAAAATATCCACCACAGACCTGCATCACTTTCAGATACACTTCCTGACTCTTTGGTTACAAAGGGTAGCTACTTGCATTCAGATAAACAAGGAGAAATTGGGGCATGTTGGATCAGTTTCTGCTGTTCTTAACAAAGATATAATGTATGTTTAACATGACATGCAATACCCCAGGTGTATCAAAGCCAGCTGTGACCGGAGCATGAACCTGAAACTAATCACACAGACTTTATTAATTTTGTGTGTGTGTGTGTGTGTGTGTGTGTGTGTGTGTGTGTGTGTGTGTGTGTGTGTGTGTGTGTGTGTGTGTGTGTGTGTGTGTGTGTGTGAGTGAGTGAGTGAGAGAGAGAGAGAGCTTTCACCTATCCAAATCATTTAATTCAGGTCTTCCAATGGCCCCTTTCACAGCCACAGGTGTATAAAATCAAGCACCTAGGCTTGTTAGGCATGTAAAATCAGAGCGGGGTTAGTGGATGCTGATCTGCATAGTGCCACGGAATCATACCTTCAAACTAGAGCTAGGCATCTTGTCTGGTGTAGTCCAGGAATCATGTTTCCAGGGTTTAAAATTTTAGGGTCAAGTGCTGTAAACAAAAGCACTGCAGGTAGGTGGTGTGTCCAGAGGGTATAGGCTATATAAAAGAAAAAGGATAAAAACAACAAGAAGATTCTTACATCAACTTTTATTTTGTTAACTATTTCTCTTTAATCATCCACAGATCTGGTCAGGTTTGCTTTGACAACATGTGCACCCCTTTGTCCTCTCAGACCTGCTACAAAGGTTTGAGGTTTAGGCACTTGGCTTGCACCATCTCTCTTGCTTTGACAGGCAGCATTCTTAGGAAGCCAGGTCTGAGTGACATTTTCCCGCCTCATGTGACTCAGGTCAGTCTGTACTGAAACGGTAACTCTGGTCTGAAGATTGGCCTAGAGATATGAAGCATGGAAATGAAAGGTCAGTAAATAAAGTCGTGCATTGAGACAAACAAAACAGAACCCAACTCTTGAAACCACTGTAATACGGTAAGGTCCAGTTAACTTTGTTAGTTACATCTTGCTAGTACCAGGTTAGAGTTTGCCTTTCATAACTCCCTCAGTTCTTGTAGCATATACTCAACAAGGTGATGGAAACAATCCTTTTAGGATTTTGGTCCAATAGCATCACATAGCTGCTACATGTTCATTGGCTTCCACATACATGATGAAAATCCCGTTCGAAATCCTATCCTATATAATCCACTATAAAAGTTCTTAAAAGTACTCTGTTGGACTGCGATGGTGACTGTGAAGCCCATTTCAGTGCTACAATGACAACTCATTGTCATGTTCATAAAATCCTTTTGAGATGATTTAAGCTTTGTAACAGGATGTGTTAAGCCATCTGAAGGTGGTTACACTGTGGCTATAAAGGGATGGGAAAAGTCAACAATACTACCCAGGCATTTAAAAAAATGCTTGGTTGCTACTAATGGACTTCAAAGTATGCATAGATAATATCCCTCATGCCATTATACCACCACCAGGAGCAACCTGGGCTGCTGATCCAAGGCAAGATGGATCAGGGTTTCCAGAACCACAATCTTTACTGTCAGTGTGCTTTCGAACAACGAAAACTGTATGCAAACCCGTTCAGTACAAGTAAAAAAAAAGGGCAATGTTAAGAAAAAGAAGTATATCTGTACAATAAATTTTAAACAAAGAAAAAAAATATATAGTATGTACAAGACTGTATCAGAATGAACAAGTGAGAATACACACAGTGATTCAGTCCTTAGAATATTGCACGGTTCCTTGGAAATATTGCACAGTTAAAAGAAGAAGAAGAATATTGCACAGCTAAAAAGAAAAAAGAAAAGAAAATATTGCACAGTTGAAGGTTGTGTTTTTGCATTGATTTATCTCCCTGCATTTATTAATGCAACAGCCCTGGTGTATGTGCTTTTTCTCAGTCTGTTTGTTTGGCCTTAAATGTCCTGTTCATGGTGTTTACACCACATTTTTACACTACATTCAAATGTTGTGGCAAAAATCTAGACTCATCAGACCAGGCTATTTTCTATCGTGTCTGTTTTATTCTATTCTATCCGATAATTTTTTTGAGCACATACATACTGTACCAGATTCAAAGTGTGATGTGTTCAAAGAGACCTTTCTGCATTCATTAGATGTAATAAGTGGTTATTAGAGTTCCTGTCCAGCCCAAAGATATTAGGCCATTCTCCTCTGATAACTAATATCAACAAAGTATTTTCTCCCAGAGAACTGCAGCTCACTGGATATAGGCTCAGAACACAGACAGCACAATGTTCATTTAGAGAAGGGTTGTTAATGACAAAAGCTGTACAGGTAAAGATGAACCTGAGGCTGCTGTGGGACGCCTTGTTCCAAGAAATTAACATATTCATTCTTAATAAAAGCAGCAAAGTTACACATCGACACACAAACATACACACAAAGACTTTAAGCACTTAAAATACTTACTATAAACTTACTGCATTTATAGTAAGTATAAATGTACAGTAAACTAATATCTGCTAAAACTTGTAAATGTGACCATTTCTGCATGTCATTGGGGTGCTATGAGGTCTATGAAGTTCTATTATAAAGTACACAAGAAAATTATATAAGAAAAAAAAACACTATAGCACATACAGTAATTGAAAAGATAATCCAAGCACAATCAGAAGGGACACTTATGAAGGAAAATGTAACTTCTGATAAAACCACATCAAATTGTAAAACTGTAAAACATGGAGACAGAAAGAAAGAGCATCAGGACACATCAAACAAAAAGCTACTATAACTGTGAGCGTCGGATGGCCACCCTGCATATGCGCGTTTGTTTTCGTTCATGACACTTACTTCCATGCCCTGCCTAGAGCCGTCCAGTTGGATTGCACAGATTTGCCACTTCCAGAAATGTTTAGCCCATTTACTCCCTTTTTATGGGCCAGAAAGAAGGTAGTCAGAATTGACCGTGGCTGACAGAGAATTCCAGGGTCTCCTGAGGGTCTTCGTCACCATCAGGTGGGCTCCTGAGGTTCTCCATCTCCATTGTCTGCCTCCAATGCCTTTCACAAACGTGAGACTAATCTAACCTGTAGACTCACTGAGTGGGATAAACAATGCCGAGTCTAGGCCATGATCCGCTGCTTACTTTATGGCTTTTTCCACCCCGAGTTGTGGCTTTCTTATGGAAAGTGATTAAACGGGCTGAACCTGTCTGGAAGTGACAAATCTGTGCAATCCACTGGACAGCTCCAGGCAGGGTGGCCTCTCAACTGTTCCAATACTACTATTCTGTTCTGTGACTTTTGATATTCTGCTACTGCTGATAAGTCTTTTCACATTCATGAATCATTCAAAAACAGAACAGTTTACATTGTACATTTTAAATGAATGACAAAAACCTCTCTGAAAAAGGTTACAAGCAACCCAAGTTTAATATATTACCTAACGCTGTTTGTAGAAAATGTCATACTTTTAAGTTATAACACCGTTAAGTATTACTATAGGTTTCAACACTTAGCACACATCAGACTACAAAGTGAGAAAAATAAATGAACGTGTCTCACCAATTTGAGAGCTTTTCGTCTAAGCTCCCACTCATTCCACTCATATGACTTGACAATGTTTTTCTCCACAGGGTGAATTTCAGTCTGAGTGCCACACTCACATTTTATACCTGGCTTCACCGGTAAACCCTTTCTTGGCTGGGTCTGCCAAACCAAAAGTCGAAATCAGTTACTACCAACAGATTGTCCAAACATAAAGTTTTAAAAGCTCCTGTGAATTTCATTAAATGTTTTTGAAGTGTGTGTTGTGGCTATTAGAAAGTTACCTGTGAGAGTCTGCTCACATCAGAGTATGGACTAATACAGGAAAACTGTTGGTGGAGTTTGAGGAGCTGAATGAGTTCAGGGGAGTATTTGGCTTTTTCTGCAACCTCTGCAACAAAGCTGTCTGGACTAAGGGCAAACTTCATGGCAGCTTCTTTGGAGGTAAAAACATAGAGCTTCTCCTTGTGTTTCAGGGCTCCAATGTATGGATTACCTGCAAGAGATAAACATTAATATAATATTGGTCTACAGCCTCCCTTTGATCTACTCTATGTTCATTTAATTTGAAGTTAATGAAACAATCTTCCCCCTGATCCACCCATCAGAGAAGGAGACTGAATGTTAGACAAGGTGCTTAAGTATAGAAAAAAGTGCTTCTATGAAGTCTTATGTGATGAAGTGCTTTGAGTGCCCAGTTAACTAACCGATTAATGTATCTAATTACACAGGTGAGAAGTTTCACTAAGATAAACACTCATATTAGCCTTATCATCAAAGACTTGTATTGGCTAACACTGTACTTAAAAACTATTGGTAATCCCCACCATTTATGCTTTCCAATAACATCATAGTGGCAACAATCACAGCCATGCCTGCTTACTTGATGGACAGCTTTACTCAAGTTGTCTGCTGCTAATCTTAGTATATCACCTTTATGATTCATTTTAATACTCTGGTTCAGAAATTCAGGGCTGTGAAAGAGACAGTCCAGCTGCAAAAACAGGTACATGTCCTGTAAATCAGTGTCAACCTAATACTGCAGTATTTATTTATTTAGTTAGTCATAGGTGGAAAAATTTGATGTGCTGACATGTAGGAGAGAATTAACACGTTGTTAGCATTCAGCCTGGTCTTAATGAGTGACGCCAAACAGCGCTCCCACAGACTACTAAGAATGATCAACAACTGATATTATTTCTATACTGATTCTGTGCAATTAAAGCAGTATCATCATATGATCCCTCAACCGAAGTGTAGGGAATAAAAAAATAAAATAAAAAATAAATACTTGAAAAACACGATTTGTAAAATATATTACGTAGATTGTAGGGATTGCATTCTTTTAAAATACAGCAAATTCAACAAATCTGTGGAAAATAGCTGCAGTACATTTAAGGCCAAAAGCAAGTTTTACAGACAGGTAAGAGAGTCCAGACTATCATTAGTATTACACATGTTAGGTGACCATTCAAACAGCTCTCCAACCACCCACAGAAGGCAAATGACTTCCAAACCCCACCCCAAATATCACTACCTTTGTCCAGCTGAACCTGGTTCAATAAACCTAAATCTGATTCATTCTAGTTACAAACTTGAACAAGCATTATGCCAAGACATACTGTTATCAAACCTATATTTAGTAGGCAGACTATTAACACACATCACTATATATATATATATATATATATATATATATATATATATATATATATATATATATATATATATATGTTATAGCATCAACTCTGTCAGCATGACTGAGCACCAAGTCAGCAGCTTCGTCCTCTTCACTCACCAGTTTGGAATAATCGTGACTTCACAATCAACAATAAAACGTTATACTTGGAAAATCAAAGGCATTACACATTCTTAACTAGAGCTTCTAAAAGGTGTCTCAGACACAGTTGACTGCATTCCATTTTTGAATTTTATAATATAACATTTTAATTACAATACTAGCCTAAATTCTGGATGGATGGATGGATGGATGGATGGATGGGATCAGGAAGGCAGTATAATTATAGCTATGAAGAGGCTTTGGTCACCACCTTTGTGACCATTCAGAGAACAACTTCATAATTCCCTGCAACTTCATGAGTGTTTTTAAAGAAAGCTGACACCTTTACTCACACACCTAAATGTGTTTTACCTAAGCAAAAAACCATCACACTGGAATCGTACCTGGAAGTAGAAGGCCATCTCTGGTTACAAGTGTGTAGCCACAGAATCCATTATACTGTAGGGGTATTTCCTCAAAATTGACTGTTGTTTCAGGAAAAAGCCATTCCTGTGTCTTCAGGGAAGCTGGATCAACGCAGTTATCTGAAAGACAAAATAAATCACAACCACATTTAAGACTGGCAAAAGCATAGATCTTCATTTCTCTTTTTTGTAACTCTTGTGGAAAATGCAGTTTTGTTTCTGTGGGTGACCAAAGCCATACCTGAAGACTCAAGCATTCTCTGTTCGTCTGTCTTCACCTCTGAGTCCTCCAACAGACTTTCTAGATATGCTTCAGAGAAAATCCTGGCCTGGGAGGCAGAGAAGGGCTGGAGTCTGAGCATGATTTTATTGAGCATGTTCAGGAACTCACCCTCATCCCGAAGTTCAAACCATAACTTTGACAGCATCTTGAATAATGAGAAATGACAAAATAAAGACTCTAGTTACAGACAAATATAAGAATCAAGGAGAAAGAAAATCTTGTACACACTTCCATCTATTCCTTCAGATGAAATATAAAAAGACATTAACTGTAACAACTTAAGAACACTTCAAAACAAAGCAACTTACGAAAACTGTTGCAGCTGGTACTGCTGTTTTTGACTGCACAGTTTCTTTTAGCATCTTCATCTGTGATGAGACGTCACTCAGCAGGGTTTCAACATGCTTAGCACATGAATTTGCATCAGCCTGGTGGTACAGGAAAATTAATATTTCACTAAATATTTTAATATAAAAAAAAAAATCACCTTCAATAAGATGAAAATAGCCTAAAATGCCCAGTGGTACATATGAAATAATAGCAATGGGCGTACACAAAACATTGTGCATGCTTTGTTTCGTTTTGTGCTTTTTTTATTGTCCAAACTTTTAACAGTGAGTATCTCAAGGAAAAAATACTCAATAACCAAAATGAGACTAAGGCTGAAATAACAGTATTCAATTATTTCAGCCTGATCATCACTTTTGTGACCATATGGTTGGTAAAACAGCTGGTTAAAGAGCTCGACCCAGGATGCAACATCCAGGTAGAAAATATTTTTCAGTTTTATTATTTGACAATATTATTCAGCTGCAATTTAAGGTTGTTAGTTTAGTTATTGTTAAAGTATTATGCAGTTATTTTATAAGTGTATTTAAAATGTACACTTCATGTTGTGTTGTTACCACTACTCTATAATTATACAGGCATCTTGCTTTAATTGATACACACTTCACATTAGTCCGTGATAGTCGCCCACTGGAAAAATTTATTTATCCTCTTAAATGCTGCCGACTTTTAAATTCAGAATTATACAATCAGTTTTTGCTTTTATCTATGTGCGCACTGGATGCTTTTTGTAGTGATTTCACTACGAGAGATCATACAAATGACATTCAGTGGCTTCAGCCGTCTATGGGTGAACCTCTCCAGTCAGAAAGTGGGCGTGACCCAAGATAAACTTCGCTCAACTTTCAGGCCAGTCACCCAGTGGTCAGCTTCATGATGATCATGTGGTGATCAAATAGCTTTCAGTGTGTACACAGCTTAAAACACTGTCTTAATATACTGTAGTACACGTTTCAATTAATTACTGCACCCATTTCTTTTTTCCTAGCTCAAGACTTTTGCAAAGCACTAAAAGTTGGTACTATTGTTATTATTAAATGACTGATATCACTGTTATAACAGGTGTAGTCTCCATGTAAATACCATGTTTTTAACATTTTGTTTAAAGTTACTGCCACCTTACCAGTAACATTTTTAGGAAAACTTCATGCTGTCTGGCATTGTACAAAGCCTGTTTGAGGAGAATAACGGGCATGTCAGAATGTCCCAGCTGAACATCAGAGCTTGTTAGCTTCTCCAGCACAACAGTGTACTTGAACACCAAAGTCTGTGTCACACACAGCTCATTTGCTATGCTTTTACTGGTGACTGGAAGAGCCTCTTGAAGAACTGCAGGCACTGCAAGGAGAACACAAAAAGGTATAAATATCACTGTTGTTAGATCTGTGTGTTTTGTGAATCTATATACATTCAGCTGGACTTTATCATGCCCCAAATTAAGATTGAGTAGGCTGAAGAAAGACTGGAAGAGAAAATCCAGCAGGGGAACTAGAAAGCAAGAATAGGAGGAGGAGAACTGGAGAGAAGAGAGGACCCGAGTCACGGCGTGATAGCCCTGTGACAGCACAGGACACAGAACACAAAGCTGACATGTGGGAAATGCTGGAGCTGGAGCTGGCTGCCATCACCACTGGAAAGAGGCCTGACAGAGTGGAGTTGGGTAAGAGCCTGAAGCCTCCCCCAGCCCTGTGAGTAACCTGTTTGTTTCCTCTTTTGATGTAACAACTTGTGTCAGGGGCTGAACCTGACAGATTCTTTAAAACAGTACTGTCCACAGTTAAACCTCCCCACAGAAACCCTCAACATCTAAGGTGCACATATGCATATGTAATGGGGTGTGATTTGTGGCTCAGCTGCAATGGAGGGGTGGAGTGATAGATTCAGGGTGTGGTCAGCAGCTCTCCATCATCAATCATGCCTCCCCTATTTGAGTTGGACAAAATTACCTGATGCCAGAGCTGTGTGCTGTGCTGAAGGAGGCAGCTGGAGGCCTGCAGAAACTAAAGAGTGTGAAGCACCACAAAAAAACGTTCACTTACTTTGTGATGCTGAGTGCGTTGGATCTTTTTGTCACGATTGGTACCGAAATCCAGTTGTGGGATGATGGGCCTATGACTAACGCAGTTGAGTGACACTGGCAGATATTGTGGTGGAGTTGATGCATTGGGAGCAGGTGTTGGTGCATCAACAGCAGCTCAACTGGCTACAAGACCAGGCTGAGTTCCTTTACATGTCAAGGCTCACTGTGTGGCAGGCAGGATGTAGGACCCAAATGCAGGACTCATAAACGCAAGGGTGAGAACTAAAAGTGGCAGCTTTATTTTGGCTGTAAATGACTCTTTAATCATACAACAAACAAAGCCAAAAGCGAGGAACTAGAAATATGAACTAAAATCAAAGCACTATGACACTGGGAAGCTAAGGAACTAAACTGGGAAACAGATAGAAAACTACTAGGAGAACACAGGAAAACATGCACCAATAGCGTGCGCCCTGCCCAGAATGTCAGCTGGTGAACCCGCCACCCTTTCCAAAAGCACCCTTGCACCCACTCCTGTTAATGGACGTCCCGTTTGAGCACACTGGTGCAAACCTCATCAGGCCATTTGTAATTCTAGGTGTTGGACCCAGCATTTTGAGTTTATTGTGTTTTTGTATTATAATGATGATGTAAGTTTCTCTAGTTCGTTTTGAGTTTATTCTTTCTATGTTTCTGAGTTTTCTTGTGTTCCCAGTTTAGTCTCTCGTCTGCTAGGTCCTTTTTGTGCCTCCTGTGAGAATCTGTCTTGTTGTCTGTGTTTACGTTTCTGTGCATATAGCTCCCTCGCCCTCTGTGTGTCCAGTCGTTATGTTTTTGTCTCCTTTTTCTGTACACGTGTTCCTCTCATTGTGCTTTATTCTTTGTCTCCCCCGTCTGTCATGTGCATCCACGTGTGTTCTCACCAGCCCGTCTTGTCCCATATGTGCATTTCATGTTTTAGGTTCCTAGTGTTTAGTTTCCCGAGTTTAACTGTCTTGCTAGTTTAGTCCTATCTCCTTGTTTGTGTTTTCGTGCAATCTATGAATAAAACGGCTCTGTTTTTGTGAAGTCCCAGTTTCACGTCTGTTGATTCTCTCCTTTTGGGTCCACCTCATCATCACTTCACACATTCTGCAGCCACATACCATGAAGCCATTTCACTGGAGTGCAGAGGGATATCACTTTGTATTAGTTCTGGTGGATTACGCAACAGGATAACCTGAAGCAATGCTGCTGTGCACCACTTTACCAAAGAGTGTCGTGTAGACACAGTTTCAGGTCATCTCCAGAGTCGGCATATCGAAAGAGATACTGACTGACCAGGACACTTCATTCATGTCTCGGACACTTAAGTTGTCAACCTGATTAAAGAAAACTGCAAAAAAGGTCCAAGCCCAACCAAGAAAAAAAAAGATGTGTACGTTCTAACCCTCAGGGCAAAGCTACACACACTGGGGAGATTGTCACAGGTTTACAGAGTGGATGTTGCTGAACTGAAACTGCGTTTTGCAGAGGTGTCCCCTCTCCCTCCCCTCTGCCCAGTCGTACAACACTCACAAACCACCATTATGGAGCAAGGTCTATAGTGTTACAGGCTTGAAACGAAAACAGCTGGACTTTTTGGTTCATGAAGACATTTCATTTCATTTTGGTGAACTGTCGGCCAATGTTGTTGGTCGGCCTACAAATGTTTTTAAAAGTATTTTAACTGCATGCGACTGCTTATAATTTCAAATAGCAAAGAGACAGTCACTGAGCTAAATCTACAGTAGAGGTCTTCTAACAATCAATCTCAAGCTGGCAAAGTGAAAAATAAGCATAAAAACTGTACTTAGTTCATGGATGTCAACCTCCTCTTCACCCCTCTTGTTGGCTTTGTTGAAGAGTCGGATCCCAGTAACAATCATGGTGAGTTCTTTGAGCTGCTGCTCCTGGTCTCTCTTTAAGGCCACTCGAAAGTTTCCCAGTTCAGCCTGAGGGAAGACGCTCTGCAGGACAGCTATGGCAAAGGAAGAAGAGAAGTCAAACGTTAGACACACTGCATGTATAATCATTATTACCACCACCACCATCATTCACTGCATGGCTAATTGTTACACTATATCAGTGTTTCCCAAAATTTTTTTTGCTGGGCCCCCCCATTGTTTTACAAGAAAAATGTTCGGGCCCCCCCACCAACTAAACACCCCCCGCACAAACATATCCTCCAACCACACACACCCATATTTTGTTTTCAAACTCCGTTGCGGTTTATTTCACACCTCAAACATTTAGTAAACAATTAAGCAAATACAAGTAAACTGCAATAAATTACAGGTAGTTATAAAATAATCTCAGAACTCTTTTACGCTACGTCCACACTTAAACGGGTATTTTTGAAAACGCAGCTGTTTCTACGCGTTTGGACATTTCGTCCACACGTAAACGGAGTTTCGAATCACTGAAAACAGATTTTTTTTTTTTTAAAAACGCCGTTTTTTGCGTTTACGTGTGGACAAGGAATACAGAGTTAGTCACGCAACGAGTGGTGCCTTTTTTCACGTCACGCTGTGCGCCACGTTGTTTACATGAGATGAATTGCAGAATGGCAGATAGACAAAATACTGTTAATCTTACTATCTTCAGGTTTTACACGCTTACGTATACACACGCAGTTACTGTCCCTCCATTTAGAAAGGCAGAGGCGTCACGGTGTAATTATTTTACGTGTAGTTGTTTTTTTTTCCTGTGTAATATTCAACATTGCTATCAATACATTTCTCAAAAAATGCCTCTGTGTGCAAAATGGGTTCAAAAACATAAACAACTGTGTTATACTGTTTGTCCTTGATTTGAACTGGGGAAACAAATCGTGGTAGGACAGGCCGGATATTATTTGTATCCCACTGTAACTTTACTATATACAGTGGGGCAAAAAAGTATTTAGTCAGCCACCGATTGTGCAAGTTCCCCCACTTAAAATGATGACAGAGGTCAGTAATTTGCACCAGAGGTACACTTCAACTGTGAGAGACAGAATGTGAAAAAAAATCCATGAATTCACATGGTAGGATTTGTAAAGAATTTATTCGTAAATTAGGGTGGAAAATAAGTATTTGGTCACCTCAAACAAGGAAAATCTCTGGCTCTCACAGACCTGTAACATCTTCTGTAAGAAGCTTTTCTGTCCCCCACTCGTTACCTGTATGAATGGCACCTGTTTGAACTCATCATCTGTATAAAAGACACCTGTCCACAGCCTCAAACAGTCAGACTCCAAACTCCGCCATGGCCAAGACCAAAGAGCTTTCGAAGGACACCAGGAAAAGTATTGTAGACCTGCACCAGACTGGGAAGAGGGAATCTACAATAGGCAAGCAGCTTGGTGTGAAAAACCAACTGTGGGAGCAATCATCAGAAAATGGAAGACATACAAGACCACTGATAATCTCCCTCGATCTGGGGCTCCACGCAAGATCTCATCCCGTGGGGTCAAAATGATCATGAGAACGGTGAGCAAAGATCCCAGAACCACACGGGGGGACCTGGTGAATGACCTGCAGAGAGCTGGGACCAAAGTAACAAAGGTCACCATCAGTAACACACTACAACGGCAGGGAATCAAATCCCGCAGTGCCAGACGTGTTCCGCTGCTGAAGCCAGTGCATGTCCAGGCCCGTCTGAAGTTTGCCAGAGAGCACATGGATGATCCAGCAGAGGATTGGGAGAATGTCATGTGGTCAGATGAAACCAAAGTAGAACTTTTTGGTATAAACTCAACTCGTCGTGTTTGGAGGAAGAAGAATACTGAGTTGCATCCCAAGAACACCATACCTACTGTGAAGCATGGGGGTGGAAACATCATGCTATGGGGCTGTTTTTCTGCCAAGGGGACAGGACGACTGATCCGTGTTAAGGACAGAATGAATGGGGCCATGTATCGTGAGATTTTGAGCCAAAACCTCCTTCCATCAGTGAGAACTTTGAAGATGAAACGAGGCTGGGTCTTCCAACATGACAATGATCCAAAACACACCGCCCAGGCAACAAAGGCGTGGCTCCGTAAGAAGCATTTGAAAGTCCTGGAGTGGCCTAGCCAGTCTCCAGACCTCAACCCCATAGAAAATCTGTGGCGGGAGTTGAAAGTCCGTGTTGCTCGGCGACAGCCCCAAAACATCACTGCTCTCGAGAAGATCTGCATGGAGGAATGGGCCAAAATACCAGCTACTGTGTGTGCAAACCTGGTAAAGACCTATAGTAAACGTTTGACCTCTGTTATTGCCAACAAGGGTTATGTTACAAAGTATTGAGTTGTATTTTTGTTATTGACCAAATACTTATTTTCCACCCTGATTTACGAATAAATCCTTTACAAATCCTACCATGTGAATTCATGGATTTTTTTTTTCACATTCTGTCTCTCACAGTTGAAGTGTACCTCTGGTGCAAATTACTGACCTCTGTCATCATTTTAGGTGGGGGAACTTGCACAATCGGTGGCTGACTAAATACTTTTTTGCCCCACTGTAAAGAGCTAACATCTCCAAAATGTCAGGAGTAGTTATTTATTACAACAAGTGTTTGTGAACTAAAAATAAAGAATGTGGGATACTGTTTGTCCGTGATTTGGACAACCCAGCGCGTGCTGCCGATGCAAGGGAAACTAATTCTGTCGCAGAGACCTACCTCGGCACTTGTGCAGGTGAAGCCAGTGTCCAAGCTTTCTTTTTTTCATACCCCCCCGGGAACCTCTGCACCATATTATGTAAAATTGTTCATTTATTTTGTGAATAGAAGAGATTCCATTCAGAAAACTGCTGACAATTTGCTCCCTTTCAGAACCTGATCTTTCTAACTGGAAGTCTGATGTTACATAATATGAACAGACTTGTGGTTCATCAGAAATGTTTTGAAGTTCATAGTCAGCTCACAAGACATATGTTGGAGAATCACTGAGAATAGCAAAAAGTGCTGTCTGGATGATCTGGGGTTAGAATTAGTAGCGCAGCCTTTGGTGTAACGTGGCATTACATTTTCAGTATGCAGACATGACATTGTAGTTGGAACAATGAAAAGTAGTATGAGACCTGTAGCCTCTTCCATAGTGTTGGTATCTGTAGGCGAACCCATAGCAGAGCGCTGCAGGATATAAGTGGTGATTTTCTGGTAAAGGCCATCCAATTCCTTCCTTGATTTCACCCTGTTGTCAGTGATCTCTCTGCACAGTGGACTCAGCTTGGACTCTTCTGACTGGTGGATATCCTCAAGAAACTCACCTACACAAACACACATGGTCATCACCAAAAGTCATTGTGGCAAGGTTTTGCAGTCTGAAGTCTGTACGTGACTCAAATAGAGCACTGCAATAGCACAAACATGACTAAATAAACCCACATATGACAGCTTCAGATAATCAGCTTCTAAGCTGACCAACACACGTTTTAACTAGTCTGGAAATGTATCATTTAAGATCGGGGTTTATGACCTCTAGTGCCTCTGTTAAACAAGTTCAGCATGGCTATGCTGAACTGCAGTTTAACACATCCAGGCTTTCTATGCATTAGACAGCTCATCTAAACATAAAACCCAAGTTGGAGATAATGGGAAATGCAACAGTGGTTATCAATTGATTGGACTCGTTGGTTGACACAAAAATGAACCAACTTAGCATAGCCTACTTTGATCTGTAAAGAACAAAAAATATATAATGGCAAAAAGCAACACTTTTGCTACAAATAGGACAAGACTGCAACAATGTGATGATTTTATTGATTGCAGCACTAGGTATGCCATTTATTTGTTACAAAGCAGCTGCACATGAAGACATGGAAAGCATTACGTCCTCTCCTTGCATACGTACTGAAAACCTACTGCTGAAAAAGATTGGTCTGTAAAAGCGAAGCTGTTGATTTACCTGTCAATCTACAGTCTCATCACTATGGTTACAAGCTCTGGGTAGGGCCTAAAAGAATGAGATTGCAGATACAAGCGACAGGAATAAGCTTTCTTCAAGGGGTGGCTGGCCTCTCCCTTAGAAACAGGAGTTAAGTCATTTGAGAGGGCCTCAGAGTAGAGTTACTACTCCTCCACAACGAAACTAGCCAGCTGAGGTGGGTCAGGTATCTGGCTAGGATGCCTCCTCGGTGAGGTGTTCCAGGCATGTCCCACTAGGAGGAGACCATGGGTAGACCAATGATACGCTGAAAAGATTATGTAACCTGGATAAGCTTGAAAAAGTAGCTGGTGAGAGTTAGGGCTGAGCTTCTCTGCTTAGACTGCTGCCCCTGCAACCCAAACCCAGATAAGCAGATGAAACTAGATGGATGCTAATAATTGGTCATTGGCATTTGTAGACGACTAGACAGATGTTGTATAGCAAAATAAATCTAAATAAAAAAATTGAACAACCTCGAGCAAGCTTAGCATACATTACATACATGTATTGGTGCCACATAAAATCAGAATGAGGTTATACTTACATTTCGTGGTATAATTCATGTCAAAGCACACCTGCATTTTGATAGTGTCAAGGGATGGGCTGCACTTTTCTGTGAGTTTATCCAGACACAGCTGGAAGACATGTTGCAGAGGGAGACATTTTCACTGCTTTGCTGATGACACACAACTTTATCTGTCCATGAAGCCAGATAACACACACCAATTAGTTAAACTGCAGGAATGTCTTAAAGACATAAAGACCTGGATGGCCTCTAATTTTCTGCTTCTTAATTCAGATCAAACTGAGGTTATTGTACTCGGCCCTGAAGATCTTAGAAATATGGTATCTAACCAGATGCTTACTCTGGATGGCATTACCTTGGCCTCCAGTAACACTGAGGAACCGTGGAGTCATTTTTGACCAGGACATGTCCTTCAACGCACATATTAAACAAATATGTAAGACTGCTTTCTTCCATTTGCACAATATCTCTAAAATTAGAAATATCCTGTCTCAGAGTGACGCTGAAAAACTAGTTGATGAATTTATTACTTCTAGGCTGGACTACTGTAATTCATTATTATCAGCATGTCCTAAAACTTGCTGAAAAGCCTTCAGCTAATCCAAAATGCTGCAGCAAGAGTCCTGACAGGGACTAGAAAGAGAGAGCATATTTCTCCTGTTTTGGCTTCCCTTCATTGGCTTCCTGTTAAATCCAGAATTGAATTCAAAATCCTGCTCCTCACATACAAGGTCTTAAATAATCAGGCCCCATCTTATCTTAATGAGCTTGTAGTACCATATCACCCTATTAGAGCACTTCGCTCTCGCACTGCAGGCCTAC
This sequence comes from Copadichromis virginalis, assembly GCF_057382275.1. NCBI lineage: Eukaryota > Metazoa > Chordata > Actinopteri > Cichliformes > Cichlidae > Copadichromis > Copadichromis virginalis. The sequence continues at coordinate 32,932,550 of NC_140632.1, read as the reverse complement.
GTGTTGTTGTTCCTAGAGTATTAAAAACAGAACGGGAGGAAGAGCCTTCAGTTTTCAGGCCCCTCTTCTTCTCAGCTTCCAGTTTGGATTCGGGAGACAGACACCATCTCTACTTTTAAGATTAGGCTTAAAACTTTCCTTTTTCGCTAAAGAATATAGTTAGGGCTGGACCAGGTGATCCTGAATCCCCACTTAGTTATGCTGCAATAGGTGTAGGCTGCTGGGGGACTCCCATGATGCATGGAGTATTTCTTCTTCAGTCACCTTTCTCACTCTCTCTGTGTTAATAGACCGCTCTGCATTGAATCATATTTGTTATTAATCTCTGGCTCTCTTCCACAGCATGTCTTTAATCCTGTCTTCCTTCTCTCACCCCAACTGGTTGCAACAGATGGCCGCCCCTCCCCGAGCCTGGTTCTGGTGGAGGTTTCTTCCTGCTAAAGGGAATTTTTACCTTCCTGCTGTCGCCAAAGTGCTTGCTCATAGGGGATCATATGATTGTTGGGTTTTTCTCTGTATGTGTTATTGTAGGGGCTACCTTACAATATAAGGCATCGTGAGGCGACTTCTGTTGTGATTTGATGCTGTATGAATAAAAATAAATTGAACTGAATAGATTACCATCATTGCTTGTGTTAGTCTTACACCAAAAGAAGAAGGGGTGAACTCAGATTCAGCAGTAACAAGTGTAACAAGTGTAATATATGTTAATAAAAATGGGCTTTACTGTCATACAATAGTAGTCATAAAGAGAAATCAAAGACAAGGGAACAAAACAGAAACTACAGAAGTAAATGAAATAGCCACAAAAAAAAAAAAAAAAAAAAAAAAAAAACAGGATCTAAAAAAATCAGGACTCAGAAGAGGAGAGCGCAGCTGCCACTCCCTGTTTGAAGTTGCCTCCTGTTAAATGGAAACGTCTGACTCTTGGCCTTTCTCCCATAACCTCACTAAATGGAGAAGAAATGCAGTGCATCATGGGAAGCCCCCTTCTACCTCCTAATTTTGTAACAGAACAGAATTTCGACTCAAACATACACAGTGATTTTCAGAACCACTAACACCAATTAGAAAAAGAAATAAAGCAGCTCACCTCTTCGAGTTTTTGAACATCATCTTTAGTAAGGGTCCTGTCAACATTAAAGCCATTTCTTGGGTCCAGCACCACAGCAGACACCTGTGGATGTTTGAGAACATCGTGAACGTGTGCAGCAGCAGCGTTAGCTTAACGACTAAGTGCTTACTTCGTTTTACCGACCATAAAAGCTGCCAGCGTCTCCGACACCGCATCTCCCCTCAGCCTGCACTCGTGCACAATGTGCCCGATTACGGTTTTAAGCAGGGTTTCCGCACCAGCCTGAGACATTTCTACCGCCGGACCTACGGTGGATTGTTGATAAGCAGTTGCCATAGTAGCGGTGCAAATTTGTCCACTAGAGTGCGCTACAGTTAAACAATGCTTTAGTCCATAGATGACTTCTGCAGTTCCCATAGAACGTGGCAAAAGGCCATGCATGTGTCTGTTTTCTTTATGCAACCAGGTCATAAGTTACATATTGTTGTAATTACACAAAATGTGTTCTAAAACCCGAACTGTTTGGAGAAAAATAAAACTCCAGGTTCATTATGACATCTATAAAGAGAAACTTCAATTATATTTTACAACTGAGGAGTGCAAGGAGGTCCTACTTCTCTGACATCGTCACCAAAACCAGTCATAATGCTCGGGTCTTATTTGCAACAGTTGACAGGCTAACAAACCCTCCTGTGTCAGTGGCAGCTGAACTTCATTCGACCATGGCCTGCAATGACTTTGCCAAATTCTTCACAGACAAAATTCAAAAGATTAGACAAGCAATCGGTACATCACAGCAGATTTAGGATATGTACTGTGTCCACCGAAAAACTGTTTAAACACCATAAAACAGTTTCACCCTATTAACAGCAAGGACCTGGAGGAAATTTAACGTCAACTGAACTCTTCCTCCTGCTGCTTAGATGTCCTGCCAACAGATTTTTTCCAAAGAGGTCTCAAAGACTTTGGAGTCAGACCTGTTACAGATCGTCAAGCTTTCTTTAATGTCAGGTGTGTTTCCAGAAGCACAAAAAAAAAAAAAAAAAAAAAAAAAAAAAAGCTGAAATTAATCCTCTACTGAAAAAGGACAATCTTGACAAGACACAAATGAACAACTACAGGCTGATCTCAAATCTTTCATTTTTAAGTAAGAACATTGAAAAAGTTTAACAACTCAATTACTTCTTAAAACAGAATAACTGCTATGATGCCTTCCAGTCAGGTTTTAGACAGAACCACAGCACTGAAACCGCTCTGACCAAAGTGTTTAATGACACATGTCTGAATACAGACAGTGGAAAAATGTCTTATAGTTTTACTGGATCTCAGTGCAGCATTTGATACAGTTGACCACAACATATTACTCAAACGACTGGAGAACTGGGCAGGTCTTTCAGGAACTGTACTAAACTGGTTCAAAACATACTTAGAAAACAGGAAATACTTTGTATCAATAGGTAACTTCACATCCGAGCAGACAAGTATCACATGTGGAGTTCCCCAAGGTTCCATCATGGGACCTCTTCTGTTTAACATTTACATGCTCCCACTGGAACAGATTATAAAGAACAAAATAAACTATCATAGCTATGCAGATAAGCACAGATATATTACTGAGGCCCTGTACAGGCTCTTGATAAATGCATTGAGGAAATTAATGACTGGCTGTGCCACAATTTTCTCCAGCTAAACAAAACTGAAGTGGACCCAGACCTAAACTTAGAAAAACACATTAAGGCAATAACAAAATCAGCTTACTATCACCTCAAGAATATTTCAAGGATAAAAGGTCTGATGTCTCAACAGGACCTGGAAAAATTAGTCCATGCATTCATCTTTAGTAGGCTTGACCGAGTATGAACCTTCCAGATCCCCCAGGTCATCTGGAGCCAGTTTTTTTTTTTTTTTTTTTTTTTTTTAAATCCGTTCCGAGTCCGAACCAGACACTGAGAAGCTGCATTCAGCTTTTATGCTCCATATATCTGGAACAAATTCCCAGAAAGCCTCAGATCAGCTGAAACACTCAGTTTATTTAAATCCAGGTTTAAGACTCACCTATTCCCAGCTGCATTTGAATAAAGCACCAAATCCAGTTTTACTTTTAAGCCTAAATTCTTAAACTTACATTTTAACTACTGATTTTATCTACTGTTCCTTTTTTTTTTTTTTTTTCTAAAGCACTTTGAATCACCGTGTTGTTGAATTGTGCTATATAAATAAACTTGCCTTACCTTTCATCATACAACACAGGAACACACTGGTTACATTTAGGCAAATATGAAAAAGCAGATCCATTTCCGTTTTAGTCTCAACATTCAGGGACGTCTACAACTGAAACAAAGTCAGCACAGCAGGATGATTACAATATTTATTTAAAAAAAAAAAAAAAAAAAAAATGACATGGTTCAGGAAAAACACTGCTGGACTCGGCCCAGCCGTTTAACTACAATTAGAAGAACCACACAATCCATGAGCCTGTTCACTTCAAACTTGCCTGAAACGGCAGCTTCTGCTGTCACCGCTCAGTAATTTCCCCATAAGAGCAGAGCTCTAGGCCACATGACAAACCCTCTGCTTTTAGACAGACACTTAAAAATACAAAATTCATGCAAAGTACACACACAAGTCCAAAACAACAGACACACACGTGGAATTCAAACTCATGCAACTGAATTTCATGCACAGAATAAATAATAAAAATCTTTAAATGTTCACCAAGTCTAACAGCACGGGCTGCCACTGTTTGTTTTTCTTCAGAATTTAACAGGAATTGAGCAGTTTGGCATCACTGGAACAGAGTCCACAAAAAGGATAACTTGTGCAAGAATGCATGTAAAACACACAATGGTCCCCTACACAAAAAAAAAAAAAACAAAAAAAAAAAAAACAACCTCCACACTGAAAAATTATACAGAGTTCACAATGTACCAGAGCAACACGTGCAACGAGGTCTAAGAACCAACAATAACCTCAGCAAAAACTCATGTACACTGCACCCATCTGATGAGTATTAGGAGCCACTCCATTCAAGGGATTCTGCACAGAAAAAGAAATTAAAAACAAATATATTCTGTCATGTGTTATGATGACAATCTGAGTCATATTACAACGAAAATGTGGTATTAACTAAAGGAATCATTGAAAGTTGCATTGTGACAAATCCATTATTGCAGAAGATTTAAGAATAAATTCTGCAGAGCCCTTAATACTCAACATTCAGTGCATAAAGAACCACAGCAGATTACAGCTGGACTACCATGTGTAAAAGCAAGTATCATGTTTCACATAAAAGCAAAAACAATAAATAAGGTTTTTGACAATATCAGATTAATGCACAATTTAAAGCTGACACATCAAAATTTCTTCATGTTTCTCAATTGCATATTCTTGAAACAAAGACAGACATGAATTAAAGGGCAGCTTCAGTTTCAGCCCCTTAATCACAGAACATGAATATATTTAGGCTTAAGTTCTTGGGACACAGAAATTTAGAATTTAAGACACACTTAGAGGTTTTATAGTGATAGCAACGACAGTAGTAATGATTGGAACGTTTTGATCAACTTCCTTATTGCCGTGTTAGTGGGCTGTATAGGAAGTGCATAAGGTGTAAGCAGGAAACCTCCACTAAAGAACAGGGGAGAGAAAATTAAGAAAAACACAAAAGATTCCACAGAGAGGGACAACAGCTGAGTCCCGCTGGCTCAGCAGCCAGCAGCACTGTTGATGAAATGAGCCATCAACCTTTCAGTCGATTCAGAAGCACTTCCTGAAGACTATCTGCGGTCCATACTCCTCGTATTCGTCCCGACTGATCCATGCAGAGGTAAAGGTAGGCATATTTGCCAACACTGCTCCTCCTCTCCACACTGAGAAGTCTCTATCTTTGGGGCTGGTTACACAAACACTGCCCCCCATGTCTGAGGGCAGCAGGCCTTTGATTTCATCCTGCAGTCGCTCAGGCAGGCCGGGCAGCAGAGTGTTCCCACCTTCAGGAAGAGAGGACAAAACAAATGGAAGCAGAATTTGGAAAACCATTGTACTTCAGATTGTAGTGCAACACCTTACCAAGAACCAAATGTTACCTGAAAGTACAATGTTTCCCAGGAAACAGCGCCTCAGGTCAATGTCTGTGCTGAGGATTGACCTGTAGATGCTTTCGTGCATCCCATAATGGTCCCGTCCAATCAGCTCAGGTTTGAACAGAATCTCAGGTGCCCTAGATGAACAGGGGGTACACTCTGCTAAAGAGTCTGTGCTATACAACAAGCAAGGTGACCACAAGATCATTTCTAAAACTTAAGTGTTGGTAAAAAGCAGGAAGCAGCCCCCCAACATTACCTGAACCTCTCTGTGCTGAGGGTAATAATCTGCCCATCTGGCATGGTGTAATGCATCTCTCTGCAGGATGACTGCCCCCGATTTAGCTCATCTTCATAGTTGAGAGAGACACAGCAGCACTTCTCCTTCATCTCCCTCACTATCTCCTCCTCTGCTGTGGTACGCATGCACACTCCCTGTTCCCGGAGAAGCTTAAAGAACAAGCACAGCAAGCTGGTTTTGCCTCGTCTTTAAACTAAGTTAGGAACCATCCAGGGATTATGCCTTCCAAGCAATCAATAACATAGCTCCTACACTGGAGCATTAACAGAAGTGCTAAATACCTTTTTAAGATGCAGTGTAACATCTAATCCAGCCAGGGGAAAGCGTTGCACAGCATGAGGTAGACAGTATCCCTCAAACACAGGCACACTGTGGCTCACTCCATCCCCAGAGTCAAACACCACACCTATATCAAATACGCACAAGTAGGATCATAGGATCAGATTTGAGTGGTTTAAATACACCAAGCTGAACAAAGTCTTCAGACAAGCCATCATCCGTGTGCATCAGTGCGGGAAGACGAGCGACTACAGTACCAGTGGTTCTTCCCGCTGCGTAGAGCGCGAGCACTGCTTGCATGGCTACATAGGTGAAAGGCACGTTGAAACACTCAAACATGATCTCAACCGCGTGCTGCCGATTCTTCAGAGGGTTCATGGCCGCTTCCGTCAAAAGAACCGGGTGATCTTCTGGTTCCACACGCAGCTGCTGGAACGTATGATGCCAGATCTAAGAGACAAAAAGTCAAGCACCAAGAGTAAATGATCTTGTGGACAACCACCAATACTTTATTTCTCTTGAGGGAAGCATGTTAATGGGTGGGGAAGTTGCAAAGTGGGTGAGTTCTCAAAACACAGACATTCAAACTAGACTACCGGTAATCCACAGGGACAAATAGGTCTGCAGCTGCCCTCTAAGCCTCAGGAACATATTCCTATGAAGTGAGGCTTTTGACAGCATCAACACATATACACTGTGTGACCAATGATGGGATAAAACCAGGGTATTTGCTGAACGGATGTTATATTTGAGACTTGAACATAAGAAAACCATTTGTGCCTTTCCACTTTGCCAGCAAGTTTCAAGCAGCAGAGACTGTATGATAGATGAGCAAATGTACCTGTAACGATCAAGTATAAAATGAAACTTTTGCAGCCTTTAAGGCTGTACAGACTCTCCCACATGCCAATAGCAATTTTATTTATACAGCACATTTCATTATTACGTGTAAACTCGCTTTGTTTAACACAGCAGATAAAAATACTGACGGCCACCATCACTACTGCTCAGCCTCCTACCAGCTGCACCTCATGTTACCTCATTCTCAGGTTACTGTGTTCACAAAGCTGGGTGTACACGCCACCCGCAGGCCTGACACGATGACAACAATACCCCCTCAGCCTTTTATGGCTTAGGGGTAAAAATATTAAAACCAGTGCAGTAGCAAAATAAAACAGCATATTAAGTGTAAAGTTTTCTAGTCCATTTATGGATATATGCACAGCAGGACCACAATAACATGTTTTTAAACTGAATGTACACATTTTCCTCACATGTCAAGTACTACAAACAAAAAGGCTTTGGGTCGTGCCTCTTTCAAACTAAGCCTCATATTGCTGGAAAAGACATCCAACATCTTCAGCCAGCTGGGTCTGTGGAACAGCTGTAACCTGTAGTCAGTAATCGAGTTCCAGACGACACATCAATATACGTAACATTTAAGTACTAAAGGGGAATGATTCCGACATGAGTTTTTCATTTTCTAGTTGTTATGCAAACACGAGTCTCACCTTTTCCATTTCATCCCAGTTGTGAATGATTCCATTCTTTATGGGGTGCTTCAGAGTCAGAACCCCTCTCATGTGTTCTGCATCGTGACCAATGTAGGCCTCTCTTTCAAGGTTACCATTCAGTACTTCCTGCAAAGACAGGACACACAAAAAAAAAAAAAAAAAAAAAGTATATTTATACCCACACTTTAAATCCCCATAGTTTTCCTTATAGCTCAAAGTAGCTGTAGGCAGATGCCAACCAACTATAAACACACATCATGAGGCTGCTGCAATGAACAGACAAAGGATGCAAAGACCAAGGCAATTTATAGAATACATTTACTGAAAATATTTTGAAAAGAAACGCTCCATAAATATGTTTAAACATGTAGGGGCCAACCTAAGGGACACGAGTTAAAATCAAAGCTTCTAACAACGAATGCACTTACCTCATACTTTGGCACCCCAATTATTGTGGGGAATATAATGGTTGGTAGGTCTTGATCTGCAAATCCTGCCTTTATCAAACCAGAGCCTGAATCCAGTACAATTGGACTCTTGAAATCTGCAATCTAGAGATACAGACACAAGCTTTTTTTTTTTTCTCTTTCCTTTTTTAAAAAAAAAAATAAAATTCCAGAGGTTCAAAAGCACTGAAATGATCTTTTAAGTTTATATTGTGACTACAACTTTATTTGTTTTCAAGTCTGGCCAGCGCTTTAGTCTATAAGCCCCATTTTAGTCATACATTCAAAGTATGTGCGCTCAGTTACACATGGCAAACAGCAATTTAAAAGCCTGGGGTTGGGAGAAAGCTTTCATAAGAACTAAAAACTAATGTTGATGTTAGGCTTTTAAATACGAGATATACTTGATGTTCTAAATGAAGACAAAAAGGTGACAGCTGAAGTAGGATGTGCCCACGTACCTCCGTCATGGGGCTATAAAACTGGATCTGACTTTCAGGTGACCCAGAGATTCTCAGAGCCTCAGAGCTCTGAACGCCATCTAGTAGCTTTTCATTTGGTTCGTCTCTTCCACCAGAGTCAAACTCTAGAGGCTGATCAGCAGTCACTTGGGATACAGACTGTTCGAGTTGGTGGTCATCTGCAGGAGGTGAAGTGTGGATTTCCTCTGCTGACTGCACATGTAGTTTGAGTAAAGATGTGGGCATCTTTTCATTTTTAGTCATTATTTCAGACGAGCGCTGTAATGATGCCCAACAGTTCTCTGGGGGTACATGGTTATCGTTTTCATGTTGTGTTACATTTGGACTGGAAACCAAGCTGTGGCTGGTGTCTGGAGGCACATTCTCTGGCAGCTCTTCAAGTACTTCATTTTGTAGATGAAGTTGGCCTTCACCTACAAAATAATGATCTAAGGACTCCTCTGTGGAGTGAGGAGCTTCGAGTTCAGCACGGGCTTCATTCACAGGAAGCAAAGACTTTCTTGGCTTAGCTACAGGGGGAAGGAGTGATTTTCCACCTGGGTCAAAGGTGCCATCATCTACCCTCATTTCAGGGATTAAAGATGCTTCTGGACTGCATAAACTAGCAGACCTGGCCAATTCATTCCCATCGATGTATTGCGATTGGACACCTGCCTCTTCTGAGGGTTCCTGTAAATCAAATACATTGTTCAAGGTAATTTTGTAATATACTGACAGACCAGTTGTACAACCACTAGCATCTTGACACTGGGAAAGTGGCAGTTGAGCCACATCTTGTGGTGAAGCCCCTTTGGTTACCTTAAGGTCTGAAACATCTTGAATAATTTTAGTCACACGTGTATTCACAGACCCATCCATGGCAAGGCTGGCGACTGATCTTCCAGAACCATTGGGAAAGAGATCACAGAGCACTCGATCATCATGTTCTTTTCTAGGCCTTTCAGTTATAGAACATTTTTTAAACCTTTCATCAATATCCTCATTCTGTTTCTCCAGCTCCTCCACCTCCCTCTTCTCCTTTTCCAGCTGCAAATGTGAAGCCTCCCTCTCATTGCGTGAAGTCAGTAACACATTTGTACCCACAGGTTTGCTCTCCCAGAGCTCAGTGTTGAGTTTCTCTTTACTGCATCGAAACTTGTTGATCTGCAAGTTCTCTTCCATGATTAACCCGTCCAGGATATGAACCTTTCTCAGTTCCATCAGCAGGTCTGGCTTGCTGTCAGATACCGTTGGAGCTTCACTGTAAAGCCCATCCGCATTAGCTTCACGTGCAGACCCAGCTGACACAAGGTCAATGAAACCGTCAGATTCTGCAGAGTCAACGCAGTCATCGAAACAAAGAACACCAGCTTCAGCCAGCTCGTAGGACGACATCTTAAAAGAATAAGGAAAAATATAGTGAATACCAAGGGACTATAAAACAAGCTGACAAACCTACTGTCACATTACCCACTGGTTTGTAGGCTTCCCTTCAGGCAAACTGAGTTTTTCCATTCTGGCCATCATCTACCCATTTTTTGGAACCAGCAGTAAATTAAACATGGTTTAAAGGTTTGAACAGGTAAGACTCAGATTGATATCAGGCCTTAACAGGGGCTGATATCTACTCTATTCTGGAATTATTTTCAGAACAACCATCAGCACAATAATTATAAGGAGTGAGTTAGACATTAACAAGCTAAAGATTACTGACATTTGTATTTAATATGAAAAGTTATTTGAATCAACATCTATTTGAGTCAGACATTTTATAAGACAAACCCCAGCATGTCTGTCAGCCTCTGATGATGAGGGTTTAGCCATTTCAACATAGCACAGTACTTTGCAAATTACATAAGAAAAATATTTTAGCCAAAACTGGAAACAAGCTTGTTTCACTACTTGAAACAAGCTTGTTTCACTACTTGAAACAAGCTCAATACAACCGGGCTACAAAAGATGACAGTTGTCCACCTGGCTCTGTGTAAAAAAGTATTTGCCTCACATACCTAATAATCATTGTGCCACTGGCTGTAACAACTGCAGTAAAGTGTTTGGGAGAACTGGCACAGAGTCTTTCATGTTACTGGGGAATTTTGTTTTATGAGAAAAGCCTATTTATTCATTCATTTTTGGCCGACACTTGAGGTCCTTTAAATGTGCTATACAAATAAAGCCGACTTGACTTGCAGACGTAGACTTGCCAGACAAATTCAGATCATTTAACCAAAGCACTTTAACTTCAGGGCGTAAACTGATGGCCGGACAATCTTCTTGGTGAAGAGCAAAATTATTTACCGTTACCTGCCAACTAAATACATGCCAGGACAAAGTAATATTACACTGTATGTGAAAGAATGGCAAATGCAAATCATAGGAAATAAAATTATTGAAGTTGAGTCAATAATTGAGCTGACTATACAGCAGTTTCCAAAGTCCTTGTACTTCATGACATCTGGGAATGACCAATTAAATTTTCCTCTAATGGTTAAAAATCCAGGGGTCCACCTGGTGATTACTATGAATCATGGCTGAAGTTGGAGAAAACCAATAATTACTGAAATAAATTTTTATTTTTGGGTAATAAAAATATCAAGTAGATTAATTACTTCTTACTATAAAAGGCTGGCATAACAGATCTGTCAAAAAGGAGAGTATAAATATAAACCTGAAAAGAATACCCTGAAAGCTGTACAACTCATGGGTTATACTTCATAGAGGAGTAGTCAGAGGCTCCTCGAGTTCTTACTTTAGTCTGTCACTCTTTTTTCTGTCTTTTTCTCTAGCTTTCTGCTACGTGTGCATATGCTTAAGGCTCTAAACCCTAGGGTTGCTTTGTCTCGTTATTCTGTGTGTAGTTATGTGCTCCTTTGTTTTTGCATGACTGTTCAATAAACTCTGCTCTTTTTCAGAGGATCTTATTTAGTCCTTTGATATAAAATCCTAAAAAACAAACTGCAAGTGTGTTTTGATCATCTGAATGTAGACGGTCTGTGGGAATGACAGAAGAGGAGACGCTGCAGAGAGGCGTGTAAGACGGCAACTTGGGTTCCCGTTTGGATCGTTTAATAAATTTAGCCAGATTTCCCAGAAAGGAGAGTTGCTCCCAAAGTGGGATAAATCCCGTCTCTCCTAACAAGACCAGGTTTCCCCCAATAGTTTATAAACCACACATCAGTTTCACATTTTGTCCATCTTCCTCTTACAGTCCAAAGACATCCCTGGACCTGTGCCTTGTGTAACTTACCTCTTTTTCCGTGCCATAGAGGCATAGAGTAACTGAAACAAACCGATATCGAAAATGAATAGAATCTGTAACAAAGAACTGATCTGCTAGATGCTTCACCCACCGTATCAAGCTGGTCCTCACCATCACACAATCGCCAGACACCCTGCCTGTCCTCTGTCCTCAGCAGTGCATCTAGCACAGCTTCCTGAGCCAGAACATTTTCCTCCTCCTGCAAAATAAAAACGAATAGTTATGTCTATAACTTCTGTTCCCTTTCAGTCGATTCACTCGGTACACTGGACACGCGAGGGCGTGATATCCCATACTTATGCGTTGTACCGAGTGAATCGACTGAAAGGGAATCCGTTCTGTCCAGAAGTCACAACAACCAGCACCGTCTTCATTTCTCAAACGATCCCCCTCTCACCTCTAATATTTCATCAGCCTTGTCCAAGATATTCTCCACTTCCCTCAGACCTTCCTCTTCCTTCACATCCCAGTCCTTCATGGACAACTCGCTGAAAAGTTGCGAGGGGAAATAAAATAAGGCATTAGGCAATTCTTCAATTTGCCTTTTCCCAGTTTACCATCCTTCCTTCAACTCTTTCATCTGACCCTCATTAATTTGCTGCCATAAGGAATCAAAGTAGACAATACAGTGTCTGTATGTTATGATGAAATGTAACAGTAGGTGCCACTGGAGGAATTTTACTGGTTCAGAATGCAGTTTGGCAGGTGATCATGCCTGATCAGTCCTCATCATAAATTGCAATAAATCAGAGTCCCCTTATGTGACAAATCTAATTATTTTGTCACTTGTGACCAACAATAAAAAATATAAATTAAAAAAGATTACTCGTGTAGGATCTGTGTAACAACTGAAATTTCAATACCACTGCTGAAATTTCTTTGAGAATAGCACACGGTAGGAGAAGCAACATACTGATCGACATTTTGACATTTGAAGCCAAACAAATTACCCATCATCATCATCATCTTGATTTTGGTCATGGAGGTCATAAGAATCCCAGAGTAGAGTGGGAACCCCCTCTGTGGAACAGATGGACTTGTCTCTTCCTTCAATAACGGTGCTGGAGAGAACACTGCAAATGGGACTTAGTTCAGGATGTTCCACACAACTTTGTGGATGTAATATCCAGTCCCTGCTCTGTGATCCTTTGGGTTCTGTGCTCCTTAAAACCTCCGGTGTAGGCTGAATTTGAGACCTGCTAGCCTGGGTGCCACTGACATGCTCATCTGAAGAATCGTGATCAACTTTTTGAGGTGCTGGATTTTGTGTACTGCTGACAGTGTAAGAGTTTTCCAAATCCTCTACCGGCAAGCTAAGCCAAGGGTTACTGGACACAGCAGCTATGCGCTTTACTTTGATCTCAAACTGATTCAGCAAATCAGCTTTAGGAGAGCTTCCTATAGAGCCCAAGTCATGCTCCTCTCTGTGAGCCCTATCTGAAACACTGGAAATAATGTCATGGATTTGAGGCGGGCTTGAGGCAGGTATTGCAAAGTCTCTGGTTGCAGCAAACGGGGAGGACGGTTTGCCCGTAGCTGACACCAACCCTGAACCTCCGGACAAGGGAGATGTTCCAAAGACATGGGCAACTTCTTTACCACCTTTACATTTAGCGAGGTTTGACTCTGAAACATGGTGTGGCACAGGTTTTGACGTGGTAGAATCAGCAGATAAGAGATTCACATGGTTGCCCCTCAGTAACTCATACTGCCACTGTAGGGCCATCTGGAGTTGTTCGACAGCCACTGGTCCTGAAGAGCTTAGAAGTTTCCTCAGTGTCAAGCACCTGGCGAATAAAAAATAAATAGAAAATGAAATAATGGCACCAGAAAAAAAATTAATGTGGTAAACTGGTGTGGCTGGCTGCTCAGCCAAACTGTCAAATGTTATTTGACATACTGAATATTTGGGTTGAATGGGTGATGGGATCAAAACTAATTGAGCAGCCATAAGCTACAAACGCTGATCAGCCGATTAAATCTATTCCAAATATTACTCCATCTGCTAAAGGAGAAAATAAATTCTATGATTCAGTGACAGCATGAATAAATAAAGAATCCAGTGGACCAATGAATACAGACGACGACAACAACAACACTGGAGTAAAACCATTTAAATTGCCATCATCTGTCAAACTTGCATTTGATTGCTGAATCAGTTGTTCAACTGAAGATAAAAATATAGATCACACAACGGACACAACTTATAGATGTGATATTTCACCCAGCAAAGACTCATTTTGGCGATTCTGAGTCCAAGTGAAGACATTTCATCTTTCAAAAAGTCACTCAAGTGTCAACAAAAAAATAAAAAACTAAACAAAATGGATGAATGTTTGTTTCTCATCATTTAATTAAAAGGGTTAAACTTTGATAGAAATTGATTTCATCTCTGGTACACCTCTTTTTGTGGCTTGTAACTCATGCAAATCACAAATTCAGCAGCTCAAATTAGAATATTTCATTCAAGTTTGAGTAAATTACTATTGAAAAATAAAGTCGATTCATAGCATCATAGCAGGTCAAATTCTCAAAATGAGGAGCTGCACTTGAGTGCTTCATTCCTTACCCTTCCTACAAGAGTACACACTGGATGATCTTTTATGAAAGGACAACATACTTATACATATTCAGTTTTTAACCAAGTCTGCTTTCCTGAAGAGGACCAAGCTTCCTGCTAACAGCCCATAAATGACATTTGGTAACGGCAGTGGTTGACATGTCTGATGTCTCAGAAAGCTGCTACTTTTCAACAAATTTTTGCACAAAACTGCAAGAAAGTTGATAATTGATGCACACGCACACCTTATTTGCTTGCACTCAAGGTACGACTTTTTACACAACAGTTGAAATGGAATCAATCACATCACCTTTGAGACATTTGTTTCCCCATCTGCTGGATCTCATCATCTGGGATTGCATTTGCCAAATGAGACAGATGGAGCAGCTCCTCCATTTCTGGAGGGGGATTGTTCTTCAGAAAAGTGGACAGCCTCCATCTCCACCCAGGCATCATCCCCCAGTTCTTCTGCTGCAGCTGGATGGAGGAAGCCTCTTCACGAACACCCGACAGGAGCTCCTGGAGGAAGTTCTGGCAAAGGACCAGACTGTACCAGCAGCTGGCCTAAACAGGTAAACGGCATAATTTCTGCTATTCTTGGGGGTGGGGCCAATTTATTTTAGACAACAGTAACCAGGTATGGCAATAACAAAGACTCAAATTTTTGAGCAACATCATCTTTAAGTAGTTAAAAAGCATTTGTCCTTGAAATTAAAAATGCACACCGGCTGTAATTAGACAGCACAGGATGATAGAAAAATGTTAGTAAGCCAGTTGGATGATAGGTCAGTGTGATTTGAAAGAGGATGGCTGGCACATGTGGAGTGAAAAAAATAAAAACTACTGTCAGTGATTACAGTCAGTAAAGGTATTTTTGTTGTTTTGTTTAACGTGGCAAGCATTACCTCACAAGAGCAAGACAAAAAGCTGTTGATGGTTAGCTTAGGTTCCAAAACAAAAGTTCTTCCAATGAATCAAATGCGCTGCTGATGTTCATGCCACAGTTACGAGCACTTGGTATTACCGCGTCTGTAAGTTTTCCACAACTTGCCTTGCTGTAGTAGCGATGGTAGCTGGAAACTGCTCTGAGGGTTTGCAGAATCAAGTTCACGGCAGAGTCAAGTTTGTCCTTCAGCCTCTCCAGATCTGCAGCCCAGCTCCCTGTGGGCTGACTGTCCAAGGGGAGAATCTCTGCTGAAGCCTGGATTACATCTTCAGCCCAGCGAACAAGTGCCTGGTAGGTGAGAGGTAACCTTTACTTCAAGCATAAGTTAACAGCATCCGTAACACAGTTAGCAACACTAATGTTACAAACAACTAGGATTTAACTAAACCGTGGTGTAATCTAATCAAGGTCGATCTATGTTGCAAGGTAAGATTCATAACATGCAAGCTAAAGCCATACCATAGCAGGAGTGTGGATGGATGCTTCAAATTCAGACACCAGAATCACAGCTTTTGTAGGGTCCTTGGCAATCTCTACTTTGAAGGGCTGGATCTTCTCTTGAAGAAGAGTTTCAATCTTCTCAGAAACCTGTAAGCAAGCGTCAAGAAAACCCAACATCCGGTTGCCTTTATTTGCGGATCGGTTGTTGTTCCCCAGTTACTGGGGGAGCTGATAATTTTCTTCAAGTGGTCACTCAAAGTAGTTTTCCACAAACACTGAGCCGTTTATACTAACACGATTATCTGTACTTTTATCTAGTTCTGTACTTAGCTACACGCCCAAGGCCATTTTTAAAGATGAGAACCGCACCCTTGACAATTCACAATCAGAAAATGATTTAATAGTTCATATTTTAAGGTTATCCAGATGTACAAAGCCACATTTGTCCTGTGGATACTCAGTTTTGTGGTCAAACATTCCCCACTCTGCTCAAACCAAAACAGCCCGAGTAAAGTGACTCAGGTCATTTAGGTTTTGGTTTAGACCACTAGGTTTAAAAAAATTTTTTAAAGGAAACCATTACATGTGGACTCGCTGTTAGACCCACCTGCAGCGCATTATCACGCAACTGGAACACACGTAGCCTTAAACGAGCTTTAGAAAACAGCTGCTGCCACAGCAACTCCACTTTTTCCACAGCAGCAGTTACCCTGTAATTAAATGGCACATCAACTCTTAAAAGCGTCCGATACAGTTTCTTAGAGTAGCAAAAAACATTAATCTTGGATAATCCTTAGTCATACTGGCATTTTGCTTTAGCTGATGTGAAATGGGATCATTACAAAACTGCTGTATGGACTTTTTGGTGGATTAAGATAAAGAACCCATTTTCATGACTTGACACAGAGATCTGGCTGCCTGCAGTACCTGCTGTGGTTCTGGAGCATATCAAAGGCCATCTGAGTGAAGAGGGCAGTTCCAGCCATATCCTGGAAGCACGGCTCCCTGTCAGGCCAACGCAGCTTCCCCACCAAACTCTCACAGTTCCTCAGTAGCTCCTCCAGCCCCAACTCCCTGATCACATCATACATGTGGGACAGTAAGCTTTAATGTTTACCTGTGAAACGCCCCTAGATTGGTCAGAAGCTGCCAACACCACCTCTTTCATCTGAACGTGCAGGGGTAACCCTGGGTTAACTTGATAACCAGCTTTCTGAAACAGTTTATCCTGATCGACAGTGTTAGAGTAAGCCGCTTCACATAACAGAAAGATACCCACAGCACGTTGAATGAGTTTCCTAGTATAGGGCCCGAATTAGCAACTAGAGCACATTATTTACTCTTGATGGTACTAATATTATACCATGAATACAAGACAAAACAAGTGTTACACCAAACAAGCATCTGTGCACATCCCCCTCTGCCGTCCTGCTGCTATAAGGTTTATATTTCAGTGAATATTTGATTGACAAAAATATTGCAGACAAGAAAGTGCCACACCCTTTTTTAGACTGCAGCTGCTTGATAAGATCATAACCAAGAAGGGGCAATTCTAACCTCCTGAGCTGCTGAAACTTGGCTTCAGTGCCTAAGCAGAATTGCCGGAGCTCGCTGACGGCGGTGGGCAGTGGCAGCCTGGACAGAGCCTGCAGTGCAGAGATGCATGAAGGCAGCCGCTGGACTACAGACACAAACTCCTGGACAAATGCATCAATCTCCTGCAGGAAGCAGCATGAGTCAGAGATCATCAAAATACATCTGTGCACCCAGGATTTCACAATATGAGACTTCACTACTGTTTATTTTAGACAGCTTTAAGGTGAGCATGAGTTTAAGGCTACTCATTTTCCCGATTTAGTTATGTCAACAGTCGATTAAGTTAACCAAATCCCAATTCAGTCTATGGGGATTGTATCCCAAGTAGTATCCTAAATAGGTTTCCCCACAGGCAAAGAGGTGCCACAGTTAACAGTCATGGCCCAGCTGAATATGACTGAATGGATAATTAATGGAAAGAGGGCTCCTTTCAATGGCTAATAAGATCAGCTCATTATGCAAGGCATTTGCACAAGCTTCATGGTGGTGACCAATAAGAGGTGCTGGCTGCTCAAACAGATCTCTGCATCTATGCTCGCAATAAATATTCAATGGATTCTGACCTATTGTTAGTTATTAGTGGATTACCAGAGAGACCGTTTCTCACGTCACACTTGAGCAGAAACATTTCAACATACACACAAATCCCCCGATTAATCATAAGACTGATTCTTAAGTCTTGCTATCAGACTAACGGTTGTGTTAAACAAATATAACAAATTAGTTAGAATGGTTGGCTTAAAGTTGGTTGGAGCAGACAATCATCAACATAATCACCCATTAAAAAAAGTATCCTTAAACACTGAACTTTCAGCTGCTCTTCCAGCTTATTCCTATGACCAAAAGCTTTGGAAAGGAAACATGACTACATCGTCATATATCTAAATAACAGGCAGGACAGACATTCATTTCTTCATCTTACTCATACCTCTTTATAGATGCACACATTACAAGTAGAAAAGCTCATGTTAAATTCCATATTTGTAGCTACCTTTGCTACAGTTGGTGCATGACAAGTTGTTCCCCAGAGAAGCAGCAGCATTTTAATACAGGCGTTTCTCTCTTCCTTCAGCTGATCCCTTTTGGGCTCACAATTGTCACCTGCATCAATTTTATTCTATCACTAGTATTGTCTTCTGTCACCCCAACCCCTCTCATTACATCCATGAATCTTCTGAGGTCTTCCTCTTTTCCTTCTGCTTGGCAGTTCGATCTTCATCATCCTCTATATAATTTACCCACTATCCCTCCTCTGCACATGTCCAAACCATCTCAGCCGTCTCTCTGATGGACTCGTTTCTAATCATCTGATTTTCATTCCTCTTCTGACACTCCTAACTTCCTAATACAGTACCACATCTTGGCACCTTATCATATACTTTGTGTAGATCCACAATTGCACAGTGAAGCTCCTTCAGAACTTCTCCATCAATATTCTCAAAGCAAACATCACATCTGTAGTGCCCTTTCTCAGCATGCTGCTGTTCACAGCAACTCCTTCATATCTTCATTGTATGGCTCATCAACTGCACATCACATTCCTCTGGCACACTTACTCTCTGGGATTGTTTCCATCTGGTTAAAGTCCACTCCCTCTGTCCCATATATCACCACAGATATGTGATCAAGACCACAGGCCCTTACCCTCTGTATCCTCTTCACAGTGATTTTTCTACGCTTTCTAAATGAAACTGGTCTCGCAGAAAGCAGCATCACTACCTTAATGAAGGCAACCCAGCTCTGATGACGGTACATGAGGTATCCACCCAGTGACCATGGTAGCTGGCTTCGATCAATGTAGTTCTGGAGCTCTGGGATTTCTCTCAGAAGGATCCTCTACAAAATGTTTATAAAAGGAGATCAGAACTGCTCACGTACATTAAATCTCAACAAAGTCTGTGCATAACAGTTTGATATACTCACTTTGAAAGAAGCAGGATAATCCTTCGATGGAGCCAGCAGCTTCAGCATTAGCTTCTCAAGATCCTTTTTTTTGGGCTGAAGGATGTACACAGTGTGGACTGTGCGCTTTTGTAGCTAAAAAAAAAAAAAGGAAAATAAAAATTTGCACCAACAATTATTCTTTGTTTTCCTCAATGAAAACACATGGTTGCTCATACAGCACTCAATCACACAGCAGCAAGAGTTTTTAAAATGGCTTCATTGGTTAAGTAAACGCAAACATCTCTGAAACCCTTTGCCTCATCTTCAATTCTTCAGGCATTAGATTCATGCAACATTTTCTCCAATTTGACTCCCCAAAAGCAACAACACATAAAATGTAAAAAATGTATCGCTAAATGAAAACCTTCATTCTGGGTTTCTACATTTTTGTCCTTCCACAGGTTAGACAGCTGACATCTAAACAATATTTCATTATTATTTGGGACTCAAATTCTTCAGAGTACTTTGGGGTTTATACTTTGTTCACAAAAAAGTAAATAATACAATTCATATTCATCACAATTCAACAGCAGCCTGCTGGGTAATAAAAGCATGTCTAAAAGCATTTCAGCATAGAACTTCAGTCTAAAAAAAGTAAACCATCATCTTGAAAAGGTCTCACAATGTAGCCACACACTCCACTTCATCATAACAATACCTCAAGCAGCAGTAGAGTCTCGACAATGAAACTGATGGTAGAGAGTGAGACATCCCTCAGATCAGCCACGACTGACACCATGCTCTGCTTTTCCAGTTTCTTACTGTCAGAGAGAAACAGTCCAAACATCACTGTACACACAAACACAGTGCAAAAAAACGTGTTTGTTGAATTCCACCTACTTGTGCTGATACTGAAAGTAATTTATGAAGTCCACCACTTCAGCTTTGCTGAGGTCTGAGGAGAGTTTGTATTGCCCATCCACTGGGAACATAACCAGAGGGCAACCATGTTGATCAAAAGTACCTAAAAAGCCAGATAAACCCATTATGTGCAAATTTTAGGGATGAAGAAGGAAAATAAAATGAAAGAGGCCTAGACATCCGGTCCGAGTTAAGGACATTTTCATGTGGCTGCCAGTTTTGCCAAAATAAATGAAACATTTAAAAAAGAATGAGTATCACCAGGAGTGGAGGAGTTCTAAAGCCTTCACACAAGCTCTCTTAGGTCTCACACTTTCAAACATTTATGAATACACCAGGCACATGATACACAAATGTGGGTTAATAGCTACCAGGGAATAACACCGCTCCGGAGCTGAGCACATGATCCGCAGGCAGGGTCGGGGAGGGAGCACTCTCCTGCAGCGGCTCCGGGACGTCTGAAAGGGTTGGGAAGAAATTATTTTTATTGGCTCACACCCGAAAACTCCAACAGTCCATAATATCTGACCGCTCCAGCAAATTCCTCAGCTCCACACAAAAAGTTGGCTAAAAAGTTCATCAGTGCTTCAGTCATGAACCCAGCGAGGTGTCTGTGTGCTGTGGCTCCATGGGAGCAGCACTGACCGGCTCACCCTCACCGAGCGACACTGGTCTCTCTCCTACCTTTTGCGCGTCGGCTTATCGGAGATTCTCCACTCCTGGCTCGTTTCCAGGACATGTTTGCGCCGTAAGCGAATTCTCTGTGTGTCTCCGAACCGGACTCGACACTGAGAAGTTCTACTGCGGGGCAGCAAAACAAAGACGGATTAACCCCGGCTGCTCTCTGCCTCTTTCCGCCATCTCACAGCCACCCCAGTCCACCTGACTGAATCAGCTCCAATGACTGAGGGCTGCTCGCTTCTTTTATAAACCAGGAGGGCGGAGGAAACGCCGAGAAGGACGGACAAAAAGTGAAGCCCACCAACCGACTCTGCTCAACAAGCAAGTCATTATTATATACAGCACTAAGCCCGTGAGAAATATGTGTTTGAAGTTAACGTTTCTTGTTTCATAATGGCAAGAGACACAAACAACACAAAATGACTGCAAATAGATCCGACAGAGACAGTCAGACTCAGACAGAACACAACTCCAAAAAAGAGAAAAGTCAAAAAGACACACAATAAAGAGACACCAAAAGACCTCAAATAGACAAAAAACAAACAAAAATCATTCAGAGACTATTAACTTCAGAGCATCCGGTTCTAAATTTTTGTTGCACAACATTCCCATCCCTCCTCATATTATGTACAAATACTAATGTGAAAGCTGGATCAGCAGATACAATATTTTTCATCACTTTGAGGCTTGAACTGAAACTATTTACCTCCATAGAGCAGGCCACTAATGCCTCAAGTGTTTCCTTTTGTGTAAGAACAAGTTCCATTGTTCCTCACTTGACTGGTCTGACTGCATGTCTCATGATAGGCAGTGTTTGTTTAACACGGTCAAGCTAAACAGCACCATTCAACTATGCAGTTTCTGGAGACATTGCAGTGGGATTGGTCTATTTTGTGGGTTGGGCGGTGGTCAGGGGCAGAGGTCCTGTGGTCCAACCTCCGGTTGACAAATCTACCTTTGGATTGTAAATGGTAAGTGGATTAGTTCTTTTCTACTCTACTGGAGTACTCAAAATGTTTTATCCCATTTACCCATTTAAATGGCCTGTAAACGGTAAATGGCCTGTATTTGTATAGCGCTTTTCTAGTCCCTAAGGACCCCAAAGCGCTTTACACAACCAGTCATCCAC
Organism: Copadichromis virginalis; assembly: GCF_057382275.1. Lineage (NCBI taxonomy): Eukaryota > Metazoa > Chordata > Actinopteri > Cichliformes > Cichlidae > Copadichromis > Copadichromis virginalis. The sequence continues at coordinate 32,910,975 of NC_140632.1, read as the reverse complement.
CCATTCATACACACATTCACACACTGGTGATGGCAAGCTACATTGTAGCCACAGTCACCCTGGGGCTACAATGTTATACGAACACTTGCCCAAGGATACATTGGCATGCAGACTAGAACAGCCAACCTTCCAATTAGTGGACGACCTGCCAAATCTCCTGAGCTACAGCCAGCCTTCAAATTGGTTTGGAAAAAATGATCCAGGCCATTATGCAGCCGATGCTGGTGCATCTACTCCAGCTCAAAGGGAAAGCCACTGTTGGGTCTGTGATAGAATCCTAGGCCCATGCCCTTCCCACAAACAGGATGATGGAGGCATGGAGTATGACATCACGTATCTGGTGGAAGAAGTAAAGAATCTAAAGTGCCTCTGATCTGTCCATCGCTGGCAGGGAAGGGATCTGAGCTGGTGATTGAGACTGAGAAATACTGGCTAGATATAACTGAGCTTACCTCAACAGCTTGGGATCTGGAACCTCCCCCTGCCCACCCCTTTTCACCAAGTGCAACTCCAGTCAGCTGAGTTTCTTGGTCATACACAGAAGTAAAGGTAAGTAGTATTGGTACTAGTGATGACAGGAGGACAGAAACTTCAGTCTTTCTGTACTTTCCTGAAGTGATATAGTTCACCTTGCTTGTGGTTATCTGCTGTTAGAGTTAAACTTGTAGCTCCAATCTGCAGTAAACTGGCATTACATGAAAATGGGTCAGGGGTAATGTAGTGAATAATATATGTTATGGACCCATATGCTTTCTCTGTAGCATCTGAAAAGATATGAATGCTGTGTGTGGAGTCTGACAGGTCTGGGATGCACATAACATCTTCGAAGAGGGAGAGCATGGAGCAGTTTAAGTTCACTCTCCCAGGTGTGCTACAGCTGGAGCAAGTCGTGTGGCAGGTTTGAGCCATTTCGCTCTTCTCTAGCTCCAGAGATTCTTCACCAGTGTTTAAGCCACGTTTTATTTAAACATTTACTTTTTTTTATTTAAGCCAGAGCAGTGTAGGGAATAAGCATGCCAAAAAGATGGTATTGTCTGGGTAGGACCCAATTGGTGTTGTGCATAGTGAACTCAGTGTGCTCTGCATGACTTGATAGTTCATGATGACAGGCTTACAATGATACTGAAACCCTATACTCCGTTTTGGTGTCTCTGCCCCATCAGGTGATAGCTAGATCTCACTGCTCTCCAATATTTTCTGCACCAAAGAGTAAAAAAGTGAAATGTGGATTATTAAACATTAGGTGTCTCTCTTCCAAGTCTCTGTTAATACATGACTTAATAATTGATCAACAAATCAATTTATTGTGCTTTACAGAAACCTGGTTAGAGCAGGATGATTATATTAGTTTAAATGAATCAACACCCCCGAGTCATTCTAACTATCAGAAACCTCGAAGCACAGGCTGAGGGGGCGGTGTGGCAGCAATTTTCCACACCATCCTATTAATCAGCCAAAGCCCAAGACAGACTTTTAATTTGTTTGAAAGCCCGATGCTTAGTCTTGTCTACCCCAGCTGTAAAACTCAAAAGCCAGTCTTATTTGTTATCATCTATCGTCCACCTGGGCCTTACACAGAGTTTCTGTCTGTTCTTCCTTTTAGCATCTACATCCATGTAGATGCTAAAAATGACAGCCTCAACAGCATTTAATCTGTTATTAGACTCAATTGGTTTCTCTCAAAATGTAAAAGAACCCACCCACCACTTTAATCACACTCTAGATCTTGTTTTAACATATGGCATAGAAACTGAACATTTAACAGTGTTTCCCGAGAAGCCACTCTTGTTGGATAATTTTCTGATTACATTTAAATTTACAATAATTGATTACACAGCAGTGGAGAGTAGACTTTATCACAGTAGATGTCTTTCTGAAAGCGCTGTAACTAAGTTTAAGAATATAATCCACCCACTGTTATCATCGTCAATGCTCTGTACCAACACAGAGCAGAGCAGCTACCTGAATGCTACTCCAACAGAGGTCGATTATCTTGTTAATAATAATTTTACCTCCTCACCACGTATGACTCTGGATACTGTAGCTCCTGTGAAAAATGCAGCTTCAAATCAGAAGTACCTGACTCCGTGGTATAATTCTCAAACACATAGCTTAAAGCAGATAACTTGTAAGCTGGAGAGGAAATGACATGTCACACATTTAGAGGATCATCATTTAGCCTGGAGAAATAGCTTGTTGCTTTATAAGAAAGCCCTCCGCAAAGCCAGAACATCTTACTATTCATCATTGATTGAAGAAAATAAGAACGACCCCAGGTTTCTCTTCAGCGCTATAGCCAGGCTGACAAAAGTAAGAGCACTGTTGAATCAACCATTTAACATTAACTAGTAATGACTTCATGAACTTCTTCACAACTAAAATTTTAACCATTAGAGAAAAAATTACTCATAATCATTTCACAGATGTAATATTATCTACAGCTACTTTCATGAATTGATATTCATTTAGACTCTTTTTCTCCAATTGATCTTTCTGAGTTAACTTCAATAATTACTTCCTCCAAACCATCAACGTGTCTTTTAGACCCCATTCCTACAAAACTGCTCAAAGAAGTCCTGCCAATCTTAAATATGATCAACCTATCTCTAATAATCAGCAAAGCACCACAGGCCTTCAAGCTGGCTGTAGTTAAACTGTTACTTAAAAAGCCATCTCTAGCCATCTCTTAGCTAATTATAGGCCAATCTCTAACCTTCCTTTCATATAAAAAACCATTGAAGAAGTAGTTGTCAAACAGCTAACAGATCATCTGCAGATGAATGGCTTATTTGAAGAGTTTCAGTCAGGTGTCAGAGCTCATCACAGCACAGAAACAGCTTTAGTGAAGGTTACAAATCATCTTCTTATGGCCTCTGACAGTGGACTCATCTCAGTCCTGCTAGACCTCAGTGCAGCATTCAATACTGTCGACCATAATATTCTATTAGAGCGATTAGAGCATGCTGTACATGTTACAGGTACTGCACTGCAGTGGTTTGTATCATATCTATCTAGTAGACTCCAATTTGTTCATGTAAATGTTGAGTCCTCTTCACACACTGAGGTTAATTATGGAGTTCCACAGGGTTCAGTGCTAGGACCAATTCTGTTTACATTATACATCCTTCCTTTAGGCAGTATCATTAGAAGACATAGCATAGATTTTCACTGCTATGCTGATGACACACAGCTCTATCTATCTATGAAGCCAGATAACACACACCAATTAGTTACACTGCAGAAATGTCTTAAAGACATAAAGACCTGGATGGCTGCTAACTTTCTGCTCCTTAATTCAGATAAAACTGAGGTTATTGTACTCGGCCCTGAAAATCTTAGAAATATGGTATCTAACCAGATTCTTACTGTGGATGGCATTACCTTGGCCTCCAGTAACACTGTGAGGCACCTTGGAGTCATTTTTGACCAGGACATGTCCTTCAATGCACATTCTTTCTTCCATTTGGGTAACATCTCTAAAATTAGAAATACCCTGTCTCAGAGTGATGCTGAAAAACTAGTTCATGCATTTATTAATTCTTGGCTGGACTAATGTAATTCAGGATGTTAATTATTAATGTTAATATGAATTTTCACAATTGTAAATTTGTTGCTTTTTTGCTATTATAGTTTTTCAGCTTAATTATAGCATCCTTCACTTGCATTAACTCTTTGGGCCTAAAGAGTTCATGTTAAAAACTATGAAATGCAAGATCAGCTTTTGGAATCAACTCCAGATCTTTTATATGAATTCATCACACAATAACAAGGGAACAGGGATCATCAGGCTAGCAAACTGCTCTTCGTGCAGTCATTCCATTAATTTTGACCCTATCATAACTTTATCCTAAACTAGTCACACTTTTTCACACATCTTGCTTGTTTGATTTGAAATCATCCGTTGTGCTGTACAGGGGGAAAAAAATACAAAACAAACAAAGAAAACTCTTATGTACCTGTGTTTGCTGTTTGGTCAAATGTGTCTGCCTAACCAGCCTGGATATTTATTACTCAATACTGAAACTGTGATGACTTCATATTTGCCAGTGGAATGCCTTCAACAAGTGTTGTGTTTGCATAATAATTCCTTTTATGAACTTCTTCATTTATGCGCCCAACAAATCTTGCGCAATTCAAGCTACAAAAACCATTCAGTTATCATCCCACCCAGCAAGTGTTAATATAGAAAAACTACTCAGCTACTAAAGACTGAAAGGAAACATTTTCAAACAAAAAAACGAAACTGAAATGTGTAGTCTATATACATTTTAATTTCAATTCAATTTTATTTATACAGGGCCAAATCACAAAAACAGACACCTCAAGGTGCGTTATATAGTAAGGTAGACTTTACAATAATACATACAGAGAAAAAACCAACAATCATATGACGCCGTATGAGCAAGCACTTTGGGAAAGAAAAACTCCCTTTTAACAGGAAGAACCTTTCGGCAGAACCAGGCTCAGGGAGGGGCGGCCATCTGGCACGACCAGTTGGGGTGGGAGAAGGAAGACAGGATGAAAGACATGCAGTGGAAGAGAGCCAGAGATTAATAACAAGTATGATTCAGTGTAGAGAGGTCTATTAACACATAGTGAGTGAAGAAGAAACACCCAGTGCATCATTGGAATCCCCCAGCAGCCAACACCTATTGCAGCATAACTAAAGGAGGATTCAGGGGCACCTGATCCAGCCCTACACCTTTCAGTTTAGTTCAGTTATATAATTAGGATGTCAACATCATTTGAACTGGAGATCAAAACATTACGATGAAACAAATGCTGAGAATGAGCATTTTATACTACTAACTCGGAAACAGACTTTTATTTAGTTACTGTGTTATGTGAAATATGTAAAGTTTCAACAAAAATAACTATCAGAGAATGTTTTTCCCTAATGCCCCACCTTCATAACCATGTCAGGAACATTCCCTGAAGGTTCCTGTTGCTGGGAAGCCTTTTGTGTCATTGATGTATTTTTATATTCAAATGCCTAAATGATCAACAATATTATGTGACTGTGCCGTTACAGAATTTAAGAGAGAATTTAGACACAATCATTCATACTCAGAGGTATTCTTGTAGGCCTCCATCTCAAACACACTTTATTTTGTAAGGTGTCACCGGAAGTTCTTTTCCTTTCCCCTGCTGTGGACTCATACGGCTGCTGTGTTTCAATAACGTCACAGCGGTGCATGTTGACTGTGTGGTCCAGGTTGTAGCGATAGAGCCTTGGGCACACACAGCTAAGTCTTTCCTTCCGAGGAAGGTGAAGCTGCGCACGCTCAGTCGTGCGTGTGTACGTGTGCAGTCTCAGATTCTGAAGCGCTATTCTGACTCCAAGGCGTCTACGTTGATGACGTAAGAGTGGTTATTTGTTCGGAACCAGCGTAGGAATGGGCATCGTGTAGAGTCATGAGCGTGCCGCTCGGGAGGAACGGGTTAGTCGGGCTGGCTGTCGGGGCCACGGCCGGTTTGGGCTTGATTGCCTTTTTAGTTTACAGGCAGATCAGCAGGAGGAGGTCCCAGAGCCTTGTGCTGGAGACACGGCCAGCGGCCCGGCTATTCATCGGGGAGGATGGAGGAGCGCTGCTGGGGGACACACTGGATGCCCAGGGTAGGCTGGCACTGACCTCAACTGCCCAGGATAACCATGAGCTACATGGTTGCCATGGATTCAATTTAACATGGCAACGTCACTGAATATTTAGTATCACGTCTTTCTTATCGCGGTGATGGCCAGGCCAGTGTTTGTTCCAGAAAGGGACGTCTCCATTTTTCAGGATGCTCTATGTGTAGGACCTTTAAGGAGACTGCAGTCAACAGGTTTTCTGATATATATATATATATATATATATATATATATATATATATATATATATATATATTTATTTATTTGTGATGGGAATGTTCTTTCTGGCTCAGAATGGCCTGATGTCATTCATGAGAGTGGATATGTTGGATACACTGTAAGAACTCATTTACAATAGTTTAAAGAAAGGCAACCGTTTCCGGCCAAACACTTTTGGATATGACTTTTGGACTTGAGACTGGCTTTTATTTCCATGTATTCAAGTGTAAAACAAATCATAGCACGTCTCCTTTTCAGACTGGCATTTTAAAAATAAGATTTACATTATTGTTATAAACTTATTAATAGGTTAACTGTACCTGTATATTAAGTTGTAATGCCTTTTGTGCTGACTAAAATCTCCCAGTGGAGGTATTCCAGTTAGCCCAGGCCACAAGTATCATTGTCACTGCAACCTGGAGGCAGGTTGGAGATATGGGTACAGTACTTATTAAATTGAAACAAGTAACTCCTGTCTCCGTCTTCAGAGATGGAGGCCCAGCAGCAGGCTCTGGCAGCAGTGGAGGCTGTGGTTCAGGGACTTTCCCCAGAACAGCAACTGGAGCTGAGAAACCAGCTGGACCAAGTGCTAAACTGCGTGGCGTCTCTACGTTCAGAGGTAGCTGAGCTCAGGGGAGGTCTACAGGACATTGCCTGGCAGATCATTCAGGATGTCAAGTGAGTTGAACTATGGTGAGCTACATAGAATCTGTCCTGCAGTACTGTGCAGAGGTCTTGTGTCGCCCCTCAGTTCTTTACTGGGCCATAGTCAGTATTTGGTGTGAGCACCTTTATTCTTCAGCTGAGGCAGCTTTCTGTCATCTCTTTAAGTAGTCTTCAGGAACAGCACTCCTAGCTTCCTGAAGGACAAAGCTCTTCTTTGTGTGGATGATTCCACGTTGCTTCAATAATATTGAGGTAGGGCTCTGGGGAGGCCCATCCATGACTGATAGTTCTCCACTGCATGTTTTTGTATCCAAGTCTGCTTTTACTGCATTATCAGTGTGTTTCCAAGCAGACACTTTCAGATGACACTGGATCAAGAATCCAAATCCTCCATCTACTAACTGTTTAGTGTCTTTCACGCTGTGTTATCTTTGATATTTTTCATCGATTTGAGTAAAGTAATGGAACAAATAATGTGTTTTTGTTTTTTGCATCAAACTTGGTTCTTTGCTAAGTCATCTGTACATGTGAGACAACACTGGTTCATCCCTCAAGTTAGGTTTCTTTTTATGCTTTAATGATTCATATTTCAGAGTACAGAAGCTTAACAAACAAATAAACAGGATCTGCAAAGCTGGAGAACAAGACTGCTTTAAAAAAGACAAAGTCTGGAAGTCAAATGTATTGAAATGAGGACCCTGGAAATCTTCAGTCTTAGTAAACACTGTTCCAAAGTTTGTGTCTTGATGCATGCACAATCATCCAGGTATGTAAATCCCAAAAGGTGGATTCTGTTCAGCTGTGGGTCACGTTTTCAGTGGGAGAAACGTCTCGTCACTCACTGTTTATAAGGTTGGAAACCTGCACTCAGCTGAGACTGGGAACGCCACGTGCAGGTGAACAGAATCAACCCAAAGTTTGCGTTTTGCTCGTTCCAGTTGGATTTCCCATCTGCACAAATACATATGTGGGTTTCAGTTTCAAAAAAGTAATTTAGGTGCATCACATTGTTAAGTGTGCATATCAGGGGGCTGAGTGCTTATATGAGAACTGTTTGGGCTGTTTGGGTAATGATCCTCCTCCCATTCAGAAAGGGAGTGGAGGACAGCCAGCGTGTACGGCGGCGGCGTCATGCGGTCCACAGAGAGCGTGCCGACTCGTCCAGCTCTACCTACTTCACTGCCAGCCAGGGCATGGCCAGCACCTGTGGAGAGACCAGTGAAGGGGGGTATGTCATTGGCTCAGCACAGTATGCTTTACTCACTTTTGATAAATTCTTACATTATGCGTCAGGTGTTTTGTACACAGACCTTCATTGGGAGCAGCAGGATATTTCCCAGAGGCCTGTGTGAACTTTGATTTTGATCAGCAAGTAGTTTATGGGCATCGGGCATGACTGTTTCAACTACAGACACTGTGCTCTCTTCCTGTCTCTGCACAGCAAAGATCCATAGATATGCTGTCTCTCTGCAAGGCAGGCAGTGTGAACTAGGTAACATAAGTCACATGACAAGAAAACAGAAACCCTTCAGTCTGAAAACACTAAGAAGCTCACTGTGTTTCAGTCCCTGTTTGAAAAGGAAATGATATATGTTCTGCTTGTTTTCACTCTATTTGAACATTATTAAGGTAAAGGCTCATTATTTTTATTTATGTGCGTGTTAATGGATTTTCACCTGGGAGCCATAGCCTGGTTACAGACATGCCTGTAGACATCTGAAGGTGTAAGAAGGATCTTAAATGATGGTTAATGTAGTTAGCAGCTTACCATGAAGACGGCTCTCAGCTTTACACCAGACTGTTCAGTGAAAGGACTTGAAAGAGGATAGCTGAATAAGATCTTCTGGACAAACCATGTGATAAAATGTCTCTGAGGGGTACTCTACAAACAAAGGTCAACATAGCCAGGCTTGCTCTGTAAAATATAGCAGGTGTCACAACAGTGGTCATGAGCTGTCTCAATGAAATTGGGCTTTCTGAGGCTCATGTAACTCTTCTTCCACATTAAATGATCCCTCCGAGTGTCACCTACTCCAATCAGAGATGTTGCCTGGTGATGGTGATGCAATAGTGATGAAAAATCTCGAAAGAAATTAAAATGCGTTGTAAATCAGGCAAGAGATGAATGTTGCAGAAAATCATTAATCTGGTGATTTCTGAGTGGTAAAATAAATATTTTAATTCCAGTTTACAGAAGCCTGATAAAGAAGACATGGAAATCACTGACGTTTGGCGTAGATCACAGTGAAATGAATGAGATTCATTGAACATGTGTTCTGTGTTGTTGCAGCTGCAGTTCCAGCAGAGTAAAAGAGGCTGATCAGCAGATTAGAATCGTATATCACAACAGGTTATTTAGACAATGCATGAATAAGTAATACAGGAGGAGCTCATGGAGCCACAATTAGCTCCCGGGGCCACGAGGAGTTCCTGGCTCAATGCTGAGCTCCATTCAGTGGTTGTAGTCAGGGATGACTAAAACCTGCATAGATGCAGAGACTCTTTACTTAAAAGCACTGAAAACATGCTGCAAGCTCAATGAGAATCAGTGAAAACATGGCGCTTCCAGACGATTTTAAATCCACACTCTGAACAGAAACTTGCTCCTCTCCATGTTAGTGTTTAGCCAAAGTTACCATGGTGATTGAACCAGGTAAAACAGCCACTTTCATGACACAGAAAACTTGACAGAGCTCACTAAGCCAATAATCTGGCTTTGTAGTACGCTGCTTTAGTCGGGCAAGGATTCAAGTGTGTGGCTTTTTAAATGGGTTTGTTTGCAGGCTTCATAAGCTTATTGCTGTTAATTTGTAAGACAATTAGAGATGCTAACTCTCACTGGAGTCTCCAGCTCGTATCTTAAACAGTGTTGTGTTCTTTTCCAGAATGGGACTAATTCATCAAACTATTATTATTGTTCAGGTTTTTGATGCAGCGTTTGGTACATGCTAACGAGGCAGCATGGTCCCTTTTCTGTGTTTCCCTATGTGAAGACAGGCTCGCACGGTGCTGTTAAGGGGTTCTCAGGGTCTCCTGTCAGCTGGCTGCCATTCATTGACAGCCAGCTGACAATGACAGGAAACAGGAAGGTCGGCAGCATTGACCTTTCAAAATAAAATATAGACTTTCAATGTTTGGAATAACATATACCTCAACCGGATCACCTCTGATTGGAACAGTGGCAGAAATGTCAGAGACTTATATTTCAGAACGTGCTGTGAAACAAAAACTATCTACAGAAATAGTGAATACATAAAACCTGGATGAAACCCTTGAGAACATATTTATAGTCACCAAATAAATATGAGGTGGTCTTCGCTGTATCCCAGGTACTCCACGGCCTATGCCGAATCAGACTACACTGATCGTGACACGGACAGAGAGGAGGGTGAGCAGGAGCCTGAGCAAGAGTCTGAGGATGAGGACAGGAGCTGTGCCACAGTCCTTACCCTCCGCCAGGATGTCTCCCAAGAGGAAGAGCTTGAAGAGAGGGGGCTGGAAGATGAGGAGGAGGAGGAGCTAATGAGCGAGGTTCCCAGTGGGGAGCTGGCTCTCCTCCTGGCTCAGAGTGACATCCTCCACACAGGAGATGCCAGTTTAAAAGCAGAAGGCTTTCGACTACTAATGGACAACAGAGCAGAAGTGAGTAACAGGATGCTTGTTGGTGGTCACATGACAAGAAGCTAATGATGCGTGTAATGACCATTAACGCTGATTTGATATGAGTGTGACAATGGGTCATTGCAAAGAGCAGACATAGAAGAATAAATATATCAAGTGAACCAATGAAAATTCAAATCAAATAATGGTCTCAAAGGGAAAAGGCACTGCTCATATCTTAAATAAAATTAAAATAAAATATACATGTATGAAAACTATGGAACACTTTGGAATTTTTTAGCAATAAAATGTGTTCCGATCTTCGCCCGAGTCAGAACTACAGACAAACACAGTCTGACTGAGCTCGTACTCAAGTGCTTCACAACAAAAATATCAGAGTATTAAAAAAGAAAGAGTTAACTAAATGTATGTCTCAAAGGTGAGTTTTTAGTTATTTCTTAAAAGAGACCAGTCAGTCAACAGATCTCAAGCTCAGAGGGAGAGAGCTTCAGTTTCTGGAACCAGGGTGACAAAAAGCTCTGTCACCGTCAGCTTTAATCCTCGTATGATGCACAACGAGTAGGCCCCACATTACATGACCTCAGCGACCTGCTGGAAACGTGTGTCTGTAAAAGTTCACTGATGTAAGCTGGTGCTCGTCTATGAGGAGCTCTTTTTTTCCTCTTTTTGGGTCTGCAGTATGGAGACAGCAGGGAGTTTCTATGGCGACTGGCTCGAGCCTACAGGGATATGTATGACTCCACTGAAGACAAACAGGAGAAGAAGACCTATGCACAGCAGGGTAATGGACAAACACATACTGTTACTGCACCTTACAAAAAGCTTCAAATACTATTAGTGAGGAATCTCTGAAGTTTGGCTCTTTGGGCTAAATGTCCTTATTCTTAGATTCTATCTAAGCCTGAACATGACAGTTGCCACAAAGCATTTGCTGAAATGTTTCTAGTTATCAAACGAAAGCAAATAAAATACTGACAACTGTCACTGGATTATTTAATGGAAACCAGAGGATTCTAAGGCGAGTTCTGAAGCCTCTGCGCTGCTGTCCCATTAATCTGTTGTACAGTATTACAGAGCCTCTCATAACGATATCATAGCATCATTTCCACCAAGTACCATTTGAATGTTGCAGCAAAAATTGACTCAGTTCCCTGTTCTTAGCTGACAGGAGGGGGGTCTGGTCTGGTCTTCTGCTGCCCTAACCTGTTGGTTCAAGGTTCCACATGTTGTGTGTTCAGAGATGTCTGGGTGTGGAAAACCTTTATATTAGTGTTTAAGTAATATACTAACCGTCCGGTGGACTGGGTGAATCATTGCTAGGAGTTTACATGTGCTCCTTCAAACTGATGGAAACCATGCTGCCGTATCAGACCACAACAACTACTCTTCCTGACATGCTTTCTTTGATTTTTCATAGACAGGCTGTTGTTAACCTGTGAGCTCATGTTGCAGGTCGAGATGAGGCAGAGCTGGCCCTGAAGAAGAATGGCCTGAATGCAGAGTGTCACAAATGGTAAATCCCTGTGAACACAGAGCTTCTAGCGAGCAGTGGGTTTGAGCTCCCATCAGAGAGCATTTGCTTTTTCTGTTTGTGGCTCCAGGTTTGCCATGCTGGCTGGACTGACCTCACAGCATGAGAGCATGCATAGCAAGCTGAAGAGTAGCTGCATATTGAAGGTAAGAAAGGCAGACCTGCTGCACGGCAGCAGTGTAGGCGTAGAGCAGCTGGACTTATTGTGATCATTATTCCCCCGTCTAGGAGCATCTGGACCGAGCACTGGCTCTCAGAGATGATGACCCCATGTGTTTCTACCTGCTTGGCAGATGGTGTTATCAGGTGACTCTGAAGTTATTGCACGCACCTGCTACCATCCTGATGTCAGAGATTTCTGCGCGCTTCAGTGCTTTGTCTGTGTGTCTGTAGGTAGCCACTCTGGACTGGTTGGAAAAGAAGGCAGCTGCTGCCCACTACCAGAGCACCCCCACCTCCACCCTGCATGATGCCCTTGAGAGCTTCCTCAAGGTATGAATCTCCTGACTTTTGAGTTCAAATCGGTGGTAGACTGGTGACCCAAAATACATTCTCCTCGTGGCTTATAGCAATGATGTGCAGTATGTGCTGTATCTAATAAGGACACACTGGCAGTGTGAAGGAGTAGGATGGAGGAGGGATCAGTGTAACAGACTGGGCGTGTCTCAGAAATCAGTTGAATCTCATAGGCTTATAGAAGGAGCTATAATCAAAGGATGCACAGGTGCAGTACCACTGAGAGAGGATGACTCTGAACAACTCGTCTTTATTATTCACTTGCTTCAGTTCTTTAAGATGAATGTGCGGCCTGGGAAATAAGAAAAGTAGATGTTGTATGTCTCAAATCTTAGTTAGCCTCATTTTGTGTCAATTTCTGAGCAGATGTGTGACTGCACACACACACGATGTTTGATGGATGAAATGCTTTTGTGTTAACTTGCAGGCAGAGGAGCTCAGTCCAGGTATCTCCAAGACTGTGAGACTTTACATCGCCAAGGTACTATCAGATCAGCTGATCTCACACTGTACAGTTACGATTTATGGTTCACACACATTAAAGTGCTAAAGTCCAAACTCACACCCTACAGCAGACTCTTGGGATCATCTGTCAGTGACTTTTACATGTTTGCATTCATGTGAGTTAACATGATGTCCTCATTATTTTGTGAAAAATGGAAGTTCACTTTGAATCTTTAAAGCTAGTGAAGCTGGGACCGGAAGAGACTGAAATGTTTGTAATGCCTAAAAGACGATGATGCGAGTTAATAGGTCCCATATCTACTGACACATCTGTTCATTTACATCCAAAAACACTGAACTGAAAATGACAAAAGGCAGGTAATAATCACGGCACAGTTGTTGCCGTCAGGTCTTTTTCTTTGATGGTCATATCAGGAACTGTGAAACTCACTGTGGCTGGGTCTGGTTTACAGTGTCACAAAGAGCTGGGGAACATCTCCGAAGCCACAAACTGGGCTGAGCTGGCTCTGAAGATGCCTAGAAATACTGAGAATGTAAGAGCACACATCCTGTCCACATTTGAATTCATAGCTGCAGCATTTTCACCACAATGCCTTTTCTATTCAAAGGATCAAGAAACATGTGAACTGGAGGCAGAGCTTCAGGACTTAACTGCCAGAAACAGCTGAGCTCCAGAAAAACTTTCCTTCATTGATGGATGAGTGTGATTTTTGTCTTCTGTCAACTTCTTTGCATCACCATGTATTCAACCTGCTATATTTAACGTTCTTCAGCACCTCCCATCTGAATTCAACGGGCATGCTGTGTTTGGTTTGAAAAACGACTGACTCAAGCTTGATGACTGAAACTACTAATCCCGGGACACGTGCAGAGCTTTAAGGGAAGGAGGAAGCTCTGGAATAAGACCATTTCACTCAGTTCTGTACTATAATGCTTGTTGTGTAAAGATTGGGCCTTCAGGTGTGATCAGGTGAAGCACACTGGCTTCTTTCAAACCTTATGGACTCCCTGGTGCAACATGTAGTTTAAAATGGACCACTTGTTTGAAGTCTTTGTTGTAAGTGCATGGAGCCCTGTGTGCTCATCAGTATGAAGTTGAATATTTTTGAACTGTTTATGTTATCACATGTCCATTTTGCAGTGTCTGCTGTTGGAGTGAGACAAAGACTCAGTACTCAGAGACGTTATTATGCACTGTGTGAAATGCAGATACTGTTTAATAAAGTTCTTTTTCCATTTATGGCAACACATTAGCTAAATCTGAAATGAAGAAAGAAAATCTACTTGAAATACTTTACATGGAATGACTGCTGACCTCTCCTGCATCCAACTCTTTATTCATGACTCATCTTTAGTCAGCTTCATGTTGATGCAGTTATAGAATAAAAATGTCCCATCAGATCAGGAGCAGCCTACGTTTTATAGATATATACAGTTATGCGTCTGTCGCCACAGACTATCTAGATCGTCTTTCTCAAACAATTAAATAAAACGTGACAGTGTGACGAGACAAACACACGCAGATCCAGCAGGTGCGCCTCACGTCCTGCTGCTTCAGTCCTTGGCATCGCCCACTCCGTCAGCGTTGATGGCAAACATGGCTTCAGCCTCAGGCAAGCAGGGCGAGTCATAGATTTTACAGATCCTCGTTTCTCCTCTGCCCTTCCTCAGGTACAGGCTGTGAAGAAGAGAGCACTGTTAGTGTCATCTTCCTGTGGTGACATCATACTTCCATCGTGAATAAAAACACACCGTGTGGTGGAGGCGTGGGCCAGAATGTTGCCGCCGATTGGTTTCTTAGGATCTGCAGAAAACATGGCTGCTCCATCCACTTGTGCTACCACTTGGTTGGTTATCACCACAGCAACGCCAAACTGTTGACAGGTCGGGCAAAAGTTATGTCTTAGATACATGAGTGAGGCAGCTTCAGCTCATCCATTGTAGATTTAAACACCTGTCAACAGTCACACTTTATAAACTTTGTGTACACACACACACACACACACACACACACACACACACTTCACTGACTTCACTATCATTCTTTTGACAAAAACTAAAAATAGTCAAATAGATTGATAACAGATCCTCACAGGACGGCTGCTGCAAACGTAATTTATAGAGTGATTCTGTATATTTAGCAGAATATAAATTATTTAAAATGAGCTCAACCATTTACATACATTTAACACTAATCTGAACATTTTTACTTCTAAATATTTTTTTACATTTATTTTCATTGATGTATATTTTCCAGTTACATCAATTTATTTTACTGAGGCGTTTTCTTGCTTTTCTTCCTAAAGAGTGATTTATGTCTCTGCCCACTAAAAGTAATCATTTTTGGTAATGCAGCATATATTTAACTATAGAAGCAATGTTTTAAAATTTGTCAGCCATTCACAAGCGCAGAATGGTGAAAAGCTCCATGCAGAGTATAGACAGTATGTTTTTATCTGATCCAACTAAGTTCACTCAGAGATCATGCTGATTAGATTTACTCACTGAATTCCACCTTTATAACTCAGGGAATGTCTGCTTACATCATCTTAAATTCAGCTGATTAAATCCTAAACACTAAATGTACTCACAGTAGAAATTATTCCAAGTGATTTAATTCCCCACACTGCACCACTAAAACTGATCTTATGATTAAGAAAAATGAAGCTAATTTGTGTTTGGTCTTTCTTTGTAACAATTCTTCTTGATGACAAATCGTATACCGTTAGAAAGCTTATTAGTTTCCTTTAAAAGGTGCCACATTAGTAAGGAAAATGCATTTGTGGGTTGAGCAGCAGAGTTGAGCATATTGGATGCGCCCATGATACCCCAGGTGCTGACAGTCAGGTGCCTGATAAGCAGCATGTGTGAACAGAGACCCTGCTACAGCGGATTTGGGATCCATAATATTAGATCTGAATAGGATTTTATTATATATTGGGGGTGGCTGTAGCTCAGCTGGTAGAGCAGGTCACCTACTAATTGAAAGGTTGGTAGTTTGATACTCGTCTGCTCCAGTCTGCATGCCAAATATTCTTGGGCAAGATGTGCCCCAAATACCTACTTTCTACTTTTATTATATCAGTTCAATTAGTACTTTAACTTTAACCACAGTATAGTTAACACAAGTATCTGTACACTACTGGCACCTGAGGCGATCACTGATTCGTGGAGTGTACAATTCAAACTAAAGAATCTGTCAGGGTGTGAGAGCTGACCTCGTCCGCCAGCCTGAGCAGCATACGCAGGAAACGGCCCAGGTGTCCCTGCCTGGCTGACAGCTCTCCTCTGCCCGAGTAGTCGGTTCTGTACAGAGCTGTGGCACTGTCTACTATCAGCAGAGCATACCTGACAAACACAGGGACAAATAGTGTTAGCCTGCACGTTCACACTCAGATCTTACAGTTTTTTATCGTATGTGTGACATGCCAATGTCAGACCCTAGTCGGGCTTAAAAACCTTTATGATACATAAATGATGAAACAACTCAAACAAATGGTAAATGGCCTGTATTTATATAGCGCCTTACTAGTCCCTAAGGACCCCAAAGCGCTTTACATATCCAGTCATCCACCCATTCACACACACATTCACACACTGGTGATGGCAAGCTACAACAAACAAGATCATGCTTTTCACAGACTACATGAAAAAAAAAAACTCTTTAGTCAGTTTCCTTGATTAAAAAGACAAACCAGCTAAGATGGGCTGTATGATGATACCCTATTAAAACGTCTATCATTTATTTCGTGGTGTTGCAAAACACAGCGTTTACTGCAAGATGACAGTTTGCAATAGTCACCACCAGCAAAAACAAATGGGGACTGTTCCTAAATGGGGTTGTACCTGTGGCGCATCATAGAATAAAGACTCATTGAGAAAATTGCAGCCATTACAATTTTATACATTGGTCGAAACACTCGACAAGTCGGGTTCCCACATTTATATCACAAGTGTCTGTCCAGCACTCACTGCGACAACAGATATCTAGACAAGCTGAACGGTGCACTTCATCAGAGACGGCACACTCTGACGTTTGCACACAGGCTGGTTTTCTGACGACCGTACAGGAGCAGTGATGATAGGAGAGGCAGCCAGTGTGTATCACTAAGGCCAATATTCATTTCATTTTTGATTATTTCAATTAAACGTAAAAAAGAAAACAGTATTATTGTTTATTAGTATAAAGTATGAACTGAATTTACAAAGAAAGGCACTATATTATGATACAGATCGTTATTATCGGGATAAGAAATTACTTCGTTACTTCTACAATCATTGGAAAATATTAAATCTGTCTGTGTGATTTTGTGATTCAAGACATTTTATAATCTGATTAAAATCAAACGTGAACTTTCTCAGCATTTTTCTCGTTTTTTAATCTGACTAATGTTTAAGAAATGACTGAGAAGCAATTTCATTTCTCGAGTCAGTCCAAACTCACCATCACAGCTAGGGTTAACTAAAACTCAAAATTGAATTCAGAAATTCACTCGAGCTGATGGACAAACATGAAGACATTCCACGTTGAAACCATTATACAATATAGGCTCTGTGCATCTTACATAAATCATGACATTTACATCCAGTTTTCAGTCCTACCGTGGAGCCAAGTTTCCACATGTCCTCTCACTGCACTTCCTAGTTTCTGGTTAAGTGAAATTAGGCAAAAAAATAAAAATAACTATCCTTCAATGATTCACCTGAACACTTCTACACGGTCTGTAAGTTTGTGACTAACCTGGACTCTGCCATCATTGCAGAAGCTTGATAGAGCAGCTGAGTCTGGTGGTCTGTGTTGAAGGCTCGGGCATAGGCCACGTTATCCAAAACGTCACTGCCGACCAGCCCATACCTGACAGCACAGACAGACAACACATACAGCTCCAATAAGAGTAATAAAATCAACAACGTGGAAATAAATGACAGGTTTATAGATTTTTATTCTGCGTCAGTTACTTCTTCTTTGACCTCTGAACTGAATGCTGAAAACAAAGGAGCACCATCTCACCTCTCGGCAACAGCGAGCAGTCTCTCTGGTCTGAAGGTTCCTTCTGTGTCGATGTACATGGCTTTGCCTTCTCCGCCTCCCTGATCGATGGGTAGCTGTGGACGGTCACCATGGTTACATCTCTCTAGATCAACAACTTATTTGTAAAGCAATCCTAAAAGTTTCTGAGCGAGCTGCTTGTGATCCTCCATAACACACGCTGATGGATAGAAACTGGCTTTTTAACTTCTTCTGGGACCACTTCGGTTTGTTGAACACACTGTACCTGGCAGGTGACGGCGAGTGTGTGGCACAGCTGGGTTTTCCCCGTCCGAAACTCTCCAAACATCTCTGTGATGGAACCCGTCTCAATCCCACCTGTAGGAGAGCAAAAAGGTTTAAATTTGATGTGCGAGACTGGGCCTCCCTGCTGCTTCCCGAGTTCTGATAAGTAAACAAAAAATGGCTGCATGATTTGTTGTTTTGGTTTGCACCTTTATTTAAATGGTGGTCACGAGGAACATCCCTAGTTTAAATCTAATAAAACCAGCTTAGGGCACATAACCATCACTGGCATTGTGTTTGCTGCATAACTGAACTGCTAATCAGGGAGATCTCCTCAATGAAGCATGAGCTACATTAGACTAACCCTGCAGGAGTTTGTCCAGCTCCTTGGAGCCTGTAGAGATCTGGATAATCTCAGCTCTCCTCTGATGGAACTCAGTAGCTGTGGTGAAGCCCATTGGCACCAGTTTGGCAGCTTCAGTCTGAGGGAAAAGGTAAATGAAAGCAATTCAGTTTTGTTTATACAGGGCCTAATCAAAACAACAGTGGCCTTGAGACACTTTATCTTGGAGAGTAAAGACCCCACAACGTTCAGATGACCCCCTATGAGCAAGCACTTTGTGACAGGGGAAGGCAAAACTCCCTTTTGACAGGAAAAGACTTCCAGCAGAAACACTCTCGGTGATGGGTGGCCATCTGCCGCGACCGGTTGGGGCTGAAGGGAGGAAGACGGGACAAAGACGTTGTGGAAGAGATCTAGAGATGAATAATAACTCCTATCCAAATACAGAGAGGTGTGTATAAATATTTATTAACTCTTTTTCTTTGATTAACAGTACTGAAAGTAGCTGTACATAATGTTACCTTTGTCAGATGGTTATGACCATTTTTGAAGTTATTACTAGTTGACCTTAAAGGAATGCGTGGCTCAATGCTAAATGGTAATCTTCTAAATTAGTGAGATGCCAGTTCCTTTCCAGCTTACAGGCCATCTACTGTAAAAGTGTACATCTGAGAGTTATACCAGGGGCTCAAGATCTTCTTATCCGAAGCTCTTTCTTTAAAAGAAACCCCCCCAATAAAAAAAACAAAACACACACACACACACACACACACACACACCCCTATCAGATGTTTCTCACTGCTACATTTTTGTACCACCTTGTTCACAGCTGTTTCATTTGTGAGACCTAACCTTAGTAGTGGTTCAGTGACCCTCTTAATGGGCCACGCCCACTTGGGCTGAGCACTGATGTGCAGGTGTAGACGCAGCTCTTTGAGGAAGCATGTCTTTGGTTTTTCCGGCACTTTTGCCTGCAGCCTCCCAAACAGCTGTGAGCCTTCTGGCTGAAGACCATGAAGAACTCAATTCCTATGATGCATTTCATATTAGAATTCCTCATTTCCTGTTTTAAAACATCCATTAAGGCCGACATGGATATTACTACTGAGTGGAAACCATGTCTTCTTTAACAGCATGCACTGATGTTCAAACCAGCAGCACTTGAAGAAAGTACAGAAGCACACTGATGTGCCTCTACAATGTATCCGTTTTATCTGTCAATCAGATATGACCATATGCAGTCTCCTCCACACAATCCCAGCTTTCACATTCCTCTGAGATACCGAATCAAACGACTGTCGTTCCTTACCAGGATCTTGTCAGCCTTGGCCTCACTGATGCCCTTGATGTTGAGCAGCTCCTTCTTGGGAGCGTAGGCCACTGCTTCAATGGTGTGGAATCCTGCATCCTCCAGCTTTTTGATGTCACTGGCACTGATTCCGCATTGCTGTGTGCAGAGGCATCAAAACAAAGAGCTGAAGCTAAATTCATAGAGTTTTTCAAGAAGCTGGAGGGTCTTGCACACTCCATGATTAAAAGCCAGTTTAATTTTTGATAGAGCAGTTAAAAAATAAATAACATAGTTGAGCCATTTATGAGATATCATGCAGAGAGGGCTTTTGGCTTTTAAAGGCATTAGTAAGAAATACAGAATTTTAGGAACAAAGTCACTGACAGTTTCATTTAACACAATATACGAGCCTGGTGAGGGACCAAGCAGTGAAGGCATAGAGGACAACAGGAGAAATGTCATTAAATCGGGGCTTAATTTTTTTTTACCTGTGTCACGGGGCGGTAATTTTAGGAAGTCAATGAAATGACACAATCTGGATTTTTTAATGCCACCACTCAATTCTGATTAGAGCCTGACTGATATAGGATTATTAAAACCAATACAAACAATTGGTGATTTAAAAATCTGATGCATCAGGATAACTTTTCCTCCACACACACACACGTTACATGTGGTTATTTATGAATCCCTACAAACACAATAAGACCCAACTACTTAGAAATCAATGGGTTTCACTGTCACAAAAAGCTGTGGATTACTCACTTGTGCTCTTTCCATATCAGCGGTGTGTTTGTATTAAACAGTGCAGCTGCAGAGCACCCTCTAGTGGACAATCTATGCATTAACCACGACTCACTGAAGGGGTTTTCTACCTCCTCTTCTTTACTTTTTACATTTTTATTTATCAGTCGTTATAAATGGCAATAGTGATATTTCAGAAATTATCTAATGCTGTCTGACATATCAGCCCATTCTAAATCCAAGCTTCAAATACATTTAATGTTTAAAGTGCTTCTTCGGTCTTACTGACCAGTTGCAGAGCTTACTATCAGTAACACTATAGGCATACAAACTGCAGTCAGATTTTTTTTTTTTTTTTAAAAAGGGCCAAGTTCAAAGACGGGTGGATCCTTCCATGAATCAATCAATGGTTTCCACCTGGTGCTCCAAGAATCAGCTTATTGCTCATTGTAGAAGAAGAATCAGGTCATTTACAATTACTTCAGTATATGTAATGAAGCCACCTTCCTTTACACTTTGAACGTTGTCAGTTTTGTCACATAATACTTTGAACATACCATACTCATATTTTTTTAATCCTTGCAGTCTGAGTGTGTCGGTGGATTTGAGATCCTCTGTGATCCACGCCATGATCGTTTTAAATAGTTCTGTACTTAAGGTCATACAAAAAATAAGGTGACCAAATTTCACCTCGTACCTGAATGTGACATAGTAATAGAAAAGTATTAAATTGAGTTTAGACGGCAGACTAAGAGCAAGTACACTTGTCCATCTGCATTTAAGTTTAGTGAATGAAGTCATTTTTGATCACACACACTAAATGAAGCCATACTGGCCACAAAAACGACTGAAACCAATGAGCACCATCGCACCCGCCGATCTGTGGATCAGTTAAATTGGTCTTTGCAGTGCATGTATCCCATCTCTTCCCAACTGAATGCAACAGCAGTTGGCAGTGATCTGACCAAGAGGAGCAGGATTAGCGAACCCACAGCTCCGAGCTTCTATAGCACACAAAATCAGATGTTACAGAAACCACAGTGCACTAAGGACGGATACGTACCTCCAATCTGGATAGAGGCTGTGGCCCGTAGTTTTCCTCCTCCTCCACCTCCACTCTGGCCTCGCTCCTCATCGCCATGATCCAAGGAGAACCAGATCGGCTCCGCTCGGCTTGCTGATTGTTTGACGGTTAATACTGAAAGCTAAGCCAGAGAGCTAGCATGGAAAAGCTGATTGATACAACTATGTTTTCATGATGATCGTCACACGGCAGGTTTTTTACTTTACCTTTTCATCTACCCTAAAACCAAACTTAAGTCTTTTTCACATTTAAAACATCTAAGAGACTATTCCATCTACACTTACACACTGTTAATACCCAGTAAAAATGTAACGTTTTTTTTCTAACACAGTAAATCGACAAATTCGCCCATTATTTATGTGACCGACAGCCCAGGCGCTGTCACCGTGAAGCTAGGACGAGCTGCCCGCGCACTCTGTCACAGTTGCTGTTAGTTTTTACAGTTACTGGGCTAAAAGCGGTCCTTTCTACGCGACTTCGGCCCTTACCTTCTTGCAGTTTTCTTGTTTTCCCTCAAACTCCTCGGTGTGAAGCTCCCGCGCGCACATTCAGATTCAATGACGTTGTACGTAAACGGAGCCAATGGGCGCGTGAAAGAAGGGTCGTGAGAGACTGGAACCGGAAGTAGGTGCGTGACCCCGCTATTACCATAGTATGGCAAACCGTCTAGGACAAAATTCGCCACTTTTTTAACGCTTCTGGTTACGAAATTACGTAACCGTTTAATCGCCGTTTAATAAGTCAGAACTTGTCCCCGACTGAACGCAGCATTTTACGCCAAAGTGTAGCGCCTTGAACGCCTGGGAAAAACGCCGCTTTTTCAGCCATTCAGAAGGAGCGTTCAAGGCGCAACTCTCTGGCGTAAAATACGGTGTTCTACGGGGTCAAAACCGCCATAGGTGGCCAGTTCACGTTTTGTTTTCATATTCATGACATGTTTTAATGTTAATAGCAGCCTGTTAACACACAGCTGAACTTTGAACCTCTAAATTTGTTTCTTGTCAAGTTGTTCCCCTGCAGGAAGAGTGTTCC
This sequence comes from Copadichromis virginalis, assembly GCF_057382275.1. NCBI lineage: Eukaryota > Metazoa > Chordata > Actinopteri > Cichliformes > Cichlidae > Copadichromis > Copadichromis virginalis. The sequence continues at coordinate 32,888,556 of NC_140632.1, read as the reverse complement.
TTTCAGATAAAGTTATATTAATTGATCAAACTGTGTTTAAAGGTCCATTTCAGCCATTAAGATGATCCATAAACACATGGATAAGTGATCATGGAGGGAAAGCTTTGGGAGCGGGGGGCTTTACACTTCAGCCTTCAGCCAATGTTCCTAGAACAAAAGTGTGACTGTCAGAGAACCTTTGGGGAACGTTCCCAGTTTGCTAAGAGCAATACTAAAAAGGGCACTTACAGTAGTTGTGGGCTGCACAGGTTTCAGAGGGGTCTGTGGTCACAGCGTACATTTATACCCAGTAGGGCATTAGAATGCTTTTGAATTTGAAAATGACTCTGGAAATATTAGAGTAAACAGTGTAATATGCCAATTGTAAGTGACAGGCCATCAAAAGTGAAGTGAAAAAAAAACAAACAAAAAAACGTTTGCTGTGCAAATCTGAAACCTTTGATATACAACTCTGCATTTTAATTGACGCAGATGGATACCCCTCCCTGAGCAGTGGTTCTGCTCCAGGTTTCTTCCTGTTAAAAGGGCGTTTTTCCGAATGGCAAACCACAGATGAAAGACATGTTCTGTTAGGGTCCAGCGCACAAAGACACATTTAGGACCACTCTAAATCTGGTTCTGCAATTGTTTGGGTTTAGTGGAGCAAATCAAACTTGCCATTGCTGACTCATATTCTGATCAATGTTCAGGTTCTTTTGTTTAAAACCACAGCACCTAAAGAAGCTGATAAATCTAAAACATTACTAGAGCTAAGCTAAGATACATCGTTCACAGTGTAGATTTGTTGGAACAAGGTCAGTTGACTGAAATGTAACAGACACCATTTAAGCACCTTATTAAACACATTTATTAAATTTCTTAGAACAGGATGAAAAGGGAAAAATGAAAGTGGGAAATAAAAGTACATAAACATTACAAACAAAGGTAAAAATACTGCTCTTTACAAACACGTTATTGTGTTTTACACATTTCTTCCTGTTTTGGAGACTTTGGCCACCACTCGTTTTTGTCCGTGTCCACAGTAACATCTGTAAATACACAAGACAAACACCACTAAATGAAAAACAAATACTGAAGCATTAATGGGAATTTTAGAAATATTATTATATTTATTCTAAAGATCTGTTTTTGTGCAGAGGCTAGTGACATCATACAGTCCTACCCAGTGATGTCACACTCCTCCACTGATTTACAGATAGCTGTAATGTACAGCAAGCTGTTAGTGAACAACAGCTAACTTGCTGCTCTTAAAAGACTTCAAACATGCGATTAGCAGGTGAAGATACATGGTGCATCTCTGTGTGGATGACTTTTTAGCTTTTGTTTGTCTGCAAGAAAACTGCAGACCAACCCTGAAACCTACTCTAAAACGCTGCAATGTTGTTAATGATGGTTTTCAATCATTTTTTTCCATGCCAAAAAAAGAAAAAAGAAAAAGAGTGTACCCAACTCATGTTCATAAATAAAGCACCTGCCTGAAGTCGAGGTTTGAAATTCTGTTAATGGTTTCCTCATTCAAGCCACTGAGTCACCACAAAACCCACTAAAGTGCAGCTGTAAGAGTTACTATACTGGTCACAGGGAGCTGGGTCTCCTAATGCATGAGTCTCTGACAAGGCTGATTTTTGCTTGTTACAAATACAAAAACTGCATCTCTACTATGGAACACTTTAAAATATAGAGTTCTATGTTTTAAAACACTAAAATAACAGGAGTAGCGTTATTCCTCCTGCTATTATTTGGGATTTATTCTCAAATGAAAGGGACCAGACCCCACTGAACAAGGTGGCCATGGCAGAAGAACATGTTACTGTGATTCTGAGAAGACCGGTGAAGTGCCATTAACCCGTGCTTCTGTTAGTATACCCCAAGTGACTGAACCCTACATCCCCACATGTTGTACATTGTTACCCTGTTCTGGAGCTGCTGTTTCAGGAACACGGGAAACCTCTGACAAAACAAACGGCCAACATCTTTATGATATTCTGAAGCTTTTGAAAGAATGTGACAAAGTAGCCTACGCTGCAGTTTACCTGGAATGGTTCCAAGGCTCGAGTTGTCGAAGAACTGCTTGGGACAGTTTCGGGACAGTGTCTCAGAGCTTCCGCCCACATCAAAGAATCTGCTTTTGGGGGATTCGAGGAGAGAGGCCTTTGGCGAATCCAGCAGCTTTCTGGGTGACTCCAAACCCTTCCTGGGAGTGTCCAGGAGCTTCTTGGCAGGTATCAAAAACTTTTTAGGTGAGCTCAGCAGGTTAGAGGAGTCAGAGGTCATGGGAAAGCCCCTCTTGGTGGGAGTGCTAGGTGACTGAAGCTTGTCCTCTTCCACTTTGTTCCTCACCTTTAGTTTGATGGCTCTGTTCTTCCACTTGGTAATCTCAGCCTGCTGACTGGCAACCACACTGATGAGAAAGGAAGTCTGTGATTAGAGCTCGACTTCAATTTTTATGTCACAAAGTGATAACTATGGAATGTGATCTGTGTTTGTGCAGTGAGCGTTCAAACCAAACCACCATCAGGACAGCAACGGGCTTCATCTGAATGACAGTTTGTCTAAATATCTGATCAGATCTTAATCCTAGTGACACAACAACTTGTATTGTTGTCTTGGGAGACAATAGCACTGTCTATCAACTGGAAATAATTTGATGACTATTAATGTTGCTAAACCAGTTTCAGAGGATAACTGTACAGAAAAACCAATTAGAAAGAAACAGAAGAGAAAACTTAAAATAACACAAAAAAACAACAACAAAAATCCCAGAAACGTGAGAGATTGAGACACAGTTTGTAACATTGTTCACGCTTAAGGAAATGCTTAATCAGCAAAAAAAATGCATATGAACTTGAGTGTCATCCCATTTTTAATCCATAAGGTTTGATATGAGGTCAGGCGAGCCTTTTCAGTTCTTGCCTGCCATTAAAGATGCAAGAAGCAGCTGCAATATTCTCCTAAAGGGTGGACACGATCATACACGTCTTCAGCCCACGCGACGGCCACGTACAACGCACCAAGTTACAAAAATCAAGAGGTGCACGATCGGCCGATGCGCCACAAAGAAGGATGTGATATGTGATATCTTCAAATTAGCTTTTAATGCAGCAGTTATGTTAATATGAATCATCCTTGTTGTATAAATAAATATAATGCAAAAGGTGGCGACGTGCTTTACACCAGCGGTCCCCAACCCCCGGGCCTCGGACCGGTACCAGTCCGTGAGTCTTTGGTACCGGGCTGCGAGAGTTCAGGCTCAGGTGTGAAATGTATAGTTTTCAGGGTTTTTAATCGGTTTTCAGCATGATTTTGTTATCATTTACTCTGTTTTCCTTGGTCTTTTCACGTGTGTTATGAATAAATTCTCTTTTTTTCGGTACTGGTACTAGTTTTATTTTGTTGTATTTATCCGCGACACATTAAAGGCCGGTCCATGAAAATATTGTCGGGCATAAACCGGTCCGTGGCGCAAAAAAGGTTGGAGACCGCTGCTTTACACTACTGCAAACAATGTTTTTGGATTGTGCTTGTTTATCTAAGGCTTGGATGCAGCTGCTCTCAAGCTCTCTATGCACTGTTCTTTCAAGCTGATCTGAAGGTCACATGAAGTTTGGTCTACCACTTTATGGCAGAGTTGATGTCGTTCCCCATTTTTGTGTTAATACCAGCGACCCGTTGTTTCACAAATGTTTGTAGAAGCTGTCTGCATGCTTGGATGCTTGATTCTATACACCTGTGGCCATGGAAATGACTGAACACCTGAATTCAGTGATTTGGATGGGCGAGTACAGCACAGTGCAGGTATAGATGATATTGATGGAGCAATACAGGGACATATGCATAGACAGTACAGAAGTAAATATGGAAAGTAGCATTTTAGATTCAAGATCTTATACCAGTTCAATGTTTCCCTGTTTGAGGGAGTTGTTCTACAAATGTTACTCCTTTACCACAAAAAAAAAGAAAAAAGAAAAGTGTCTTATTGGAACAAATGGAGATTTACACTCAAACAGATTTGATATCATTTCACGGTAAAATAATAAAAACTCTGAACTTCAACATGCATTTAAAATGGGTCAGTCAGCTTTAAGCTAATTAAAGATGATTGAAGGTTAATAATGCTATACTGATGCTATTATATTAAGTTTTAATGCTGCTTCCATATGCAGACATTTTGTCTGCATATGGCACTAAAGCATGACTAATCAAATGGGTGGTTATTTATCAAACAGGCAGCAGTGCATTTGTATTTTTACAGTTCACCATCAAATTTCCAATCATTATAATGTAGGATTCCTCAGAGTGAGTGTTACTGTATGTCAGATTTACAAATGACCTGCTGCGTGTGCTAAAGAAGGCACTGCAACGTATGCAGATGGTAGTACAATCTGCTGATAGTAGAGAAGAGAAATTAAGAAAACACAGCAAGAGGAATTGCTGTTAATCACTCAGTGGGTTTCTGAGTCAAAGAGGGGGCTAAAATGTTTGATGTTGTAGCCGACCAAACACTGTTACAGTCAACTCAAACCAATAACAGTTGCTAAGACGGGCATTTCAGTCATCATGTCCATGATAGCTGGAAGAAGAGCCACAGTAACACAAGCTGTGTGTAGAATGTTAATGATTCCACAGCAGTAAACATCACTCAAAGTGTTTTCTACTTTAAACACACGTAGCGATTGTATCGGTTGCAAAGACAGTGCTGATGCCGTTACCTTTCCAGTTCTGTGATTTTCATGTGAAGCTGGCTGACTTCCTTCTCCAGCTTGGATTTCTCCATCAGAATACTGCTGCTGACCACAGAACTCCTGGGGTTGGTCAGTCTGGCATGAAGGTCTTTACCCTGCAAGACTGATTCCAACATGAATGCATCATTTAAACATGCTCCTCTTTCAATGGTTACACCTGAATTAGTTATTCATCGGTCAGATTTCTTTGTTTGTTAGCAGATATACATGCACAGCGCTGACACTTACACGACTCTTCTCCCTCCTGTTGGGATTTTCTCAAAGTCTCTTTAAGCTTCCTCAGTAACTCTTCTTTTTCCTCCAACAGTGTGTTCATCGCCTGGATCCTGGAAGACAGAATGCCGGTCATTAGAGTCAGCAGTCCTGCAGCAGGCCACAGGTCTTGACACCACTGACCCTGAAAACCACAGTGGAGAAAAACTAACAAACAAAAGTGTAAGAACGAATTCAATAGCTCTTTACTCTCGTTTGTGTTCGTCGGATGCTGAGCTGAGCTTCATCTCCAACTGCAACAGCTTGGTCTGAAGCTTCTCCAGCTCAGCCACACTGGGTGATGATTTTTTCTGAACCAAGGAGGACAAAGATCATCGTACCAGCTACTCATTCGTCAGATAACCAAACTGAAGTGCAGCTGCGCTGTTATATGAAACCAACAAACCTCAGATTCTCGAATTTTGCTCTTCAGAGCTTGTATAGCGTTCTCTTTCTCTTCAACTAGTGCACGGTTGTCCTGCAGCTCAGTCTGCAGGAGTTGTGTTGCCTCTTTGTGGTTGGAAACTTTGGCATCAGCTTTGATGCGTGCCTCCTCCAGCTGCTCAGTTTGAATATGCAGAGCCTGAAAGTGAAACACATTCTTCATTATTATCTGTGGCTCTCAACTTCACCAAAACAAACAGTGCATTGGTCGGGGACTAGTTTGGGTGGTGAATGAATCCACCATTGGATGCTCCGATTTCTAGTAGCAAGCTGGTGTCTGTAAGCGTGTGTGTGTGTGAGAGAGACTGTGTGTTTTCATGGTAATGAAGGAACACATCACCCAGTACTAACTGATGTTTCAACTGCTTTGAACAAGAGAAGGAAAGAAATAAGAAACCGTGTGGCAAACACACTTTCACTTTTTCCTCTGCGTGTTTCAGCTGAGAAGCTAGCTGCTGGGTTTCCTTCAGCAGAGCTGCGACTGTCAGAAGCGCTCCCTCCTCCAGCGCCTGCAGCAAAGTGGAACTTTTGCTTTTCACCTCCCTAAGGTGAGACGCTGCCTCAGCCTCCAGCTGTTTTAGCTCTTCAAACGGACCCTTCTGCTCATCAGTGATACTCTATGGGAGGTAGGTGGAAAAAAAGAGCAATGCGGTAAATATCATTTAAAAGATTTCTTCTAATCCAAACTAACCAATCCCCCCAAGCAGTCTGTGATGTGCATCTAGATTAAGAGCCAATCATTTGATTCATTCTGAGAGCTGGAATTATCCATTCAGAGAAATCTTTGTCAAACACGTCAACTGACCTGCAGAAGACATTTCTTGCTTTGTATCCCCGCCGTTCTGCGGTCAGACTCCAGCTCCAGGATGCTGTCCAGCCCACTGAAGCTAATTGGCTGGTTGGTGATCAGGACCTGCAGCTGCTTATTGAACTTGAATCGTTCTTGAATCTCATCCTTCAGCTCAAGGAGGTAGGAGGTCATGTGGTCCCAGAGCTTGTCCAAAATGCTGCTCATTTTCTACAAAAATCAGCAAAGTCACCATAAAGTACCAGTGATGGAGAAGTGGATGCACATGAACAGGAGGGAGTAAAATCAAATCTATCTCCAGCTTCAACAAGTAACAACCTTTGTTGCAAGACTGACAATACAGCTTGTTATACACCACGTGACTAATAATGATAAAGTAGACACCAGAAAAGTACAGTCTTCTTCTCAACTTCTCAGAAGCTGGTTTCTTTGAATGGGACAGAGAGAGCGTCCAAGTGTTTCAGGGGGCAGGGCAGAAGGCTCACCTCCATGTAAAGTTGCCTCCTGTCCAGCAGCTCAGGCAGTCTCTGCTCCCACAGTGCGTCAAAGCCCTTGACTTGAACAGAGTGGCTGGGCGCCTGCGCTCTGCATAGAAGCACATCCTGCAGCCGTCTCTCCTCGAAGACGGCCAAGTCGTTTTTCACCAGCTCCTCAAAAATGTTCCTGTAGCCAAGTGCCTTCACACGCAGCAGCTCCTGTGGGAAAAGGACCAGAGATGACTTCATTCAAAGACCAGCATATTTAGGAAATTTTGTAGTACAGTCAAACTACAGCCAGTTACTTGAATTTTTCTGAGATTTTCATCAGTTGACTGTCCCAGCTGAAAGACCGCATCATAGGCATCCTTGGTGGCCTTGGGAAGAGGATGCTTCAGGGAACGCCGCTCCCTCAGGCCCTTGTCCTGAGTTATATTGTCATAACTACAACAAGTGTTTATGAATTGCTGGAACCTTTTGAAGGACTCCTATAATGACAAGAACCAGGTAGCATCAGAGTTATGATCACACTGCATGCTAGAAAGACATTTGAGCTGCAGAGCAGTCAGTGAAGCCGTTACCTCAAGCTGTGTGTCTTGCAGTTGTGACGACAGCAGCTCCTTAGCCCTGCTGGTGCTCGGCTCTGACCTGCTGAGCTGCTCTCTGAGAGCAGAGATGGTTGCGTTCGCTTCGCTGAGCAACTGGAAATGAAAATAAAATCACAGTCAGCATTTAGCCATCCTCAACTTTATGCCAGCGATTTATTCTTGCGTGTAATTGACATTCCAGCTTTTCATCTGCGTAGAAACTCTCTATTAAAGAATGTCACTTCTGACAAGCTAGCTAAAATATGAGATTCCCTCCAGTCCACCTAAATATAGTGCCTTTCTACTTTACCTGAGCTCTGATGAATGCATTCACACACGTTCACACCAGTCAATCCAAGTCGGGAATAATGGAAAAGGGGCATTATTACTGCAGCCCACTAGGGGCCTCAGTTCACAATTTGGGAACCACTGTTTTACAGCAATACTGAACAGAGCACCATGTTTGTGTCCCTGCCATACAAGACAGGAAGTATCAGCACTCTCCAACTCAGTCCTCAGCTTTTAATCATAAATGGACTGGTGCTTACATCACACGTCTCAGTAATCCGCACACTATGTTCAGTGTCTTGCCCAAGGATAATTCAGCATGCAGATTAGAGGAGCTGTGGACTGCATTATCATAATCCAAAATTATGGTTCTAAAAAGAGGAAACAAATGAGAGCAAAGACTCACCTGCTGCACTGCATCTGCTTCACTTTCAGCCTGAGCGCGTCTTTCTGTGTGCATTTGAACTTGCTCTTTAAGCTGCAGTATCTGACAAAAACAGAGCAGGTCGAGGTGTGAGCATGCAACACAGCTAACAACAGTGCTAACTGGGATGGAACCCATTTAGACCAATGGAAAAGGTTTTGAAAGTGGGGCTCATCCATGTTTAGAAAAATTGTCAAAAACCACCAGCTGGAGGATCAAAAACCGAGAGCACTCAGTAAATCGACATGCACTTCTTCGGTGTAGGCAAGGCTGCAGAGGTTAGGATACACTTATGCAGGGAATGCCGACGTGCATTTGTAACATTAAATGTGTGTCAGTGGTAGGTGGTCGGGCTAGCTTCCCCACAGCTTTCATACTAATGTAAGCATCCACAGTCGAAACAAGCAGAAAATGACTGGGACCTACGTCTTGTTGCAGCTTGGCTTCTTGCTCTCCTCTCTCAGGCTGCTGCTGCATGTTCAGCTGACTCAGCTTGTCCTGGATGGCTGAGATCTGCAGATGAATGAGAAAATGTGATCAAGTTTCCAGGCTGCTCTTCCTGTTCTCGGTCACTTTAGAATAGCACTAATTTACCATCTGCATCCTGTCCTCCATCTCTGCCCGGAGCTGCTGCTTCTCCTGCCTCAGACCCTCCAGGATCTTCTGCAGCTCGTCTCTCTCCTCGCTGACAGACGTCACTCTGCACAGCAGCTTCTCCATCTCCTCGGTGGAGGTCTGAGTGCTGAGCTCCTTCTCAGACAGCAGCCGTGCTCCTTCTGCTTCAGCCATTTTCAATGCATCGGTCAGAGTCCTTATCTGTAAAAGACACGATTGGCTTTTTCACTTAAATGAAATTTCATAGATGTTTACAGAAGCAAGATAAGACATGAACCTGCTGATTTAAAGAACACAGGCAGATCAATGACCCTGTCTTTCTGCACAAACACAACAAGTCCATGAGACAGAAACGCAGCTAACGTTGCAGTACAACACCTCCCAGTGAAAACTAGGATCTACGGACGCTAGAAGACCGACTGAGAACCTCCTGAGGTCAGAAAGTATTGTATTGCTGTTAGCAGCGTGGAATAAGACAGGGACACGTTCGTCACCAGTATTATTCCTTACGGTCACATGGATGGTTGGAAGGACAGAAAGACATCAATCCAGTGGACAAGGTGAATACCAGCGAGTCTTACAGTAATAATCAAATACATGAAGTACAGTAGAAAGCTACTATTGGACTGCTACACCTGTATCAGTCCTGGGAGAATCACTACACTTATTATGTAGATGGATCAGTGAAACTAACAGTACGGAGTCTGAAAATCTGATGAAGCTAAAAAACACCAAAGATGTTGTTTTTCTCTGAAGGAGCACATTTTCCTCATCACTGTGCATGTGTTGAATTTACTTCTTCATCACAGTTGATGTGGACAGTAATATAGGTCTATATAACACACATCACTGTGTAGAAAAGAGGCTTCATATTGTACCATAAAGACAGCCGCTATCAACATGCAATTGGCAAAGGACAGAAGGAAAAACTCCCTTTTAACAGGAAGAAACCTCCAGCAGAAGCAGGCTGAGCAAGGGGCGACCATCTGCTGCCACTTGTTTGGTGGTAAGGAAGAGAAGGAGAGAAGAAAAGCTGGAGCTGTCAATCAGACCTCAGACTGCAGTGTCTCCACCCTGTCCTCCAGCTCTGCTCGGAGCTGCTGCTTCTCCTGCGTCAGACCCTCCAGGATCTCCTGCAGCTCGTCTCTCTCCTCGCTGACAGACGTCACTCTGCACAGCAGCTGCTCCATCTCCTCTGTGGAGGTCTGAGTGCTGAGCTCCTTCTCAGACAGCAGACTGTCTCTCTCTACTCTCACGCTCTCCAGCTCCTCAGTCAAAGCCTTTACCTGTCAGTGAAAACATAAATCTAAACAACCCCAACAAGCTCCACTTGCATTTTGAAGCACACAAAAGAGTTTCATCTGTGCATTCTGTAGTGCTGCAATGTGTCTCTTCCCATGCGCTTAATACTTTATTACTTAAAAGAGGCAGCAGTCACTGAAAAATTGACTTTTATAATTGGGTGTGGTTAGAGATGACATTAGATCGGCACGTCTTCCTGACCATGTATGCTACACAGAGAAAAGCACCCCGAAAGTCTTACATGTGTTTGCAGTTCCACCAGCTTATCATTGTGCTCACTGGGAAGCCCATCCAGCTTCAATATTTGTTCTTCTAGCTCTTTGATCTGCTTCTTTTGCTCGCCGTTTTGCTCCAGGGCCGTCCTCAGTTCCTCCTGATTCACAATCATCTGTAAAGAGAGAAAAAAAAAAAAAAGTTTGCTTTGACACAAACCTGATAGAAGAACAGTAGCACGAAGGAAGAGTAGAAACAGCAACTTACCATTTCCACATTTTCCTGCAGGTCCGTCCTGAGCTGGTCTCTCTCAGCAGTGAGAGAAGCCAAGGTAGCGCTCAGCTTCTCCACATCCTCCGATTCCCTCTGAAAGGTCGTCATCAGGAGAGCCTCTTTCTCATCTCGCACACACTGCAGCTCCTGTGATAGCCTCAGCATCTGTCACATTTCCAGCTGTCACAACTCTGACTCGAGGACTCATTTAGAGTCCACACACTGAGCAACAAGCCTGAAATAACATATCACTTACCTTCTCCCCTAAATCAGACTCTTTCTGCTCATGAGCTTTCACGAGATCTGAATTCTTTTCTTTTTGTGTTTGAAGCTCATCCTGAACAGACGGTAGAACAACCTGCATCTCAGCAACCTGGAAAACAAGCAAACATCACGTAACAACTTATTCGTGTATCGCTTTTCACACATAAAAGTCACAAAGTTCAAGTACGACACAGTTCATATCCGAACAGATAAACATGTCAGCAGAAGGCCTCATAAAACGGAAAATTGTTTTTTTCATGCTCATTAAGGTGAGGTTAGAGACAGCAGTCTAAGCAGAGGAGCCAGACCTCCCCCTACAACTTCAGTAGCTGTTGAACGGATAAAGTTGTGGTGTACCAGTGGTTAGAAATACTATTATTACTTTAGTACTACTTTAACACAAAGTCAGGGCTGACCAGGGACCATTGCTGCGAGTCACACTGCGCAGCATAAAGGCCCTTTGACAACAGACGTGGCAGCTAAGGATCCAAAATTTGTTGCACTGACCGCTGCACTCTGTCGTTTTTTGCACTAGTTCTAAGTGTACTAGATGCGCCTGCTCCTTGTCGTTTCAAAGCATGGATCTCTCCGACTTTATATCCTCTACAAGAGTTTGTGTTGTATTATCTTTAAATGTTCAATAAAAACATGTATCGCACATTCACAACGAAGAAAGCTTTGTAACTATCCCGACCAGTGAAGAGTGTGTCATTTCCACAATACAGCTTTCCCTCTGAAGTCCACAGAGCTGTTGAAAAGGCTCTGGAGGTCCCTGTGTAAGCACGTAAACCTGTGACATAAAAATTAACTGAACTCTGACATACACAGAATGTTTTCATTCATGGTGATGAAGGAAAACGCTGGCACGTGAAAGGGCATTTACCCTTCCAGGACCTGAGGTAAAGCAGTAAAGCACCCCACTAACAGCCAAACTCATCTGTTCTCTGATTGGATTGTTAAGTTTGTGATTTACATGACATTGCCCAATCAGCTGAAAGGAGGAAAAATTGGGTCAAAATTTGTACTCGTAAGTTGAAACTCACACACAGCCAAGGAAGTTGAGTGCAGAGTTTTACACATATAGTTTTTTTTGCTTTGTATTTGTAACCAGACCTTAACAAAAATAAATAAATAAATTTTGTTAAAATTCCATTTAACAGGAAGAAAGCAGAAGCAGGCTGAGGGAGGGGCGACCAAGGGGTGAGGGGAAAAGAAGAGAAGAAAAGCTGGAGATGTCAATCACAGACCTCAGACTGCAGTGTCTCCACCCTGTCCTCCAGCTCTGCCCGGAGCTGCTGCTTCTCCTGCCTCAGACCCTCCAGGATCTCCTGCAGCTCGTCTCTCTCCTCGCTGACAGACGTCACTCTGCACAGCAGCTTCTCCATCTCCTCTGTGAAGGTCTGAGTGCTGAGCTCCTTCTCAGACAGCAGCCGTGCTCCTTCTGCTTCAGCCATTTTCAATGCATCGGTCAGAGTCCTTATCTGTAAAAGACACGATTGGCTTTTTCACTTAAATGAAATGTCATTGATATTTAAAGAAGCAAGATAAGACATGAACCTGCTGATTTAAAGAACACAGGCAGATCAATGACCCTGTCTTTCTGCACAAACAGCTCTCTTGCACTGAGGACACCCTAAAACTAAATGTCATTAACATGAGAAAATCCAAAAAGACTACAACAAGTCCATGAGACAGAAACGCAGCTAACGTTGCAGTACAACACCTCCCAGTGAAAACTAGGATCTACGGACGCTAGAAGACCGACTGAGAACCTCCTGAGGTCAGAAAGTATTGTATTGCTGTTAGCAGCGTGGAATAAGACAGGGACACGTTCGTCACCAGTATTATTCCTTACGGTCACATGGATGGTTGGAAGGACAGAAAGACATCAATCCAGTGGACAAGGTGAATACCAGCGAGTCTTACAGTAATAATCAAATACATGAAGTACAGTAGAAAGCTACTATTGGACTGCTACACCTGTATCAGTCCTGGGAGAATCACTACACTTATTATGTAGATGGATCAGTGAAACTAACAGTACGGAGTCTGAAAATCTGATGAAGCTAAAAAACACCAAAGATGTTGTTTTTCTATGAAGGAGCACATTTTCCTCATCACTGTGCATGTGTTGAATTTACTTCTTCATCACAGTTGATGTGGACAGTAATATAGGTCTATATAACACACATCACTGTGTAGAAAAGAGGCTTCATATTGTACCATAAAGACAGCCGCTATCAACATGCAATTGGCAAAGGACAGAAGGAAAAACTCCCTTTTAACAGGAAGAAACCTCCAGCAGAAGCAGGCTGAGCAAGGGGCGACCATCTGCTGCCACTTGTTTGGTGGTAAGGAAGAGAAGGAGAGAAGAAAAGCTGGAGCTGTCAATCAGACCTCAGACTGCAGCGTCTCCACCCTGTCCTCCAGCTCTGCTCGGAGCTGCTGCTTCTCCTGCGTCAGACCCTCCAGGATCTCCTGCAGCTCGTCTCTCTCCTCGCTGACAGACGTCACTCTGCACAGCAGCTGCTCCATCTCCTCGGTGGAGGTCTGAGTGCTGAGCTCCTTCTCAGGCAGCAGACTGTCTCTCTCTGCTCTCACGCTCTCCAGCTCCTCAGTCAGTCTCTGAATCTGTGCAGAAACACAAAGGTCAGTCCAAACTGTGACTTTAAACAGTGAAAGACATGAAAATGGTGGCTGAATGTAACAAAGGGATGCACACAGCAAAACTGCTGACTGTACACATGTTAGAATAAAGCAAGTATAGAAACTTAGTCCTGCCTGGTCTGTGAGCTCTTGTAACTGGAGGGTACTGCCTGCATCTTTGCCACTGTTCGGCCTGCTCTCCAGGTCTGCCTTTTCACTCTTCAGCAGGTTGATCTCATCTTGTAGGATTCTGATGTTCTCCTGAGAAACCCTCAGCTCCTCCTGGTTCTCAGTCATCTGAAAAGTTTTACCCACCATGACTATACAAGTCGACTCTGATAGTTTCAGCAATGCTACGGTTATTCCATACACAGAGAGAAGTATTTTTCTCTCACTGATGAATTCAAAAACTTCTGTAAAACATTGGCTAGAAATGCACGCGAGGACTCAACGCACGGAACAGGCCGTGTGTGACACTTGTAGGGAGGTGCAGGTTACAAATAAAGGGTTTTATTAATGGGTTTGTGGTTATGCCGTAGCTATGGTATAATTTCTTTCTTTGTACAAGATTCCTAGAATTTTTGCCACGAATAACTGATGTTTTAAGAAAAACCACATTAAAATTTCTTCTGTTAAGTTTTTTTTATATAATAGTTAATATGCCTTATTGATCACGATATTGCAGAGATTAAAACACTGGTTTGAATTGTTGAATGGACTGATTCTTATATAGCGCTTCTCTACTCTCACGGAGTACTCAAAGCGCTCAAGACAATATGCCTCATTCACCCAATCACACCCATTCTCACAAGCACTTTATCTACACTTAGTGCTTTTCTAACGACATTCATACTCCGATGGATGCATCGGAGAGCAAGTTGGGGTTAGTATCTTGCCCAAGGATACTTGACATGCAGACTGGAGGAGCCAGGGATCGAACCACCGACAGTAGGTGACCTGCTCTACATCCTGAGCTACAGCCACCCTGCGGTGTGTGCAAAGAGCAGGGACTTATCAACGCGAGCTTATGACCTGCGCTTACTGGGAATTCCTCGTTCATGGGAAATAATTGCAATCCTCAATCCGTATCACGAGTGGGGTTCAACGGGTTACCCACGCCTCTCGGCGAAGGGTAGACACATGCTGATCCACTCAGTGTGGCGCGCGTGCAGCCCCGGACATCTAAGGGCATCACAGACCAGTGATGCAGTTGGCTCTACTGCTCTGGTTTAAAATGGATCTCTTTAAATCTGATATCCCGTCACGATGTTAGAAATTCAAACTCGATAAAGATATCAGAGAACTCACTAAATTAAGGTTGGGCGATATGTAAAAATTTTCCAATTGACAATCGTCAGTCCGATAACCGTTGATAGGTGATATACTTGTGCAGGTGCAGACTTTTTGATAGGCGGAGCAACGTAACAATGTACAGGCTCATATATAACTGACTGACAACTGCTTAATAGGTTACTAGCTTAGTTTTACTGATCTCTAAAATTCCTCCTGAAGTGTTGACAAACGTCAACTACTTCATTAGTTAGTGAGGGGAGGAGCTCTGTGTCTGTGTGAACTTGTGTGTCAGCTAAAGGAGGCAAAGGCAACACAGTTGATTTCAATACTGCTGCAAATAGTGAATGACCACCACCACATCGTGGTAGAGGGGTATTCTAGTGATGCCAGGAGCAATCTCGTTGTGAGCATTGACGCTTGCAGCTTGGCATTTCTCTCCATGCCAGATATTCTTGGGCAAGACACCAACAAGAAGTTGCTATATGAATACATGTGGATATTAGATAGACAGCACTTAAGCATAGAAAGAAAAAAGTGCTTGTATGAATGAGGCAAGTTGTATGAAACGCTTCGAGTGCTCAGAGTAGAACAGCGCTACATAAGGACCAGTCCATTTAACATTTGCTGATGACATACCAAGTATGAATCTACTGAAACAAACAATATATCCAGTGAGATGCTGTAAGTCAAATGCAAACACAAAAGTAGTGCACGTTGATTTGACATAAAAGCAAATTGTTTTTATATAGCGCTTTTCTGTTTTATAGTGTAAGGTAAATACTCTACAATAATACAAAGAAAACAGAGAACCCCAACAATCACATGACCCCCTATGAGTGAGCGCTTTGGTGACAGCTCTGCTGGAGGTTTCTTCTATTTTAACATGAAGTAACCTCCAGCAGACCCAGGCCAGTAAAAACAATCTTCCATCCATCCATTCGCTTCCGCTTATCCTTTTCAGGGTCGCGGGGGGCGCTGGAGCCTATCCCAGCTGTCATAGGGCGAAAGGCGGGGTACACCCTGGACAGGTCGCCAGTCTGTCGCAGGGCTAACACACAGGGACAGACAACCATTCGCACTCACATTCACACCTAGTGACAATTTGGATTAATCAATTAACCTATCCCCACAAGCTGCATGTCTTTGGACGGTGGGAGGAAGCCGGAGTACCCGGAGAGAACCCACGCAAACACGGGGAGAACATGCAAACTCCACACAGAAAGACCCCGGCCTGATGGTGGAATTGAACTCAGGACCTTCTTGCTGTGCACGGTGGCACGGTGGTTAGCACTGTTGCCGCACAGCAAGAAGGTCCTGAGTAAAAACAATCTTTAAATTTAAAATTGATTTAAAATCCAACAATTAGGATCATGATGGTGATGGCATACAGGGCAAATATCATACTGTGTGCACTCATCAGAAAACCCAACCGGGCTAAAAAAATAAATACTGAAATTCTGATTTTGGTTAAGCTTTTACCATCTCCACCCTGTCCTCCAGCTCTGCCCGGAGCTGCTGCTTCTCCTGCCTCAGACCCTCCAGGATCTCCTGCAGCTCGTCTCTCTCCTCGCTGACAGACGTCACTCTGCACAGCAGCTGCTCCATCTCCTCGGTGGAGGTCTGAGTGCTGAGCTCCTTCTCAGACAGCAGACTGTCTCTCTCTGCTCTCACACTCTCCAGCTCCTCAGTCAGTCTCTGAATCTGTGCAGAAACACAAAGGTCAGTCCAAACTGTGACTTTAAACAGTGAAAGACATGAAAATGGTGGCTGAAAGTAACAAAGGGATGCACACAGTAAAACTGCTGACTGTACACATGTTAGAATAAAGCAAGTATAGAAAATTAGTCCTGCCTGGTCTGTGAGCTCTTGTAACTGGAGGGTACTGCCTGCATCTTTGCCACTGCTCGGTCTGCTCTCTGTCTGTTCCTTCTGAAGCAACAGGGCATCTCTCTCTGCTCGGGCGCTGTCAAGCTCCTCAGAGAGGTTCGTTAACTGTTAAAGGGAAGGTACCCAAATTATTGTTGTAGACAAAAGAGCAAATTTAAAAACTTCATTCATTAATGATGAATGTTATTCAATGTAAGTCACCTGATGTGTAAAGTCCACTTCCTTTTGCTCATAGAGTTGCACACGATCACACAGCTTTTGTTTCTGCTCCTTTAGCTCCTCTTGAAGACACTGAAGTAGACAGTTGGTCTCCTCGACCTGAAAGTAAGAAAACATGGACAATTACCTCCAAGGCACAGCAGGTATCCAGCTTAGTGAAACATGTTGCAGGGAACAAACCTGTAGTTTCAGCTGAGCCTGCGTTTCTTGACCAACTCTTTCGAGATCGCAGTTTTTATTTTGTTCTTTGAGCTGCTCTTGAAGGGAATGCATGAGACTTTGAGCCTCAGCAGCCTAAAAATAAAAGGGGAAAATAAGGTATTTGTTCAACAAATGAAAGACAAAATGTTTGACACTCCCAGTGTGACCAAAAACAAAACCCTCACCGTGACTGTACTACGCTGCAGATCACCCTCCAACTGGCTCTTCTCCTCTGTGACAGCCTGCAGAGCACCCTGCAGCTGCTCAATCGGGGAAAGGAAAGAGCAAGGTTTTTGTTTATTTCTTGCCCCCGAACAGGCAGGTTTGCATGCTGTTTGCTAAGTGACATTTTTCTTATTGTCAAAAAAATCTCAAGATAATGTTTCAGTCTACTGCTAAGCAAACACATGCCTGTGTTTAAAAAGGGGGTGGAATCAATAAATAAATGGACTGATTACAAACCATCTCCACCCTGTCCTCCAGCTCTGCCCGGAGCTGCTGCTTCTCCTGCCTCAGACCCTCCAGGATCTCCTGCAGCTCGTCTCTCTCCTCGCTGACAGACGTCACTCTGCACAGCAGCTTCTCCATCTCCTCGGTGGAGGTCTGAGTGCTGAGCTCCTTCTCAGACAGCAGACTGTCTCTCTCTACTCTCACACTCTCCAGCTCCTCAGTCAAAGCCTTTACCTGTCAGTGAAAACATAAATCTAAACAACCCCAACAAGCTCCACTTGCATTTTGAAGCACACAAAAGAGTTTCATCTGTGCATTCTGTAGTGCTGCAATGTGTCTCTTCCCATGTGCTTAATACTTTATTACTTAAAAGAGGCAGCAGTCACTGAAAAATTGACTTTTATAATTGGGTGTGGTTAGAGATGACATTAGATCGGCACGTCTTCCTGACCATGTATGCTACACAGAGAAAAGCACCCCGAAAGTCTTACATGTGTTTGCAGTTCCACCAGCTTATCATTGTGCTCACTGGGAAGCCCATCCAGCTTCAATATTTGTTCTTCTAGCTCTTTGATCTGCTTCTTTTGCTCGCAGTTTTGCCCCAGGGCCGTCCTCAGTTCCTCCTGATTCACAATCATCTGTAAAGAGAGAAAAAAAAAGTTTGCTTTGACACAAACCTGATAGAAGAACAGTAGCACGAAGGAAGAGTAGAAACAGCAACTTACCATTTCCACATTTTCCTGCAGGTCCGTCCTGAGCTGGTCTCTCTCAGCAGTGAGAGAAGCCAAGGTAGCGCTCAGCTTCTCCACATCCTCCGATTCCCTCTGAAAGGTCGTCATCAGGAGAGCCTCTTTCTCATCTCGCACACACTGCAGCTCCTGTGATAGCCTCAGCATCTGTCACATTTCCAGCTGTCACAACTCTGACTCGAGGACTCATTTAGAGTCCACACACTGAGCAACAAGCCTGAAATAACATATCACTTACCTTCTCCCCTAAATAAGACTCTTTCTGCTCATGAGCTTTCACGAGATCTGAATTCTTTTCTTTTTGTGTTTGAAGCTCATCCTGAACAGACGGTAGAACAACCTGCATCTCAGCAACCTGGAAAACAAGCAAACATCACGTAACAACTTATTCGTGTATCGCTTTTCACACATAAAAGTCACAAAGTTCAAGTACGACACAGTTCATATCCGAACAGATAAACATGTCAGCAGAAGGCCTCATAAAACGGAAAATTGTTTTTTTTCATGCTCATTAAGGTGAGGTTAGAGACAGCAGTCTAAGCAGAGGAGCCAGACCTCCCCCTACAACTTATGCAGGGTAGCACAGGTCAGATCAGGCCAGTCGAGAGATGGAACCTTTGCAGCGTGTCCTGGGTACACGCTGGGTTTCCTCTCAGTAGGACCCAGACCAGCTGAGGTGACATCCTTGTCACATGCCTGAAGTGCCTCAGCTGGTTTCTGTTGATGCGGAGAAGCAGCAGCTCTACTGAACTCCACCCCAGTGACTGAACTTCTCAACCCATCTCTAAGACCCCTGACAACATGGCCCCTGAGTTTACCGCGACCCACAAACGCCTCCACCGCAGTAAAGGGGCAATTCACAGAGACTCCAGTGTTATATGGTTGTCCTACATTTCTTACAGAAACACTGACCACTCTCTCACCTTGTCCACGTGTTCTTGCAGCTTCAACCTGAGCTCGTCTCTCTCTGCGGTCACAGATGTTACAGCAGAGAGCAGCTTCTCCGTCTCCTCTGCAAACCTCTGATCAGCAGTGCTCTGCTCGGACAGGAGCTCTGCTTTCTCAGCTCGCACACACCGAAGTTCTTCATTTAACTGGCTGATCTAAATAAATACATACAATTCTGTTTTTGTCATAGCTATACGAATCACAGTCTTCAAGACACTCACATGTGCAGTTGAATGATATCAGCTAAACTGTAAAACTGTATTATCGAATGATTTTAACTCTTTTTCTGTTGATGGGCTAATGGTTGCACATGTGCTCAGCTGTAATAAGAGCAGCTATCAGTGTCATACTTGTTCTTGAAGCTCTCTGCTAATCTCCTCCTCAGTGCTTCTGGAAGCTTCGCTGTCAGCAAGCTTCTCCTCCAAATCCTTGATCAGCTGCTGCACGTCGCTCAGTTTTCCTTCCAGAGCTCCTCGCTTCTGCTCACTTCCTTCAAGCTGAAGGAAAACATGACAACAGTTGTTTGGAAAGCCGTACGTATAAATGTTTTGTCTCTTCAGACATAACTGCACACACTCTGGAGGACTATTAAACTTGATATCATTTTAAGCCCGATCCAGAGATTTTTATCCTGGATGACTAAGCCGACACTTCCCTCAGCCTCACTGAAAGGCTTTCCCTTTGACTCATTATTATATCATATATATTATAGCATGCCTGTACTTCCCAATGTTTCCACCAAGTACACCAAACAAGTACCTGTCCTCACATTTGTCTCAGCAGCTGCAGCAAATGAAGAGCCTAGTAGCTGCTTCACTTTCTATTTGAATAACCTCTGGTGCTAGTTATGACCCTCTGCAAACGTGCTCATGCTCCCCTCCCCCCCAACTGGATGATGTCAGATTGGCTTTAGAGGATATTTGGGCCTCACCTGCTTTACCAAGGCGTCCACTTTATCTGGGAGAGTCTGACATACAGCCAGCTCATCTAGCTGAGCTCTCAAGGCCGTCTCCACTTGACGAGATGCCATCAACTCTTTATTTAGATTGGCAACAGTTCTCTCAAGCTCTATGCTGTCAATCAGATCTGGAGAAGGAGCAAATGTTACGAGGGGCAGGTTCATATGATGGGCTACAGTCTATAAATGCAACACGTGGAAACCTACTTTTAGGCACATTGCCATCTAGCAGAGTGGTGAGCTTTGTGTTCTCATCAAATGCGACATTCAGCTCCTTCTGGAGATCGCTCTGCATCTTTCTGTAACGCGACTTCTCCGTCTCCAGCTGAAAACGCAGACTCTTCACCTCCGCCTCCCTTTTCTCGTGGCTGGCAGTCAGAGTCACCTGGACGAGATCGTCAAGAAGCAGGAGATGCATTAATCGCTTACAGCTGCCATTGTTGGCTCACACTTCCTGGAATATTTTTAAAATGAGGATAGATGTGCTGCAAAAAATAATTTTTTGTCATTTTAGTGTTTGATTACGTACATTCGTCTCCTCCAAAGAAATGCTGCGACTGCGTAGGACAGCCCACTCCTTCCTTGTGTCTCTGCTCAGCAGCTCTGCATCATCCAGAGAGCGGCGAAGCTTCAGCACCTCCTGCACCAAGTCCTTACTGCCCTGAAACAAGAAAACATGAAACAGTTAGCTTGTGCCGTCGTTAGATTGCTGCTGCTTTCAGCACCCTGTCAGCGCTCAGATGGGACATGTTAGCCTGCTAAGACTGTAAGCAAGTGTAAGCAAGCACACTTTGCGTGAGAACAGCCTGGTTTATTCCAGGTTAATGACATAAACTGATATTAAGCACAAACACACACACACATCGGTAAGACTGCAGTGTTGGCCCATCTACTGCTCCAGACAGACGGATGCTCGGAGCATGAGGTGCTACTGGTTTCTAACATGTGACAGATGCACACTCCACAGTGTCACATCTACATGATGTTCCACGTCACGTGACTGAAATACTGGCCGTACCAGGTTCTCCATCTCATGTGCAAATTCTGTTTCCTTCTTCTTCAGCTGTTCAGTCAGAGTCTTGATTTCATTCTTTCAAAAGAAGAAACAAAAGCTTAAAGACAAATCAAATCAAAATGTTTCGGATCAATAAACTCTACACGTCCACTCATCTTACCTGGAGCTGCATACGCTGGAGTTCAGAGGACTCAACAGCTTTCTTCAAGCTTACAATTTCATTTTCTAACTCTTTCTGCAAGTTTCCAGAAGCAAAGTGAACATAGTGAGCTGAAAACATATTTGATAAACAGCTCTGTGAAACTTTGTTGTCAGTGGATCTGAGAAAGTTCTCCTCGTTACCTCGTTCTCCTTCCTGCACCCCTCTTCTAGAGATTTGAACTCGTCCATCTCCCTCTTCTCCTCTAGCTCCTGTAATACAGCAGCCTTCTCTGTCTCCAGACGCTCCATTTGCTCTATAAACATGCCCAGCTCTTGTTTCAGGTAGTCTCGCTCTGCAGCCACCAAGTCCTGTAACAGTATCATCCAGTTTAACACCGCTGTAGTTTCCACGTCAGACGACTGCACTGAGGGCTTTCAACACTCCAGTGTTAAGAAAGCTGAGAGTGAGTTTAGAGCAGTGTGCAGCATGGGCTTTGTTTGAAAATCCGTCTGCCCCTTTACAGAAAGCATAGGATATTTGCTGTAACTGCTCTAACCTCTTCACCTTACACTTACCTTCTCTGACGCCAAAGTTTCACAAAGCTGGATGGTCTCAGCAAACTCTTTTCTCATCTGAAAAACAGAAGATTAAGACAAGTGATGATAATGTGACGCTTGGCAGACAGAGCCCGAGTCAAACACAGCATACCTGTTCATTTGTCTCAGTGTCCACGTCACTGTGTTCTCCCAGTTGTTTCTCCAAGTCCATCACTCTCAGCTCCAACGTGTCAGCTTTCTGTGTGGCCTCCAGCCTCTGCTGAGCTTCAGTGTGCAGCAGCGCTTCCAGCGCTGCTCTCCTCTGTTCTCCAGTCTGCACTTTTTCCAGTGCTTCCTGTCTATGTTGCACCTCCGTTTCCAGCTCCAGCTGCAGCTCTGCCACTCTGCCCTTTAACACATCTAAATTTGACAGGGCCGTCTCTTTCTCCTGACTCTCCTGTTCCAGCTGCATCTCCAGACTGGACACTTTGCCTGAAAGTTCTTGCAGACAATCAGGAGACATGAAGTCTCTGGGACTGTAAAAAAAAAAAAAAAAGCAACCGGGACATGTTTATGTTACACACCAGCACACAGTGATGGCGCATGATGCGACGACTCCAGCGGCACTTGAAATATTAGGGAACAGCTTTATTAAGTGACCGGCGCATTCCGGCTTGTGGCCTTAATCAGGGTCCAGGTGGACCTCCCCCTTTTAATGTTCCTGTACTTACTTTATATTAGCTTATTTGCATTTTGTGTGTAATTTTGAGTATGTGTTACTTTAAGACGTAGAAAGGAGAATGATGTGAAGGAGTCTTCACATCATCAGATCTTTCTCTTCTCCGTGCACCTTAGAAGTAGGTGAAGAAAAATGTGTTGCCATCTATTTGATGAACAACACAAATGTTTGGGGCTGGGGTGACACAGATCTGTCAGACCTCTCAAAGTCATGCAGTTGGTAGACTGGACTTTACAGTGTCCTTCTTCATGGACCACATGAGCTCAAACACATTCCAGTGAAGACCACAGACATCATAAACCTCTGACACTAGGAAATGGATACGCCAATTTTTTCAACAGTCTAACTCAGACCCAGAGTCCTGCTAAACTCTCAGGAGGTAGAGCAGGTCATCTACTGCCTGGAAAGGTTGGTGGTTCAATCCCTGGCTCCCCGATGCATCCATCAGAGTATGAATGTGTGGGAATGTTAGCACTTAAAATGCATTGGGTGAACGTGGCATGTTGTATAAACCGGAGAGTTAAAAGTGCTAAATAAGAATCAGTCCACTTACACCACTCTGCACCTCACCCTCTCTACAGTGATTCTGAGAAGTAAATTTGCTGCAGCTTAAGAAAACACCAGAAAAAAAAAAAAAAAAAAAAAAAAAAGAGTCAAGAGTCATTGCTGCTACCATGGAAACGGTTTACTGACTTGTCAAAGCCCTTTAACAATTCAGAAGATTGCCCATTAAGCAACCAACAGACTAACAGTTCAAAAAAAGTCAGGTGAAAGAAGCAACGAACACTCACACAACGAAGTTCAGCTGGTGAGCACAAAAAACCTTTTTCCTTTTAAAGGACACAATAGGAATACCAGCACCCACTCATAAGCAACACATTTGACTCAACAACAACATTCCTTTACTACTTTTTCATTTGGCAACAGTCAGTAGCACAGGGGAATACATGGACCCCACAGAGGTTTCACAGATAGTCTGACTCCTCCAGGTTGGCACATCAATACACGTCACTGCCTGAACAGCTGCTGTGTCTCCCAGCACAATCTCAAGAAGACAGGCCGTAGAAGGCCCCTAACCCATCACGATACAATGCAGCAGTACAGACCAAGGGAGCATTTTTCCTCATTTCAAGTGGGTAAAGTGAATTCTGGACGACTGAGGGTAACCCACAGGCACGTTCGATAATAAATACAAATAAATGATTGGTGTCTGATATGGCTTTTAAGTTTGAGAATACGAGGCTTCATTGGTGACAGAACTGCTCAGACACGTACCTGTCTCCCAAGCTACGAACAGTCACAGAGCTTCGACTCATTTCCATTTCATCTGACGGCTCATCTGGAATTCCCCAGTTGGAGTCAAAGTCCTCATCGTCTGTTAAAATAGAGCAAGAATATGAAAAAAATAAAAATAACACCCCAGCAAAATTCCATCGTGGCATGAATATTCATCCTTTGTGCTCCTCGTTACCTTCACCCAGCTCCATCAGGCAGGAGAAATCTGACTGAGTTCTCTTCTGAGTGAAAGATTCTGCAAAGCTGAGATCAGAGAAACTCCCCACACAGCCAGATGGATGGCCAAGTTTTACCATCTTTCCTCCCCAGGTAACCCTGCGGCTTGGAATCTTGATAAAGAACACATGTTGTGATTAAAGCGAACATACAGAGAACTGCAGCTCATGGTTCAGCACAGTTACCTTCTGGACTGGGACCAGATTTGAGCTTGTCACAAGGAGATTGGCCAGATTTCTCTTCAGGCCCTCTTTTTCTCTCTGCAGCTGATCCTTCTCTTGGAGCAGCTGGGAGAGAACCTCCTTCTCTGTCACAGTGGTCTGCGTGACTGAAGAAACCTGCATGAGATGTGCATGGGTCAGTGTGTGCAGATCAGTGCTGCTGGAGGAAGAAGAGGAAAAGTGGAGACACTTGCCTCATGAAGTCGTCGCTTGAGTTCTGCAATTTCATTGCGATACCTTTTGAGCAGAGCCCCATCATCTGACACCTCTGTTACGTGAGGGTCGTTCTTCATTTTCTTTGCTGTGCTTGCAAACTATTGCAAAGAAGTCACAGCAGGTGGGTTAAAGTGTTTAGCAGTTTATGTTCTCAGTGGTTCACACGTCAAAGCTTCAGCTAACTTTTATTTCACACAAACTTTATCATCTGTGTAAGACAATAAAGTTTGTACTACACAATTTCTCGTCTGAAAGCATTTTTCAAATGGATTACATAACAGTCAGTCATGTTCTCCCTACCTGTAGAGTGCTGAGGGTCTCATCCAGAGTGACCGGGGTGATGGTGCAGATAATGACAGTTTTAGCATTCCCACCCAACGAGTTCTGCAGGATGCGGGTCAGTTTACTGTCTCTGTAGTTGGTGAAACCCCTGAAGAGAAAATATTTAGGTAATATCTGCACTTTCCATTTAGTGTTCAACACAAATACACACTTAATTTTTGTTGTGGCTGAAATCGTGCTCTCTAAAGGCTTCTTTGGCCCTTTGAAAAAAATTGGACTGGGAGCACATCCTTTGGTTAGATGAGACAAAACTACAGCTCATTGCTCACAGAGACGCCGCTTATATTTGAAAATGATTTCAGTACTTTGACCATGGCCAGATGAGCTGGTCAGAGTACTTCATTCGTTTTTCTAGGTTTTACAAAGAAAGATCTCAAAAGGAAATATTCAGTGAGAAGCAGTTTTCCGACTGGTTGCCACTGGTTTAAAAACTCAAAGTAAAAATGGACAATAGAAGATTGGAAAAACATTGCCTGATTTCTGCTGCAATACCGAATGCCATATTCAATTCAGTTTTATTTGTATAGGACCAAATCAACAACTGCTACAAGGCTCTTTATATTGCAAGTCAGAGACCCTACAATAAAAAAGAGAAAAAGGCAGCAATCAGACAACCCTCTAAGAGCAAGCACTTTGGCGACAGTGGGATGGAAAAACTCCCTTTTAACAGCAAGAAACCTCCATCAGAACCAGGCTCAGGGAGGGGAGGCCATCTGCTAGTGGGGGGGGGCTGGGAGTACACAGTATGAAAACATAACACTTGGGCACCATCTAAACACCACTGCCTAGTTGAGTATTGTTGTTGAGTGTGGCTGCTTCAAGAAGGATCTCAAACCATTAAAATACTCTGGAAATGCTACAAACTCATCTCACGCATAACCATCCTGAGATAAGGTAACAAACTTGCATTAAATCGGCTCAACCAAAGAACCATCCAACACGGGACAACTTATCTTGACAAAGCTACCACAAGCTAATGGTTCAGTCACATTTTCAATATGAATGAAATAAGATAACTCTGTTATTGGAAAAAATAGGAAATAATTTGCAGTTGACAACATTGTACTGTGAGGGAAGGACAGTACTGTTACAATATCATATTTGCAGGGTGTGTGGCGTTTCCCACATCGAGTACCAAACGTCAGCTCAATTATTTACTTACTTCTGGTTTTCGTCGGTCAGTTTCTTTATCACTTGGCCGAGCGTGAACAAGCTGCGGTTTATATTACAGCCTTCTTTGAAACGTGTACCTAGGACACAGAACATAAAGCAGAAAACTGGATTGCTCAAAAATGTGTAGACTGCAGCATACACTTGCAAGGTTACCCCAAAATGATATCCAACCATATTCAACAAACAAAAAATGCTGGATTTAAATCCACATTACCTTCAGCTCCAGTTTGACTTGCTCTCTCAGATCCGGCCAGATCCACTAAATTCTGCAAGATGAAGCAAAACCGTTAGCTACCAAACAAAGGAAAGAAGACAAACCAGGCCAACAATGAAAGAGAGGTAGCCTACCAAATGAGACACAATGATGGCTCCATCACTACTTTCACCTGATGCTGGGTCGCTCCTTTCCCGGCTCTCCAGGATCTAAGAAAAAGTCCATTGTGAGAAATGCATTTCCATAGACTCCCACATGACTGTAGCTATATGCTTCTTACCATCCGGAAAATAGTGTGCGATCGGCTGCTCCGCTGGTTCATTTTTGTCTTGCCATAATGTCGGTTCTCTGGAGAGGGACGGTACAGAAAATGTATTGCTTGTTATGGCCTGTACTAAGAAGAAAAAAAAAAAAAACTCTTGGAATTCATCGCATGTCTTACTTTCTCCTTTCCGAATCCATGCTAGGACTTGTGCAGGAGATGTAACCAACTCTTCAGTCAAATCAGCCACATAGATGTTTTTCTGCAAACAGTAATCATTAACATACAAAGCTCATGTAAAACAGCACACTACACTTCATAGCATTACAGCACTCCTAGAGTCTGAGACACGTCACTGCTAGCGATTTGGAATTAACACAGAAATGCTGAGAACCAAACCTCTAAGTAGCGTTCTGAATCTAGTCATCTAAATGATCAACCTACATTGATTTGTTCTCTGACTTCTAGAGGTTTTCTTTTCCAGCTGTCGACAAGCAGGTCCGTCACAGTCTCGTTGTAGATCTCCATGTAGGACACTCTGAGAAGGAACTCCTTCTTGGGAAACTTGGGTTGAAAGAGAAGTGACCCTTTAGGATGAAAAGAGACTGATACCAACCGCAACAAATTTCGAACATGTGTCACCATTCTTACATTCTTAATGCTTTGAAAGACATCCTCCACAGCTTGAGGTATCACTCCGGGGGTGCGACTGGTCCCCATCATGGTGAAGGTCTTTCCAGAAGAAGTTTGCCCGTAAGCAAATATGGTTCCTGTACAGCAAACACAGAAAGTAAGAGAAGAAACCATGCCACCCAACGAGGGATCAAACATCGTTTCCTGCACATACCATTGTATCCCTCGACAGTGGAAACAACCAGAGGCTTTGCAATGCCATTGTACAGCTGACTGGTCGTTTCATCAGCGGCAAACACTCGGTCTGTTAACAGAGAAAGGTTAGTGTTCGCATTCCCATTACTGTGAAACAAAACCAAAATAAATCGCTGATTTTTTCTGTATGTTTGAATACAGACCAAAGCTGAAGCTCTTGGTGGAATTTCCATCATCAATCTGGTGAATTGATTTCTCGTCAGCTTTCCAGAAAATCTGGACAGGCTCCGCATTCTCGGATGCACTCTCTTCCCTGAACAAAGACACACATTCCACACACATAAGCACAAACAGTGAGATGCTTTCTTAACAACAGGTTACTATTGCTCTGCACTGACAAACCTGTTGTTGCTTTCAATCAGCAAGGCAAGCATTATCTTAAAGAAAATCAGGATCGCTTCATGTTGTAGTGGTCAACACATTTGTCTTACATCGACAGTTTGCGTCTGGGAGTAAACAAACCCAGCCTCAGGGGTCACAAGCTGATCTACTGCTAGTGTCAGTCTGGAGCCCAGGTAAGTGACAGGGCTGAGGCAAGAGGTGCATTGAGGGTTGTGCAGAACCCATTGCCAAGAGTATTTGCTGTCTTTTGTCTAAACTGTGCATCTGTCACATAACCAATGTTAGTCAAGTGTGATTTAACCACCTGTTGTCTACTTTTAAATCAGCAAAGGGAACAGGCTGGGAGCAAACAGGCATTTTTACAATGACGGAGAACTCTCACTTCACTGCGGATGATATGAAAACCACCCTGATCCTTCTGAGCATCCCAAAGTTGGCACTCCTTGAATCAGCTCACAGCCAGCTGTTCCAGTGTTGTGGCAAAAAGCGATTGTGGGAATTAAACTATTTTAAAACACTTGTTGACCTATAATCTGTCAAAAATACATCAAACGTATTTTGAGTCAGACAAGATCAATCAATATTTGGCAAGTGTCTTTTACATATCTTTTATTTACCCGGGTAAAACATGTCACTGACATTAAAAATACGTTTTTCAAGAGAGATTTAATCTGGCCAAGAGGGCAGCAGAAATTGTAAGAAATATTACATCACATTTCTATAAGCATATTTTAGTGAGCAAAAAAAGACTTGATTATAATGTGGGTACAACGAAGCCCAGTCATAGAGATGAAAAACAGCTCGTTTCTTTACTTTATATATAATCCATTCAGAAATCCTGTTCACTACAGTCTATTTTCTGATATGATGTAAAGATATTACACAAAACAACACACAGCAACATCGGAAATCACTTTTTAGCCCCGGTAACGCAGTCTGCTAGCTGCCTCGCACTCGTTTTCAGCTCAGAAACCTTTTTCCTTTTTTCGTGCTTGATAGTGGTATAGTGGTATGACATGTCTGTTCTGGTCGGGACACCGTGGAAACAAAGAACACTTTTTTTTCCTGGTTCTGTGAAACTTCATTAAAGAGACGCGACGTTTACTTGCCTTAACTGCTAACACTTTAGCGCCAGAGCCGACTCTGAGGTTGAAATAACTGACGAGCTCAAAATGCTACCGGGGCAATGTCAACAGTTAACGGGAATTTTTAACGCGGCGGCAGCGCCGCCGTCCAGGCTCACCTCGCAATAAGCGGACGGACTCGAACGCAGACTTTTACCGCTGACTCCTCTGTCATCTTCGCTCCTTCGGTCTATCTCCAAAAACAACACAAAATGCGAGCAGGAAGACCAACGCGCTTTTCTCAGTTTGAATTTTTGCTCCTGACGTTTGATTGGCCAACATCTCCGCGTGGACTGGACCATTTGTGTTTGTGAAACGAGGACGATAAATGATCGGCTTAGGTTTTGGTTAATGCTGTGCTTCTACAAATCCATCTTAACTGAGAGTTTGAGGTGATGGATCTGAATATGACACTCAATGAGACTAAAGTAGTCTAGTTTTAGAGACTGAACATAAAACCAACATTGACGTGCCCGATTGACGACAAACATGTGCGCCCGGCCTTGGTGGCGTCATCAAATTGCACCTTGTGCAGAACCACGCGAGAGAGTGGAGGTGTTTTGGGTTCGGTGTTTGTCACGTTTGGAAACCCTTGGATGGGAGATCTGATAAAGTTCGCGTTGTTCTGCTGCTAACATGTCTCTGTTTCTCGTGAATAGGTAGGTTTGCTTTGCCAGTTTCAGATCTTATATTTCATTTACAAAGTTTTTATCCAGATGTGTGCCACTTTACGGACATATCCAGATAGATGTGAACATTGTCACAGCCCACTTTATAACTCTGTCTCGCTTTGATGGAGTAAATAAAACTGGCCTGTGGAAGCTTTCGGTGTTCCAGATTTAACCGGTGTCGCCAAATAACTAGTGACGGTCAAACACATGTGTGGCAGACTTGCATTTAAGCCAGCAAATAAACACTGAGTATTTCATCTTTGACATTTGTGAGGTTACCTGAAACACACTCCGTCAGTCTTATTGCTCTTGAACAATAAAATATTAAAAACTGTCTCGAGTTTACCTGGTGATATTCCCATGCACGAGGCAGCCGCGTCTTGCACATAAACCTTTAAATTAAATTAAATGTTATTGCGTGTTTACTTTCAGTCTACACCTGTAAGAAGTGCCAAATGATATACACAAAGTTCCAGAAATCCCCACTCCTATTGTTCATGATGAGTTTAATGTTGTTTTCCATAACAAAGAAATACGTCTTGAACAAATATTACACATTAATATTAGACTAGTGTTGTAACATCACATCCCGTTAGCATAGTCTGCCTCTGTCGTTTCTCTGGAAATGAATTCAGTTTGAAAATCATCTGTAATGATGACGTAGTGAGTTTGGATATCATATATGTTTAACTGTAGTCATCTGGGACAATCGTGTACTGTTTAAGGTAACTTCACAAACGTAATAGATGAAGTATTCAGTGCTTATTAGTAGGTTTGTTAGTATCGGCTCCTTAAAAGTCTACCAGTTAATCTGGAACACCGGTGTCCTGTCATATATCAGGTGTTCCAGTGCTGAATGGTCACATTAAGTACGCTGAGCTCAGACTGCTTTGAACCCGGACCCTATAACGTGATGCAGAGAGAAAATCCCTAGAATGGTCATCCCGGATCTCCAGGATGCTGACCATACGAACAATGCAGGAAGATGACAGTAGCTGTTCTTTCTGTTGCTGCGTTCCTCTGTTTGCTGCATTTCTTTAGCTTTGCATAATGTTCTTGTTGGGGGGGGGGGGAGCTTTAATAACTTGAATGTTGCCTGTTTCTAAACTGACCAAAAATTGTCAACCTGTGACTGTGGATGTGTGTTACTCTCAGGTATCTGGGAGAGGAGGAAGATGGGAGTGTGTCAAAAGAGACTCTGTCAAAGGCATTACTGGCTAAACTGCAGAAGAAGGCTAAAGAAAAGCAGAAACGCCATTCAGCTAAGCAGAGAGAACCCCTCCATGAACACCCAGCAGAGCAGGTGGATGCCCAAAAGAAAAGAAAGGCTGACGTAGATGGTGGACTAGAGCCTCAGCAGCACAAGAAGAGGCACTCAGAAACAGTAGCTTCATGCAGTGTGGAGCCTGTTGAACAGACAAATATACAACACCAGGAGGAGATCCAGTCAGGTGGTTCTTTTAATTATCAATGCTCACATGTGATGTAGGTATGAAGACATTGAGTTAATCTTTCATTCTGCCTGTCTAAGAGCCTGGGGGTATTATCAGCTTATCACACATTTGGTACATATGCTGTAAAATACACTATATTACCAAAAATATAAAGACAGACAAGGGACTGCTTTTGGCTATATGGTATATATCCTGCTTTTTATTTCCTGGTCAAAAATAACGTGTTGCTATGCTGTGCAACACGTGTTTGGAGCGCCACAAACGCGACAGCCGGCTGGTCGGAGCAGAGATGGGCAGTGTGCAGACAAGTAATCCACGACTTTTGACAATAGACTTTTTCTGTGACGATCAAGCCAGTAAAAAGTTGCGCAAGGATAAAAAGAACCTAGTTCATGCTGTAGTCTCTGTAGATGGTCGGTATGCTTACATCTAAATGTCTGGGTTGCAGATATTTCGCCTGAATCTACCACAGACACTCTGCCTGGGTTCACACTCATAGGAGGATTTGAGAGCAAACCTGTCCCAAAGGTAAAGAGAAGCACGATTACTCGCAGCGCCACAGGGCTTTTTACTTACCCTCACACTGCATTCGTTTCACAGGTCGACAGAGTTCTGCCCCAGTGGCTTGCTGAGCCTCACGTCATTCACACAGACATTAAAAACAACCTAATCTCCATCTCTGATGTCCCAGGGCTATGTGCTCAGCTCCTGAAAAACCTGCACAGTAATGGAATCCAGCACTTCTTTCCAGGTGAGGCTAGTAAATGTGTCTGCTGTGCAGCCACGTTAGAGCACAGCCTTTGATTCAAATGGAGCCGTGCCAAGGAGGCTCTTTGTACAGTAGTTTGCAGTATTACTGAAAATTGTCTTGACTTCCACAGGTCTCCACAACCATGTGTCAGCTCTCACTCATACACACACTTAACCTGAGACTAAATGTTCCTCCACAGTGCAGGCAGAGGTGATCCCAGCCATCCTGGAGAGCGCCCAGCAGGGCCTGCTGATTGGGCGAGGGGGCTATAAGCCCAGAGACATCTGTGTGTCTGCACCAACAGGCAGCGGCAAGACTCTGTCATTTGTCATCCCCATCATACAGGTGAGAGCCATGTCTTTGCTGCACCTGTAGCTCAGGTGGTAGAGGAGGTTACTTACTAACCGGTGGTTAGTAGGTGGTGGTTTGATCCCAGTCTGCTCCAGTCTGTATCCTTGGAAACCCACCCCATCGATGCATCCGTCAGAGTATGAATGTGTCTGAATGTTAGATCGGAAACACTTAGAAACAGCACTTGGGTGAATGTACAAGTTGTGTAAATAAGAACCGGTCCATTTACCATTTACTTTGTCTGCCGCCTGTTTGGAGTACACAGTAGGGCTGAACGATTATGGAAAATAATCTAATTGCGATTTTTTGCCCCAATATTGCGATTGCGATGCGATATGCGATTATTTTTTAAGGTCTTTGTCTTCTGTATTATTAAACAAAGACAAGCAATACATCATATAGTATGGCCAATACTATATTACATTAATTTTAAACTGTTCTTTCCTTGAAGACAGACCTCTGTTATGATGACATGAGGTGATGCATGAATTGATGACTGACATTTTTATTTAACTTCTTCAATCACAACAGTATATTTGAACATACACAATAGTTTATTTTTAGCTTACAAACATCTGAGCATAAAGTGCTGACAAGGAACCCTGGTGTAAACATTAAAATGAAAGTCAGTACAATGTGCAGATTGCAGAAATATACATAAAAAAAATCAGTGGCTTTACCACACTCAGTTTTTCGACATCTGTGAACTACTAGACAGTCATTCAATTAAAAAATAATATTAAATAAATAAAACTAATAAATAAAAAATACACACATCTTACTGATCTTTGCAGTCAGTAACATTACACATAAAGTGCAAACATAATAGCAATTGTATAAACACAAGGCGTGAAATTGGACGGTCTAGCCTTCTGAATCAGAAGGCTAGTTCTGATTAGCGTCACCGCTGTCTCGGTGGAGTTTAATAAACTCGGCCGTCTGCTTCTTGCTATCTAAAATATAACCAGACACTGGCGTAAATTCTCGACTGTCTCATACTTCTGTTTAATAAGTTTTCTGTTTGACGTTTAGTCAGCTGTGTGAAAACCAAGGAGGAACCCACCCGGGGGATTAATAAAGTTTTATTTTCTCTAATCTAATAACTTTAATCTCAGCCAAACCGATTTACTCACGAACAAACAAAACACTGAAAAAAGCCCAACAATAACATTTTTAGGTTGTCTAAGTGACTTATATATTACGTTTAACCCGAGCAGCGAAACTCCGCGGTGATCTGAAAATGATGTGCCGGGAGTTGTGCCGTTCTCGGCCGCATCAGTAACCCTCGAGCTCCCGGCTAGCTGTCGAGCTGGTGGGTAGCAGACGCCTCTGAAAACGTCGAAGCACTTTTGCAAATATGGGATATCTTGATAAACCGAGCAGATA
The DNA here is from genome assembly GCF_057382275.1 of Copadichromis virginalis. Lineage (NCBI taxonomy): Eukaryota > Metazoa > Chordata > Actinopteri > Cichliformes > Cichlidae > Copadichromis > Copadichromis virginalis. Next base: position 32,855,178 of record NC_140632.1, on the reverse strand, counting down.
TTCGATGTTTACACAACTACTTTCTCGCCTGAAAATATTTTAAAAGTTTATTTTGTGACCCAGAAAGATTAGTATGAGTAATTTTAAAACTTAATAGCGGCCGCCATTGTTGGAAACTGGAGTTTGGCTGGGCCGCGCTATGAATTCTGGGATATGGTAGTAATTTGGACAGCCTTCGGCGCGTCGCTGTGACGTAATCGGTCTACAAATGCGGCCTCAGGAGGATGCAGCCCATGAATTTGGACATGTCCAGAGTATAATCGCAGCCTTTGCGGTTAGAAAATTGCACTCGATCATGTCGCGATATTATCGCAAATGCGATATATCGTTCAGCCCTAGTACACAGACAGTGAGGGTGTTTTCTGTGATCAGGTGCTGATGGACAGGGTGGTGTGTGAAGTCCGGGCTCTAGCCGTGTTGCCGACCAAAGAGCTCGCCCAGCAGGTGAGACCCTTTTCAAGCTGTTTGCATCCCAGCAGTGCTCCACAGAGCCCGAAACTCAGCTCACATTGTCTCCTGTGCAGGTTCACAGGGTGTTTGCATCGTATGCCGAGGGAACCACGCTCAAAGTGGTGATGCTGGCAGGTCAGAAGTCCTTTGCTGCAGAACAGGCATCACTGTCAGAACACAGGTGAGAAATCGAGCTGGCTCTAACAAAGCTTCACAGAAACGCAGCGGCACATCTCCTGTCAGAGTCCTCGGTGCACATGTGCAGTGGGGAAAAGGCTGAGCTCAGCATCTATGTCATGTCCGTGCAGGTGGAACATGAGGCGTAGTCTAGCAGACATTGTTGTGGCCACTCCAGGACGACTCATTGACCACATGACCAAGAATTCAGGCTTATGTTTGGAACATCTGCGGTTTCTGGTGAGTGCTGTTGAAATCTGTCGAGCTGCAGTAGTGAGTTCACTCATCAGTGTGTGTCACACAGTGTGTGTCTGCTACTTGCTCAGGTGATCGATGAGGCGGACAGGATGATCGACAGCATGCACCAGTCCTGGCTCAGTCAGGTGATGGGAGCAGTGTACCGATCCAGAGCTGAACCCGGGTCAGTGTTCAGAAGGACAGAAGCAGCGTGCATCACATCAGCCAGGTGTGTGTGTGTTATCTACTGTGGGGTGATTGAGATGATGTCAGTCTCATTCTTGGCCACAAACTCAGGCCAGCAGAATGGTAAATGGTAAATGGCCTGCATTTGTATAGCGCTTTTCTAGTCCATAGGACCCCAAAGCGCTTTACACTACATTCAGTCATTCACCCATTCACACACACATTCACACACTGGCGATGGCAAGCTACATTGTAGCCACAGCTGCCCTGGGGCGCACTGACAGAGGCGAAGAAAAGCTTAAAGGTTACAGTTAAGTAATAAAAAGACAGCTGGGAAGGTTTTCATAGTGTTATGTTAATGTTTTTGTGGGATTTTAAGGTCTCTTGTGTTGATACAGTTTGTCAAAATGAGAAATTAACTGAAAAGAATGATGCAGAAGTTTTTAAATAAAAAAGAGTCAGTGTGCTCACCAGACACGGTGGTGTCAACCATAACAGAAGAACTCCAATTCTGCAGCCAGGACTTAGGTTCCAGGTCGGTGCTCAGCTGACCGCCTTGTCCTTGTAGTCTGTCTCCACCTCAGACGCCACTGCAGAAGCTGCTGTTCTCCGCCACGCTCACACAGAACCCAGAGAAACTGCAGCAGCTGGGCCTTCACCAGCCCCGACTCTTCAGCTCCACCTACGGCCACGCCGACAGCGCTGCAGCCTCGCCAACCCATGGGCATGACCGCTTCAACTTCCCCCAGGGTTTGACGGTGAGGGCTGCCCTTTTGACCTTTAGCAGGGAGTGGAACTAAACCAGAATTTGATTTGTACAGACTGATGTGGCTTTGTGTTTTAGGAGTACTATGTTCCCTGCACCATGAGCAGTAAGCCACTCCTACTCCTCCACTTCATCCTGCGCATGAAGCTCCACCCAGTCCTCTGTTTCACCAATTCCAGAGAGACTGCGCACAGGTAGGAGAGCTCCTGAAATCACATGACTGAAGGCTTCTTGTGCTGATTCCACCTCCCTCCTCCTCAGGCTTCACCTACTGCTGCAGCTCTTTGGTGGAGTCCAGGCTGCCGAGTTCTCCTCTCAACTCTCCCCAGGTGACAGGAAGAAGACCCTGAAGGAATTTGAACAGGGAAAGATCCAACTGTAAGTCTGTGTCTGTGTGTGTGAGCTTGTATTCATATCTTTGTGGGGACCAAAATGCAGGTCCTAAAAAGTTTGGCCCTCAAAGAAATTTTTCAGACTCAGAATGTAGTTTTAAGTGTGCCAGTGGGCAGGAAGCATATGATATAGTAGTCCTTCCTGGTGGCAAGCGTTGCTCACAAAGCTGGCAAGATCACACTCAGCCTAATGTGCGTGCCTTTGGGCCACGTCATGAAGAACATCCAGGCTCCATGCAGAAAGGAACTGCTGACCAGGCGCATATTTCTAAATTGGCTTTGAGATCTGTGCTCACTGACCAAGTCCATGTTAAGATGTGATATATCACATTTAAACTGTCTTTTGGAAGGTTGATCAGCACAGACGCGGTGGCCAGAGGCATCGACATCAGCGGGGTCAAATGTGTGGTTAACTATGATGCACCGCAGTACATCAGAACATACATTCACAGGTGAGGCCCATCAGACCGTGAGTAATGCTTCGCTGTTGCCCTCATTGACGTGCTCTGACCCTGTGTCTGTCCTCAGAGTTGGAAGAACAGCGAGAGCGGGGAAAACAGGCCTGGCCTTTACCTTTCTGCTCAGAGTGCAGGTACATAACGTTCTTTGAGATGATGAGATGAAAGTAGCAAAGGTGCGGGTTGTTTCATGGTGTTTGTGGCTGCACACAGGAGAAAAACTTCCTGCAGATGGTGGTGAAAGCAGGAAGCCCTGGGATTCAGAAGCAGGTGGTTAAACCGGAGAACCTGAGGAGCATGGAAGGCCAATATGAAAAGGCACTGCAGAAGCTGGCTGATGTCATCAAGGTGCTACCTCAACCAATTTGTTAAACGTTAAAATGCACAAAGAGACGCTGTTTTAATTGTACCTTTGTTTGCCCACAGGAGGAGAGAGCCAGCTGATGTCTGGCCATGATGCTGGCTTCACACACGTCAGGACTTTTACTGCGGCGCATTTCATCCACAGAATGACATCACATCTCGCTGTCTCATGAGCACTCTTCATGTTTGAGCCATGTAGTCTTCTGGAAATCCATAAACACATGCTGACTTTGAAGAGAAGCAGGAATTATAAGGCGATAAAACATGCACCATTTCAAGAGTTTGCCAAGAGAACTGAAAGACGTGGCTTGTTAGTCTGCTGTATATCAGACCACACCTGGAAAAAAACCTTCAGAAATCTGAGCAGGAGGATGGATCAGGGTGCTGTTCTCAGCGTTTGCAGTTTACCAACATGTGACACTGTTCTACCAAAAGAGCTGCTTCAATTACATGCATCGTAGGTCAAAGCTGGCTGGGAGCTGCTAATATATTCTTCAATTATAATCTTGTCGATTTACTGGCAGACCCACAAATCTTATCCTCATAACATCCACGTGCACTGGTAGATGGCACTGTGTGCATTGGAACACATTAAATGTAGAAAAGTGCCATTATACTTCCTGTAAAGGTTGATCTTATTTAGTTTCAATGTGGCTGAAATTCTCTCTTAATGCCTTTCAAGCTCAGTGCTCTTTCACGGAATATAAATATGAGCTCGAGCTCTCTTTGCTCTTTTTATACAAATCAATGGATTTAAATGCCCCTTTTCACAAGTATAATATACTAATAAAAGGGAAACGGCTGAAATTCAGAAGTGTCATTTGTAATTTGGGGTATTTATCCAGTTTTTCCATAATGTTCAATAAAACGAAATGATTCATGTGATGTGTTTGCTATCTATACAATATATTGTTGTAGCACATGGTAATGCATTAAACCTGCAGTCTTTCTAATGGCCACCAGGGGGCAATTAGATGTGGTTGCAAACAAATATTTGAGGCAATGAGGAAATGCATATATATGCACAGACTGGACAAAGACTAGCAGATGTATGTATAACACACTTTAATGTACACACACACACACAGGTGTCCTTGTTTGAGTCCAGTAAATGCGATGTCCCCACACAGACACACTCAGTGATGAAGGCTGTGCTATCAGTCCCACTTGGATGATTTCCTCCTCGTGGTTCTCTCTCCTTCGCTGTCGATGGCCTCATACAGCTGCTGGTCATTTTCCTTCATTGCGTGCAGGTAGCCCAAGTAGCCCACACATAGCGTGATGCTCAGCAGTCCAAAGGCCATCACAGGTTTATTCTGCAAAGTGAAATAGAGATGTTACTGAGCGCGCTCCAGTCCATGCTTTGTGTGAGGGCTGAAGTTCATACTGCTGGTAGAGAAACAACAGGAGAAACCTTTATTACAGTAGTCTAGTACTGCAATTGTTGGTATTGATACCTTGAAAATACTGGGCCAATACTGCTGATGCCAGTACCAATACTTTATACTATGAAGAGAGCTTCTGTAAGGGAGAGTAGTGTCATGGTTTAAGAGATGGATTAGGACTCAACTTTATTGTCATTACACATGTATAAACACAGGGTAACGAGTGAGCAAAGAGCAGATTATATACAGATAATCTGTACATTACTATACAGAGAGCAAATATACAGATGTACTATAAACAAATATACTTTAATCATAGTCAATTTGTCAAATTCTCAACACATTTTAAAATTGTATTGAAACTGGGTTTAATGGCTACTTGGACTCTGAATGTGCCTGTCAACAAAAAAAAATCTTAGGACATTTTTCGCAGTGGATGTTTGAGGGGGTTTTTATGAACAAAAACAAAATTGTGTATTTAAAACTAATCAGAGGCTCCAAACTGAGCTTAAATAATAGAAACAAAGCATCGATCCACAACTCCAGCCTCTCTCACCACCAAGCCCCCCCGCAGTGCAGCAGGCCGGACACAGTCCGTGTCACTTAGAGGAGAAGAGCTAGTTCACATTCCAAGGTAATAACAACTCATTGGCCTGCAGCTCTCTCTCTCTCTCTCTCTGTGTGTGTGTGTGTGTGTGTGTGTGTGTGTCTCACGGGCTTAATGAAGAGCTCGGGGTTCACGGCCCGGAACAGCGTGGTGGTCTGTACGCTCCTCAGCCCAGGTGTCCTGAACCCTTTTTCACCGTGACTCTCCACCCCTGCTCCAGCCTCTTTGTCCGCCATGACCTACACTTCTACACACACAAAAACAGAGTACAGTACACTTAAACCACCTGAGCTAGCTAACTAAGCGCAGCCATATTGAAAGTCAAAGACAGCCAGGAAAACAAGTGTAGCGCTTTTCCAATCACAGCGCTCTCTGTGGGTGTGAGCGGGAAAAACATGTGCAGGACGCATTCAGGAAACAGAGACTGAAAGGGAGGCTCTGATGTTTAATGCTCAACCTTGTGGACATATGTTTCTTGAGTGCGTTCTTTAGTGTATTTGTGTTTATGCTGATGTTCATAAATAAAGTCCAGGCAAAAAAAAAAAAAACACGTGACCGGAAGTATCTGTGTGGCTGTCATAATAAGAGTTGTATTTATACAAATGAAAACTGCAAACTTGTAATTCAAAATTTACTATATTTTAACTACTTGTATACAGAGATGGGCAGTAACGCGTTACTGTAATCTGATTAATTTTTTCAAGTAACTTGACCAACACTGCTTGTATGCAGCCTCCTGCGCTCCGAATTTAGCTGCGAAACTCGCACTTATAAGCGAAGGAGGATGGGGCGGAAGGAACAGGAGTGGAGATTAGCCAATCAGAAAGCAGGACACCCCGCTGTCTGCCATTCACAACCACAGAGCAGAGCGAGTCACGGACAGTTTCCTTCAAAGCCCGTACTCGCTGGAGAAAGGAGAGAGACTTTGGGAAAGATGGGATCGTTATATGTTAAAAGACTAGAAACTGATACCTGTGTGATGCAGAGGAGTAGTCGTGATTTTGTTTGAATGCAACATACACCTGTGTAATATGTAATATGTGTAAGTAAAACAAGGCGATGTGTAGTTTGGAATATGTGAACATATGTGAATGTGTTGGTTTCCCTTGCCCTCTTTAGTTCTGTATGTAAAATAAGATGAAAATCAATAAAGAGAAAGTATTTTTAAAAAAAGCTCATACTCATTAATTTCAAGTCAGATCAGTCACTCGTTATTTATGTTACAGAAACGCAGAGGTGTGAGACCAGGCGGAAGGCTTTTTGTTTTGTTTTATAAATTCAAATAATTTTCATTTTTGTCTCAAGATAATATTGATACGTGTAAGCATTTGCATGAGCTGTTTCTTTTGTTAATTATATATTTTAAAATATCAAAATTTAGGCTTGTGTTTCTGAATCCATGAAGAACAGATTCTTTCCAGAGATATGTGGGCCTCATAGGACTACCACCACAAACATATGATTTAAGAGAGGCCTTCTTGAATGTTACACTGAGGGCCAGATTAGGCTGTTCTTTATGTTCTTTACTTTGTTATGCCATGGGCAAAATACTATCAATATATTTTGAATGAACTCAAAGCATGATGATATTACATGCCATATATACAGTAATATATACAAAACTGCTGTGTCATATTGAGTAAGCTGTTTATTTATTATTAATTCTGCCATATAACTTTTTGGTAAATGGCATAATTTCTTACACGCGTCTTCAGCCTGCACTGCATTTTCTCAAAAACAAGGCAGCTAAATATGCGACTGGACATAGTGTCTGAAGTTCCTCTAAAACATTTCCAAGGACACTTTCACGGAAATTACATAACACCAAAGACTGCAGACAGCATAACTGAGTTTTACTGTCGCTGAGGTTACATAGTGACAAAAACATTTTTTATATACTGGCTTCACATTATAGGTGGAACACCTGTACCTGTATCTAATTTGTGTAATATACTGGGATATTTATAATTAGAGCTGTTTGTTATATTTTGTAACTTTTGAATATATTGCATTATTTAATTTAGAGTTAGTTACTGTCTTGGAGCAACTGCGACCACATCATTTACTCTGGTATTAACAAAGTATTCTGATCTCAAGATATTTATTCTACGCCACATCTTCTAAGGGATTTCTACCCAGAAAAAAGTATAACAAAAAGAATATTATGAAGTTTAGTAATTCAGAAAAATTATTAATTTATTGATTTAATTACCTTTTTAAAAGTAGTAGAGTAATAATGTAGTATTCAGTAGTATTGAAGTAAGGATGGCACACCAACATGTCTTGTTTACTGTGATTATTAATCATTTACATCTACATTTGTTAGAGCACTAAAGGACGAGAACAGCTACGATACATCCTGTCGCCTGTGATCCTAGTGGTAAAGGAAGTACTAAAGACATAAAGACCTTAATGTTGTTCACTTAATTCAACATTATTATTCCCTGAGCTCAGGTTATTGTAACATCTGCAACTGACCAACACAAAAGTCACCCAAAGTTCAAGCTCACAGCTGTAGAAAACATTCATACGTGACAAGGTGCTGACTGCTGGCATGCAGTTGAGTCATTGGTTAGGTTTTGGGTGCCCAAGTATAGTGGGGGCTAACGATACTCTCACTCAACTAGTCATGGCAGATGGCTGCCTTTGCCTGACCCTCACTTGGCAACAGTGGGAAGGGAAATCTTTACCACTGCACTTGCCTTTGAACAAGCCTCAGAAATTATCTGATAGTTGGAGTTTCTTTGTATAATTCTGGGTTATTGTAGACTCTTTACCTTACAATATAAATCACTTTGAGGCAACTGTTGTTGTGATTTTGTGCTATATGAATAAACTTAAATGAAAATGAGGCATGAAAATGGCAGCTTGAAGACTCAGGCCTTAGGTTTGATGTATGATTAATTTATCAGCAGGTAAGGAGATCGCATTCTCATCAAAGTTGCATGTTTCCATCCTGCCAGATAGAAGAGGATAGAAAGATAACACAGCTGAAACGGTGCATGTTTCCCCCCCACAATGAGCTTGAACAGGCAGCATATATTTACATTAGACAGCTCCATGGTGATGGTGTCTATCTCTGCACAAACACAGACACTCACAGGTAGGAAAACAAAACAAAAAGTGTGTGATCCAGCCAGCCACAGGCTGCTGTTATGTCTTCCTGGAAAGGTGTGGCACTGAGCTCTTACCTGCAAGTAAGCAGTGAAGGACGCGTAGTTGATACTCGACACAATCCGCTACCAGAGAGAAGAACGCCCTCCAGCACCACCGGTAAGCTATCTGCTGTTTCTTTACTGTATGACAGAAATACAACCTCCTCACTGTGTCTGTGGGTGATGTTACTCTCTGTGTTTGGACAGTTATACAATACCATAAGAGTATATCATACGTGACATTTGGGGGCATTCAAAAGGTAAAAAGCTTTTTTGGATCACTACAGAAAAGTGGAAGGACCTTTGAGAATATGTTATTAGACTTTGACAACACTTTAGCAGGTTCGGAAACAAGAAAAAGAAACTTGGTTGTATTTCCACACGTATGTGTATGTATGTGTGTTTGTTGTTTCGTGTTTAAGAATAGAATATTGCATCTGTGACAAAGTGTGATACCAAAAATTGTCAGTTGCAATATATCTTGTAATCCTTCTTTGATGTAGCCTGTATAGAATCTGCCAGTGTCCAAGGCTGGATAACCAGCTGGGGAAAGGGCGTAGGGAAGCTTTGTGCAGTTTTGAATAACTGCAAATTAGTTTCAGTGGATCACAGAGCTACTTTTACTATTATATAAGAATCATGTATCACAAGTAGTTGGGTGAAAATTTTAATATCAATTATAAATATTTGTTTTTACCATAAATGATCTTGTAATTTCCTGTAATTAATCTAGCCCCATACAGATGAGATCAGACCAATTAATCGGTAAAAATCATGTTTTTCTAAGGTGCCTCAGCCTCAGCGCTTCTTTGCAATGATCTTTCATGCGTCTGGAACTGTACAGGAGAGACAACCAGAGGCTCTCTCATTTGATTATTGGATGATGGTAGAGCACTAATATGTTGGTCCAAAATGTCCCCTTGGGGTTTAGTCAGGTTGATGGTGACTTTTGGTCCAAATCAAAGTGCAGTTAGATCCATGGGTACTTTGACACAGTTTCTGTAATGTTGCTCTAAAGTTGGTGAATTGATGTGTGGCAAGCTTTACAGTGGATCTTATACTAAATCATGCCTGAAGTACAGACTTTAGCTTAAATAAAAACGATTGCATGAACTATAGCCATTTTTATACATTATGCTTGTCCAAAAACGTATGTATATAATACATATTGCAAAATGAAAAGAAACAAGGAAACTGCATACATAATGCATGTGATTTAAAGTTAAGTTGACATCCTATGACTTTGGTTGTACATGACTACTGGTTTGTTCCCTGACAGGAGATCAAAGATGAACTGGGGTTTTCTAGAGAATGTCCTCAGTGGGGTCAACAAGTACTCCACTGGAATTGGGCGAATCTGGCTCTCTGTGGTCTTCCTCTTCAGGATCTTGGTGTATGTGGCAGCAGCTGAGCAGGTGTGGAAGGACGAGCAGAAGGATTTTGTTTGTAACACACAGCAGCCCGGCTGTGAGAACGCCTGCTTCGACCACTTCTTCCCTATTTCGCAGGTACGTCTCTGGGCTCTGCAGCTCATCATGGTGTCAACCCCTTCACTGCTAGTAGCCCTTCATGTGGGTTACCGGGAGTACCGAGAGGCTAAACACAAGCGAAAACTGTACCAGGACAAGGGGCGCATCGATGGAGGTCTTTTCTGCACCTACACTGTGAGCCTCATCTTCAAGACAGCCTTTGAGGTGGGCTCCCTGCTGGCTTTCTACTTCCTGTATAATGGCTTTGAGGTCCCGATGCTGCTGCAGTGCAGCCAGAGCCCGTGCCCCAACACAGTGGACTGTTTCATTGCCAAAGCCACAGAGAAGAAGATCTTCCTCTACATCATGGGTTGCACTTCCGTACTATGCATTGTTCTGAACTTCACTGAGCTCATGTACATTGTGTGGAAACAGCTTTGGAAATGTTTAACGAGGAAGTATATTCCCATGGAAAAGAAGATGTTCAGCCACAGCCAGCCATCTGTTTCCATTGTCAACAAGTCTGCCTCAAATGAACCCACAGCAAACACAGAGGTGTGTATGACACAGCCAGCAGCTGCTCAGGAAAACCTGCCTGACCAGTCCTAGTGGGCTGGGACACTGCCAACATCTGACACTGAAAGAACCTCAAATGAAACCCAATACAAACACACACACACAGACACACAACACACACATATATATATATAAGCTAGCCAAACGAGGAGATAGAAGTCACTGACATCAACACGAGGAAGCTCCTGACTGTATGATATGTGTAAGGAAGGAGGCTGCGGACTCCAGGATGAGACAACGAACATCCACAAGTACATAAGGAAGATGGCCACGACCAACCGTGTGCTCAATGAATACCTCAGGCAGCAGAAACCCAAGAAAGAGTAGGAACCATCATGGAAAGACAGGCCGCTGCACACAATGTACCACTGGCAGATAGAGGAAGTGGCTGACATCGAGAAATCCGACCAGTGGCTGGACAAAGCTGGAATGAAAGAGAGCACAGTAGCACTAATTATGGCAGCATATGAACAAGCTCTAAGTACAAGAGCCATACAGACTCCAGGTGCAGGCTGTACAAAGATGCCCCTGAGACAATCCAGCACATAACAGCAGGGTGCAAGATGCTAGCAGGCAGGGCATACATGGAACACCATAACCAGGTGGCCGGCATAGTATACAGGAACATCTGTGCCGAGTATGGCCTGGAAGCCCTGAGATCAAATTGCGGGACGCCCCCTCGTGTGGTCGAGAATGGCCGTGCTAAGATCCTGTGGGACTTCCAGATACAGATGGACAAAATGGTGATGGCTAACCAACCGGACATAGTAGTGGTGGACAAGCAGAGGAAGACGGCCGTAGTGATAGAGGTAGCAATACCGAAATACCGCAACATCAGGAAAAAGGAAGCTGGAGAAGTACCAAGGACTCATAGAAGAGCTTGAGAAGATGTGGAGGGTGAAGGTAACAAACCCCAGTCACCACTCACAACACTCAAACACAGTGTGCTTGTCAGTAGCTTTTATTGTTGTTGACTCTTGTTCCAGACAGTTGTGATCGCTTGATGAGCTGCAGCTGGCACAGCCCCTCAAGCCAGCTGCACCACCTCTCCCCTGCTGCTGAGTCAAAGACCACAGCTCTGTCACACCATCCAATCCACACGTGCAAAGAAATCAAAGCACAGATGTCCATACATTATGTATAATAATGAGAAATGACACAGGGAAAAGTATTGAAGATAGGTAAGATAAGTGCAAAAACAGCATGGACAGTCATGACACCAGCTAAAATCTATCAGTAATTAGATTCCCAGATGATTAAACATGCAACTATTTTGCTGGTAATACCTAAAATGAGTAAAGAAAATCAACAGCCTATTTATGCAAGATAATTCATAATTTTATTGGGGGGCTATATTGGTTGGGTCTGATTTTTGGGGGGACATAACCCTCCTAACCCCCTTGGAAATTACACCCCTGGCTGAGAGTTCACAGAAGGGGCCCACTTCAGGATTTTTGAAGACAGTTTGTGTGGAAGAATAGGCCAAAATTAAACCCGAGCAAAGTCTGTAACTAGTTTCTCCATACAGGAGGTGTCTTTAAGCTGTCAAAAGTATTAAATAAATTTCAGTATGAGCGCTCCGAGAGAGTCAAAAAGTGCTATATGACAAACAGTCCATTTACCATGTGTGTCATTTGTTTTTGTTTTTTTTGGATGGGTTTGTTATCGACATCTGGTGAGAATTTCATGTTGATAGCAAGTTTGAAAATATATTCACTGGTGACATGTTTATTACTTAATTTAACTGCTGTATGTATAGATGTGTATAGTGATTGAGAAAGGTAATCTCAAAAGTTGTGACAGGCCTTGAAAAACTACAAACCATGATTACATAGTTTGCAGAATAACCTTTGGAGGCAACATTTTCTATATGAAAATACTGACAAACTCTTTTTTTTTCTTCCCCCAGTTAAGTGAAGTTGACAGGCATTTATATTCTCACAGCCCTCTTAAGATCATTTCAGTCAGGGTTAGGTCTGGACTGTGAAACATTTATTCTTTTCTTTTTCAGCCAGTCTGTTGTAGATTTGCTCCTGTTATTGGAATCACTGTCTGAACACAGTACAGAGAAGCTAACTACACTCTACTCCCAGAGAGGTCAATTACCTTGTTAATAGTGTTACATCCTTATTGCACATGACTCTGGATGCTCCAGAGAATAGAGAGCCTCATATCATAAGTTGGATTCCATGGCGTAACTCTCAAACGTGCACTTTAACCCATAAACCTGACATTAAATGGCATCTCACTAATTTAGAAAATCTTCATTTAGCCTGAAAGAATTGTTTGTTACTCTATTTAAAGTCCTCCGTAAAGATGCTCCCAGGTCTCACAAATAACCAAATGTGACCTCCACCTCTGTTCTTGAAATGTTTTCATAGTGTGAAGATAACATTTTGCATGGTTTAATTAAATACATATACTAGTTCTTGTAGAAAAGGGATATGAGGTGGTACATCCCTATTCTCTTTTGAGGAATTTTGAATGTTCTCCATATACTGACACTGTTGTGGCTGCTGCTATTGTCATGCTAAACTTACGATGCTTTGTCTTTTGTTTTCTTTCTCAATCTGCAAAGCTATGATGTCTGCTGTGTGGGGGGGGGGGGGGGGGGAGTCTTTCACATTTCTAAACGGTCCTTCTGTAACTGAACTGATATCAACAAGCACTTTAGATAATATTCCACAGGAACGTCCTTTATTGGTATGTTTGAGAGGATGACTTCAACTGAAACCCCCTGCAGTAATAGTTAACACTGACAGGTTTTGCTTAGCTAGCATAGATAACATTAACAATTTATTCTTTTTCTTTAAATCTGTATGAATAAAATGCTATACTTGTTTATGAACATTTGAAGTGAAATAAAGAATGATTAGAAGACCCTTGAACAAAGTCTGCTGTCTGCTCCTTCTGATTCCCTGCTTTGATGGACAGTTATGAAGTGTGTTCTAAAACAAGGTGGCCATATCATCTATTTTTAAAATTGACCAGTGCACTGGTCACAGTAAAAGTATAGCATTTGAAACACAGGATAAGATGACTTGCACTGAAATAACTTTATGCGCTTAACAATTTGAAAATTGTTCAAATGAAAAGTGACACACTAAATAACTTTCCATTTTAACAATTTTCAAATTGTTAAGCGCATAGTTATTTCAGTGTGACCAGTGCAGTAGGTACTGCACTGGTCTTTAAATGGGACCAGTGCCTCTGGGAGGCAGAGCCTTCAGTTTAAAGGCCCCTCTTCTATAGAACCAGCTTGCACTGGATGTTTCTTCTTCACTATGTGTTAATAGACCTCTCTGCACTGAATCATACCTGTTATTAATCTCTGGCTCTCTTCCACAGCATGTCTTTCATCCAGTCTTCCTTTTCACTCCCCAAACGGTTGTGGCAGATGGCCACCCCTCCCTGAGCCTGGTTCTGATGGAGTTTTTCCTTCCCACTGTTGCCAAGTGCTTGCTCATAGATGGTCATGATTGTTGGGTTTTTCTCTGCATGTATTATTGTAGGGTCTACCTTACAATATCAAGTGCTTTGAGGAGACTGTTGTTGTGATTTGGTGCTGTATAAATAAAACTGAAATTGAACATACAGTTCAATCCAGTATTCATACAATGGGGATGTAGTTCTTTGCTGCCTGAATTTGCTTTCTGTCTGCCCATGAAAATTTATCAAGCAATTGTCCAATTACATTTGGGCCTATATGTGTGTTATATATGTGTAATTTATAAAAACAGCTGCAACTCCACTTTTTTTTTTAAAGTTAAACCCATAAACTGCTTGATTAAATATTTGTTCCTACTCAAATAATTGCATTATGCAAGATATGTGAATGCAGGAAAAAAACAAAAAAACCAACCACACACACACACACTTACAAAACACTGGTGAATATTTAATATGAGAACATCTGTTTGTCATTCAAAAAACCTTTCCACAAAATCATTATCATCATCAGTGTGCATGCAGGAGCTCCAGACATTACATCATGAAAGGCATCAATTCTTTGCACCCCCAACACACGTACGTTACAAAAAAAAATAAAAAAAAATCAGGCTGCTGGCTGCAGTGGGTAATTTCAAACTATACACAGCACAAACACCTTCAACCACAAACTACACAGTCAATTTCAGTCCACCAATCTCCAAGTTCCACAGGGATAATCAAGACACCCTAACCTGATGTCCTATATCTACTAAACCCGAATGTTCTTTTTTGTATTTAAAAACATGCTTTATATTTTTCTAGTTAAAAAACAATAGACAACCATGTACAGGTAACAAGTGTTTATAGATGGATGTATAAAAAACATTTTACATGTAGGGCCACCAGTGTGCAGCAGATTTTACTCATTCAAATCCTGAGATTCTGCTTCCAAAAGAAAAAAAAAAAGGAAAAAAGTGTTAATTATATTTTTCTAACAACACAGCAGGGCGCATGTCCTGCAGCTGTTTTAACATCAGGTCAGAGACAGACGATGAAAAGGCCGTGTCCAGGTATATTTTCACCTTGCTCAGTGATTTCAGATTCTGACGGTTGCTGAACCTGACACAGTTGCCTTTGGTGCTCAGGCTGAACGGATGCCTGCACTTTACTGCCTCCGAGACATTCCTCATCAACGGGTGCTCAGATTTATTTGACTGTTCTAGGAATTTTAAGAAGGACATTTCAAATCCCATTGGTTTAAAAGAAGCCAGCGGCACGCTCTGCTCAGTCCTCTCCTCCTGCATTACAGCGGGACATGAGGAGACAGCTTCATTGGAACGGCTGCAAACCACGTCCGCCTTGGTTGGATGTGGAATCTTCTTGCCTTTCACAATTTTTTCAATGTATTTTCGTGGACGCCCTCGCTTGCGTTTGAGTATCACAGAACCATCAGAGATGCCATCATTTGATAATTTGCTGTCAAACAATGCTACAGGGATCCCTGCTGCAGCCCTTCTGCGTAGGATCGGCTTTGAGCATCCATACTCTCTACCCTCCAGGCTGGCGTCTGCAGCCGTCTCGACGTCTGACATGTCTGAGGTGTTGTCAGATTTGGAGTCGTCACTCCTGATTGAGCGACACTTCTGCCGCGGAAACTTTTTGCAGAAGATAAAGTGACTTCTGTGCTGTTCCAGGTACTTTTCTGAAAGTCCGTGGCCAATGTAATGCTTCATTATACTCCGCTCTGACTTCATTACAGACTCGCAGCCTTTGATCATACAGGGGTACTGCAGAGGTAATTTCTTCGTGCACAAAGCGGACGCCTCCAGTTTAGATTTCAGTGAGGGTTTTCCATATTTAACCCAGTGATTGTTCTTTGACTTGCTAGCCCTCTTTGTGTCACTTGCTCTCAAAAACTTTTTATTCGTTTCAATGTTTTCTTTCCCATTACTTGTCTTAGTAATTTGATAATGCAAAGTCTTTGAAGTCTGTTTTGTGCCATCTTTTATTTGTTGACTCTTTAATTTAGACTGGTGCAGATCCTGATGTTTTTTCATCATATGTCTGATCAGATTTGACTTTGTGGCATATGAACGGTCACAGCCTTCAATTTCACACTTGAAAGAACCATTTAAATGTTCTGGTTTGGCCAGCTTTATATCTTTGTGCTCACCTTTGATGTGAGCTACGTAACTCCTGAAAGCAGTGAAGGATTCCTTACATCCTTGATGGCCACAAGCAAACTTGCCGAGCCTGACGCTGGACAACAGACTGCCGACTTTATCTAGACTAAATTCGTGGAGCTGGACATAATGCTGAAAGAGGTTGGGTACTTGTTGGAAAACACGGGAGCAGTCTTTGACTTGGCATCTGAACTCAGAAACCTGAGGGAACTCTGCCTCTGGCTCATCCTCGTGGTCCAGTTCATTCGCAGCCTCAGACTGGTCTTGCTCTTTGTTTACCTCCAGTGCCGACAGGGCAGACTGGTGAACAGCCCTGTAGTGGAGGATCAGATTGTGCTGGATAGTAAAAGCTGCCACGCAGCCTTGATGAACACAGCAATATGGTCTGTATGGACTCATTGCGTCACCTAACTTGGGCTTCCTCTCTTTAGTCTTCTTTGTAACATCTGTACTTGGCTGAACTATTGAGTGCCTATTGAAAGCTGAATGCTTGTTGGAGGACTGTGGCTCCTTAGCCTGAGCCGTGCCCAAGAGAGCCTGGGTGAGCAAAGGTGACACTGTAGGTAAGGAGTCGCCAACCACTGGATGCTGAAAAGGCAAGTTTCTTTGCTGTTCATGTAACCATTGTTCTGCTGCTTTTACTGACGGGAAGGATGTAGTTGAAGTCTGTGCCTGTCTCGAAGGAGTCACTGGTTGGTTATGCGTGTGAGCTGCTTGCAAAGGACAGATCACTGTGGAGCGAATGTCTTGCTGAAACTTGTTATTCGTTATGACTGTGTTAGTGCAGGGCCCCAGAACCTGTGATGGGTAATCCCGTTGTGTGGCATCTTTGAGCGGACACATATGTGTCCCGTTCTCCACTGTCGTGTGGTACCGAGCCTCTGGAGCAGAGTTTATACCCACAGGTTGGTTTTGAATAGCAGCGGACGCAGCATCTTTGGCCAGCCTGCGCTTCAAATCTAAATCCGCAATTTCTTTAGCTGATAATTTGTGAGCTGAGTGGTAGTGAGCTCTGAGGTTTGAGTTTCGAGTGAATGCCTTACTACATTTCTGACATTTAAAAGGAGCATATAGGCCATATCGTTTTTTAACCACATTCACCATCTCAATTTTGTAGCTGTGGGTTTTTGAGAGGTGTTTCCACAGTGCTTCACTGGAAATGGAACTAAAGGTGCAGTCCTCCTTCTCACAAGCAAATGGCTTAATCAAGGCTGATGAAATTGACTTACGCGATTTGACTTTTGCACATTTGGTCTGGTTGTTTGCAGCTTGCTGCACAGAAACATTTGACATTTGATCAGCAACTTCTCTGACCAAGTTGAGCCTTTCAAATGCACTCTGAATTTCGGTCATGTACTGCTGTTGGCTGGCTGACAGTTGGTATGGTTCAGGCTCTGGATCATTTGCCACAATGACTCTGGGACTTGGTACCTCCTGTTGTGGTATAACAGTATCTCTGAAACAAGTAAAACTTTGTGTGTTCAGCAATAGTTTAATTTCATCAGAGGTCTGTGGCATAACTACAGAATTTTCTTCAAAAAATTGTCCTTGACTAATAAAATCTGTCTTTGCATCATTAGACAATGGATTATATCCAGAATTATTGGAAGAGGTACCTGCTGGATCGAGCGATATGGCTTTAGCATCAGCGTTGGAGGAGTTACACGTGCTGTTCCGACGCTGCAAGTCGCCAGCCAAAATCTGCTCACGCAGTCTCTTTTTAATGCCTTGGTCAAAAGCTTTTCTCTGCACCTCAATCTGACTGCTACTTATTGCTGCTGGACTAAGCTGATTTTCAGGTATCAGTGTGTGTGTCACTGAGTTTAAATCTGGATCTGGTGTGTGGATATTGTCAGACTGATATCCTTCATTGTGGATCTCCCCAGCAGTCTCGTTTTTAGGGGCAGATCTGGGGACAGCCGCAGAAGGGTTTTTTGTGAGGATTTGTGAAAACAGTGGGTCTGGGAATTCTGTTCCAGAAAATATATCCATACTTGGCTGAGGATAATGGGCTGAACTGTATGAGCATTCTTGCTTCACCTGAACATTTTCTGTGTGCTGTATTACTGAGCTACCTGTCAAACGCTCACCAGCTCCTAGGGGAACACAGGGGTTTTGGAACATTGTCTGTGGGGCAGGTGTGTGCACAAAGAGATCAGACATGTTGGATTCAGTCATAATTTGTTTAAGAATATCATCATTTGCCTCATTGCTGCCATATGTCTGCAAGTTATTTGGTGGATAATTACGTGTGGGGTAATCTTTTGTAGCTGCTGAAGCTTGATGATGCTTCTCCTGGTACACAGCAGCAGGGTTATAAGAAAGTTGAGGGGTGCCAACTGTTTGCTCTGAATTAAGATCAAGGAATGATCTTGGCAAATCTGCATTCAGTTCTGAATCATTGTAGGGTTTGCAAGTTGTTCGTTTGGACAAGTGGCCTCCGAGGGATTTAGGACTATCAAACTGTCTAAAACACCTCCGACAAACAAATTTCCCATCCTTAATAATCGCTGGCCATTTAATCCTTTTGTTTTTTCTGCGTCGCACCTCATCTTCGGCGACAATAGGGCCATCTATAGGTAGGACCGTACTACTCTTCTGGATTTCGTTGTTTGCAGAAGGAAAATTCATCTGTAGATGATTTTGCACAGTTTGCGTTTGTTCAGGTATCTTGGCACCAGGGGCTAAACTGCTTTGAATCTGTGATGAATATGATGGACAGGCATCAGTTTGTTCCAACACTTCCTTTGCACCATTCACGTACGAGGGACGAACTGGCTGGGGCCTACTGTTCTGTGGTGACTGCAAGGACTCTGCTGGTCTCTCCGTAACTGATCCCATCACAGAACAGGATGGGACACCAAGCGACACAACAGAACTATTAGGAGTCATTTGCAGGTTCGCTTGCAGGCTAGGTGGATAGACTTGAGAAGAACCACAGTTTTGAACCTGTTCACTTCCAGCAACTGTATGCCAACTGTGACTGCCTGAAGCTTGAGCGTGTTCAATTGTGGGATTTCTATTGCTCCCTAACTGAGAGAGAACAATGGGATTCAAAACATTTGCCATTAGCAGCGAACCATTATGGGTGAGGCCTGGTGAAGAAAGCGAGTGCAGGTCAGAATAGTTTAAACTGTTACCCATGTTGGTATAAGGTGATTGGATAACGTTCTGTCTCTGAACTCCATGAATTGTTACTCTACCGTTTTGCTGGTTCTGAAGCTGCGAGACTGAACTGAGATGCTCCACAGACGATTTGCTCTGTGCTGGAGCATAGGTTGTTTTGATGTTAGTTCGAGCAACTTTCCATTGCTCATAGAAATCTGGGTGAACCGCTTTCATGTGCTTGGTGACACTCCTGTAGGAGCTGTAATGCCTCGGACAGGTTTCTAATGCGCAATGAAATCGCTCTCTCTGTTCTAGAGAGTTGTCCGCTCTGTTCCCAGCTCGCTGCTGAGGACTTACTGTTGGAGGGAGTGGCTGCAAAACTGCAGGCTCTACAGAGTTGTGAGGCAGCTGTACTGTTAAGCAGTTGCTAGTAGACGGTGGCTCTTGCTTTACTGGCAAATTTAAGTTAGAGTTGTAATTAACTGAATCAGTATTCTGAATATTAGAGAACATCTGCGGTTGGCTATGTAAGACATTATTTAAACTGGCTTCAAATGAAGGTACAGACTGATTCTGTTGGGGCGCTCTTTGATAATCAGACAAATTATCTCTATATCTTTGAGTTTCAGACAAGCTGGAACAGACAGACTGAATCACAGAATTGCTTAAATTGTGTGTATGACTGCTTGAAAAAGCTTTGTCTTCATGTTCGCTTGTATATTGTTTTAATGTGTCCACAGGTTCTTCTGAAGATGTCAGCAAAGTCTCAGTGGGTACCGGCAGCCGTCCACGATCTTGATCAACACTCTCCGTTTCAGTGCTCCAGTTCTCCTGTTGCATTTGCTCAGCGAGTGAAGGGCTGGGTTGCCCATTTTGTAGGGTTTGTTCAGAGGACTGGTTTTCCTCTTCTTGAGTCACATGCCTGTCCTGGTGTAAATCCAGCTGCTGTTGTGAATGGAATACTTTTCCACAGTCCACAACTTTACAGGTAAAAGTTTTATAATGCTGTGCCTCGTGGTCATACAGTTTGAAGGCTGCATTGAAAATTTTTCCACAGTTTGGAAACATGCATTTAGCTTTAAACACAGAATGTGTTTTCCTATGTATTAGGAGCTCAGTGTTGGACAAGAAACTTGCCTTGCAGTTCAACTGTATGCAGATGTAAGGTTTTACACCACAGTGGACCTGCAAGTGATCATTAAGATGAGTGACACTAATGAAGTGGCGACGGCAGTACTGGCAAACAACCTTTTTGCTCTGCATCTCAAGGAACGTCTTTGCTTCCTCATTATCCCCATGAGCTTTGACATGTGCAATAAGATTTTTGAAAAATTTGAAGCTCCTCCTGCATTTTCCAACAGGGCACATGTTGTCCTCACTACAGTCCACATTAAGCCTAGGCCCACTGGTCTGACCCTTGTAAGCCAACCCCCGGTTACACCCTGAGGGGTCACCATTTACAGAAAGATTGTGCTGCGTTTTGGATTCAAAGGCTGCAATAACAGGGGCAGCTGTTTTGGGATTAGCCAGTTTTTTGCTTGTTTTCAGTGCAGTCAGCCTTTCCTTGCACGATTGTTTCACATGTGATGTTACATGGGGAATTAATGTGTCTTTTGAGGTAAATGTCTGAGCACATATTGGGCAGGTGTACATTCCCTTGCTTAGATGAGTCTGTGCGTGTCGTACAATCCTATGGCCGAGAAACTCTTTGTCGCACAGCACACAGTACTGCATGTAGGCCTGCCAGTTTCTGAACCTGGCAGATATAAAACCTTTTTCTCTCAGTTTCTTCATTTCTCTGTTTTTCTGTTTCTTGTCTGTAACATCTTTGAGTTCGTAGGTGCCAGTAACTAAGTGGTCTGGAACATTATTAAACCCCCTTAGGCTCATGACGTCCTCTTCTTCAGGGCTCTCTGTATCATTCAGCAAATCAATCGACGACACTATGGAAGCTTCTTCGCCCATTAGTGCCAAGCAATGACGCTTTAGCGCTTTCCAATCCCAAAATTCTGGGTCAAAGGACCACTGGGTTTTTAACACTAGCAAGAGTTCACATCGCAGCGAGTTGGGAACCAGCAAATCCTCCTCCTCTAGTTTTTGATCAGGTTCATTATAAAGAGTCTCCACAGCATAGTAAGACTCAACAGTGGGTTCTAGGAGGAACTCTGTCAGCTGACAGGCTCGCTTCACTTCCAAGTCAGATGGAAGCAAACAGGAAATTGTTTTACACACAGTGGCTTTACTGTTCCCATCACCTGATTCCATCCGTAGAGCCCTGATGCACATTTCGATGCACACTGGCAGGCCAACACGGTCAATCTGTGAAGGGGACAAACACACACACACACAAAAAAGCTAAATTATTTTAAGCATGTTTCAACTTATTCTGAACTGCTCTGGCTATATTAATAAAGAAGACCCATTTCATTAAAAAGACGTTATTTGGTTATTAAGTTACTACAATAACCTGTTGGCTAAGATACAGTGTTGAAAGTTAGGCAGATCTAGTCCTCCTTTGTAGCATTTTTAAGATAATATGTGGGGGCTTACCTTTCCAAAGGAATTTAGAGACCTAAACCAGTCTGGTGATGGTTTACTCGGGATCATTAAAAACAAAATTGATTCTTGGCAAGACTATCATTTTTATTGAAGCGACCCTTCCCATGAAAGATATGGGTAGAGATTTCCATCTAGTGGGATGTAGTTTAATTTAGTTAAATCTGCAAGCTTAGGAGAGACATTAATACCTAAATATTCAATATTTCCAGATAGCAGTGGGCTAGAAGAGGAATTATGGAAGGAGCAATTAATCAGAAGAACTGTAGATTTGAACCAGTTTATCGAATAATCTGAAACTTTTGAAAAAGAGTTAAATGCAGTATCTCAGGGAGAGCTGTTTGTGAGTGTTGGGAAAAAAAGCAATACATCCGCATAAAGACAGATTTTATGTTCAACATTCTTCCATCTTATGCCCGTAATCACTTTAGCCTGTCTAATTGCTGCTGCTGCTAGTGGTTCGATAAAAATTGCAAACAGTGCAGGGGAGAGTGGGCATCTCTGCCAGGTGACATCTTCCAGCTTCTGCCAGGAGACAGAAGCTGGAAGATGTTTGGTCATTTGTCCTGCCACATGCTGTCGGGGTAGTATTTTGTGCCCAAAAACTACGACACACCATAATCCCCATTCCACAGACCTTTACACTGGGCACAACACAATCAGACAAGTACCGTTCTCCTGGCGACTGCCAAACCCAGACTTGTCTGTTGGATTTCCAGAAAAGAAGCGTGAATTCATCAATCAATTCAATTTTATTTATAAAGCGCCAAATCACAACAGCAGTAACCTCAAGGTGCTTTATATTCTAAGGTAGACCCTACAATAATAATAAGAAATACTCAATGGGAATCCCCCAGCAGCCTACGCTTATTGCAGCATAATTAAGGGAGGATTCAGGGTCACCTGATCCAGCACTAACTATATGCTTTAGCAAAAAGAGAACATGTCTCCACTGCTGTAGAGTCCATTTACATTGCGCTTCTTGATGTAAAGCTTAGATGCAGCTGCTCGGCCGTGGAAACCCATTCAATGAAGCTCTCTACATACTGTTCTTTCAAACTGATCTGAAGGTCACATTAAGTTTGGAGTTCTGTTCTGACTGACTCTGCAGAAAGTTGGCAACCTATATGCTGACTGTGATTTTATGTGGCCTACCGCTTCATGGCAGAGTTGCTGTTGTTTCCAATCATTTCTACTTTGTTACAGTAACAGCTGACAGTGGAATATTTAGTAGCAATGACATTTCACGACTGGCCTTACATTGGATTGCATATGAGACATCCTATCACGATACCAAGCTGGAATTCACTGAGCTTGTGAGAACCACCCGTTCTTTCACAAATGTTTGTAGATGCAGTCTGCATGCCTAAGTGCTTCATTCTACAAACGTGATCTGAACACCTGAACTCAATTTAAATGGGTGAGTGAACACTTTTGGCAATATGGTGTGGATAGCTCAAAGGCAAAAGATAACAGTTGCAGTCAATCATTTGGGTCCAAATGTTTGAATATACTGAAGCAGATGACTTTCCACTAACCTCTGACTGAATGACCTTGATGAGGAACAGGATGTGGTACACAGTAATTGACAATAAAGACATCTGGCGACATCTGTCAAGAAAGGCCTGCTCTGATGGTTCCAATCGCTTCAGCAGCTTGCTCCAAAACAGTGTGAGTTCCCTGGTTAGAAGACAGACAACTTGCTCAATACTGATTACATCACCAACCTCCTAATACAGCGGTCTCCAACCTTTTTTGCGCCACGGACCGGTTTATGCTCGACAATATTTTCACGGACCGGCCTTGTCGCGTGTCGCGGATAAATACAACAAAATAAAACTAGTACCGGTACCGAAAAAAGAAGACTTATTCATAACACACGTGAAAAGACCCAGGAAAAGTGAGTTAACGATAAAAACGATAACAAAATAACGCTGAAAACCGATAAAAACCCTGAAAACCATACATTTCACACCTGAGCGTCAACTCTCGCGGCTTGGTACCGGTCCGAGGCCCGGGGGTTGGGGACCGCTGTCTTAATAGTACCCAAAAATATGGAGGAAAAGAGAAGGAAAAAAAGTATGCTGATTCTATAACTTTACTTATTTTTCTAAAAAATTAAATAAAATAGTGGTCAGCATCAAATCAGAGAACTTTTCTTCTTACCAAGCACAGTATGTGTCTCCTTGGAGAAGCTGCCGGGTCAGGAAGGCCGAGCATAAACTGAAAGCTGCATTATCGTCTCCCTCAGACTCTAGGTTGCAAATCATCTCTAATGCATCACGGCAGTCCTCCTTTGAAAGCTTTACAGATAGAAACAACATAACCACATATTGAATCACCCAAGTGATTAAACCAATCGTTCAGTAATTTTGCAACCCTCCAATATCAAAGGTCTCAGAAACTTTTAAATGTTGCCTACCTATTACAAGAAAACAGCACCAATAAATTAAGGGCACAAATAAGGCTAGCAGCAAAGTGACATCATGATGTGCTAAGTTACCTTTTTAATACCAAGGGAGCTAAGAGCTAAACTAGAGACATTTCAAAATGTTGCTCGACAGCATTCAGTGACTGTAGCTTGAAAATGTGTTTGAAAATACTCAAACTTGAAAGGCTCATACTAGATAGTCACACACAGGAAACCTTTCACATTATCACAATTTTAATACAATGTTGTAAAAACATTATTTGCCCTTTTTTTGGCATATTTGTTACACTTTAGTATCAGACAAAGATAACCTGCCTAAATACATAATGCACTTTTATTTATGCCCCATAAACCTAATAAACCTCCAGCATTTGCAGGAACTGCCAATTACTCTTTCAAATCATTGTTGAGGAATTTTGTTCCACTGTTCTTTGCAGAATTGCTTTCATTTTCAGTCACTGAAGGGGTTTTGAGCATGAACTGTCTGTTTAAGGCCATGCCAAATCATCTCAACTGGGCTTACTGTGACTAGATTACTCCAAAACCTGCACTTTATTTTTCTGACTTGATGTGTTATAGATGTTCTGATGCATAACCCAAGTGTGCTTGAGCTGCAGGGAACCAACCAGCTTAAGTTAGTGCTCTCTGTACAACTTTCCCCTTACCTTACACATAAAATCTCAGTTTTCCCACTAAACCTGCTTTTTCAAACAAACCCCCGATTCCTAACACACAAACACGAAGTCCAACAACACAACTGCTGGCCTGTGTAGGATAAACAGCAGATGACAGATGAAACCCTCAGGTTGAAAGTCTATGAAAACATATAAAACTTAACCCGCTACTAAGTGTGACCACAGCACTTTATGCATAATTAAATAACCCAATGAAACTCACCTCCTCCATAAGCTGATTCTGCTCTGCAGTACCACAGAGGCACACAAGATACAGCTGCTTGAAGGATCCGTTCACTTGGAAGGCTGAGGACTGGCAGCAGGTCTTTGCCAGCAGTGCAGCCTTCTCTAGCTTCTTCTCCTTCATCAGCTGCTTCACCCTCATCCCCAACAGTACGATTCCCTCCTGTGCTAGGAATTCCTCAACTGAAACATTCAATATGCATTTTTTTAAAATTCATGTTAAGTATCTAAATTTTATTTTTATTTTTTTTAAATGGAAGTGCTCAACAATTTTCTTTCCAGTAAAATCTTAAACACAGTATTGCTAATGCCGAGGCTGCATAAAATCTACTTTAAACCCTTTTCACTTATTGTACTTGAAGACGTGCAACATAGGGACCAACCAGATCCCTTATTGTGATTAATTGGGCCTCCAGCGACAGTGAGGAATCTTAAAGTCATTTGTAACCAGGAAATGTCCTTTACCTCTCATATTAAACAAAACAGACTACACACTTTCATCTGAGCAATACTGTCAAAATTTGGAGCTTCCTGTCGCAATGACGCAGAAGAAGTAGTCTTACTTCCAGGCTCGACTAATGCACAAGAAGTTGACAACAAATTCCAAACAGCACTTCCGTCAGCATGCACCTTATGTATGGAGAGATTTAGAGCACAGGACGGGAGGTAGAGTATTCACCTGTTCTTTTAAGATCCTACTTCAATTTTCTTTTTGGTGAAGCTTATTGTTTGGAGTTGGTGAAGCACCAGTCACTAACTTAAGTCTGATCTCTGCTGTGCTTAAGTTGTTGCAATAAATGGCTGCCCCTCGCTGGGCTTGGATCTGATGATTTGAAGTTACTCAAATTACTGAATTCTCCAGAGGAACCCACCTGAGGGATTAATAAAGTTTTATCTACTCTCTAATTTGAATTGAAAAATAAGAACTGAGGTTGTGAACTTCAATTTTTACTGTTCAATCACTGCTCCAAACATATTTAACAGGAAATATTTTGTTATTCCTTCTGACATTTTGTTACTTTTTTAATTTAACCTGTTAATCACTCTGACCATTATTTCAGTTCTATAAAGCACACTATGTTTTCAAAGGTGCTGCACAAAGCACATTATTGTTATTTTTACTAGTATTTAATTAAAAGCACAGGATCTTTCCAAATAACACAATGTGAAAAAGAGGCCTGCACTCACCTTGTTCTGTGGGAAGGTTTTCATTGGACAGAAGGCCTTGCAGCGTCCTGTTGGACCAAACACCGTCATACTTGCCCAAAGCAGACAACGGGGACAGCTGAGTGATTCCATTCTGTTTAAGATTGCTGTGAGCAAACTGTACACAACAGGAAAACTCCATGAGGTCTGAATGTGAGTAGCAAAAGCATGCTTATGAAGTCCAGCTTAGAGCCGACATTTTGAATACTTTATTTGGAAAGCTGAAATCTTCTTTACCTGAACACATGACTTCAACTCGTTCCATGCGGCATGTGGAATATCCTTCAGTGAGAGTAAAAGCTCGAGGAAACTCCTGTAGACCGAACCATAGAAACAGCAAACTGACCTCTGATGGACTGATTTTACAGGAAAATGTGTAACTCAACGTTGTTACAGGACAGTATCCAACAAACGTTCCATGAATGTAAAGTGTGTATGTGCAGTTATACTTACAGTGAGAGTCTCTCAACTACAAGAGAAACATTTTCACACTGCAGAGAGAGGTATGGAGAGGCACGGGCATAATTCACCAGGGCCTCCGTGTATACTTTCACCAGAGGCAAAGGCTCCTCCTCCACCCTCCACCGACCTGCGTACTCCAACAATGTCTGCAAGGGGAACCAAAGTCACTCACTTAGCAACAATGGAAAAAAAACAAAAAAAACAACAACAACCAAAAAAAACAAAACCTACCAGCAGTTTGAAAACAGGCAGTCCATTCACTACAGTTTAATTCTAATTGTGTGAGGCATTCACACTATAGTGATCCTGTTTCTCTTTATTCTTCCACCTTATTCTAGTTGCTCAGACCTTGGTTGGTTAACTACTCCCTCAGTTTTCATCCGATTTTCACCATTCAAACTTTAAACCGTTCTGCTCCTTCTGCTAATGCCTGCTATATCTTTTGGTGCTCATAACTTTTATACTTTTTGAGCTATTAAGCTTTTTATGCCATTTTTTGGCCCATTTTGCTGAATGGGACCACATTATCAGTGTGATCACCAGCTTTGCTTGCCAGGCTGAGCCATGTTTTAGCTCAGTGAGATGAGCAGCCGTTCTCAGAGCAGGAGGCCCGGGTTCGAATCCCGCTTATGACAAAAAAAAATTTTCAGTTAACAGTTCAACTGTTTTAACTCTTTTCAACACAAATTTCAGCTTTTTCACCTATTTCCAGTTAGGGCTGAACGATTATGGAAAATAATCTAATTGCGATTTTTTGCCCCAATATTGCGATTGCGATGCGATATGCGATTATTTTTTAAGGTCTTTGTCTTCTGTATTATTAAACAAAGACAAGCAATACATCATATAGTATGGCCAATACTATATTACATTAATTTTAAACTGTTCTTTCCTGGAAGACAGACCTCTGTTATGATGACATGAGGTGATGCATGAATTGATGACTGACATTTTTATTTAACTTCTTCAATCACAACAGTATATTTGAACATACACAATAGTTTATTTTTAGCTTACAAACATCTGAGCATAAAGTGCTGACAAGGAACCCTGGTGTAAACATTAAAATGAAAGTCAGTACAATGTGCAGATTGCAGAAATATACATAAAAAAAATCAGTGGCTTTACCACACTCAGTTTTTCGACATCTGTGAACTACTAGACAGTCATTCAATTAAAAAATAATATTAAATAAATAAAACTAATAAATAAAAAATACACACATCTTACTGATCTCTGCAGTCAGTAACATTACACATAAAGTGCAAACATAATAGCAATTGTATAAACACACACACAAACACGCCTTTAAAATTTAAAGGCGTGAAATTGGACGGTCTAGCCTTCTGAATCAGAAGGCTAGTTCTGATTAGCGTCACCGCTGTCTCGGTGGAGTTTAATAAACTCGGCCGTCTGCTTCTTGCTATCTAAAATATAACCAGACACTGGTGTAAATTCTCGACTGTCTCATACTTCTGTTTAATAAGTTTTCTGTTTGACGTTTAGTCAGCTGTGTGAAAACCAAGGAGGAACCCACCCGGGGGATTAATAAAGTTTTATTTTATCTAATCTAATAACTTTAATCTCAGCCAAACCGATTTACTCACGAACAAACAAAACACTGAAAAAAGCCCAACAATAACATTTTTAGGTTGTCTAAGTGACTTATATATTACGTTTAACGCGAGCAGCGAAACTCCGCGGTGATCTGAAAATGATGTGCCGGGAGTTGTGCCGTTCTCGGCCGCATCAGTAACCCTCGAGCTCCCGGCTAGCTGTCGAGCTGGTGGGTAGCAGAC
This sequence comes from Copadichromis virginalis, assembly GCF_057382275.1. Lineage (NCBI taxonomy): Eukaryota > Metazoa > Chordata > Actinopteri > Cichliformes > Cichlidae > Copadichromis > Copadichromis virginalis. The sequence continues at coordinate 32,826,866 of NC_140632.1, read as the reverse complement.
GCCTCTGAAAACGTCGAAGCACTTTTGCAAATATGGGATATCTTGATAAACCGAGCAGATATTCGATGTTTACACAACTACTTTCTCGCCTGAAAATATTTTAAAAGTTTATTTTGTGACCCAGAAAGATTAGTATGAGTAATTTTAAAACTTAGTAGCGGCCGCCATTGTTGGAAACTGGAGTTTGGCTGGGCCGCGCTATGAATTCTGGGATATGGTAGTAATTTGGACAGCCTTCGGCGCGTCGCTGTGACGTAATCGGTCTACAAATGCGGCCTCAGGAGGATGCAGCCCATGAATTTGGACATGTCCAGAGTATAATCGCAGCCTTTGCGGTTAGAAAATTGCACTTGATCATGTCGCGATATTATCGCAAATGCGATATATCGTTCAGCCCTATTTCCAGTAGAATTTTAAGTTTTTCCACTACTTTTCAGCACAAATTCTGCTGATTCACCTGTTTTCAGCGCAAAGTTCTGCTTCTTAACCTCTTTTCAGCACAAATCTCAGCCTCTTTAACTCTATTCTGCACAAATTTCAGTTTCTTCACCTCCTTTCAGCAAATTTCAGCTTCTGCTCCACAGTGCACATTTTTTCTCTCATCATAGGACCAGAACTGGTTTGGCTCAGTGGGTTGAGCAGCTGCCATGAGACGCGGCGGTAAAGGTTCGAACCCTACCTGTGATAGTTGCCACACATCTTTCCCGCTTGCATGCACTCTGCTTTCTTGACACTCTTCAGTGTACCCTTTCACATACAGCCATCTTCAGCAAGCACTTCTGCTTCTACACCTCTTTTCAGCTGTTTTCAGCAGATTCCACTACACTGCATTCACACTGCATTTTCGCAGGAAATGCAGCTTTTTCTAGAGACAATAATATTACAACAGGTGTTTAAATAAAGTATTCCTCATCTTCCCGTCTCATTTTCCTGCAGGGAAGACAGGCAGGCTTCAGGATAATGGCCCAAAAGCCTGCCTGTCACAGACAATGTGATAGAGGAACCTTGAAACGAGAGTTAAACAAAACAAAAAGATTTCTGACATGATGACAGGCTTCCATCCTCATGTACAACACCTGATACCAGCAGGCAACAGTGCAAACCACTGAGCGACCAGCAGCACTTGTTATTGTAATCAACTGCTTCCGCGAAATCCAATTTTAGTGTACTCATTTAACAGAATACACTAGGGCTGTGCGATATGACCAAAATCTCATATCCCGATATGAGACATTTATCGTCCGATAACGATATAAATCACAAAAATGTAACATTTTCTGTAAATTCTTTGAATCTCGGGCAGCTCGACTTGCGTGAAGTGTTTGCAGCTGGGCGTCATGTACCTGGAGTCGAGTCTTTTAACCGATGCATGAAACGATACATTTTTAGACATAAGTTGTAACGGCCGCTGTTTTCTTTGTGAGTATTTATTACACGGCGTGCTGCGGGGAAAAGCCTGTTCTAACGTTTGAGTCTAAGGTTTATTTTTTAGCACCTGGCGGCTCTTTTTTACTTCTCATCCGTAAATAATCTGCTCTTTCACGTGATTCAGTTTATTTTGAAAAGTCTCAACAGGATCTTGAGCTTTATTGTGAAAGGTTTATCTGGAACATAAACAAGCGGACACGCTTTCACCGTCGTTGTTGCTAATGACAACACATAAAAACAGGCGCTTGTCTGTCTGTAGTTTGGTTATATTAAATATAAGAGAAAGAGAGAAAGAAGAAATTAATATAACCACTACAGTGACCATCAAAATAATGAAAAAATATTGCCGTAAACAGTTTATTTTGCAACACCACGAAACAAACGATAGCGTAAAATGAAACAATAGACGTTTTTATATCGTCATCCGATATATATTGTTATATCGAACAGCCCTAGAATACACATTTAGAGGTTTTACTAGTTTTACAAATGATTTAGATCATGATCTCACAGCTAGCTACAATAAAATAAGAAAAATATTTTATTAAATGAATGTAAAAGTAGAAAAGTTCAAACTTTTCATCTCATCCACATCGGCCTACAGCCTTTCTGTCACCTCAGTCTGCAGCGCTTTCCCTGTGCAGCTCTGCTTTCAGGCCAGAAAGCGTCTGAATTTTATATAGCAAAGTTTGACAGCACCAACAAGGTGATTCACAGATAGCTACCGAGAAAAACTTGGTCTGCCTTGTGTTCAAAGGGGGTATCTTTGCTGTAGGGACCTTCACAGCAGCAACAACTCATTACTGACTAGCTGACAAAGCTTTGTTAAATAAACAAGCTGTGGTTGTTCTTGACCAGTAGTTTTTATAGACACTATTTAGTAGGGCTGAACGATTATGGAAAATAATCTAATTGCGATTTTTTGCCCCAATATTGCGATTGCGATGCGATTATTTTTTAAGGTATTTGTCTTCTGTATTATTAAACAAAGACAAGCAATACATCATATAGTATGGCCAATACTATATTACATTAATTTTAAACTGTTCTTTCCTGGAAGACAGACCTCTGTTATGATAACATGAGGTGATGCATGAATTGATGACTGACATTTTTATTTAACTTCTTCAATCACAACAGTATATTTGAACATACACAATAGTTTATTTTTAGCTTACAAACATCTGAGCATAAAGTGCTGACAAGGAACCCTGGTGTAAACATTAAAATGAAAGTCAGTACAATGTGCAGATTGCAGAAATATACATAAACAAAATCAGTGGCTTTACCACACTCAGTTTTTCGACATCTGTGAACTACTAGACAGTCATTCAATTAAAAAATAATATTAAATAAATAAAACTAATAAATAAAAAATACACACATCTTACTGATCTCTGCAGTCAGTAACATTACACATAAAGTGCAAACATAATAGCAATTGTATAAACACACACACAAACACGCCTTTAAAATTTAAAGGCGTGAAATTGGACGGTCTAGCCTTCTGAATCAGAAGGCTAGTTCTGATTAGCGTCACCGCTGTCTCGGTGGAGTTTAATAAACTCGGCCGTCTGCTTCTTGCTATCTAAAATATAACCAGACACTGGCGTAAATTCTCGACTGTCTCATACTTCTGTTTAATAAGTTTTCTGTTTGACGTTTAGTCAGCTGTGTGAAAACCAAGGAGGAACCCACCCGGGGGATTAATAAAGTTTTATTTTATCTAATCTAATAACTTTAATCTCAGCCAAACCGATTTACTCACGAACAAACAAAACACTGAAAAAAGCCCAACAATAACATTTTTAGGTTGTCTAAGTGACTTATATATTACGTTTAACCCGAGCAGCGAAACTCCGCGGTGATCTGAAAATGATGTGCCGGGAGTTGTGCCGTTCTCGGCCGCATCAGTAACCCTCGAGCTCCCGGCTAGCTGTCGAGCTGGTGGGTAGCAGACGCCTCTGAAAACGTCGAAGCACTTTTGCAAATATGGGATATCTTGATAAACCGAGCAGATATTTGATGTTTACACAACTACTTTCTCGCCTGAAAATATTTTAAAAGTTTATTTTGTGACCCAGAAAGATTAGTATGAGTAATTTTAAAACTTAGTAGCGGCCGCCATTGTTGGAAACTGGAGTTTGGCTGGGCCGCGCTATGAATTCTGGGATATGGTAGTAATTTGGACAGCCTTCGGCGTGTCGCTGTGACGTAATCGGTCTACAAATGCGGCCTCAGGAGGATGCAGCCCATGAATTTGGACATGTCCAGAGTATAATCGCAGCCTTTGCGGTTAGAAAATTGCACTTGATCATGTCGCGATATTATCGCAAATGCGATATATCGTTCAGCCCTACTATTTAGGTCTATTAAAGGTCTAGTGTTGACCACAGAAAGAGACATACTGTGACAGTATCATCATTTGTGAAAAACCTCTGCTTGCAACTGAAGGTTAAAAAATGGGTTCAATTCATTCAGATTTTTTTGTATTCACAGTAGAAAAAAAAAAAAATGTAGAAGTTGATTTGAGTTAGTACACCAGTGCAATTTTAAGCACGATCTGGTTGAAAATAACAGTTTTTGGAGGTAATTTACCCTTTCTCTGATCAACATTTTGTGCTGCTGAAAACAGGCATTATGATGGTGTAGATGTCAATAATAATTCATTGTCCAAAATAACAACCCTCAGGTCAAAGGCTCACAGTTTTACAAGTGGCTTATGAAAAAGATGTTTGTCATATTTTAAATATGAATGCAATCTAATTAACAAAATGCATTATTTCAGTTTTAATCTGAAATATTTAACAGAACTTTCAAATAATATGATCTAGTACAGCGGTCCCCAACCCCGGTACCGGTCCGTGAGTCGTTTAGTACCGTGCCGCGAGAGTTCAGGCTTGGGTGTGAAATTTATGGCTTTCTGGGTTTTTAATATACATTTTTTTTATTTGTTTTTATCGTTAACTCTGTTTCCCTGGGTCTTTTCCTATGTGTTATGAATAAATCATATTTTTTTGGGTACCGGTACCGGTTTTATTTTGTTGTATTTATCAACTTCTGGAGTCTTACAGCAGATTTTTTTCAGTATAAAACAATTGGCAGTGGATGGAGCAGCTACAAAGATTGCTTTTCTTCACGTCAGACTTTGCTCTGGGATTCCCTCTAGTTTTTTTTCCCAGTTTATACTGCAGGTATGTTTTTAGTTGTAAATGTGGGTTTCCATGGTGACAATGGCACGCTGCAGAGCTGTGCTTTAAACAAAGCATCAAAGCAAAGCAAAAAAATTGTATTGAGAACTTTTTTATAATCCAATTACTCAATGAACTGCTGCAGCCATATATCCTACACAATATACTGCTTATAGAAACCTCAATCTATTTGTTTTAGCCTCAAACGAAAAGCAGCACAATTAACTATCACTTGGGATTTTCCTAACCTGATGTGGTTAGTGGATGCTAAGGCTGTTTTTTTTAAGATAGGTATAGCAGTTGGTACACAATCGGCTCGATGTCGTACATTCTTGTTTTGTTTGTGTCACATACAGAGGTGGCACAGAGACACTGAGGCACTGCAGACGAGCACACTGCTCTCCGTCTGCAGACATATGTGGGACCATAAGTTTGGCCTGAGTCATTCCTGTTAAGGACCTTTTACATGTCTGTATGTCACCGTTTTGTGCCCACTCCACGCGTACTAGATGCACCTGCTCCATGTCATTCAGAAGTATGTATCTCTCATATAGGGCTGCCACGATTAGTCGACTAGTCACGATTACGTCGACTATCAAAATCGTCGACGACTGATTTAATAGTCGACGCGTCGTTTGAAGCTTTGTAAGATCACAAAAGACGCAGGAATGAGTAGTAGGATTTAAGAGTGTAATAACGGACTGAAACAGAAGAGGGCAGCACTGCATGGATGCCAGCTGCCGTTAAACCCTGAAGAAGAAGAAGAAGAAGAAGAAGAAGAAGAAGCAGCTGTGTCCCAGAATTCATAGCGCAGCCCAGCTCAATTTCCAACAACGGCGGCAGCTAGTTAGTTTTAAAATTACTCTTATTATTCTTTTCTGGGTCACAAAATAAACGTAGCTGTGTAAACCTCAAATATTTGCTCAGTTTATCAAGACGCCACATATTTTCAAAAGCGCGCCAACGTTTTCGGAGACGTCTGTTACCCACTAGCTCGATAGCTAGCTAGGCTCACTAGAGCCCGTGAGAACACCGGACTCCCGGCAAATCGTTTTCAAACCCACTGCTGTCTTTCGCTACTCAGGTTAAACATACATAAGTCACTTAGATAACTTAAACATGTTATTGTTTGGCTTTTTTTGTATTTTATTTGTTCCTGAGTAAATCGGTTTGGCTGAGATTAAAGTTAGTTTTTACACAGCTGAATAAACGTCAAGCAGACAACTGATTATCAGAAGTGTGAGATGCTCGAGAATTTACTCCGGTGTCCTGTTATATTTTAGATAGCAAGGAGTTTATTAAACTTCACCGAAACAATCTGTAAAATTCATTAAAATTTAATAAACTATCATCTTGTCTTTATTTTTAGTTAGCACATACCTTAAACACTTAAAGCTGTAAGCTAATGACAGTTATATATGAGCAGATGCTGCTGGTGCAATATGCTGTACGTTTTACGTCCAATGGATGATGATCTGATTAGTCGACTAATCGCAAAAATAATCGGTGACTAGTCGACTATCAAAATAATCGTTTGTGGCAGCCCTACTCTCATACATAAAAAAGAAAGCTTTGGAACTATTCCCATTAGTGAAGAGTGTTCTTTCTACAACACTGTTTCCCTCCCGAGGTCGCGTTATGACACAAGTTTATGTGCCTAAAGTCCACATGACATCATGTAGTTGGTTGTAGCTAATAGACTTACTAACACTAAAAAGTTTAGGGGACCACTTTTCTACTACCCACAATGAGTTTTATGTTAATTAAATTGTATTTATACATCGCCAAATCACAACAACAGTTGCCCCATTGAGCTATATATTGTAAGGCAGACCCTACAATAGTACAACAGCAAAAACCCCAGCAATCATATGACCTATGAACTCTGGTGACAGTGGGGGAAAGGCTCGGGGAGGGACTTTTAAAAGCAGCTACCCAAACAAAGTAGTGCCGCTTACTGCTAAAGTCACAGATAGGATATATTTTCCACTTTCACTTAGTTTGAACATAAAACTCATTGTTCCAGCCAGGGGCAGCACTAGAGTGAACCCCTTGACCAACTGAATTTTAGTGTCCTTACTTTTCTCTCAGTTTTTGATTCTGTCACTGGTTAGCTGACACGTGATAAAACTGATTAGGTTCATCAAATATCTGCAAAAGCATTTCTATTCATCACCATCAGCAGCCTGACTTCACAGGCACTTCCTGACGTAACCACTGTACTCAGGACAAGGCGAACACACTGAAGACCACCACCACAATGAGCCCGAGGATACTCCGCGTAGAGTCCCCATCCCCGCTCTCTCACGCTCTCAAAACGACAAGCACACCTCTGTAGACTCCACCCGGTGCACAAGCTCACAAACGGCCACTGGTCAGGCTCCAAGGGAGACTGCTGGTAATTTATGCTGCATTGTCTTCAGCGTGCAACTGAGACAGAAAACGACGTGCGCCCTTCTGCAGGCGGGCGTTCCGTTCTGCACGTACACAGGAGAAATCTATCGCGGGATTAACTGACAACTCCTTTCTTTTACCAGGTGCAATCGTACCAAATGTGCTGCAGCTGCTCCTAAAATCCAGCCGAACGGAAATTTGCTGGCCTTAGGGCTGTTACCGAGAGACAGGCGACCAAATTACGCTCACGTGCACGAGCATGTAGCCAAACATACAAGGGTAAAGAACTGATGCTAGGCACCCATATCCGCCAGACGCGCTAAGTGTATCAATGCAATGGAAGCCACCGTAAATAAAACAAGTCATTTTATTATTGCTGGTATAGGTCATTTTACCTGAACGACTCTTAACACCAACATTGCCAAAGGTAATTACCTCATGCAGACACAGCTTTAAGCTAACGTTTGCTTCAGATGCTCAACATTTAAGCTGAAGTTTACGAGCCTGTGTGTATTCACCAACTTGTGACTACTAGACACGCTTCTATTCTGGACATAGATAAAACAACAACAACTAGCGAGTGCTTCCAAGAACTACTCAGTTTTGAAAGCAGGGCTTTCTCTGGAATATCAGTATGTGTGTAGCGTTGTTATCAATGCTAGCTGATTAGCTTGTTTGCTTAAGCGTAAAGAAAAGCAGCTCACCCCACAAAACTCTTGACAATACTTCGAAGATGATTCTTCTGGAGAGTCGATGCTTTCTCTACTCAAGATTTCTTGCAATTCTTGCAAACGTTTTTTAAGTTCCTCGGTCGTTTCACTGATACCAATGGCAGGACTACGATCCTGTTCGGCCTCCTCGTCCGCCATCTTCACACCCAGCTTCTGCGCGTAACCACTGCTACGTAATCACGTAAGTACACATTTTACGAGTTCACGTCATCCCCCCCCCCGTCAGCACGTACAGAAAATTTCATCTTTGTTGTTGTGATGGCAGCTTGTCATGTGAGTTCCTGCTACTTAGCGAAAATTAGTTTGCGAGAGTAGGTTCAAATAAAACACCCTCAAAATCTCTGATTTTGTCAAGCCAGACTCACTGTGGATTTCGTTTCTTCTTTTTCTTTTGGCTGCTTCATTAAGAGGTTAAACCAGTACATCATATGCCTCCATCTCATCCTATCCCTAATATCATCTTCTGTCGCTCTGATCCTCCTGCATTAAATCCATGAATCTTCTCGGAAGTTCCTCGTTTCTTCCTTCCATCTTCAACATCCTTTGTCCAATACTTATACATGAGTTGGCTGCAGTTCAGGAAGTAGAGCAGGTCAGCTACTAATCAAATGGTCAGTGGTTCAATTCCTGGCTGCTCCAGTCTGCATATCCTTGGGCATGATACCTAACCACAGGTTGCTCTCCAAACACTTGTGTAGAAAAAGCATTAAAAACGTGCTTAGGTAGAGTAGATGAACCAGTTCATTTACCATATCCCTCCTCTGTGTAGAAGATTTCAGATGGAAGACTGCATTGTGATGACAGACAGAGACTGGTTGGAAAACTGGATTTATTTTCTAAAAGACAGAATGCAGCAGAAAAATCAGTGACACACAGCAACAACAGGCCTCTCCTCATCCCAGTGTGGAGTCCATGCAGCTCTGGCTGAGAACCCCCATACATGCAAAAGGTTTACTAGCGGTGTCTCACTGATCAGTGCCCCACCTGTTCCTGCAGTTTTTAGTTCATAGCAGACTTGAGCCTTGGAGGTTTCTGCCTTATTCCTGAACATCCTAACTAATTTCCTCTCATCTAACAGTTGGGGTATTCTTCCATACCTTGGCAACACGGTAACACATCAGAATAACTTGTACTTATGTGCAGTTGTTTGAACAGAAGATCTTGGAATCTTCAGTTGTTTCGGAATGGCTCCAGCAACCAAGCTTCCGAACTTGTGCCAATCTACTCTTCACATTGTTGAGAGGGATTTTTGCAGTAGAGTGGACAATAAAGCAGGGGCAAAGAGTAATGTAATACACATAGCAAGGGCCTCAGGTCAGACCCAAACCCAGGCTGCTGGGTCACTTGGTCAGCCCATGAGCCAAATTAGCAACTGACAAATCAAATTCCTAGATCTTCGTTGAGTTCCTTGGACTTTGCTGTTAATCTGAGTATTGGTTAGTCCAACTAATGTGGTCAGTTAAATCCTTTTAATGCTAACAAGAGCATCAGCTAATTTTAGACAATCATGATCACTAACTAGAAGTTATTAGGCGTTGAGCTTGTCATGTATGCATACATATATTTATGTATGTATCCATGCTATATGTATGATTTCGACCCTGTGTGGATTACAGAAGATCCAAAATAATTCCATTCATTCCAACCTGAAAAAAGAACAGTTTAAAGATATAATTTAAAGCCCCAAATTTCCATGACATTTATGCCCGTCATGGGTGAATGTAAACATCTGCCCACAACTGTATGTGTAGCTTGGTGTACACAGGCAAGTCATCTTGACATATTGCTCTTTATTTGCAAAACAGGATATCAGTCCTTTTCGACTTTCCCTTAAGATTTCTTTTTGAAAGATGAATTTGGTTTTGATTCTCCTATTTTATTTAGATATAGAAAACATCATTAAATCACCCAAACACAACATTGAATCCATTTATTTAAAAAAACAACAACAAATGAGTACATTTAATGATCATGTAAATTACATTATTTTGATATTGAACCCCAAAACAACTCCCTGATTGTGAGGGATTTAAAAGTATAGTTGTTTTAACAAAACACATATAATACATGTATCTTTAAAACTATTTGAGGTTTATCACTCAGGGTTCAGTATAAAGTAGAAAAATGCTTTAATCCTTAATTACATGTATTACTGCAGTCTTTAAAAAAAAAAAAGTCTAACTGGAAAAGAGAAAAAAAAAAAACCCCAGTCCCTGCTAATATACAACTTCTTTCATTATTCTCTTCCCGACTCATATTTTACTTTAGAAACCCTGGTCATTCACAGCTGGACTTTAGGGTGTCATCATCTCCTGTCATCGGAAGGCTTCCTAGCCTGCAAGAGAACAAGAAATAATGGGGGGTAAATTTAGTGCATGAGTAGATCATGTTGGGTTTGCTTGCTGGGGAGTTTACATAACTGGAGTAGGGCAGGAGGGTTAATCCAATGTGGATTAAGCTAGGTGTCTTTCCTAGAGGCAGGTTGGTACCATATATCTGAGCACAGGAGCTGTAGGTATGAATTAGACTTAAACTGTTTGAAAAAGATTATACTGCATGTGTCCAGAGTGACTAAATCCTCCATGTTAATCTATTCAGAAGTAAAACTCTACAAGCACAGTTCTGGATAAAGAAGGCTAAGACAAAGCAAATGCTGTAATGTATTTAAGTACATTTACTCAGTTTACGTTATCAAAAATTACAATTTAAATGAAGTTGTTTGATGTAATCCCTTTTTCTAGTTCTCAACTACATCTTGGGGTAGTACTCCTAGTTAGTTGCATGTGTGAATTATTACTATGGAAATCACTTGTTAACCAATAAATGATATATTCTTGATATATTCTGTTATATTCTTATAGATATATATATCTATATAAAAATGCTTAATGAGCACTACAGGAATGCTAAAAGTTAGATTATGTGCACGATGACAATATTTTAAATATCATTTGGCTGGTGCTCCTTAACAAAACTACTATCTTGTCAGATATCAAATTCTGATGATTTTTCAAAGATGAATCAGTCATTTTCCCTGAAATTAATTAGACTAGTGGGGCATTAATTAGACTGTATCAGGATAAAAATGTAACTTTTCAGTTCCTTGAAGTTGTATTAATTTAGGGGGGTTCATAGACTTAGAAGACTTGATTCTTTTTGATATATCCTGCAGTTAATTTGTCATGCGAGGGGGACTACAAGATGGGGACTAAAACTATTGTTCCAGCTTTTAAGTGATAATACACTCCACATCTCTCATAAACAATAAAAAATTTGTTAAGTCCTCAGTCACATGGGCCTATACTGGATGGAGATGCCCTAGCATCCACTGGTTGTGAGGGCGAAAATGTTTCTTCCCCTACTGGTTGGCAAGTGGTTGCTGGCTGTTGCTGGTGAGATAGCTTACAAAACTGCTAGCAGATTTGGGCAATTCCCCACTGTTTATATTGAAGATAAAATTTGTCTGCAAACACTCACCGTTTACTCTTGAAATGAAGGACTTTGTTTCTTTACGACTGCAACCAACACCTCTCTGCTCTTGCTTTTGACGAAGGCGGTTGCATTTTTCTCCTCTCATCCTCTCCCTTAGCTTCCCTGCTTAGCCTCTTGTGTCCTTGTCTAGTCTCGTGTTTTTTGTATTACTTTTCCCTGGAACATTCTCTCACAGTCTGTTCTCTAAAACCTAAAAGAGGAATTATGGATTGGATCAACTGGTCCCTAAATGCAATTGACACCCCTTTCTCAATGAGAAGTTTGGGCTTGGGTGAGCCTGAGTGCTGAAGATATCTACCTATTCGGAACCATGGTAACAGGGTTCTTGCTGATCGGAGCTGGCTTGACCCTGACTTATCGAAGAATTAAGGAAGCAGAACCGGCTGTTCAAACCCCCACAAGGCTGCCCGCTGGGATTGAAACGATGGGAAGAGGCGTGAGTTTCTCAAAATGGGCTCATTGAGCGCAGCACGGACAAGATCTTGGAAAGGCTTACGGCTGCCGTGAATACTCAGAATAAGATCTCTGAGTGCAAACTGGATTACATCTTGGAAGGGCTCGCTCGGAATAACATCTCTGAGCGCAAATTGGATTACATCTTGGGGAAGCTCACTGTGGTCGTGAGTTCTCAGAATCGGCTCTTTGAGCACAAGAATGACAACATCACAGAGCGCAAGTTTGATAACATCATGGAGAAGCTCACGGCTCTCCAACGGGAGATTGAGAGACCAGTGTTGGACTGTTAGAACAGCTTTGAAATTCATCTGAGCTGTTAGCACTAAAGTTAAAAGTTAAAAGCACCATCACTTCATGCGGATACCTTTTCAGCGCCAGCTGCGGTCGCAAGGCTGGAGCCGAACAAACACACCCTGATAACGACTGTGTTTAGTCTGTTCCAATGTCTCAGCTGAACTCTGGACACGCACGCACGCACACACATACATATACACATGCACACACTCATCCCCCCTCCCTTTCCAAACGCCTTCGATGCTTGTTCCCTTCTGGGAATTCACTGCAGGGAAACCTGCACGTGGCGAATAAAGCCTTGATTGATTGATTGATTGATTGACTGATTGATTGATTGATTGAAAAGGCGTAATTTTTACTTTGAAGGTTCTCTACTTCTGCTTTGTGTAGCACTTTTCAAAGTTTTATTAGGTCTTTGCAAGTAGTTTGTGTCATGGTCTCCGTGCCTGCCCGGTCGGCCCCACAAGGCTACAATTGCTGTTTCTGTTCTCTCCCTCTCTGCCTGGGCGGAGCTCACTGTGGGCTCCTGCCCTTGGCCCACACACACACCTGACAACACTCACCCATCATCACCGGGAGCACTATTTGAGGCTGGAACACAGATCCTCTCGTCGCTGGATGATTGTACCCCTAACGTTAGTGTTCTCACAGCTCTTGTGCTTCATATTCGTGATTTGTGATTAGTTGGTGACCTGCCTTCTCGTCTGCCTCAGATCTCCCCCCCCCCGGGACCTGCGACCTCCCTGCTGCGGGAACGTGTGTGAGTGTGAGCGAAAAAGACGTGAGCGAGTTACCCTGTGATTCCCCCGGAGTTTTGGATCCCTTCACTGTACATATATTGCACTGGCACTTTAAATAAACTACACCTTGGAGATACCTTACCGCTCTGCGTTTGAATCCCTGTACCAGATCGTGACAGAATCATCCAGCCACGGAAATGGATTCAGCAGATCCAGCGGTCTCGACTCCCACCCTCGCCACTTTGGCCGCGATGCTGGCACGCCACGAGCAGATGTTCATTCACCTTCGAGCAGAGCTCGCGAACCTCACACAGGCCGTGGCCCGGCTAACACCGCTACCGGCCGCTCCACTGGTCGCCGCTCCTCCGTCGGAGGCGCCAGCTCCAGCAGTAAGTGTCGCGCCACCTGCTCCCTCACCTGTTCACGTTGACAGATTCCTCCCCACTCCCAGGGCTTTCACGGGAGAGATTGATAAATGTGCTGGTTTCCTCACTCAGTGTGCCCTTCAGTTTCGCCAGCAACCGCAAGCCTTTTCTACTGATGGTGCGAAAATCGCTTATATCGTCCAGTTACTCCAGGACCGTGCTCTAACCTGGGCTCAAGCTGCGCTTCAGGCGGAGCCGGACATCACCTTTTCTGACTTTCTTACTAAGTTTAAAGGTGTGTTTGACAGGAAAGCCACAACTGCCACCGCCGGCCAGCGCTTGCTTGCGCTTAAACAAGGTAAACCCAGCATGGCTGATTTTTCTATTGACTTTTCTACCTTGGCTGAACAGGCGAAATGGGGGGAAGAGGCCCTTAAAAGTGCATTGCTCACTAATATTAATGAGGAAATAAAGAATGAACTAATGCTCCGTGAACTGCCTTCCTCCCTGGATGCGCTTCTGGTTTTGTGTATGCGGGTGGACAATCAGGTGCGCGCACATCGGAGCGCACGCGCGCGTTCGGGGCATGCCCTGCTGGACTTTTGTGGGACCCCTACTGCAGCCCATGGGTCGTGTGACGCCGACACCGGGGATGGGGAAGAGCCCATGCAGCTTGGGCGCTCACGGCTGTCGCCCGCGGAGCGCCAGCGCCGTCTTGCCTCCGGTGAGTGCGTTTATTGCAGCCGTAAAGGCCACTCTGTCTCCTCCTGCCCAACGCTGGCAAAAGGGCGCGCTCACCAGTGATCGTGAGGGTGCTGGTGGGCGATCTGTCGAGTGAAAGCCCTCTCCCCAGGCTTCTTTTGCCGGCTACTCTGCGTGTTCGGACTGTTTCTCATTCTCTCTCCGTTCTCATTGACTCTGGGGCTGAGCAGAACTTTATTGACACCTCACTCGCCGCCAAACTGAACATCGCCTTGGAGCCTCTGTCACGCCCCCTCCGCGTTCACGCACTGTCGGGCCAGCGCCTGCCTGACATCACTCATGTTTCTGAATTCCTTTCATTATCTCTCTCTGGCAATCACGCAGAAAGGATTTGTTTTTTTTCGTTTAAGGCTCCTCTCCCTCCGCTGGTTCTGGGTCACCCCTGGCTTGTCCTCCACAACCCGCATATCGACTGGGAGAAGGGTGCCGTACTAGGTTGGAGTGTGGCCTGCCATATGAACTGCCTCCGGGCTGCGGCTTCCCACGTTTCGCTCCCACCCACGGCCTCGCCGTCGGACGCCCCGGACCTCTCGATGGTTCCGCGGGTTTATCATGATCTGCGGGATGTTTTTTGTAAGGATCGGGCACGGTCCCTTCCCCCGCACCGCCCGTACGATTGTGCCGTCGATCTTCTTCCTGGAGCTCCGCTGCCATCTAGCCGCCTGTACAGCCTCTCCCGGCCTGAGAGGGATGCTATGGAGCGTTACATCTCGGAGTCGCTGGCGGCAGGGTTGATTCGCCCCTCCTCTTCCCCTGTCGCGGCTGGGTTTTTTTTCGTGGATAAGAAGGATGGTTCGCTGCGGCCGTGTATTGACTTTCGGGGCCTTAATCAGATCACTGTTAAGAACAAATACCCTTTGCCGTTGCTTTCCTCCGCCTTTGAACTGCTTCAAGGCATGACCGTCTTTACCAAGCTGGATCTGCGCAACGCTTACCACCTGGTGCGCATCAGGGAGGGGGATGCGTGGAAGACCGCGTTCAATACGCATCGGGGCCACTTTGAGTATCTCGTGATGCCGTTTGGGCTGACTAACGCCCCCGCAGTGTTTCAGGCGATGGTTAATGATGTCCTTCGTGATTTTGTTAACCGTTGTGTATTTGTGTACTTGGATGACATCTTGATCTTTTCTAAGACACTCGAGGAGCACAAGGTCCATGTCCGGCAGGTCCTGCTACGCCTTCTGGAGAACCGGCTCTTTGTGAAGGGGGAGAAGTGCGATTTCCACGTGGCGTCAGTGAGTTTTCTGGGCCACATTATCGAGAAGGGGGACTTGCGGACTGATCCGGAGAAAGTGCGGGCTGTGGTGGAATGGCCTACTCCTCCTGATCGCCGCCAAGTGCAACGTTTTTTGGGATTCGCCAACTTTTACAGACGGTTCATTCGCGATTTCAGCAGAATCGCTCTCCCTCTCACTAAACTCACCTCTCCCAAAGTTCCCTTCCAGTGGGATTCTGCCGCTCAGCGAGCCTTCGCCCTGCTCAAGGACAGGTTCACCACTGCTCCCATACTCCGGCAACCGGACCTTACACGGCAGTTCGTTGTGGAGGTGGACGCGTCGGACTCCGGGGTTGGGGCAGTTCTGTCTCAACAGCTGGACGGTAAGCTGCACCCGTGTGCCTTTTATTCTCGCCGTCTCTCCCCAGCAGAGTGTAACTATGACATCGGGGACCGGGAGCTTCTGGCCGTCAAGCTGGCCCTGGAGGAGTGGAGACATTGGTTGGAGAGAGCGGCACAACCATTCATCGTCTGGACGGATCACAAGAATCTGGAGTACCTGCGCTCGGCTAGACGTCTCAATTCCCGGCAAGCCAGGTGGGCGCTGTTTTTTGCTCGTTTTGACTTCACTATCACCTACAGGCCAGGAACACGGAACGTAAAGCCAGACGCCCTGTCCAGGCAATTCTCCATCACTGGGGAGGACTCGGACCCTGAGCCTGTCCTCCCGGCCGCCTGCGTAATTGGAGCAATCTCCTGGGAGATCGAGGGGCTCATCCAAGAGGCGCAGGAGACCGAACCGGATCCTGGCACTGGTCCACCTGGTCGCCTCTTCGTTCCTTCAGCCGTCCGCTCTCAGGTTCTCCAGTGGGCTCACACCGCCCGCTTTTCATGCCATCCTGGGGTCCTCCGCACCTGCTCGTTCCTCCGACGTTACTTCTGGTGGCCTGCTATGGCTAGGGATGCCAAGGAGTACGTAGCGGCCTGTTCGACCTGCGCCCGGAATAAGCTTTCGAACCGCCCTCCACCGTCTCTCCTGCAGCCTCTCCCTACACCAGCCCGACCGTGGTCCCATGTTTCTTTGGACTTTGTCACGGGGCTGCCGCCCTCCGCTGGTAACACCGCCATACTTACCATTATCGATCGTTTCTCCAAAGCTGCACACTTCGTCGCCCTCCCGAAGCTCCCCTCTGCCTTGGAGACGGCCCGGCTCCTCACCTCCCATGTGTTCCGTCTTCACGGGATCCCCGAGGACATCGTCTCGGATAGAGGGCCGCAATTCACGTCCCGTGTTTGGAGGGAGTTCTGCTCCGCACTGGGGGCCAAGGTCAGTCTGTCTTCCGGTTTCCATCCACAGAGTAACGGGCAATCGGAGCGGGCCAACCAGGAGCTGGAAGCTGCCCTCCGCTGTGTCGCTTCGCACAACCAATCGACCTGGAGTGAACAGCTTCCATGGATCGAATACGCCCACAACAGCCACACGTCCTCCGCCACGGGCAAGTCTCCCTTCGAAGCGTCCCTGGGCTATCAACCGCCTTTGCTCCCGGCCATCGAAGGTGAGCACTCCGTTCCTTCTGTACAGGCTCACCTCCGCGGGTGCCGTCGTGCCTGGCGGGCGACTCGGGCTGCCCTACTCCGTACTAAGGAGCGGAACAAGACCCTCGCTGACCGTCGCCGGACACCGCCCCCCGTGTACACCATCGGTCAACAGGTATGGCTGGCTACCCGTTTTGTGCCGCTACGGACTGAGTCAAAGAAGCTGTCTCCTCAGTTTATTGGCCCTTTTCCCGTGGAAGCCGTTGTGAACCCTATGTCTGTCCACCTCAAGCTGCCGCGCAACATGCGCATTCACAATGTCTTCCATGTGTCTCAGGTCAAGCCGGTGCTCTCCAGCCCGTTGTGCCCTCCCTCCAGGGCCCCGCCGCCCCCCCCGGCTCGTGGATGGTCAGCTGGTCTACAATATCACCCGCATCATGGACTCCCGGCGCCGGGGTCGGGGTTTTCAGTACCTGGTTGACTGGGAGGGCTACGGGATAGAGGAACGCTCCTGGGTGCCTCGAGCTGCTGTCCTGGATGGGGCCATGCTCCGGGACTTCCACCGCAGGCATCCAGGTAAGCCTGGTGGGTCACCGGGAGGCTCCCGTTGAGGGGGGGGTACTGTCATGGTCTCCGTGCCTGCCCGGTCGGCCCCACAAGGCTACAATTGCTGTTTCTGTTCTCTCCCTCTCTGCCTGGGCGGAGCTCACTGTGGGCTCCTGCCCTTGGCCCACACACACACCTGACAACACTCACCCATCATCACCGGGAGCACTATTTGAGGCTGGAACACAGATCCTCTCATCGCTGGATGATTGTACCCCTAACGTTAGTGTTCTCACAGCTCTTGTGCTTCATATTCGTGATTTGTGATTAGTTGGTGACCTGCCTTCTCGTCTGCCTCAGATCTCCCCCCCCCCCGGGACCTGCGACCTCCCTGCTGCGGGAACGTGTGTGAGTGTGAGCGAAGAAGACGTGAGCGAGTTACCCTGTGATTCCCCCGGAGTTTTGGATCCCTTCACTGTACATATATTGCACTGGCACTGTAAATAAACTACACCTTGGAGATACCTTACCGCTCTGCGTTTGAATCCCTGTACCAGATCGTGACAGTTTGTGTGTTTGCAGACAAGTTTATGTCTTCTATGCAAGCTATAGGTAACCCCAGCAACCTGCTAGAAATCAAAACACTCGCATGTAGGTTTTCAGTGCAGTACTGCATACCTCTTTGCAACCAGTTTTAATCGCCAGTAACTGCCAGTAACCTGGCAGCAACCATTCACCAACCAGCTGTGGAATATACACTTTTCCTTAGTGGCCACATGGTTGCTCACTGTTCTCTAGGCAAATGTGTGACTGGTGCCTAAATAAGAGTGCATAGCAAAGTGTTCATAGCAGTATTATTTTCAACTAAGAAACTCATAGAGTAACCAGTTGCACCACCAACTGTGTGGACAATTGGTGCATAATTGCTAAGAATGTGGGGAATTTGCCTGCTTTCACTATTGCTTCTCTTTCAACATGCAGTGGCTTTGCAGTTCACCTTTCATGGCAACCGAGTATGGTACTGCTGGAGTATGCTGGTTTCCAGAAATTGTGAGACATCAAGACTCAAGAGTATGACACAAAGACAGAAAAATCAGTTGCATATCAGATCTGGAAATTCAGATTGCCAGATATGCTGATATCATTCAGAGAAAAGTAAGACAGCTGTTTGAGTCAAAAACCATCTGGGTAGATTCAAAGCAAACAGTCACCAAATGTCAAACTAATCTGTTTGTTTTCAATATATGCTATTAAAAAAGTCAAGGGAAGACTTTTAACAACAAATGTTAACTTTATTTTTGATTTGATTTTGAACCCAGGTCTCAAAGGGGTGATGATTTTGGTTTCAATTAACCGCTGTAACATTATTTTGTTCTCAGCAAATTACAGTGTATGTCAGTCAAGATTTTCAGTTTGAATGTTTCATCCATTAGGCTATGATGTGTAATTTAAGTGTTGAGTAGTTTACATTTTTTAATATGATCACAAAATTGACTCAGAAGTGACATAAAGATTTGGTGAGCTACTTTTAAACAATTTGAAATGCACATTTTTAAAAATATGTAATCACATATTTCATCTTGTTGGATTGTAGTGTTATTTTATGCCATGTTATACCCCGAATTGAAGATTGTGAATTATTATGTAGTTTAGTTTGCATTATTCTCCTGAATTAGAAGAAGCTGATAACTATTGCATTAGTTAAACTGATTTGCATTACATTAAACTGCTGGCTTGTTGTGAATGAAGGATATTGCTTTATGATGCATTATACTGCTGAGTTATAAGAAATACTGTTCACAGAGAGTTATTGTCTTATTTGTCTGATTAGAAGAGAACAGAATATGCTGGAGTTTTCTGCCCCATCGCAGCAGGAGCAGATAAGCAGGGAGCCAAGGTCGTAGCTTAGGCGCTGTGTGAGAGAAAGCATGTAAATGTTTAGGCTTTTTATGATAAGGTGGAGGCACCAGAGGCTATAAGAGTTTGAGCAATGCTCCACCATTTTGAGATCTGAGGCTGTCTGCATACAGTGTCCATCTCCCACGCGTGTGTTCATTAAAATCATCGTTTGACTCAACCCGACCGGACCAGTGTTGTTATTGTGGTTTTTTTCTCTTGTTTCCATCCCCAATTTTGAACTCGTAACAATCTTTTGTAATATTTACCTGTATTTTGTGGCAATAGGTTACTCCTTTTCTCCTGCATAGAGGCCAAACTGGCATCCTTTAGAAACTCTGAATGAAGAGTCCCACTAGGCCTATGGTCTGATTGGGTGCGACGAGTAGAGGTGTCTGTTGCTCTGGTCAGTAGTCTTCCTCGGGAGACCTCTCCCCCTTGTCTGGGAAGCGCAGACCTTTCAGGGGGCAAACAGGTCTTCAAGTTTTGAAACTCATTTTGACAGAAAACAGAGCGTGCGTCGCGAAAGGATACAGATGGAATGATTTCTTCTGTCTTGTTATCTATACAGCGTGTCACTGTTCTGGGAGAACTAGGACGAGATGAGTGCCTAGATGTAGACTGAGGTCTAATTACAGGGGGACTTGGAAATCTTTTGCATGTACTAGGACAAGATGGTGGAAGGCGGACTCTAGATACAGGTGGTGCTATCACAGTCAGACTGCAAGAGGATAATTCACCCTCATAAAATTCATTGCTGTTATATTTCCGATCTATTGTGAGTTGAAGAGGAGAAGTTGCCCTGATGCCTGGTTCAACAAGATTTCTCTTATCAGAAGATTCTGCTGCATCACGCAGGTGAATAATCTTACATGCCTTTTGGTAGAGATTATTCTTAATTTCCAGGTTCAGATCTGTTTCTGATTGCAGCTGATCTGCATCCTGAGTGCCCGTAACACCATCCTGTGTAACAGGATGGGCAGGAGAGATAGCAATCGACCTTGGCCTCATACATGCTCGGTTTGGTAACACTTCTACATTGTGGATAGATGCCTTCAGGCGATGGAAGATTCCAATCTTGGGGTTTATCACTTGAGAACTAAAAGGTTTCTGCAAACCCACTTCAGTTCCTGCTAGGACCTGAGTACTCTGAAAGGAATTGTCCATCAGAACTTCTGGGGGGGGCGGTGGTAGGTTGTCCATATCCAGCTCGTCCTTGCTATCAGGCCAGCTGTTGTTGTTGTTGCCACTGTTGACTGAACTTTCCTTGTCATTTACTGCGTCAGATAACTGAAGTAAGCCACTTTTCCTGGGCATCCTGTTATGAGGTGGAATATTAGTGAGACTCTGCTCAGGTCTCCCATCAGCTACTTTGCTAAAGGTATGAATTAACCTTCTGACAGAGTGGCGTTTTGGTGGTTGGTTTGCTAAGATTGTTACAGAACAATTTGTCTTATTTGGTCTCACAACGCCTTTGTGTGAACCTGACAATCCATTTAATGAATGCCGTCTTACTTCAGCTCTATCCAGCTTGCAATGAGGTCTTGGTAATTCCTTGTTTCCTTGTATTTCAGCCATCATTTTTATTCTATCATCCAAGACCCACTGGCTGTTTTGTAATTCTGTCATTCCACACGTAGTTAATGAAAGGTGTTCAGGCTTTGCAATAACAGGATCAATCAGCGGTTGTTTGACTGTTGCCTGCTGATCTCGATTGTAATTTGTGAACATATAATGAATGGCCTGACTGGGATCAGGTGGGGAAGAGTTTGACCTCTTCCTTCCTCGTGTATCACTTTCCTCCTCTTCATTCTCTTTATCATCGTCATCATAATCATCCTCATCCTCATCCTCATCTTCATTATGGTCTCCAAGGTTGGTCGAATTACTGGGGAGACTATCAAATGTACTCCGAATGTTGACTCCAGACCCCCAACTTTCAGATCCAGCACTGCCACGATGCCGGCGATGCCTTTCAGAACCCGTCAGACTCTCATTTTCTCCTCCGATACCACTATCCTCACTATGCAGTGTTGAATCTTCTGAGTTGAACTTCCTCATGGCTGCCCTTTCTACTTGTGCGATCACTTGAAAAAGCCTCTTCTCTGCCGTCTGCTTCGTCTGCAGCTTCTTATTTAGCAGTTTATAGACAGAAGAAAAATATTCCACTGCCTCCTCAAGTGTAGTGTCACCTAGTGCCTGGACTGATCCTCCCACTAACTTCATCTTTTCAGTTGACTGTTGGAGTAGTTGCTGTAAAAGATCTGGAGGTGGATCGGTTTGACATGTTGTATTCATTCTAGGGTTAGCTGAGCAAATCATCCCAGAAGGTAAGGTCATGTATTCACCATGCTCCTTCAACATCAGCTCCCCCTCATCAGCCATATCCTCTAGTGCTTGGTTGATCTCCTCAAAGCGCAATACTAAAGCAGACATCATGGGCTGGAGGGACAGCTGTGTCTGGGCAGCCTGATCTAGTAGACCCAAAAGAGTTTCATATTTGGAAATGTTTGGGTTCAGAAAGTTATAGGCTGCCTGGTGAGCTCTCAGCATGTGAGGTGGGAAGTCCACCTTTGTCTGTACATGACAGAACTTCCTGTGATTCTCAAAAGACCTTTTCTTGCCTTTACTTCTTTTTTGCTTTGCTGTCTTTTTAATTCCTTTGGTTTGTTCCACATCGGTGATTATTTCTTGGGGCATCGTGTTTACTTCTGTTTCATCAGTGTCCTGCAGATTTGGTACAGTCTTTGCATCAGAGACCAATGGAAATAATTCAGTCTCTTCGCTATGAAATCCTTCATTCGGAAGTGGAAGTTCATTTTCGGTCACTTCGGTTTTCAAACATGTATTCTCAACTTCTACAGGTCTACAATTATTAACATCCTGTGGTACTTCACCCAGAGAAGCTTTTGGAGATCCTTCTGGCTTTGAAAATAACTTTCCTTTAGATGGAGAACAGCCCATTGTTGCATTCAAAGTGATTTAAGGATTCAAGGAAAAACAAGTCAGGCCAGGAAATAAAATTGTAAATCCAGGAGTCTGGCGGTCTTGAAGGCAAAGTTATCTGGAGTCCTTCAGCTTCGACTTTTGTTGTCTGTCCAGTATGTGCTAGATAACTTCTAGTTCCTCAGTCATTTCAGGCATTCTCTCCAAATTTATGCTCAAACAGTGCAGCAAAGATACCTATAACCTGTTGATGAGGTGGCTACTAACGTGGTATGCATAAGACCGTTTGGGAATACGGATTGGTTCTGCCCTCTCTCTCCCTTAGCCAGCTTGCACAGATGGCTGTGTTAAGTGCATCAATAAAAACACACAGGCCTGTTCACACGTACACACTCGGGCATTTCCATTTAAGACTTTAAGCTCATCAGATTAACCAGAGACAAACTTGTCAGGTGGTGTTTTTAGCCGCACCCACTGGCAAGGTTTGCATGCAAAAGCTCTGTTTACCTGAGACCTTCAATGTCAGGCCACAGGACATTTTAGCAATAGTTGTAGGAAAAAAATTAGATTTAAATGGTTTGCAATACAATGACTTACAAAAATCTATGAAACCACATTCTCCGAGTTCATCGTATCTTGAAAAGGTTATATTTATGTATCTTCAAGTATCCTTGTATAGGTTTTTAGGTTGTTTACTGATATTTTGCAGTGTAAGTTCACTTAATACTCAAATGTTTGGTACACAAAAAAGTTTAGCTTTACCCTTCTAAAGCAATCACAATGAATATATAGTAACAGTCAAACTGTTCATCTTTTTTTAATTATTCCAAGCTGGCAACACATGTGCCAAGTGTAAATACATTTAGGACATAAAGAACATGTCAATCCCTTTGTGAAACAACTCTGTGGGACTACGACATTAAAAGACTAGGTTTTGGAAAGCATATTTAGAAGAGTGAGGAGTGGCATTATGTATATCTCCATGTAAACTAGATCCTTGTCCCATCTTGAGTTGGATGGCAAGCTTTTTTGTGTGAGGCTCAGGACCGTTATAGTACATTACAATCACCCATCTTCCCTTCTATTATAAGCATAAGGTGTGTGTTGTGCTAGCTAAGTAGACTAGGCTATTTGTAAGAGTTGGATTGCAAGTGTAATCTTCTTGCTCCCTCCATCTAGAAGCTTCAGGAGGTCACTAGTCCCATCTTGAACATCACCTGTACTTTCAGTTTGGAACAATTTTTTAACAGGAGATTTTGATTGGATGTTTAAACAACCGTCTTTCAAAATCTTTGTGTTTTCTTTTAAAAGGTTTTCAGTCTCTGAGTAATGCTGCATAGAAAATAATTAAAAATATAAAAGGGGAAGGGGGCTATTCATGTAGCTTCAAATCACAAATGAAAACCAAGTTAACAAAGCAAAGATTTCACAATGTATATTACTAGATCTGATTGAATTAGTTTGAATCTTTTTGGGGGTTTACAATCAATCCATTTATGACTTTTATGTAATGTGCGGGCCTTTTTTGCATAGTTGGTTGATATTCTTTCTCTATTAAATTAAATTATGATAAATATTAAGAAATTGTTCATTTTTTTTGTATGTGAGCAAATTTATAAATTCATCAGGGGACCAAAGAATTATTTCTCCCACTGTATATTGTATGTAAACTTTATAACTAAAAGAGAGACACGTATGTGAGAATGCTGTTTGTAGATTACAGCTCAGCATTCAATACCATCGTTCCCTCGAAGCTGGACAGGAAACTGCAGGATCTAGGACTGAGCAGCTCCCTCTGCAGCTGGATCCTTAGCTTCCTGTCTGACAGACGCCAGGTGGTCAGACTGGGCAGCATCACCTCATCCCCCATCACACTGAACACTGGTGCTCCACAGGGGTGTGTACTGAGCCCTCTCCTGTACTCACTCTACACCTACGACTGCACAGCCACTAACAGCTCCAACATCATTGTGAAGTTTGCGGACGACACTACAGTGGTGGGTCTTATCACCAACGGTGATGAGACGGCTTACAGGGAGGAGGTCAGCGCCCTGACCCACTGGTGTCAAGACAACCATCTCACCCTCAACGTCGCAAAGACAAAGGAGTTGATAGTGGACTTCCGGAGGTGCAGAGAAGTACACACCCCCATCACCATCAACGGCGCTGCTGTGGAGAGAGTGAGCAGCTTCCGGTTCCTTGGAGTACATCTGGCTGAGGATCTTACGTGGTCAGTACACACAAACAAAACAGTGAAGAAGGCGCAGCAGCGCCTCTTCTTTCTCAGGAGACTGAAAAGATTCGGCATGAGCCCCCGCATCCTCAGAACCGTCTATCACTGTACCATTGAGAGCATCCTCACTGGATGCATCACCACCTGGTATGGCAACAGCACCGCCTACAACTGCAAAGCTCTCCAGCGAGTAGTGCGGTGCTCTGAACGGATAATTGGAGGTGAGCTTCCCTCCCTCCAAGACATCTACAGGAAGCGCTGCCTGAGGAAAGCGGGGAGGATCATCAAGGACTCCAGTCACCCCAGCCATAAACTGTTCAGACTGCTTCCATCAGGAAGGAGGTTCTGCAGCATCCGGTCCCGTACCAGCAGACTGAGAGACAGCTTTTTCCATCAGGCCATCAGACTGCTGAACACGTCATAGACACCTCAGCTTCACTACTGGAACTTCAACATTATGCACTCCACACTGTATATAAATGCCACTTGTTTTGCACATTTTCAACTCTGTATATTTTATATATTTTATTATTATTATTATTATTATTATTATTATTGTTATTATTATTATTATTATTATTATTATTATTATTTTTTTTTTTTTTTTTTTTTTTTTTTTTACTATTTAATTTGTAAAAATGTGTATACACACACACACACACACACACACACACACACACACACACACACACACACACACACACACGTAGGAAAATATTTAGTATACACATCCAGAAATGCATACACTATTATATATTGTACATATATTTATTAGTTTCAGGTTGGCCATTCTTGTATTTTGCTCGTTTGTGTTGTTGTGTTTGCACATCTCTGTTGCTTGTGGGGCTCGCACACAAGAATTTCACTTGCATGTGCTGTGCCAGTGTGCCTGCACATGTGATGTGACAATAAAAGTGATTTGATTTGATTTGATTTAACTAAAGCAAAACCATTACAGTAGTGAGAGCAGACAATAGTTGCCTCTTGATCAAGCATCAAGGATCATTATTATTGTGATTATTATTCCTCTCTAATCTCTCATGCATACTTTTTAAATATATAGTTCATTAAGAACTGGATTCCCAGACAGGGGTAAGACCAGAAGCACAGAATATCATAAAACCTGAGCCCAGCTCTAATCCCTGACTCACATCCAGGTGTACCACACTAACACGAACCAGGCAAGCTGCTGGTCATTAGAGCAGATGGAGCTTAAGCTGTTGGAGGTAAGTTGTTTGCCATCTCTTTCTTTGGTTTATTAAAGACGTCAGAGCCAGTACATAAAACTCCATCTCAATTCCCTCCATTTAAGCTCAGGTCCTCTACCACGGACAGCAAAACACCGAACCAGCTTGTCAGGAGTGCTCGCTCTGTGGTGGGTTTTTTCTCGGAGGATGTTGGCCAAATACACATACGTCTTAGGGAATCCCTCTCACACTCTGCATGACACATTAAGAGTATTCGGCAGTTCTGTTGGCTAGATTCACAGTAAATATCCCGATTAGCTTCAGTGCATCTATAATAAATATGTACTAGTTCCAGTGCTTCACTTAAACTGTATGGTACTCATGCAGACCCAGGGTCAGTGTAAAATACAATCCTACCTGTGTGAACAAAGTCTGGCTCCTTTAATCCTGCTCGTTTAATGCAGGTTGATGCAGGTTTATTGATCCTCTTTCCTGCTGTCACACCTGTCACGTCTGAGACTCAGCTATAAACGTAAAGTAACCTTTACATCATGCAAAGACTCTGTAATACTGTAAATGATCAGTAACTTAGGTTAACAATAAACATTAAACCGTACCTCTCTGTCTGTGTGTGCTGCACATTTATAATCAGGATTGCAGTCAGGCTGCACTGAGTGTGGGACTGTTGAAAACAGATTGAAGATGCAAATTTAGCATTATGGCTGATGGTGGTGTAAAACCTCTTCTTACCTTCTACACTGTGTTTTTGCTACTAATTTATGTTTGTTGTTGTTTAACACAGATTTCAGAGGAGCACAGAGAAGCACTGTTGCTTCATCTTTTATGCTTTAAAGCAGAACTGGATTGGAAATCAAAAGGTCCTTAAAAGCTTTTTCTGCTCCTGACCCTCAAAGCCAAATTTCACCCCTGAGAGCTCATAGGTTACGATTGTTTTAACAGTAACATTATCAGAAACATAGGTGAGCAACAATACTTAATATCTGCTTTTAATGTAATCATTTATATAGCGATCTTGTATTTGTTAAACATTTTGCAGGATGTATCTGGCAGTTTTTTCATCTACAGAAGTTTCATTTGTCACTGTGGGACTGCTGAGTGACCTGAAGAACTCATTTCATTCATTTACAAAAATGTTTCAGAGAATCTTTGAAAAATGGCAGACCTCAGGTCAGATTTAATTGATAGAGATATATGCATGCATTGTGAAATTTATGTATCCCAGATAATTGTTTTTCATCTTGTCATGGGAGACCCACCCCTTTCTCTGGAGTTAACTGCAGCCCAAGATAACTAGTGGGGGTATTTACACACTCATGGCCAGTGGAGTAAAATGAGCAACCAAAAAACTGGCAGCTTGCACAGCCACAGATGTGCTAGAAGCTAGAAGAGCTAGAAGTGCTACTCATGGAGAAACTCTTGGAGAAACTTGCTAAACCTATCAGGGGACAGGTACTCCAGCCCCAAAACATGATATAACCCCACATAAAGCCCAGCCACAAAGTGAACCAAGTCATGAATGGATGGATAGAAGTTAAATGACTACAAACATAAAAACATAAAAGGCACTAGTTCTCACACTGGAGTTCCCTGACATTGGGTTGACTATACTGAGCTTGTATTAACAGTTATAACGGACTACGCTGAGACATTGCTTTGAATTATTGTGTGTATGTACGTACGTATACATACGTACTGTACGTATGTATACGTACGTACGTACGTACATATGTGTATATATACATACATATATATGTATGTATATATACATACGTACATACATATGTACGTATGTATGTATGTATACATATGTACGTATGTATGTATGTATACATACGTACGTACGTATATATACGTACAGTACGTACGTATGTATACGTACGTACGTATACGTATGTATGTATATATATGCCTCAGATCCACTAGCCCTTAGATCCACTAGCTATGTATGTATGTATGTATGTACAAT
Source organism: Copadichromis virginalis (assembly GCF_057382275.1). Taxonomy (NCBI): domain Eukaryota; kingdom Metazoa; phylum Chordata; class Actinopteri; order Cichliformes; family Cichlidae; genus Copadichromis; species Copadichromis virginalis. Next base: position 32,799,466 of record NC_140632.1, on the reverse strand, counting down.
ATTCAAGCAATGTCTTTACCCTGTGCAGTGTGTGGACGCTGTGCACGCAATCACCTCATTCACTGTAGTAAACATGCACCGCTACATAACATGATTGAAGATACTGCCATAGCTCTCTGCAGCTGTAACACTTTCACTGTTTGCAAATCATTTCATATTTTGATAGTTATGAAAAAAGCATATGTTTATAGGTCATGCCAGGTGGTTGCTTTGGTGGTTGCTGTGGACTAGGGTGGACGGTGCGTTCGATTCCTGTTTCAAAGTGGCGACAGTCTGCTGTAACTCGAATTCAGACTCCACTTTGGTCTTTAAGAAAAGGCCTTTCATAGCTGTTTATGACACACACACACACACACAAAGCACTTTGCCTAACCATGACAGGATGCAACTTTACCTTTGAAGTGTCTGATATAAAATAGAAAAATGAAGCAACCAGAGGTTTAATGATGAAGACTCTGGGGGTCTGTAGTTTACGTTTTACAATCCTGAATGACTCTTTGCACATTCATATAATTCATTTACCGGTAGACTGTTACTGTTTAATTTTTTTTTACCTTGTTATGTCATGAATAAGGTTTACCTGCTGAAGGTTTGATTGATCAGTTGGACAATACAGTCAAAGACAGAGTTTCAATTTGCTAGAATCCTAGTTGGATTTTTGTTTTCATTCATATTTCTGAACCAAATATTGAATACGACTCTGACAGACTGGATACCTGCCCACAGTGTACACTACCTTTTATTCAAGGATCCCAGGACAGAGCCCTGTAGCTCGGATCACAGTTTCAATTATAAAAGAAAAGGAAACAGGCAAAAAGCAAAATAGAAAAAAATAACATTGTGAGGTCATTTCTTATAAACTGACAACCCCCCCCATTCCAAAAGAAAAACAAAGAAACAACTTGTCGTTCTCTCACAGCAAAGGATCAGGCTCACAGCTTGGGCCAATAATGTATGTTAGATAAGGTGAGATGAGATGAGATAAGACTTTATTGATCCCACAATGGGGAAATTTTTGTGTCACCTCAGCTCACAGATATCAGAAGGAAATACAAAAATACAAATAAAGTACAATCAATGAAAAAAGGTAAGATAATACACTATATACAGTGGTAGCATACACAGTATGTGATTATGGATATGGTTGGAAATATGGAAGACATAAACTATATAGCTTGATATAGCTATTGTACCACTACTATTCCTATTTATAGACATGTACACACACACGTACACACTAAATATACATATGTATACATATACATACATATATACCTGTACATGTCCATACACATGGAAGGTCTATTATGCACGAAGTGGTGACCGTGGATGTTCACAGTGTCCAGTGACTTATGACATCGTGATTGAGGAGATTGTCAGTTGCTCAGTATGCTAAGGTCACCATGTCTATTTGGGTATAATTAATATCCAAAAAGCACTAAAAGTTATACCAGAATTTGACTAACAGAATTATTAACTGCATGTTTTTCTTCCAATTTTCTCACATAATTTGAAAAATTAGACTTTGTAAATAAGTGAAAATTTCATATTGTTGCAGTCCTAATAGCTCCTGCTTTGAAACATTGAACTTTAAAATTTACCTCATGAAAGATAATCATTCACAGTGGCACACTTTCAGTATAATTCTGACTTTAATATCACTGTTTTAATCTGAATCTTTCTCAAATATGCTGTGAATAAATACTGTTGCAACTCACTGTGGGAAAGCTGTGTTATTAAAATGAATCTGTCACATGTGAGGACGAGGACACAAACGGAGGACACGCAGATGCTGTCACGGTCGGACGGTCCTCCCTGGACGACCTGCTTTTTGTGTGGTTTGTGTGGGGTTTTTTTCTCTCCGCTTTCTCTTCGTCCTCCGCTGGCGGCTATATTTTGAAAGTCCACACTTCCGGGAGACTGAGCGCGTAATGGCCTCTGACCCGGAAGCACCTCCGCTCGGCAGCCGACACACCTGTGCCTAATCGTCCGTCCAGTTGACGCTAATTATCCTACAGTTGAAGCCGAGGTATTTAAGGGTGTGTCCAGACGGCAGTCGACGCTGGATTGTACTCTAAGCCTGGTAGTACTGGATGCTCTGTGTTAAGGGCATTTAGCTGACTAGGGAGCTTTCTCACCTGTGTTTGTCGCTCGCTTTTCCTAGGAGCTGGAGGACGGAGTGGATGGTCGGGAGAAGAGAAGCTCAGTTTGGATAATCACTTTGGAAACCGAACTGCACGGTCACCGGGAGTAAGGAGGAGAACGCTAACGGGGACTTTGTGCACTACTGTTTTTTCATATTGGAACTGTCATTTGTGAGCAATGTAAATAAACCGCACTGTCTGCATTCTGCGCCTGGGCCCTTTTCTCCCACACGCCCCGACAGATTCAAAGTCAAAAATCCAAACCTTTAGTCAAAAACAGGCAGTGGTTACGAACAGAAGCAGCCCATCAACAGTCTTCAGGGCTTAATTATTATTATTATTATTATTGTCAAAGTTGGATGTTAATTTTGTCCTTTAAAAATGTTCCTGTACTATAATTTAAGGCTAAAATGGCTCAGACAGTCTCATTCTTAGAGTATCTCCTCTGAAAGTGGAGACGGGTTCATCCACTGATCCAAATCACTTTACCTGGATGTTTTCTTTGCAGCTGGATGATGACTCCTCTCTCCCTGACTCCAGTTCAGAGGCGGAGCCAGACATTTGAAACACCCGGGGCTTAGCCCAAAGAGTAGTATTCATGTGGGATTTTTTTTTTTTTTTTTTTTGGGGGGGGGGTAGAAATGACTAAAAGATTAATAGGCTCTGTTCAAAAAAGAATGACTTCATATAGGGAAAAATATATATCACATGTGCAGGACACCTTAAACTAGTTTTTTAATTAAGCAGCAAGGCAGAACAAGGTCAGGGCTGCATCAAGACACGAGGACTAAACCCCAATTCAACCAGACCCAGAACTGATCCAGAATTAAAACAGGACTACAACAGTTCAAAATCAGGACTACTGAGGACTTAACCAAGACAGAACCAGAATCAGAACTAGATGATAGCAGCACTAAAAATCATCATAGACCTGCACTACACTTATTTTTTAATTCTACCAAAGTCCACTATTTAGATTGAGAAAAGTTTATATAATTATTTAGCCTTGTTGTGCAAACAAGCTGCATAACTTAATAAATATAGAATTTGAAAAATAACAAACCTAAAAAGAAACACTAGGTACGAGATACATGAGGACCTATGATACGATGATACTTTTGGTAAACAACCATTTGACTAACATGTGTGTCTCACCTGCTCTTGTTCCACCTCTGTTCTGTCCTCATTCTCCTCCATCTCCCTCTCTGCTCCTCTCTCTCCCTCTTTGTGCTGACAATCATCAAATATACAGTTGAAACCAGATATTTACTCTTCAGATAAAAACACTTTTTTAATTGTAACATCAAATCAGACTAAATGTTTATTTTTTTAGATTGATAAATATAAAAACATATTTGTTAACTTTAAGAGTAAAGAGAGAAACTATCTGTATTTCTTAATTGCAAATGGCACCAAATTGTATTCAAACTTGAGCCACATTTATGGAGCTCCACAGTTCTTTTCCTGGTGATTTGGTTGACATCTCTTGATTTTCCCATGTCACAGAAACAGCCTCTGTGTTTTGCCTTATATGCATCCACAGCTGTGCCACCAATTTACTCACATGGACTCTACTAACCTATCAGAAGCTTCTTCAGCTCAGAATGGAATCGTCTGGAGTTTCTTATTAATTAACAATAAATTTAGTGTACATGTACTCCTAAATTTGATGAAAGTGATAAAAATAGCTCTGTCTCTCTTTATTCTGAAATTTAACTAATTCAAAATATATTTCAATATTTATCTAAAACAAAAGTTTACTCTAAATTGATGTTGTACAGTAAAAATGTTTTATGTTTTCTCCCTAAAGTGTAAATATCTGGTTACAAATGTGAATATCCTGCTGTGTACTGAAACCCCTCTTGTTTTGCATAGAAATATACTGAACAACATACAAAGCATAATATATAAAATAACATTTACCTGAGTTTTTTCTTTGAAAGAACCCTCTAATGTCCATTCTTATATTTCAGTACATAACTGAAACCGATTTAGTCGGGAGGGTAAGAACTGAGAATATGAAATAAACACAGGTAAGCTAAGACTCTAAAAAAAAAATAGCATTTGTTCGGCTTTTCATTTCGCCATTTGTTGATTCACTTGAAGAGCAAGTAACGTAATATTGGTCAAGTGATCAGTTTGATATCAATCTTTCGTGATGCACCGTCATATTTACATTATTTGTACGGTACGAATGATTTGCTTTGGTACCTGGTCAAACTTAAGCTCTCCTTGGTATGGCTGGCTCCGTCTCTCCAACAGCGCACTCACGGGCAGCAGCTGCCCCGCCCCCTCGCTCAGTCGCTTAGTGCCTGAGCTTGGATCATACCAATATCAGGGGGGGATTCACGCACAGTCGTAAATTCCCACAGTGTGCACTATGTGCTTCGAATATTGTGTGTACTTTTTGTTTTATACAGTTGTCAGCCAGGCATCTAACTATGAAAAAATTACACTCCAAAATACCCCGGGCTTCTGACAAAACAACCCGGGCTTAAGCCCCGTAAGCCACCCCCACGCTCCGCCCCTGCTCCAGTTCCAGCTTTGCAGACCAGTTGGCCTCTGAGGTCACAGTGATCATCTGTAGCAGGAAATGTGAAATTTAAATCAGTTTCTTCCCTTTTTTTTTCCATGTTTAGAAAAAAATACTCCTAAAATAACCAAGCAAGTAAATATTAATAAAGACTTACACACTTCATGAGACGACAGTAAACACATCTCCCTTTATTCCGTTTCTCCATTCCTGCTCAGAACATCAGGTAACAAATATCACAGTAAATCACAGTAAAATATAAAGCACATACTATGTACAACATGTGCCTGTATAAAGAACATTGAATTTTAAACCATCCGTTACTGTTTCTTCTTTAGCTTGGATGGTTCATCTGCTGCCTCTGATAAGATATCAGATCAGAACGATAATTTTCTGTACTCTGCAGTCTATTTACACCTACAGGCCAGTGGACATTCTTTCAGTGATAAGGATGTACACATCCTGGACAGGGAGGAACACTGGTTTGAGCGGGGAGTGAAGGAGGCTATTTACGTGAAAAGGGAAAAACTTTCTCTGAATCGAGGAGGGGGGCTAAGGGTACATCTTTCACCATCTTACAATGCTGTGATTGCAGCCATTCCTCAACTCATGGTACTCATGGCCATTGATCAGTGGTCTTTGATTAGTGGTTGTTGATCAATGGTCACGACAATATGCAAGAAACCAACCTCCTATTGTTCGCCAGTGGTGCTAGTTTTAGTCATTGTGCAAATGTACTCTTTAAGTGGTTGGGGAAACCTGCAGTCACTCATCACTTGGATGAGCGACGAGCAGAATCAACGTTTTGGGACTTGTTTGATTTCTTACCACTTCACTGAAAAACAGGTTCAAAGAGTTGAACTAGAAGGCTATGCCTTCCAAATGTTGCAAAACCATCTTATTTATATGTTCTAGCTACCACACTAAGTGACAATACATAAAATATGACCAGTTATTTTAGAAATGTGTACATAAATGAAATAATGTGGTTTCTTGTCAAAAAATGTTTTAGTGTTGTAAATCTGATTTTACCTTTAGAGCATTGTATTAGGGGTTTTATTTCCCTGGAAGGATAAAAAGACTAAGCTTACAATAAATGTATTTATTTTTGTTAAAATAAGTTAAGTGCCTGGCTGGCTCGTGACCTGGCCCCGGATAAATGGAAGAAGATGGATGGATAAAATAAGATAAATTAGGATTGCACCACCTCCACTGGTTTAAAATAAGAACAACCCTAAATTGCCATCATCGTAAAATGTATTTGCCATTAAGTAAGTATTTGGCTTACAGGGGAACTGTGTACGCATTCATCAGTCTAGCCACTCAAAAACAGTAAAAAAGTAACTCCTGGCAATGTTTCTATAAGGTGTTTTTGTGTAATGCTAACTTAACCTTGAGCTATATTCATGTAATACAATTCTATTAGTGCACAAGAAGCATGTGCCCTACTTCTGCAATGCTTTGCCTGCATGTGAGCTTGCGTTACACATCATGTATGTAGGTGCACTCCAGGGGCCCGTTCTTCGTACGTCGCTTACTACATCCAAGATCAAATGACACATCCAAGATCAAATCATCGCGCTAACCGTGAGCTCGCTAATCCGGTTCCCCGAACACACCTGCTGTTGACGATTACTACAGCTGGACGCAGGAATGTGACATCACTGGGTGTCGTAAAAGGGGCTACGCATCGATAGTAGAAACATTGATCGGCAACCCGCTGATTGGTCGGCGAAAATGTCCAAGGGGCGTGCTCGGTATTTTCCGGCAGCAGAGCAAGAACTCATGAGTGAGGGATTTCAGGAGTTTCAGAGTTTAATTAAAACGCAAGAGAACACTGCAAAGGCTGCAAAAGCAAGGAGAGAGGGCTGGCAGAAAGTTGCTGACAAATCAAACTCGTAGGTAATTTAATAATAATAATAATAATGGATTGGGTTTATATAGCGCTTTCCAAGGCACCCAAAGCGCTTTACGATACCACTATTCATTCACTCCCACATTCACACACTGGTGGAGGCAGCTACGGTTGTAGCCAGGCTGCCATATCGCGCCATCGGCCCCTCTGGCCAACACCAGTAGGCGGTAGGGTAGATCTATCATATGACACTATATTGTCCAATATCATATGGCATTATATTATATTATAATATGTTATATTATATCCCCTTTCACATTAGAGCCACAACAGGACCCACAAGAACATGGGAACAAGTAAAAGTGGAATACAGGAGTATTCTACAGAATGGTAATATTTATCTCTTAGATTGCTTTGCGTCTCTTGGCAAGGTAATACTGGCCTGTAATACTCTGTTAGTTTGTTCATAACAGCAACCAAGAAAAGGGCAGAGGAAAAAAAGACAGGTGGTGGTCCTGCACCCCCTCGTCAACAAGTTGGTTAAGTAAATAATACCCTCACGGGAATATCGATATCTCTCTATGAGCACACTGTCGCGCTGAGCTAAAGGATCCTGTCTGTCCTGCAATATACGCTGAATTCTGAGGACTCTCCTTATCAATCTTGCACCTTCCGCAATGGGTTGGTCGCGTATACGGACAGGACATGGCTGCGACAGGCTTCCCAAATCCACCTTCGCTTTTATAGCCGTGGTCTCTCATCTTGATTACACGAAGTAATTTACAATTACTACTCTGAAATATGAATTACATCTGTAATAATCACATACATGTAATAGAATGTTAATAGTACATTTCCCTTTTTAGGAAATGACCTGTATGTATCTGTGTGACATCAATAAAAGGATCAAGTGCTGCATTATCTTTAGTTACATTGATAATATTTATTTATGGTGAAACAGTGGAAAAATATCGCTGTTGCTTTCGTATAAATGAAGCGGACATACCTGCGTGGCCGCGATCTAATCCTGTTTACATAAAGTAAACCTGCTCCCGAGCAGGTTTACGCTTACGGCTCTGTTGCTATGACAGCACGTCCCGGATGAGCTTCGGGGAACCGACTGATCCAGGATCACGCGAAATCGTCAACAATCTAATCCGGCTAACCTACTTAGCGAGGTACAAAGAACGGGCCCCAGGTAGTAAGCCAGTTGTATTTACCTGCTTAATTTCATGGATGACAGCAATGATCTGTGTGCTGCATAACTGAGGCAAACAAAGAAGAAAGAGTTTTTGTTGTTGTTTTAATAAAGGATGCTCAGGACGGCAGTAAAGAAAGCATCAGAATAACAAGATGAAATAACACTTGTACATGTAAGAAAGTGTGCATATGTATTCAAAAGGTAGCAAATCAATACTTCCTCTTTGTTTTTCACAAGAATAAAATAGCTGTTTTCTTTTTCTATGTAAAGTTGCATTACATTTTCTGAAATTTCACCTTCACTCCATCCTAATACACTCAAATAAAATCTGATGTCATTAGTTAGCTCAGTAAATTAAACAGCAACCACTATTGTGTCACCTGTTGAGGATCCACCCTCACAGATGTGTGACAAAAAATGAGAATTGGCAACTGTAATTTCATAGACCAACCATGTAACAAGTTGGCAACACATACTGTATGTGTAAGTTGGCTGGATAAGGTCAATAAAAATATTTTACTACATTATCATTTAACATATTCTCAGACCTAAATGTATCATGACCCCTACACACTGAGGACATGTATTGGGTCTGTAAGGTAGGGGGTGCCAGACTAAGCAGCTAAGGAGATAGACCGCGTTGTCTACTAATGACAAAATTGGTGGTTGGATCCCTGGATCCTCCAGTCTGCATGTTGAAATATCCTTGGCAAGACACTGAACCCCTAGGTGCCCGTGACTCATCCATCAGAGCGAGTGCGTGTGCATTAATGTAAAATGAAGTGCTTAAAAGCATAGAGTAAGAGTGCTGTGTGAAAGGCTGCATGAGGCTTGTAGTCAAAGTTGCTTGACTAGAATAGACTTCTTCGTCTGACTGCATGTGGTGTCCATGAACCTTACTATTTATCTGGTTTCACACATAATATTTAAACAAATTCATGAAAAAATAGCAATTTGAGTTTAAGTAATTAATTATTGATGTTTATGAGTTAAAGTGACAGACTAGTGACCTGTTGCAGGTCTGCCCTGCTACTTGTCACAGATCAATTAGACCTCAAATTGGGTCTTCTTTCTCCGCAGCCAATTAGCACCAGTCCCACCCACACAGTGTCTTACTGTGATTTCACCACAGTACTGCCAGCTAACCCGTTTATCCTGTACAAAACTACAGAGCATTTTCATGCAACATTTCAATAACACAAAATTAGTATACTTTGTTTTGCAGGAAACGCCACAATATGAAAATATATAATTCATTTAAAGACTGTTTACAGATGTAATTCAAAATGGTAAATAGACTTCTTCATCACCTGAGCACTCAGAGTGCTTGATACAAATTACCTTGTTCACCCATTGATGCAAGCACTTTTTCTAAGCTTTCTATCTTGAGTAGTATCTTGCCCAAGGATATTTGGCATGCACATGAGTAGATAACCAGATGACCTGCTCTACCTCCTGAGTTACAGCCACCCCTTAATAATGACTTTACATGTAATCTTTAAATCTACAGTTTATCAAGTGTCACTGAGCAGTCCTTACTATTAAATATATCTTTTAAATATATCTCTTTTTCCTCTCCTGTCTCGCTTACGTCTTTGTGGATCTCCCTGGGAAATACAGCAGGTGAATCTTTAGCTAGCAACACACAGTGCAACAGACTGTACACAAACAGTTTGTATGTTCCCTGATATTTACTGAGTTATTAAACCTAAAGTAACAGGTCTGTTTCGAAAATGTTCAAGTTTCAGTGCCATACACCACCAAGTAAGGCAGAACGTTGAAGCCACCTGAAAGACTTGCTGTGTTGCTTGTGGATATCAGGGCTCTGGTCTGTGTTTCTTTTGAAGAAGGGAGGGTGTAATATATTGCTGGGAGTGCTAATTTCCAGCTTGCTGTGACTGCTCCTTGGCCAGCAGACGGCAGGCGAGCGCTGCAGTTGAGTAGTGACTAAAATGGCAATAATCAATTAAAAAGAATAACCATCACCTCTCGACCCCCTGGCTGTTTTTGGCAGCAGTTATAGTAAAATACACCTTTCACTTTGCTGCTGCTATCAATCTGATCACTATGCCTGCACTCCTTTGGTTTCTATCATTGTGTGGATGCTTTAAGCATCCACACTATTGAGTTCCTCTTGGGACTTCCGTACACTTTTTGGCACTTAACTACTTCCACAATTTTCAGCCGATTTTCACCGTTCAAATTTTAAACTATTCTGTTAATTCTGCTAATGTGTGCTATGTCTTTTGTAGAGATGGACCGATCCGATATTACGTATCGGTATCGGTCCGATACTGACCTAAATTACTGGATCGGATATCGGAGAAAAATAAAAAATGTAATCCGATCCATTAAATATCACGAAAGCACCTCACAAAACTTGCAACACGCCGTAACTCACCTCAGAACGTTAGCACGTCGGAGCAGTATGCATCACGTGATAGAGAGGCTGTGGCATGCGGGACCTGTCGGTGGTCTGGATAGCATTTGGAGCTTCGCTAGCAACCCGGCATTTCATCTCCGACAAAGTTATCCCGAGAGAAGTACAGCAAGTGTGTAAGTCCATCTCTGAATGTTTGTAAAGCATTCCTGCGTTAAGCTTAACAAGCGACTGCCTCTCCTGCTGCTACTTCAATCATGAAACTGCTTAACGATCAGCTGATCGGCTTTTCTGTCGCGAGTCCGTGTCTCTTGTTTGCTTTTGGCCCACTTTGCACCAGAAAGAGGAAACCAGGGGCTGAACAACAGCAGCACGTTTAAGCTTGATCAGCTGTTGTTAGAATGTATTTAATATTACTTTCTACACCAGGATCTTTTTCTACGTAGCTGACGCTGGTAACTGTGCAGGGGCGGATCTAGCAAAGTTTAGCCAGGGGGGCCGATAGGGCATTAACAGGGAAAAGGGGGCACAAAGACATACTTTTCTTTCTTATTCTCATTTAAAATGTCGAGCTTTTAATAAATAATTATCTGACACCAAAAGTTTCAATTTGATGTAAAATGAATAGAAGTCAATTACTGTATATAGTAACTATTAAGTCTAATATATATACCCTAGTAAGCTATAGTACTTTTTCCTTTGGGAAGGTACCATCTGTGCAGTCTGCAATTTTGTTGAAGAAAGATGTTGAATCTATTTAATATTTCTTGAAAAATAATTGATTTCTGTGCATTTTTTTTCACACTGTATCAAATTAAGGTTGATTACGTTGATTAAGCATCATGAGGTGGAGCGTGAGGGGTGGTTCCCTATTTTTTATTTATTTATTTTTGTTGTTGCTGGGAGTTGGAACCCTATTAGTTAGGTTGCTTAATATTTATGCTAAGTACTCTTTAAAATACCAGAATAGGGAGGATGGTGTAGGTTTAAGTTTATTAGATTGATCAGTATTGCTGAACTATGAAATATTTTTTTTGCATACAGGTATAACAGAATAGCTTTAGTGTAGTTGTTGTTTTAAACTTGAGTATGAACTTATACAAAATGCAGCAAGATATTTAAAAAACAGTTTTGTTGATTAAAAAACACTATATCGGATTCATATCGGTATCGGCAGATATCCAAATTTATGATATCGGTATCGGTATCGGACATAAAAAAGTGGTATCGTGCCATCTCTAGTCTTTTGGTATTTTTCACTATTATACTTTTTAAAATATTAAGCTTAATTTGTCCCATTGAAATGAATGGGAAACTTCTGCAATTCTGCTAAAATTTGCTTGTTTTTGAAACTTAACTACTTCCTCATATTTTCACCTAGAACAACCATTCAAACTTTAAAATGTTCTCAAATTATTGGGCTATTCAGGTATAAATCAGCTTTTTCAAATCTTTTACCGTTTTACTTTTATGCCTCTTAAAGTTTTCAGTTGCAAAATTGTGATTTTTCACAAAATACATGTGTTGTTATGGTTGCTTTGCACTTGGCTTCCAGTGTGCCACTGAAGGTTTTGCAGTCTTCTCTTCATGTCCGAACAACTTCTTGCTACTTGCTCAATTTTCACTCAACTTCCATAAATTATACATCAAAACGTAGGTATTTTTGCTGGCTTTCTGAAAATGTCACTATCATTGTTGTGGGATTTATAGAATTCTGGCAAATCTCCTCAGACCAACACAAAGTTGCAAAACTCTCCATAGAAAGTCAATGGAGAGTTTGTTCAAAATCACCGCTTGATTTCTGTAATAAGAGGCATATTCGAATCGTCATATCTCCTTAACGAAGCAAAGTTAAGACATAAGGCTTGTCCCAGTATATCTTCAGACACTCCTGACGCTCACAATTCAAGAATTATTTACTCACCTATTACCGTTCTGAAATGAGTTGGACTTGTTTGAGGGTAGGAAATTTGTCCTTCGCTCAGATTTCTTCAGATTTCAAACTCTGGAAATGAACCACTTTTTTCTCTCGTCATAACTTTTTGTTGGATTTCCACAGAGACCTGGAAATTTCCATGATTGTTCACCAAAGCCTGCTGTCTCTTATGGTGAAAGAATGATACTGATACTCCAAGTAGATTTAGAGTTAGAAAGCGTTGTTTGAGGGCAAGTCAAGGCAGTTTTTGCTTTGCTCTACTCAGTTATGGTGCATTAGAAGTCAAATATCTTTAATAATTAATATTTTAATGATAAATTGTCAACACTTTAAGATTCCCCCATCTCTTCTGAACAAAATGGTGTAAGAATGACCGTTCTGGCCAATACAGTTAGGAAATTATGGTCATTTGTTTGAGGGGAATCCTCACTACGAGAAATAGACTACAAAAATCCTGTCTCTGTGCTGCGTATGTGCACCTGTTTTGGCGGGAAAAAGTACACAGCCTCTGTGGATTCAAATTCAGCAGCTCCCAGGCTGCTTGACTGAAAACATGCTTCTCTCTCCCTGTGTGTGTGTGTGTGCATGAGAGAGAGAGAGAGAGAGAGAGAGAGAGAGACCCTCTTTAGGGCAGCATCTCATTGTTGGAAAAAAATAAAATATATTCAGACTGGTTGACTGGCATAGACCCTCCGTGTGTCTCTCTCTCTGTGCATTTGTGTATACATACTTGATTTCGTGTGTATCTGTTGGCTGGTCCTTCTTGTTTTTTAAATTTATTTTTATTTCTTTAATTTTTTTCACAGGTGAACAACAATTAGTTTTGAGGGAACTTAACCATGTTCCGTTTTTTTTTCAGCTTGTCATCTTACTTTTCCAGTATTTTCACTTAAGTTATTACTATTCTGCTCAATCATAGTATTTGTTCTAAATCATTGTTATTATGCTATATTGTAGTATTTCTGTTAAATCATACTATTTCTACTATATTATATTTTTCTTTCTAAATATAGCATTTCTGCTATATAATTGTATTTCTGCTATGTTATACTATTTGTGCTAAACCAGAGTATTTGTGCTGAAACATAGTATTTCTGCCAAATGATAGTATTTCTGTCAAATTATAGTATTTGTGCTAAAACATAGTATTGATTTAAAATTACAATATTCATAGTCCATCACAGTGTCTCTGGTAAATCACAGTATTTCTGCTCTGTTGTACTATTTTTCTAAATCATAGTGTTTCTGTAATGCTTAAGTGTTTTTGGCTAAATATATTCTTTCTGTTATCTTATACTATTTCTCCTAAATTCTTGTATTTTTGAGAAGTTATCATGTTTCTGGTAAGTTACAATATTTCTGTTAAGTTCTGCTATGCTATTGTATTTCTGCCAAGTATTATGTTTCCTCTAAGATATTGCAGTTCTGCTAAGTTATTCCATTTTAGCAAAGTTCCTTTGCTTCTGCAAAGTTTTTACAATTTCTGCAACTTTTCAGCTTTTTCAGCTAGTTTTTGCATACAGCTTCAGCTTTAAAGCATCCACACTGCATTTTTGCAGGAAATGCAAATTTTTCTAGTTTGCTTTGAATTGGATAAGCATTAATCTTATTTATAATGGATAGATCCAAAGTTAAAGCTGGAAATGATGCATTATGCAAATTGCTTTTTTTGCATTATATGGTCATCTTCAGATTTTCTGAGGCTTTAAACAAGATTATGAAAACAACTGTACAACCTGATTACAGCAAACAGAGCTGCAAAAAGTAGCAGCCTTTGTTTCTACCTGTTCATGCTCTGCAGTAGACTTGCAGCAACAAGCTTATGTACAGTGGCTTGCAAAAGTTTTCGGCCGTCTTGAACTTTTCCACATTTTGTCACATTACAGCCACAAACATGAATCAATTTTATTGGAATTCCACGTGATAAACCAATACAAAGTGGTGTACACGTGAGAAGTGGAACGAAAATCATACGATTCCAAACATTTTTTTACAAAAAATAACTGAAAAGTGGGGTGTGCATAATTATTAAGAGTCAATACTTTGTAGAACCACCTTTTGCTGCAATTACAGCTGCCAGTGTTTTAGGGTATGTTTCTACCAGCTTTGCACATCTAGAGACTGAAATCCTTTCCCATTCTTCTTTGCAAAACAACTCCAGCTCAGTCAGACAAAATGTGGAAAGGTTCAAGGGGGCAGAATCCTTTTGCAAGCCACTGTATCTCACTGCCCAAGGACCTTGTGTTTCCCGTGATAATAATTGAAGGGTGCTTTTCCATTTTGGCTCAAATAAGTCTGATGTTTGAAGGCATGCAGAGATGGAAAAAAACAAAACAAAAGCAAAACCCTCAAATGTGTTAAACCCAACGAACAAGCCTATTCTGAAAATGTAATGACCAGAAAGGAGGTGTTTATATTCAGCTGTTGGGGCAAAAATCAAAAGTTATTCAAAAGCTAACAAAGTATTTCTACTTTGTTGCTTCCCACCACCTGCAGGTAAAACCTCCTGAAAACCCTTCAGCAGGTTCAAAACCAAGGTTATCATAAATATGAAATAGAAATATTAAATGAAAACCAGACCAAGAAAAACCCAAAACAAAACAAACTTAATTGGAAACAATTTTGTGAGCTTGGATCACTAAGCTAAAATACAATACAAATAGAGGAAATATCTTCAGTTTTAGTATTGGTTAGTCTATACACACAAACTCTTGTGTACACTGTATATACAAATGTTTTCTACACTCTAAGAAATAAAACGTTGGATTTAATTGACAAAGTTAAGGCAATCTTTTCCACAAAACCTGGTCAATTAAACATAAATCAATATGGTTATTATCTGCAATTTCAATGGTGATGTATATCAGAAGTGAAATTGTTCTATAAAAACAACAGCTTTCCTTTCATTGTTACTATTTAACACCATTAAATAGAATTTAAATACTTTGTTCATTTTATTAACTGTATCGCTTTAGGTTCAATTGACAATATTAATTTGAATTTAATGGCACCATTTAGATTGAGTTTTGGACCTAATTAATTTGCTTAATTATGATTTAATTAATAGTTTCATCTATATGGTAAATGTTTAGGTATCAACAAAACAAGTCTAGAAAGGTTCCTGAGTTGTCATCTATACATTGTAATTAGGTGTTTGGACCTTTCAGAGGTCTTCAGCAAAGGTCTAACACTTAACTACAGAGTACAGGTGACAACTCAAAAACCTTTTTACACTTGCTCACACGTTACCATTTATAACATTCAAGATCCTTGCACTTCAATAGAAAACTCTTACACCAAAGCTTACATAAAGTGTAAATGCAAAAAAAGGGTGCTGCATCAACAACTTTATTTACGGTGAGCCTTAACAAGGCAAAGCTTCGACAGGGAACAACACCGCGTAAGGCAATATTAAATGCTTAAAGTGCATGACCAAAATTTAAACATTGGAAACAACTTTCGAGTTTCAACAAAGTGACATTGTAGTGTGCCGTAAGATGTCAAATTCAATACAACTTGTGATTATAGTCAGATCTGCAGATTTACCACAGCAACTTAAAAATCACTGTATAATGCAATTACAGAAAATACTTAAGTGACACAAAGGTAAAAACGATTTAGTCCCCAGTTACAAAAATCTGATTCAGAATTATAAGTTTTCTATTATATAATAAATTTTACAATAAAAAAATGCATATAGCAAATCTCAAAATATTCTTAATTAAATGCTAAGACCAAAAATCCAGTACTTAACTTGAGTACAGGTGACAACCTTAGAACCTTTTCACATTTGTTTGCACATACACTTTAACATTTATAACACTCAAGATCCTTGACCTACAATGGAAACCTGGTACACGAGAACTAATATGAAGTGTAAATACAAAAAAAAAAATTGTGTTGCTTTAACAACTTGAACAAAAGCCTTCAACGAGGCAAAGCTTAAACAGGGAAACAACACTGCATAATGCAACATTAAATGAAGTGTGTAAAATAAAATGTAAACATCTGAAACAACTTTCCAGTTTCAACTAAGTGACAGTGTAGTGAGGAGTAGGATGTCAAACCTGACAGAATGATTTCAGGATCTACAGTTGTAGGTCTGCAATGGCTACAGTCTGCAGAATTACCACAGCAACTCAAACTGAAGAAAATGTTGTGAAACAAGGAAATATATCCATCTGCGTAATTTTGTCCCCAGTTCCAAAAACTCAAGTTTCTGAATTATGTTTTCTTTTCCACAATCAAAAGAAAAATGGCATTCAGTAAATCTCTTAAATATTAAAGCTATGACAAAATATTTACAAACAAAGATCAACATATATATATTTATGAACTTTTAAACAGTGAAACAGAGCACTTATTTTGGGAGACATTTCGATCTAGAAGAGTCATTGCGTCTCCTTTTGGCAGAGTTTGTTCTTCAGCACTTGTATTTTGTTAGACAGTTTTTTGTCTTCCAGTCCCATGAGCACCTTCTGGAAGAACTCAAATGCGAAGTGGCTTTGGGTAACTCAGATTGAGGCAGTAAATTAGCCCAAACAAAAGTGCACACCCGCTCGCCACATCGTGAAGATCCTGCAAGACGGTGCATCTCTCGATAATGATGCCAACATCTTCAAGGGAGTCATCAGGCTGTGCTCCTTCATGGATTATTTTATAAACACGCCAAATCCATCCTCTCAAGCTCTTCAGCTTCCATCACGTTGAAATCCTGAAAAGGACAGAAATATTTTAAATCTGTTGTATTTTGGTCATTGCATCATCTATCTATTCACTGCATTTTAGTTCAAATGGTCCACACTATCCTAATTACACATATCCCTGAATGAGACTGAGGAGAACAGACCAAAGAAAAATGTGGATTTAAGACAATCACCAATAAAGACCAAGAAGAAGATACATGAAACATGGACAGAGGGCAGAAGGAGTATACATTAATAATATTATCAATATTCTGCTGACCAGGGTCATTTTCTTTAGTTTTGCATAAAACAATGTAAGTGAATGGAAACAAAATCCTAGTATTTCCCATGCACTTTATTGTTGTAAGCTAATTTAAAGAAAACTGATTGCTGCCAGAACAGGAGAATGCCTGGGCTTGTTTAGAAAATACATTTTTCAACTTACAAAACTCTGGGAATTATGACAGTCAAAATTTTACTGAGGGGTGGAATATCCCTTTAAAAATAAACTTACCATGTACTCTTTGATGAGATTTTCAGGGTTCTCATTCAGGTATATAATCACAGCTTTAAGGATGCATTCACGCTTCACTTCGATTCGGGAACTCTAAACAAAACAACACATGCAGCGCAATTACTTTTTTGAAGTTTTTAGAGACCCCCACAAAACTTAAGTCAATTTTTATTGTTGTTTAACCAATTCATAATTGTTTCTAAGTAATTTTAAACATGCTTTTTGCAAGCAAGTAGTATTTTGTGTTAGAGAATGAGAAGCTTACCAATTCATTCCCATAAAGATTATAAGTTATGAGTCCAATTACACTGATTGCGATACATTGGGTTGCGGAAAATGCAGCTTTAGCGTGGTGTACCACCCGAAAAGTGTTGTTGCATAGGAGTGCTGTTCAAAGGAATCAAAAACATTTTGATAGAGATTTCCAAAAATTAATGACAAAAACTACACACTGTCACGTTAATATGAGGTATGCGGGCTACCACCACATTTGCAGTATTTATACCAAGTTTGAGTGAAAAAAAATAATCTATTGTGTCACTGAGTTGTGGCGAAATGTGAAATGTTGTCTGCCTTTGTCTTTTCTCAGTGTAGCTAATTATTCCTTTGGACAATTAATGAGTAACAAAAAAAAGAAAAGAAAAAAGCTACAATGCCAGCAGCGGCACTTATGGCCTCTAGGGGCATGAGTTACTTAGTTCTGCTTTGTGTCAGGACCAAGTCCAGAATATAAGCCAAAAGCGAGATGAGAAGTATAATGCAGGAGAGAACAAGCATAAAATGACCCAAGAAAGTTAAAAATACAGGTTAATAACCAGACCTGAGATCAACCTGCAACTAATCTATTAGTTACAGAACATTATAACAAGACAGAATACCTGTGAATTGTAGACAATGCTGCTGTGATCCGCCGCGCTGTTTCCCCTCCTTTTTTTCGTAGAATCTTCATCAACTGGTCAGAGTACTGGTCAAGACTGCTCATGAATGTGGACAGCAGTGGAACTGTGGTGATAACCTAAAAGACCAAATAAGAGAATTCAAAATGTAAAATTGCGTATTAAGGAAAAAGTAAATAATATGCAAGCATTAGGTACCTTCAACATGAACTTTTGGAGCACAGCTCAAATCTCCGCAGCTCCAAATTCCACAACCAGCAACCTGAGAGAAAAAGAAAAACAGAAAAAATTAATCGTTTACAGTGAGACACATGCAAAGGGGTAGCACAGAGATGGTCTAAACTTAAGAACACTCCTATTTCTTTTAAAATGTATTAATAATACAAGTTAAATTTCAAATGCTCCAAAATTTCTATTACTCATTTCATAAATCTGTTCCTGTGAGCACGTTTACCATTATATACCGGAACAGCCCACTCTGTGAACGTGACCCACTTGCCCCCAAAAATAAAATCAAGTATACTGGGTGGTTAGTGCTCCGTTTGTCGGTTTGTGCTGGTAAAATCATCGTTTGTATCGCTAGGTGTCAAAGATATTACACTTTTATTTAATAGGTCATTCAGAGTTCTTTCATTCAGTTTTTTCATTCTCTGCGCATGCTCAGAAAGGATGTGGAAAGGGCTCTTTGGATTTAATTAAATGTGTTCAATAAATTGGAAATATCAATATTATTTAACATTAAAACGGTATAGAATTAATTAAATCAAATTTAAAAATATTAATTACACCCATAAGATTAACAATTTTAAGTATATTGAACATAAAACTAAGAATTAATTTTTAAAAACCCCATGTTTCATTTGTTAGAGTGTAGGCTGAATTTGTTCCTTATCTACAAACTGCATCAGACCTTCTGTGTACCAACAAGTGAAGTTTCAGAAAACCTTTTCAAACCGAATACTACTAAATATTAAAATCTTTAATTTTAATAATCATTGTTATACTAATAATTACATTTAACTTACTGTCTGTGTAGGTTCTCAATCACCCAGGCTATAGTAAAACAAGGAGCTTGGAAAGAAAAGCAACTGGACTTCTTTAAGTTTCTTGACGATGTTTCACCTCTTGAAGCTTCTCCAGTTCAGTTTCTTCAGAACTGGAGAAGCTTCTTCCTTTCCAAGCTCCTTAGATTCCTTACAGTATGCACCCCCTTCTTCATTTCCATTAGCAACAAACATGTTCTGTCAATGAAGGCCCAGGAAGACAGTCACTTAAAATTTTATTTATTCAAAGACAGAGATCCAAAATGTTTTCAAGTCACCTGATCATTTTCTTATGACTACTTTATGTTGCTGATAAATACTATAATTTTAATAAATTAAATTCATCAGTAACACAGGTCAGTATTAGTGTCTGTCCGTCCTTTTGATACAATACACTTGTATCATTACTAGATACAACATTTCATAGACACATAAATGATTCATGGCACCTGAATCAATGTGAAACGCTACAGTATGGCTTTTTTATTCCTTCCGGTGGAATCAGCGTGGCTTATGTTGCATCATTAGATCACATTAATTTAGTCTATTTGTTCCCTGACTGTTAGTGTTTTATCTGTTCAGGCCTATAATAGCCATACAGGATCTTCAAATGCTCACACACAGCATGCTAAAACAGCAGTATCCAAACAGGGCATGCATGTGTCACTGATGCTACACCACCCTCTGCCTGTCCCGCTGGCTCACAGGCAGTCCCGGTGGTTTGAGGGAGGAGGGAATGGGCAGCTCGAGTAGGCTGTCCGGAAAGCTGGCAGGGCTCAGCTGCTGCAGAACAGTCTGCATGGCGCTGAGAACCAACGGCGCCGGGCTCCTTCCCGACAGGTAAAGGTAGGTCTCCTCGCCTAGCATCTTGCTCCAGCGCTCCGATTCTCCAACCAGAGCTTCCTTCATTTTGAAGCGAACTTTTGGCATAAACAGGAGCAGGTTGTCCAGACACCGCCTTTTCTCCCCACTTCTGACCACCGTGGAGTCTCTGAGCTTTTCCAAAGTAATGTCCAGCGGGGTCAGGCCGTTGTGGTCTTGGGCGTACGGGGACGCCCCGCTCCCCAGGAGCAAGATGACCGCCTCGGGACGCAGAAGCTCGCAAGCCAGATGTAGCGGGGTTCTTCCGTCCTCGATGTGAAAACACCCGGCTCGGTCCGTGTAGGACGGGGTAATGGCTATACGGTGGGTTTCTTGTAAGATGAGGCAGAGAATGTAGCGTCTGTCGTAGCGAACAGCCATAGCGAGGTGAGGCGCGGAGGACGGGCAGGGGCAGAAGCGCTCCCCGGGTTTTGCTAGCGCTTCATCCGTGTATCGGCTGAGGAGGTACTGAGCGTACGCCTGGTGGTCATGAACTATAGCGTACAGCAACGCCTCCGACGGGCTGTAAATCCTCTGGCCAGAGTCCTCGTCCAAGTAAAAAGTTTCCATCGTCCGCATGTCCTCCAACATCCAGACCGGCTTTAGGTCCCGCACGGCCCGGTAGAAGAGCAGCGAGAAGGACTTTCGATGCTTCTCGACGCTCCGAGCCTCCGAAGTGACGGTTAAAGAGGCCATGGCAACCCGAGTGATATAAATTCCCAGAACCTTACACGGTTTCATTCACAGAGCGCAAAAACTACCATTTCCCCAACAGAAGCTCGAGTCCAGGGACCTACTGAGTCAGTGTTTGAAATAACCGACATTCCTGTAGCTGCTCGAGCCCTCTGCAGTACTGTGCGAGGGCGCATGCGCACAACGTACAAACGTCAAAAGGTTTTACAAACTTTATTGACAGTTGAGCTGTGAGCTGATTATAAGGGCTGTGTCCAAACTCGGGGGCTGGGCTGCATCCTTGGAAGGATAAAGGATAGACAAGTTACTTTGACATCTATGTTCAAGTGCATTTTGGTGCTGATGCTACGTTTACTAATCTACAACTACTGCTATCGCAATTAAGAATGAGCTGCGGTAGCGCTCCTTCCTGCATTGTGGGTGAAAAAGTCTCCTGCTGAACGAGCTGCTCAGTGCTCGTACAGTCTCATGCAGGGGGTGGGAGGTGTTGTTCATGATGGATATTAGCTTATTCAATTCAATTTCAATTCAATTCAATTTCTTTATTGTCCCACAAGGGGAAATTAGTTTAGCAGCAGGATAAAAATAAACAGAACAATACTATAAAATAATAACAACAATAATAATGATAGAAAGTTCAAGGACAATTATTTAATAATAATAATAATAATAATAATAATAATAATAATAATGGATTGGATTTATATAGCGCTTTTCAAGGCACCCAAAGCGCTTTACAATACCACTATTCATTCACTCTCACATTCACACACTGGTGGAGGCAGCTACGGTTGTAGCCACAGCTGCCCTGTGGCAGACTGACAGAAGCGAGGCTGCCATATCGCGCCATCGGCCCCTCTGGCCAACACCAGTAGGCAAGTAGGGTAAAGTGTCTTGCCCAAGGACACAACGACCAGGACAGAGAGCCCAGGGATCGCATCTGTAACCTTCCGGTTACAGCTGCGATTCCCAACCCCCTGAGCCACGGTCGCTCCCTTACCATTAAGGAGACAAGACCCAGTAGGGATAAAAGAGACCTGGAGTCTTTTAGTCCTCCTTGGAGGTACTCTAAAACGGCGGCCGGAAGGCAACAACTCAAACTCACTGTGAAGTGGATGGTTCACACAATTAATAATAGAATGAGCCTTTCTAAGCACATTTCTATTGTAAATGGCCAAAAGTCCATCTTGCCAGCTCCCTGGAATTTTGCTAGCAGTTTTTTTTTTTTTTTTTTTGTGATCAACATTTTATTGATTTAAAACGGGGTTGGGGGGGGGGGGGGTGTACAGACATATACAGCACAACTGTAAACTGCAGTAGCAAAGCAAACATTAGCAAACAAGGCATAGGGACAGCAAAGAAAAGACACAAAAAACACAAAGTTAAAACCAATTATTGCCTCTTCCAGGAGATAACTCTGGATGAGAAGATTTTCCAAGCATCAACAGTCGTGGGTCGAGCTTTATTTAATTTTGCTGTGGTATGTTCAAAACCAATAACACGGATAAGACATCGTCTACAGAATGATTCCATACAAATGTCAGGACAGAACCATTGCTTTGTAATAGTCTTCTTTGCGGATGTGAATCCAGCGAACAACATTTTGCATTGCATTTGTTTTAAGGAGATTTCAGAGGTATCATTAAGGAGACAAAGACCAGGATTGGGAACATAAAAAACTTCCAGCACCTCAGATAACACAGAGTTCACAAAGACCCAAAAATCGGATACCACAGGACAGTCCCAAAACATGTGCAAAAACGTGCCAGGTGATGAATCATTGCAGATGTGACAGTAATACGTAGCCTGTAGTTTCATCTGGAACCTCCTATAGGGTGTAATGTATGTTCTGTGTATGGTTTTGAAATGAATTAATGGATGCGCCAGGTTCTTAGAAGTCAAACTCAGATTAGACCACACTGTATCCCAGTCTATATTAACCTGTAGTTCTCCCAGTTCCCTGACCCAAATAGATTCAATAGGCAGGGACTTCATACCATGTTCGGCTAATTTGTTGTAGATTTTGGAAACAGAGGGTCTGCCAGATTTAGGCAGGATCCAGTCCAACATGGGATGAGAGGGAAGAGGAGAGTCCCAGGGGACACCACATGCTTTGAAAGCTGATCTGAGCTGCAGATATACAAAGTAAGAAGATGCAGGAAGAGAAAAACGTGTCCTTAAGTCCTGAAATGAGCAAAGGCCTTGGGCGTTGAATAGATCATCAAAAAGGTTTATCCCGAGTGAGAACCGAGAGGGTTGAACAAATGGTCGGCTGCCACATAGTAACTTTAAATTATGCCAGAGTGGTGAGCTTTTACAAAATTTAACTGGAGCACCCAGCCACCTTTCTATCTTCCTCCATACCTGTATAGAGTTGGCAATAATAGGTCCGAATTCGTTGTTGTTGTAGAGCGTATTGGTGGGAAAATTAGCAAACAGAAGATCTTGTAGTCTATGCGGTGCTGCCTTGGCGGATTCGATCATTTTCCACGCAGTAGTAGTCTCTGGGTTGACCCACGTACTAAGCGCCCTGATTCGGAATGACCAGTAATAAAACTCGAAGTTTGGTACTGCCAGGCCACCAAACAATTTGGGCCGCTGCAATGTTGACAAACGTATCCTAGGCCTTTTGCCATTCCAAATAAATTTAGACACCGCAGAGTGTATGTCTTTAAAATAAGTTAGAGGAGGAGAGAGTGGCAACATAAAAAAAAAGGAAATTAAGCCGTGGCAGTATGTTCATCTTTACTGTGTTGATTCTACCCTGAAGCGAAGTTTTTAAATTGTCCCATCTTTGAAAGTCGGATTTGATCTTATTTAGCATAGTAGTAAAAATTTTGCTAGCAGTTTTTACCAGAAGTCCCAACCGATTCTTATTCTTCACCGTCAGGTTACCAAACCATGCAGCAATACAAAAAGACATCACAGATTCGATAAAATATCTATAAAACAAGGACAACATCTCAGATGAGACATTAAAAGATCTAATTTTTCTTAAAAAGAACAGTCTTTGTTGAACTTTTTTAGTAGTGGCATCAGCATGAGATTCAAAACACAGTTTATGGTCAAGTACCACACCTAGATATTTATAACTCTCAATGATCCCAATATCGGCAGTTTTAATGATAGTAGGTGATGAGCTATAAGAGGACTTCCTAAAATCAATAATCATGTCTTTAGTTTTTGACACATTAAGTGACAGGAAGGACTCATCACACCAATTCACAAAATCATCTACAACCTGTCTATGGCCTGACTCATCCCCCACTAGAAGACTGACGATCACTGTGTCGTCAGCAAACTTCAGGATGTGTCTGTTCGTGAAATTGCTGCGACACTCATTTGTGTACAGAATGAACAGAAGGGGAGAGAGGCAACAACCCTGGGGCGATCCAGTAGAGGAGGAGAGCACATCAGAAAAGACATGATTCACCCTCACGCATTGTGACCTATTACCGTATTTCCCGGACTACAAAGCGCACCTGAATATTAGCCGCACAAGCTAAAATCAGGGGAAAATCCTGTTTTGTACATACATTAGCCGCACCTGACTAAAAGCCGCAGGTGTTTCAATGTTGACTTATCATATGTAAGAGAATATGCACAAAGGGAATTGTCAGGAAAGAGATGGCTGTTTGGAGACACACCCCTTTTATTAATATTTTGAAAAACAAGTTATGGGTACATATTTGCACATGTAGTACATAACAGTAACCTACAGCACACCAGAAAAATAGATTCGGCCTACCTTTTAGGCTCAGGTGCAGTGACACGGCTTTAACAAGAATAGAAGTCAGTCATTCACCATCTTTCTCTTCTTCCTGCGCTCTAAAACCACCAAAGTCCTCTTCTCCAATGTCGGAAACGAACAGGCTCAGGATGGCTTCGTCATCCACTCTCCGCTTCTCTCCTTCGTTGTCACTTTCAAAACCAAAGAAATCCTCGTTGTCAGTGTCAGAGTCGAACACCCTCAGAAGGGCCGTGGCGGTGTCCTCCTCTCCATCATGCAGCAGTCCAGCCCTTCAAAATCCGTTGGTGATCGTGGATGTTTTCGCACTTTTCCACGCTGTCAGAATCCACCGGTGGAGTTGGGCATAACTTGCTTTTCGCAAGTTTATCGCCGTTCGTCATCCACGCCTCCCGCTGAATGCGTAGCGCTACTTTGAAGTTTGTTTTTCGCGCTACTTCGTACGGCACTACGTTGCCTGGCGGACGGACATGTGACTAACATACCACTCTTGAACCCCGATCCTTCCGCCAGGCAACGTAGTGCCGTACAACAGCGGAACAAACAAAACAAATCGTCTTACGATATCACAAAAATCATGGAAAATCCATAGAAAAGCCGCACCTGACTAAAAGCCGCAGGGCTCAAAGCTTGTGCAAAAAGTAGCGGCTTATAGCCCGACAATTACGGTAGTCAGAAAGTCCGTCACCCAGCCGACCAGACTAGTGTCAAGCTTAAAATGATTGTAAAGCCTGTCAGCAAGTAAGAAGGGTTGAATTGTATTAAATGCAGATGAAAAGTCAGCAAATAATAATCTTGCATGGGTGTGAGGGGCCTCAAGAGTGTGACAGCAGCATCCTCCACACCTCTTCCTGCTCTATAGGCAAACTGGAAGGGGTCAAGATGATGTTCAACATGCATTAAAATCTTCTTCTTAATTATCTTCTCAAATGTCTTCATCACTAAAGAAGTCAGAGCCACAGGCCTAAAATCATCCAGTGCCTTAGGAGAACTGCCCTTAGCAACAGGAACAATAATAGCATGTTTCCAAATCTTAGGTACTGTCTGTAGCTCTAAAGAAAGTGAGAAGATATAGTGAAAAATCCCACTCAGCTGATCAGCACAAGTTCTCAGTATCTGTCCACAGATGTTGTCGGGTCCAGGACTCTTGCTTTTGGTGTGTCAACATAATTTATACTGAATTCAGCACAATGCCACTCAACTACATACATTATTAAGAAATCCAGAAATGCAGAAATGTTGGGCTTTGTGACAAAGGTGACAGGCTCAAGGTGTAATAGTAATTGAAAAAAAATCAACACAGAAGCATGAGAAGGATTTCTCCATTTACTGTCTTATTCTCATTTTTGATCATTTCTCTGGAGATGATCAGTTAGCTGTTTGACAACTACTCAGTCTTTCAAGAATTTTGGAGATAAAAGGAAGGTTAGAGATTTTCCTATTATTAGCTAAGACCGCTCGGTCTAGTAACAGTTTAAATACTGCCAGCTTGAAGGCCTGTGGTTCATAGCTGGTTAATAGAGATTGAAACATTAATTAATGGAAGGGCCTCTTTGAGGAGTCTTAGGAATAGGGTCTAAAAGACACGTTGTTGGTTTGGAGGAAGTCATTACTGAAGTTAACTCAGAAAGATCAATTGGAGAAAAAGACTCCAAATAGATATCAATGGTACTGAAAGTAGCTGCCACATCTATGAGATGGTTGTAACTTTTTCCTCTAATGGTTAGCTAAATTATGAAGGCATTACTAATTAACATTAAAGGAATGGTTGGCTCAACAGAGCTCTGACTTTTTGTTAACCTAGGGTTGTTCTTATTTTCTTTAATCAGTGCTGAATAATAAGATGTTCTCGCTTTATTGAGAGCTTTTTTTATAAAGCAGCAAACTATTTTTCCAGGCTAAATGATGATGATGATGTTACCATTTTCTTTCCAGCTTAAGAGTTATCTGCTTTAATCTGGATGTTAGAGAGTTAAAGCAGGTAGTCAAGTATTTTTGATTTGAGGCTCAGTTTTTCAGATGAGCTACAGTATCCAGAGTCCAGAAAACATTTGACACAGGAATAGAATCTCATCAGGCTCTCTATAACCAATCACTCTCACAGGGAAAACGCCAGGGCTTTTGCACAGATGAGATGACAAGTTCGTAATCTTCAAGGTAACAGAGACACAGACTTAAAGATTGAAGATGGTTTCACTAATAGTAGTTCGTACAGTGCTCAGGCAAAGAATGAAGCTTTGTTCCCAGCTTAAGTAGGAGCCAGCTGATCATCAATTGACAAATAGGTGAGCTTGATTACTTTAGGTGTGCCCAGGAGGAGGGCAGAAATCCCAGAAGTTTCCCGTCCCTGCAGGCGTAAGGTGTAGTTAACAGATATGCACACAAATACACTACGCTGAGACAGAGCAAGCGAGAGAAAGAAAAGTGGAGAGAGACAGAAAGAAATGGCAGAGGTGCATAGAAACGCCCCCGCATCCACACACTCCACAGTTATTGTACATTTCAAATTTCTCGTTTAGCACTAAATCACAACAGTTGCCACAACTATATATAAAATATGCCAGTCCTTAATTATTAAGGATTGGCATAGGTCTCAAGCTCTTTGTCTTTGTAGCTCAAGAGCTCTTTTAATTCCTCTCCAGAAGTCTTTGGAACTGCAACTAGTGGTAAGAAAGAATTAAGATGATGTCAGGTGAGGTAAGAAAAGGCTTTTCCCTGGTTAGAGTTAGTTTTGTGAATGATGCAAAGGTGCTTGCCATTATATTTGGGACAGGGCCACTAGAAGTTGTGGTGTAGTGCTTGATGGTTGAGAGCACGTCACCTCTGAACCCACAGTTATAGATAGCCGGTTCTGTCTACTTATTACTCGGCCTGCTCTACATCCTTGACTTTCATTTTCTGCCCTGTTAACAAAATTACAAAAATACAGCGTTTATTATTATTTATACCTTTTGAATAAAAAAAGTACGTGAAACATCATTTATGTAGGAGGGTTGCCAAACCAAGGACAGTGGATTTTAGAAAGTCCTGCTTTCTGAGACACCAACCGTCACTTTTAGAGAAACCAGCTCTCTTCCACACACATCTCATATTTAAATTTGCAGACTTCTGCATTCAGGACACTTTTGGGTGAAATTTAGCGGATTTGCCAATGTGCAGATTCGGTAAAACAGGCTCTGCATACCTTGTTTTCTGCCAGCGATACCCTCCGTGTCCCTTCCGCTCAGCCAAGGTCCAAATCGAGATCAGCAACCAAGATCCGGGTCACGGCACCAAATTGTCAAGACAACGCCAGTCTCTCCGATCCTTTTGTCTTGGTAGACATCACGCAGAGATGTTTACAAGTTTCACACAATCCTTTTATTAACTTTGCCAAAACAGTGTCGGACTCTGTAGTTTTCTCTGGTCCCCTCCCCAATCTGACCAGGAGTGACATGTTTAGCCGCATGTTCTCCTTAAATTATTGGCTGTCTGAGTGGTGTCCAAAAAACAATGTGGGCTTTATAGATAATTGGGAAACTTTCTGGAGGAAACCTGCCTCTCTGCAGCTTCTCTCCTCCTGTTATCTCCCCAAACTCCCCTTAGAGACTGTGTCAGCTCAAAAAACAAACTAAAAACCAGCAAAAAACGACTTAAACATTAAAAAAACACACAAAAAAGAACAATACAGTATCCACATCTGCACCAAAGAGTAAAACAGTGAAATGTTGCTTATTAAACATTAGGTGTCTCTCTTCCAAGTCTCTGTTAGTACATGACTTAACAATTGATCCACAAATCAATTTACTCTGCCTTACAGAAACCTGGTTAGAGCAGGATGATTATGTTAGTTTAAATGAATCAACACCCCCGAGTCATTCTAATTATCAGAAACCTTGAAGCACAGGCCGGTCTGTCTGATTTCCTGTTGTGGGTGATTTTAACATCCATGTAGATGCTAAAAATGACAGCCTCAACACAGCATTTGATCTGTTATTAGACTCAATTGGTTTCTCTCAAAATGTAAAAGAACCCACCCACCACTTTAATCACACTCTAGATCTTGTTTGAACATATGGCATAGAAACTGAACATTTAACAGTGTTTCCTGAAAACCCTCTCCTGTCTGATCATTTCCTGATTAATGTACAATAATTGATTACACAGCAGTGGGGAGTAGATTTCATCACAGTAGATGTCTGTCTGACAGTGCTGTAACTGAGTTTAAGAATGTAATCTACCCACTGTTATCATCTTCAATGCCCTGTACCAACACAGAGCAGAGCAGCTACCTGAATGCTACTCCAACAGAGGTCGATTATCTTGTTAATCATTTTGAAGCCAGATAACACACACCAATTAGTTAAACTGCAGGAATGTCTTAAAGACATAAAGACCTAGATGACCTCTATACTGCTTCTAAATTCAGATAAAACTGAGGTTATTGTACTCGGCCCTGAAAATCTTAGAAATATGGTATCTAACCAGATTCTTACTCTGGATGGCATTACCTAGGCCTCCAATAACACTGTGAGGCACCTTGGAGTCATTTTTGACCAGGATATGTCCTTCAATGCACATATTAAACAAATATGTAGGACTGCTTTTTCTTCCATTTGCGCAACATCTCTAAAATTAGAAATATCCTGTCTCAGAGTAACGCTTAAAAACTAGTTCATGCATTTATTACTCCTAGCCTTGACTACTGTAATTTATTATTATCAGGATGTCCTAAAAACTCCATGAAAAGCCTTAAGTTTATCCAAAATGCTGCAGCAAGAGTACTGACAGGGACTAGAAAGAGAGAGCATATTTCTCCTATATCGGCTTCCCTTCATTGGCGTCCTGTTAAATCCAGAATTGAATTCAAAATCCTGCTCCTCACATACAAGGTCATAAATAATCAGGCCCCATCTTATCTTAATGACCTTGTAGTACCATATCACCCCATTAGAGCACTTCGCTCTCGCACTGCAGGCCTACTTGTTGTTCCTGGAGTATTTAAAAGTAGAATGGGAGGGAGAGCCTTCAGTTTTCAGGCCCCTCTTCTATAGCACCAAACTGAATCCAGTTTGGATTCAGGAGACAGCCACTATCTCTACTTTTAAGATTAGGCTTCAAACTTTCCTTTTCGCTAAAGCATATAGTTAGGGCTGGACCAGGTGACCCTGAGTCCTCCCTTAGTTATGCTGCAATAAGTGTAGGCTGCTGGGGGATTCCCATGATGCATTGAGTGCTTCGTCTTCAGTCACTTTTCTCACACACTATGTGTTAATAGACCTCTCTGCACTGAATCATACTTGTTATTAATCTCTGGCTCTCTTCCACAGCATGTCTTTTATCCTGTCTTCCATCTCTCACCCCAACCGGTCGCAGCAGATGGCCACTCCTCCCTGAGCCTGGTTCTGCCGGAGGTTTCTTCCTGTTAAAGGGAATTTTTGCTTCCCACTGTTGGCAAAGTGCTTGCTCATAGGGGGTCATATGATTGTTGGGTTTCTCTCTGTATGCATTATCTAACTTACAATATAAAGCACCTTGAGGTGACTGTTGTTGTGATTTGGCGCTATATAAATAAAATTGAATTGAATATTCTCAGCCTGGACAGATGATGAGGGACAGGAAATATGTTTGTCAATAGCTCAAATTATTTTCAGGTAAATTTTTTTCTCAATCAGTTTGGTGCAATTCTTACACATTTGTAACCATCACCACACTTAATGAATCACAGTTGCGAGTTGGAAATTGAGATATGCGTACCATGGCATAGATCTGGAAGAAACCTTTGGGGCAATATAGCATATGCTGGGGTTTGTGTGTGTGTGTGTGTGTGTGTTTGTCTGCCTGTGTTCTTCCTCTGTAATGTGAAGCACAGACCAGCTCAAGTTCCAATTTGACATGCCTTTAACGATGCTTTCATCTACTGGTGAAATTTCTGAATTACATCCTCAGTCACACAAACAGAAGAGGCCAAAATTGTGGCTAATAATTTATCCATTTCTGAGCTTTCACTGTTGAAGGAGAATACCTTTTGACCTTTGACACTTTCTTGTCATATTCTCAGCCTGCACAGATGATGAGGAGCAGAGAGACATATGTTTCTCAGTACTTCATAAGTTGTTTTCAGTTACAATTGTTTTCAATCAATTTGATGACAAAAAAAAAATAAGGAGAAAAGAATAAAATCAAATAAAAAGAGAAATGTTAAAAGTTATTGATTGTGAGTTATTGTTGTTTTGGCATTATTTGTATCACCGCGGAAGCACTAGCTGGTAGTCGGACCGTACGCGTGTCTTAGTGCAGTTGAACATAATCCACAAAGTCCGCTTGTAGTCGAAAAACAAACAGGCAAACATTTATTTCCACAGTTTTGAAATACAGTGATCCATTTGAATGTTCCAGTACACTGCAAACACGGTAAGAAACTGTTTTTCTCCACAGCTAGTTAAAGCCCCCGTAGCTCCACACTGCCTGTCGCGAACCCTCCTCCCGTGCACAGTTACCGTGTGTTAAAGGAACAGTACGTAAAAATTAAATAAGGCAAGAAAAAATACAATTTAACTGTAAATCTTACGCTAAACAAATTATAAAGTAAAAACTGAAATTCCCCATTATCTTATACTTATCCTTATCCAAAATGATTCAAATTATTAACAAATATACACTCTGTGCAATCTGAGTAAACTAAGAGATGACTAGACCTTTATCCTATACATTCCCGGCCCCTAATTGTTCTATAAACTTATAAACAATTATTAACAATTTGGCACAATGATCATATTAACAACATAGGCATTCAGTCCTTAGAACATAATTTCTTCTTTCTTCTGATGTCAGAGGTCACCAGTACATGACATACCGTGGGAGTCCAGCCTTTAACACTGACTCATACTGCTTCTAGGAGCAGACAGACCTTAGTGATTGGTCTATCCAGTTCACTGGTTTTAGTCTTCACACGAACCCTGCGAACAAGGCCATGTTCATCCGGCATGGCTTGAGTGACTCTACCAATGAGCCAAGAGTTTCTCGGTGCTGTTTCGTCCACGAGTGAAACGATGTCTCCAGGCACAAAGTTCCTAGACACCCGTGTCCACTTCTGCCGTGTCTGAAGCTGAGGCAAATACTCTCTCACCCAGCGCTTCCAGAAAAGATCTGCCATATATTGAACTTGCCTCCATCGTCGGCGGGCATAGATGTCCTCCTTTTGGAACAGTCCTGGGGGAAGAGATGGCCTTGCTTTTAAGAGCAGGAGATGATTTGGAGTGAGTGCTTCCAAGTCATTAGGGTCATTGGAGGGTGTAGTAATAGGCCGACTGTTGAGGATCGCTTCGGTTTCACAAAGAAATGTCTGAAGGCTCTCCTCATCCAGACTCTGAGTTTTAAGGGTGGCACCAAGGATTTTTCTGACCGATTTAATCAAACGTTCCCATACCCCTCCATGGTGAGAAGCAGCTGGAGTGTTAAAGGTCCACTTAATGCCCTTTTGCATCAATGTGCTTTCTATTTTACCGGTGTTCCACTCTTGAATAGCCTTTCTAAGTTCTCGTTCTGCACCGACAAAATTGGTCCCGTTATCTGAGCGCAGCTCTACCACTTGTCCTCTTCTTGCGATAAATCTGCGAAGAGCATTGATGAAAGAGTCGGTATCCAAAGATGCTGCCACCTCTAAGTGTACAGCTCGAATGGCCAAACAGGTGAAGATTACACCATATCTCTTCACAGTGCTTCTTCCACGTTTGACTTCAAAGGGCCCAAAATAGTCTACTCCTGTCCTCGTGAATGGCGGTTCGTCAGGTGTAACTCTGTTTTGTGGCAAGTCAGCCATCTGTTGTTGCCCAACGATGCCATGCAGTCGTCGACACACAGTGCATTTGAAAGAACTTTCCTGATAGCGCTGTTGGCTCCGGGAATCCAGAACCTTTGCCGTAGCTTGGACAGGACATGGTTGCGTCCGCTGTGACCCACCTTGTGTATTTCTTGTAGAATGAGCTCAAACACCCAAGAGCTCTTGTCCAGAATGACGGGGTGTTTGAACTCTTCCGGCAAGGCTGAGCGACTGAGCCTTCCCCCAACTCTCAAGATCCCATCCTGAAGAAGCGGATTGAGCTTGTATATGTGGCTGCTCCTTTTAACAGGCTCACCCTTTAGTAGGGCAGTGATTTCTTCTTGAAATTTTTGTCCTTGGCAGTGGCTTATAATCTCAAGTTCAGCTTCTTTTAAGTCTTCCACTGTGAGGTTTTCTTTGCGATGGCTTAACCTGATGTTTGTCAGGGTTTGACTTTGCCGTGCTTTACTGATGTCTCGTGCAGTGTCAGCAGTCTGTTCTAGCCGTTCTTTGGCTCGAACCAGCAAGATATTCTTTACCTTAAGGATCCATGCCACAGCTTTCTTAAGGCGTATCCATGAGGAGTAGTGTTCTATCAACTGCTGCAGTACATCCGGTCCTTTATTTAATGCGAAGGTGCTAATGGACACATTCTTTTTGATCTCCGGGTCTGCTGGGTTAAGAGCTTCTAGATGATCAAGAGTCTTTGGCCAACTGTTGTTTGGTGCCGTGAGAAAGTCTGGTCCAGAAATCCAGACATGGTTCCGTAGGAAAAGGCCTACGTTCTGTCCTCTTGAGACACAATCAGCCGGATTGAGATGTGAGTTGATGTGTCGCCATTGAGAAGCCACGGACACTTTTAGGATTTGAGAGACGCGGTTGGCGACAAAGGTGCGGAACCTTGTTGTCTCGTTGTTTATGTACTTTAGCACC
The DNA here is from genome assembly GCF_057382275.1 of Copadichromis virginalis. Lineage (NCBI taxonomy): Eukaryota > Metazoa > Chordata > Actinopteri > Cichliformes > Cichlidae > Copadichromis > Copadichromis virginalis. Next base: position 32,766,243 of record NC_140632.1, on the reverse strand, counting down.
GCTGTACTATCAGTCCAAAACACCGACTCTGCAAGCTGTAGTTGTAGCTCTTTCCTTAACATCCTGTCCATTCGTCCTGCCATAGTTGCTGCTGTTAATTCCAGGCGTGGAATGGTGGTGTGTTTGAGTGGCGCAACTCTTGCCTTCCCCATAACAAAGGAACAATGGACTTGACCATTCCAGCTTTTCTGCACCAGATAGGTTACAGTACCATAAGCCTCCTCACTAGCATCACAGAAATGATGAAGCTGAGATAAATGAAGTGCCTCCAAAATGTGCTGGCTTGAAAGATCGCTCAACTTCAAATTCCCGGAGTAACTCCAAATCGTTAAGCCATTCATGCCACTACTGAGCAAGATGTTCTGGAATGACGCTATCCCAGCTAATCTTTAGCCTACAGCACTCTTGCAAAATTCTTTTAGCCGACAGAACCACTGGCGCCAAGATGCCTAGTGGGTCGTAGATGGAACTTGCAATAGAAAGAATGTTCCTCCTTGTGGGCTTTTTCTCCTGAATGGCAATTCGGAATTTGAAGCTATCAGACTGGACACACCACTGTACTCCCAGTGCTCTCTCTATGGGCAGTACATCCTGATCCAAGTCCAGATCTTTAACTTCCTTTGCCCTTTCAGTATCAGGAATGGATGCCAGCACCACACGACTGTTGCTTATCCATTTCATCAACCTGAATCCTCCTGTTTGACAGGCCGCTTTCACATTGTGGAAAAGCAACACAGCTTCATCCTCAGAGCCAACTGACTTCAGGCAGTCGTCCACGTAAAAGTTCTGCAGTATGGTTTCAATAGCTGTACTGTCAAACTGGTCCCTGTTGTCCTCAGCACACCGTCTCAGAGCATAGCTGGCACAGCTTGGTGATGACGTTGCGCCAAATAGGTGCACAACCATCCTGTATGCCACCAGAGCTTGGTTAATGTCTCCATTTGGCCACCATAAGAACCTTAAGAGGTCTGTGTCTTCTGGTGGAACCTTTACCTGGTGGAACATGGCTTCCACATCGGCCATGACAGCTACAGGTTCTTGGCGAAATCTTGTGAGAACTCCAATCAGAGTACTGGTAAGGTTCGGCCCTTGAAGAAGTTGCCCATTCAACATGAACCCCTGATAGGCAGCTCCACAGTCGAATACAACACGCATTTTGTGCTTTTTGGGATGGTACACTCCATGGTGTGGGATGTACCAAACCTTTCCATCACTGCGCTTGAGGTCGTTGTCAGGGACCTTCGCGGCATAGCCCTTGGAGATCAGATCCTCCATGAAAGCAATATAGTCCTCACGAAATGTGGGGTTTTTCAGAAGCTTCTTCTTCAAATTTAAGGCGCGCTGTTCTGCTAGCAGTCGGTTGTTGGGCATTTGAATCCCTTTGTTCTTAAGAGGTAGACCAATGCAGTAATGTCCGTTAACCAGCCTGGCAGAATGTGTTACACTGTCCATGAATTGGAGATCTTCCCTAGACATTTCCAGTTGCTCTTCCTGGTTGCATTCAGGAAAGTCATATTTGAGCTGCTGTTTCCACAGGTCATCCAGTTTGGCCACAGATATTCGATTTGATGTGATAGTTACTGCTTTGCTCCGTGCAGCTCTGCGATTTCCATCCCGCAGCGGCCCATTCACTGTCCAGCCAAGGCTTGTTTTTACTGCATAGGGTCCGTCGTCTATGCTGTGAATGACTTCCTCTGGCTCCATAGCCCTTGGTACATTAGTTCCGATTAGCAGACCTATTTCTGCATCGATGTAGGGTATTTGCACCCGCTTTAGATAAGGCCATTTGTCTACGTCTGCCTGCAGTGGAATGTTCCTTTTGTTGGCTGGGATTGCCTTCTGAGAAAACACCTCCTGCAGCTCAATGAAGTTGCAATTTTCTAGGCTGGTAACCTCTAGGCCTGTAACAAGATGACTGCTGACCATTTTCTGTTGCCCCATGGTTGTCAACAGTATGTCCATTTTCTTTCCACTGAGATTAAGCTCATTCATTAGCCTTTCAGTACAAAACGTTGCAGTGCTGCCTGGGTCTAAGAAAGCATATGTGATAGCCGCCTTGTCGCCTTTCTTTGCCTTAACTTGGACTGGAACAATAGCAAGGATGCTATCTGCGTCTCCGGCCCCAGTACCAGAGCATAGTGTATTAGCTGTCTCTACAAACCCACTGCTCACAGACTGCTTCTCATCATGTTCTGGTGACTCCTCCTTTGGTGCAGGCTTATCCTTGGTCCTGATGTGCAACACGGTTGGATGAGTCAGTGAACAGAGCTCACAGCTCAATTTCTCCTCACAAGACCTACTCATATGGCCCTGTTTTAAGCAGCTGAAGCAAAGTCCCTTCCCTCAAAGAAAGTCTAGTTTCTCTTTGTGTAGAGATTTCCTCAGTCTCTTGCATTGTGCCATGGTATGTTCACTGTGGCAAAACAAACATGGCGTTTTGAATGCGGAGATAGGATTAGTGAGTCCCTTTTTGCCTCCCTTTGCCTCTGCATCGATGCTGCCCGAGTGGTTTACAAGTGTGGCTGTTGTTGTGAAAATGGTCTTGCCACTCTTCCTCCCTAAAGTGACATTTGGTGGAGACTTGGTTGGTGCCTTGTTGCTGTCTTTTATATCTCCAAACACTGGGTGTAATGCTACTTTAGCCTGCGTGTTAATAAACTTGACAAGGTCCATAAACTTAGGCCGCCGAGCTTCTGTCTCCTCTATTTCAAAGGCGACACTCCTCCACCTTCCCCTGAGGTTGTACGGTAGCTTATTCACAATGGCACGCATGTTGACAACATTATCCAACTCCTCCATGTCTGACATTGCATTCCCACAGCTGGTGAGGAATAGTGCCAATGCGCTGAGGGCTTCACCATCTTCTGCCTTTATTGGAGGCCAGCCTAGAGCCTTGTTTATGTATGCCACAGAAATCTTGTATTCGTTGCCAAAGTGCTCTTTCAGGAGCCTTTTTGCTTCACAGTAGCCCTTTTCTGGATCCATGTGCAGACAACTGCGTATTAGCTCCCTGGGCTGTCCAGAAGTGTATTGCTCCAAGAAGCAAAGACGATCCTTTCTGCTTTCTGTTTTACACTCCACTCCATGCTCAAAGGCTCTGATAAACCGTCTATATTCCAATGGATCCCCACTAAAGATGGAAATGTTCTGAGGAGGTAGAGTAGAAAGTCTTTGTTGCGTTGCAAGGACTTCTGCAATGTCGTTCTGTCTTTGCATGACAGCTAACAACGTCTGTGAAGCTTCTACGCCCGCTGAGTGAGCAGAACCGTTGCCTGAAAAACAATGGCTGTTCTTTCTGATAACTGGCTGATTGACCTGTACAGTGTTAGCTGATTGAGGCTGGATGATGGGCATCCTGTTTTGCGCACCACCACAATCCTCAATAGTCACTCTGTGATGATCAGTCTGTACCCCAGCTGGCTGCATTTGGACGAAAGATAATTTGTCATCCCTATGTGACACATCTGATCCCTCAAACCTCTGCAAAATCTTAAGTTTAGCATCAGTTGCTGCTAAAGCAGTTCGTAATTCAAGCTCTTCCTTCTCAGCCTTAAGTTTAGCTTCTTGCTCCTCCAAAGCTCGTCGTTCCTTTAAAGCTGCTGCCTGTGCCAAGAGTGTAGCCTTCTCCAATTCTGCCTTCAAGCGAGCTGAAGATGCTGAAGATTGGCCAGTGCTGCTTTTGGACATTCTAGACTTCCTAGATGCTGCTACTGATATGCTGTCAGTGGGCTGAACACTCTCATCAGCCATTTTTGCTTCCTTCGTACGTTGATGGACTTCCTTTATCCAAGCATCCACGTTGTCAACAAAGCTTCTCATTGCATCTGCTTTGGGCTCAAACCAATGCTGCTGATCATTATCCATGTCCTCTCTTGAGACAGCTTGCTGAAAGAGCCCCTTTACAGATGTATTCAGTTCACAAAACTCTCCAAAGATGTGATTAAATTCTGTAGACAACTTGGTTTTAACTATTTCCACATTGCCATCATCCTCCGTTAACTGCAGCATCTCATTCTTTTTCTCTGTTAGCTGACCCAGCTTAGCCTTTCTTGAGCCTATTTTCCTTTGTAATGCATCCTCCATCGCCTTAGCTGTAGGCTTCACCTTCCGCTTTTCCACTGTTGCTGAATCTTTATCATCTTCCATGATTCTCCCATTAGTTTGTTCCACTTAGCTGGGAGCTCAATACAGCTAACCGCCCCAATAGCCTCAGGAAACACACAAAGGGTAGCTATTCACGTGCAGTTAGCTAGTCGTTAGCGGGTCGTTCGCTGCTAATTAGCATAACACTGTGTTGCTAATATACTCCCCAATCTCCTCCGTGTCCACGTGTAACTGCACTTACTTTCTGTGCTGAAGGGCTGACTGGTGAATCCTCTCCTCGTATTTCATGTCCATGTGTTGCAGTTACATTTCCAATCCGAAGACTGCGGCCGCGAGGAGACAGTTTCTTACGAATATCACCGCAGAAGCACTAGCTGGTAGTCGGACCGTACGCGTGTCTTAGTGCAGTTGAACATAATCCACAAAGTCCGCTTGTAGTCGAAAAACAAACAGGCAAACATTTATTTCCACAGTTTTGAAATACAGTGATCCATTTGAATGTTCCAGTACACTGCAAACACGGTAAGAAACTGTTTTTCTCCACAGCTAGTTAAAGCCCCCGTAGCTCCACACTGCCTGTCGCGAACCATCCCCCCGTGCACAGTTACCGTGTGTTAAAGGAACAGTACGTAAAAATTAAATAAGGCAAGAAAAAATACAATTTAACTGTAAATCTTACGCTAAACAAATTATAAAGTAAAAACTGAAATTCCCCATTATCTTATACTTATCCTTATCCAAAATGATTCAAATTATTAACAAATATACACTCTGTGCAATCTGAGTAAACTAAGAGATGACTAGACCTTTATCCTATACAATTTGTCACACCCAGACTGTGGCTGTGGTGTGTGGGTGGCAAATTTTAATATTCACCACTATGTGGACTCTAGCAGTTAGCTATGTGACAAACATGCAGGATCTAGGGGTGCCTGCAGGCAAAATCAGTTGTAAGTCTTTACATTACTCTTTAAACACAGTGAGTTTATTGAAACCCAAAGAACTCCTGTTGGAGCTATTTGTTCTTTATTTATTTATTTATTTTTTGTGAAATTAGTTAATGTTTGTTGTTAGTTTACTTATATTTTGGGGTTTATTTGTTGGTTAATATTTTGTTTTAAATGATTTGTTTGTTTGTTGTTATTTTGTTAAATTAGTTAGTAAGAGCTGTAGGGCCATTTTGTTTCTATAAATAAAGAGACTGGTATAGGACCAGCATGCATTGGGGTGGGCCTATGGTTTTTTACCAGAGCAGGAGAAGCAGCAGGAAGGATCTTGTTATTGCTTGCCAAGATGGATAAATAAACCAAAACCAAAACTTTCAACTAAAACGTTTGGACAATGGACTTCTTTTGCCTGCGTACGAAATATTACCTCAATGCAGCAGTGGCTTGTGGACTTTAAGTTGTGGGACGTTTGATCTTTCAAAAGTAAAGGAATTGCCACTACATAAAGTAAAAAACCTTCCCGTGGACAAAGGAATAATCCTTCATCAATGGATATAAGGATTTCAAGGATCACCGTCGAACTCGAATAAAAGTTATTGGATCGTCTGGTGAGTAATCCAGACAGATTTGATGTTGAGGCCTGGATCAACATGTCACTCGTTCGTCAAAGCTGGTGAGTGATAATATTGTTTAAGCCGTAAAGGAAAACGGTGAAGCTATTGGAGTTTAAAGACATAATTTCACTACAAAGACTGATGAACTGAGTTTTGACGTACTAAAGTGGTGCAAAATTGGATCGCTAATTGAAACATGCCAACGCCCTCTGTGGAAATGTTTGTCCGCTGCAAAAGGCAGGTAAATGGATGTCATGTTTGTACTTCAGGCTATGGACTCTCAGTGTGCTGTACATCTTTATGAAGTTTGAAATAATCCAAGAGGACAATAAAAATGTCGGATATTAAGAGTAAACGAGAGGATGACACTGAGATGCAAGCAGAGAAAAGAAGCATTAAATTTACGCCAAAAGGTTTGGATTTGTATATAAAGACATGCCAAGAAAAGCGCAGTTCAATGTGTAAGCAAGCATCTAAGTACATGGGGAAAATTTCCGCTTTAATGACCTCATATGAGAACGTTAAGGAAGTGTCTTCTGAATTTGGGAAGTTTATTAAATGCTATCAAGATGCAAACGCTTTGCAAGAATCCTTTTTAAGTTTGCCACTGCCAGAAGATGAAGTGAAAAGGCAAAATGCACATTTTCAGTCGAAGGTGACAGCCTTCTCTGTTTTTATGGACAAAGTAAAGGTTTGGTTGCAGGAGGCGGGTGAGCCGTATACTGAACAAAGCAATACTGTTCGTAATGATAAAGCTGTTGAAAGTTTGGATGAAATAAAACCTGAAGACAGTGTCTCTAATATCTCAAGTGTAAAACCACCTTCAAAAACCTTGTCACAGCAAAGTCGAATTTCATCAACATCTTCCGCATGCATTAAAGCTGCGGCTGACAAGGCAGCGCTCATGGAGCGACTCGCTGCATTAAAGAAAAAACATTCTATCGAAGCGCAAGAGGAAAAACTGAGAAAAGAAAAGGAGACATTATCCTTGGAAACAGAGCTGGCAGCCACTAATGCAAAGCTTCGTGTCTTAAAAATAAATTCATTTTGTAGCTCTGAGCATTCTGATGGAATGAACTCTTATTTTGAAAGAGGGCACGTACAAGAAGCGCCTAGTTTAAATCCTTGTGCCGATACATTTGTTCCAACATCAAGAGATTACTCTGGTATAAATTCTGCATCTGAATCACAAGTAATTGTACCTAGACAAAGTCAAACCCAACATCAGGTTGATGATTCAGCGCAAGTGACGCAGCAAACACAGCCTCAGTCTCATACTTTGACTGGGAATTGCACGAAGGAGATTGTAAATATTATGCAAAAACAAAATGACATCACTACTTTGCTTGTAAAACAAAACTTATCTTCTGTCCTCCCCGCCAGAAACATCCCTGTGTTTGATGGAGACCCTTTACAGTACAGATCATTTATGAATGCCTTTGAAAATGGAGTGGAAGATAAAACTGATAACTGGAGCGACTGTTTGCATTTTTTAGAGCAGTTCACTAGGGGGCAGCCTAGGGATTTGGTGCATAGTTGTCAGCACTTACCTCCTGAGCAGGGCTATTCCACAGCCAAAGATCTTCTTGAAGAACATTTTGGGAACGAAAATAAAATTGCCTCTGCATATATGGAGAGGATTGTGAGTTGGGTACCTATTAAAAGTGAGGATGTGAAAGGTCTACAGTCATTCTCTCTTTTTCTTCAAGGATGTTCGAATCTAACACAGCAAGTTGTTTATATGAAGGAGTTGGATTTGCCCTCAAATATGAGAATGGTTGTTATGAAGCTTCCATACAAATTGAGGGAAAAATGGAGAGTTGTTGCCTATGAACTGCAGGAACAAAATGGTTACAGAGCAGTGTTCACTGATCTGGTTGCCTTTATAATAAAACAGGTAAAAGTAGCATCAGATCCAGTGTTTGGCAACATCCAAGACTCACAATCTGGAAGCAGCTTTAAAGCTTCAAGTTCTACCAAGCAAAGGAGAAAAGGAAGTAGTTTTGCCACTAATGTCAGTACAGTGCCAGGAATCAAAGCTCAATCAACTGGAAGCAGAACAACTTCTGCCGTTCTGCATAGTTGTTTGTTTTGTTCACATAGCAATCATTTACTAGAGAATTGTAAGCAGTTTAAAGCTAAAACGCATCAGGATAAGTTGACTTTTATCAAGGAAAGGGGAATTTGTTTTGGTTGTTTAAAAGTTGGTCACACAAGCAAAGACTGTAGGAGTCGTTTGGATTGCGACGTGTGTCACCAAAGACACCCAGGGGTTCTTCACATAGAGCGAAAGGATCCAGGTGCGTCTTCGGAACAAACTCAACAGAGGACAAACTCTAATGTCAACTTTTCAACTGCAACCACTCAGACATGTGGGTATATTGGGGCTGGTCATGAAGTTGATGCAATTTTTTCTATAGTTCCAGTTCAAGTTAAGAGCCAAAAGAGCAATAAAATTGTGCAAACCTATGCGTTTTTGGATCCTGGAAGTTCAGGTACATTCTGTACAGAAACTTTGGCAAAAAGGCTGAATGTAAAAGGTAAAAAGACCAATATCTTTTTGAGAACAATGAGTCAAGATAGGATTGTTAGTACACAAGTTCTGTCTGGTTTGGAAGTGTCTGGTTTGGAAGGAAATGATTTCATGCCATTGCCAGATGTTTTGACTCAAAAGACTATGCCAGTTTCTACAGTTAATATTCCCCAGCAAGGCGACATCGATCAGTGGCCTCATCTAAAACCTGTTAAACTTTACAACGTTAATGCAGATGTGGAGCTACTGATAGGCACTGATGCTTCCAATGTTTTGGAGCCATGGAAGGTGATAAACAGTGTGGGAGGTGGACCTTATGCTGTAAAAACAAAAGTTGGCTGGGTCATAAATGGTCCCCTGCGCACTGGAAGTAACAGTGGAAATAAAACCAACTGCACTGCTGTAACAGCCAATAGGATTTCTGTTGAGCGTCTTGAAGAAATGTTGATTAAACAGTACAATCATGATTTTAATGAAAGATCATCAGAGGAGCAGACTGAAATGTCTAGAGAGGATCTGTGTTTCATGGATATTGTTAGTAGTTCAATAAAGCTTATTGGAAATCATTATCACATTGATTTGCCTTTCAGGAGAGAAGGTTCCAGTTTGCCAAATAACCTCTGTGTCGCAGAGCAGCGTCTCCAGAGTCTCAGACGGAGATTCGAAAGGGATACTCATTATAAGGATGAATACACTGAATGTGTAAACAACATGCTTGAACAAGGATATGCCGAGTTTGTGCCTGTAGATGAGTTGCACAAAGATGATGGAAAGGTGTGGTACATCCCTCATCATGGAGTGTATCATCCCACAAAGGGCAAATTAAGAGTTGTATTTGACTGTGGAACAACTTATAAAGGAGCATCATTGAACAGTCAGCTTCTACGGGGACCTGATCTCACAAACTCGCTGGTTGGGGTTCTGATCAGATTTAGACAAGAGCCTGTTGCACTAATGGCGGACATTGATTCCATGTTTCACCAAGTGCACGTCTCAGAAAAACATGTCAACTTTCTCCGTTTCCTGTGGTGGCAACATGGCAACACTTCAAGGTCTGCACAGGAATGCAGGATGAGAGTGCATTTGTTTGGAGCTGTATCTTCGCCAAGCTGTGCAAATTATGCTCTACAGAGAACTGCAGATGATAAGGCACAACAGTTTCCAGCTGAAGTGGTTGATACAGTCAAAAGAAACTTTTATGTGGATGATTGTTTGAAATCTGTTGCTTCAGAAGAGGAGGCAGAGCACATGGTGAATAGACTGACAGATATCTGCGCTAAAGGAGGATTTAAGCTTTCAAAATGGATCAGCAACAGTCGCACAGTGCTCATGTCAATCCCAGAGGAAAGAAGAGCAAAGGAAATTAAGGATCTGGATTTGGACACAGATCAACTTCCAGTTGAGAGAGCACTGGGTTTACAGTGGTGCATAGCAACAGACAAGTTCCAGTTCAGAACCTCCCTGCAGGACCGTCCAACAACCAGAAGGGGAATTTTGTCTGTGGTCAGCTCACTGTATGATCCTTTGGGAATCTTGTCTCCCTTCAGTATGCCAGCTAAACTGTTGCTACAACAGCTTTGCCGACAAAATTTGAAGTGGGATGAAGTTATTCCCCACTCTCTTTCCCAGCGGTGGCGTGATTGGCTGGAGGATCTCCAGCTGATTTCAAAGTTCGAAGTGGAACGTTGCATTAAACCAAATTGCTTTGGAAGACCAGATAGGGCACAACTTCATCATTTTTCTGATGCAAGTCAAGATGGGTATGGAACGGTGTCATATTTAAAGTTGGAAAAGAATAACGTCACACATGTTGCTTTTATCCTGGGAAAGGCTAGAGTTGCTCCTCTCAAGCAAACTACAATTCCCAGGTTGGAATTGACGGCTGCAGTTCTTGCAGTTCGGGTGGACAGGCTTCTGCAAAAGGAGCTGCAGGTCAGGTTGGAAAAATCAGTTTTTTGGACTGATAGTACAACAGTACTGAAATACATCTCCAATGAAACCAGAAGATTCAATACTTTTGTTGCAAACAGAATTGCTGTCATTCGAGAAGCAACAGATGTGAAGCAGTGGAGATACGTTTCTTCTAAGGAGAATCCTGCAGATGACGCATCCAGAGGCATGAGAGCTGGGGATTTCCTCAAATGTAGGAGATGGATAAAAGGGCCAGAATTTCTCTAGAAGTCAGAAAAGGAATGGCCTAAACTGGATGTGGAGTACAGTGTAATTTCTGCAGATGACCCAGAGGTCAAAAGGGACCTGACAATGAATGCCATTGTGAGGGAATTACAAAATCCTACCAGCTATTTTATCCTCTACTTCTCATCTTGGGCAAAACTTAAAATCTCTGTAGCCTGGCTTTTAAAGATGAAAGAGGTCTTGGTGTTGTTGGCACAGAAGAGGAAAGAGTTGCTTACTGCAGGTTTGAATTAGAATGATCCGGAAGGTCAGAAAGAAATGGATGATGAAGGACTCCAAACAGTTTTATGTGAGGTTGAAGCTATAATGAACGACAGACCCATTACTAAAGTTTCAGATGACTCAAATGATCTTGAAGCACTGACACCCAATCACTTGTTGTTGCTGAAAAATAAACCAGTTTTTCCACCAGGACTGTTTCATCCAAGTGATTTGCATGTCAGGAAAAGGTGGAAACAGGTACAGTACATGGCAGAGTTGGAAGAGATGGCTTTCTGAGTACCTACCTTTGATGCAAGAAAGACAAAAATGGATGAGGACTAAAAGATGTCTTATACCTGGAGATGTTGTTTTAATTGCAGACGCTACAGCTCCAAGAGGATCATGGATGATGGCGAAAGTCTTAAATGTAAACCAGGATGCAAAAGGCTTGGTGCGTTCTGTGAGACTACAAACAAGGACCAGTGTTTTGGAAAGGCCAGTGACAAAACTTATTTTGCTACTGGAAGCCTCATCGTGAAGAAAATCCTCAATGAAAATTAAGGATTTGTTTAAGGGAATAGCTCCTCCTTTTGGGACTTTAAAGTAATTGTGATTGTATGCACAATTAGGGGCCGGAGTGTTGGAGCTATTTGTTCTTTATTTATTTATTTATTTATTTATTTATTTATTTATTTATTTATTTATTTATTTATTTTTTGTGAAATTAGTTAATGTTTGTTGTTAGTTTACTTATATTTTGGGGTTTATTTGTCGGTTAATATTTTGTTTTAAATGATTTGTTTGTTTGTTGTTATTTTGCTAAATTAGTAAGAGCTGTAGGGCCATTTTGTTTCTATAAATAAAGAGACTGGTATAGGACCAGCATGCATTGGGGTGGGCCTATGGTTTTTTACCAGAGCAGGAGAAGCAGCAGGAAGGATCTTGTTATTGCTTGCCAAGATGGATAAATAAACCAAAACCAAAACTTTCAACTAAAACGTTTGGACAATGGACTTCTTTTGCCTGCGTACGAAATATTACCTCAATGCAGCAGTGGCTTGTGGACTTTAAGTTGTGGGACGTTTGATCTTTCAAAAGTAAAGGAATTCCCACTACAACTCCAACACAGCATAGCTGCAACCATGTTGCATGAACTGACAGGTGATGGCAGATGTGAGCCAGAGGAGGGCGCTGTTGTGCGGGCAGGGATCACACAAAGCCCATATACTGGATTGAGGTGAAGGGATTCTTAAATCATAATTATTGTGTAGTTAAGACCAACAGTGGTTTTCATGGTTTCCAGGGACCTGCTGGAGTTCGGGGTCCTGGAGGTCAGGAGGTGGGAGGCTGGTGGCTGGTTTTGAGCTTTAGAAGACTAAACATGGGAAATAGCACAGAAACACAGGCCAGGCATGGGGAACATAGGAAGACAGGGATAACAATATCAGAATGAAAACATAATCTAGGCAATGGTAATATCCAAACTGAAAACTCCAATAACATCAAACAGAAAATATCAAACCAGTAACAGGGTCCATAACAGAAAACGCTGGGTACAAAACCCAGGGTCATGACACAATGTGCATAGAAGAGCAAATTAATTTGTACATGTTTACGTTACTCTATGCTAACACTGAAATCTCAGATGAACATTAGTTGATTGCTTTGCAGTTATTTGGTCATCAATATACAATGACAGTGACTACTGATTTTTTTTTTATCACCTCAGAATAAAATCTGCAAAAGCTGTCACTCTATCTACATAATGCAGCTATTGTATTGTCAGTTTTCTTGTACTGCAAACATTTACTGTATGTCGCACAGTGATCAATAACCAATCATTTCTTGTGTTGATTGGAACACAATGTGTTGATTGGAAAAATGTCTGTCACAGCAGGATCTTGGAAATGGACTTTAAGACTCTAAAACGGAACTAAATGTATTTAGAGTGACATTTTAAAAGCAGCTACAGACAGTCTGATTGTAATCTGATTACATTTCATGTTGAAATGTGTTGAGATTCAATCTCATTAAAATTCTGTGAGATTGAGATTCAGTCATTGAATGATGTCAAACAACATTTTAAAGGTTCAAAGTCTGAATCTCAACAGATTTTCCACTGAAAATCACCAAAATCAGTCTCACTGGACTGACCCAGAACCGGATCTGCCTGAAGATATAGGCTCCATGAAGGATAAGCAAACTGTGTCTGAGTCTGCTTGCACTGCAGGATGGACCTAAAACAGATAAGGTTCATTGAAAGCGGATCAGTCCTGGATCCAGTTCAGCTTTGGTCATTTCACAGCTCATGCCATCTGGATCTATTTTGGATTCATTCATTCAAAACAGCTTTTGTTGTCCAAACGCAATCAATTTTCCTTAGTTGAAATGTCTCATCCGTCCAAAACAATACTGAAATATTTAAAATCTATAAAGCTGAGGCATTTAAAGCTGAGACAGTGGCAACCACTTGGGGGTAGCAGGGAAGGGAATCTCCTACCTTTAATATCTACGTCCCTTAGTGATCAAGGTCCCTATGAGACGCAGAAGAATCGCTCCCCTCCCCGCCTGTCCATGTTAAAAATGGCCTGTTGGGTGCGTGTGTTGGTGTACGTGAGTGAATGAGATAAGACGGTGCTGGATTTCTATACGGAGTCCAAGAACTAGTGAGTGTTAGGACGATCATCCAGGATGAAACAACAAATCCATGACTACATCAGGAAGATAGTGTTGTGATACTAGGGGGTAGAAAGAGATTAAAGTCCCCCTGTGGCAGCCTCATAACTAAGAGAGGTTCAAAGGTCTTAATATCCGCCTTTATATCATTAAAAATGATCAGTGGTAAAACAGAGCTTTTTTCTATTTCCTAATAATAAAGCATGTTTATTTTTAATCAAAGCTCAATTAAAATGTAAGTCTGATCAATGTATAAATGAGAAATGTAGTTTGAGAAGTGAAAATGACTGTTCTAATGTCCGAGTTTTGTGGTAGTATGTTTGAGATGGATTAGTGAGGGAGCTGGAGGAAATGCCAGGTAATAATTAGAATTAGGGAAACTGCTTACTGGTTAGATGGGAGACCAGGATCCGGAAGGAGGGGGGGAAACCGTGCAAGTGTCCAACAGGGTAAGAGTGAGTCAATCCAGTTGACCTGTGTGATCCAGAGGTGAATGGCAGGGAGGAGGGCAGGCAGAGGGAGTTTGTGTGAGCGTTGTCAGAGGAGCTAGTCCGTGAGCTCTTTTGGGTGAGCGGAGAGAGGAATCCAGAAGGGGAGAATCAACTGTAGGTGTGGTGGGTAATGGTCCTGGACAGAAGTAGCAAGAAACACAAAGAGACACAAGGTTATACAAAAGAGGATTTGTTAGATTTAAGTATGCAAGAGCCAAGTTGCCACTATGGGGTAGCAGAGGGTCTGGCAGAGATTGGAAGTCAACGCCAGTCTCAAGTACTGGATGGCTGATTGATGGCTTGCTTGTAGCCACGGCAGGTGGGGAATGAGGATGAGCCAGGATGGACAGCTAGCAGAGGAGAAACCTCAGACACTCTCACAGACCATGGCAACATCTATCCTCTGCTTGCTCACCACTACTGTGTCTGGTTGGTTAGCCATCACCAGTTTGTCTGTCTGTATCTGGACTAGCTTGGTCATTCTCCACCACCCTAGGGGGCGTCTCCCATTTTGACCCCAAGACTTCCAGGCAATACTCGGCACAGATGTTCCTGTATAGCATGCTGGCCTGGCTATAAATTGCTAATGTTACGCAGTCATATGCAAACTGTTAAAACAATGTGTGATCCACCTGCCACTAGGACACAAACTTCAGTACAAGTAAAGGAAACTGAGGTCAGCGTAATGAGTAACATCACAAAGGAACCGCCTCATATTACCAGTTTAAATTCAGTATCTATATAAATGAACAAATGTATATAATATGTAACATTTCTAAGTAATTTTAAGCAGAATTTTTATCATTTCTGTTATTAGACTGACCAACTGGGTGAGCCCCAGCCTACACTTGGGGAATTACTGTTGCAGTGAAATAAAAGGCTATAAGCAATGGCTATTTTGGAGTCTGTGGAACATCTCCCATGTTATTTAATTTCATCATGGTATCCTTTTTGCAGCCAAATCAAAAACCAGCTAAAATACAATATTTCCTTGTGGTTCTCCTCATGTTTTCAGCTTTTTCTATACTGCTAAAGGAAGGGTTGTTGATCAAAAATATAGCTAGAATTAGATTTCAAAGAGGTTGATGTAACCCAGCCTCAGTGTTTCCCATGGCAAAACTCAACAGCAAAACCAGGAGGTTATGATGTAATGCAGACTCAAATTTCTGCATTACGAATTTGAGACATGAGAAGGGTAAATTTCATTGTACAGCCTTTGTTGAGAAGCATTCTTCCACTTCAAAGTTCAGAGGTGGGGGCAAGAAAAGTAAATTTACTGTGACTGAATTGAAACTCCCGATATCAACTAACAAATCACTTTACTTCATGACCTGGGGGGCAGGGCTATGGCTTCCCACACCTACTATTAGACAGTTACATGGAGAAACCTTTTGAATACAAGCACGCTCACGCCCACAGTTGTGCACAGAGTTGTGCTCAGACACACACCATCTTCCTTGGCTGCTGTCTCTAAACATATCTTGAGTTTCGGTCTTGTGTGCTGCTCAGTAGCATATAATATTTATTATTTACTGTTAGTTATGATTATCTAGGTCGTAGCTGTGGTCTCCCTACTGTGTTGTTCTCTTTTTACTTGTTTTCTTCTAGCAAATTTTTTGTGTCTTTTCTCACTGTCCATCTTCCCCTCAATTTTCTTTCCCTCTCCTTTTTCTAAACTTCTCTTGTCTACGTCTTTCCCTTTCTTATCCCATGGTCATTTTCTGTTCCTATTGTAATAACTTAAAAGTTACAAACAAACACACAAGATCAATCAAGTAGACCAGTAATAATCCACTTGGGAATATAAATCTGTTGGGCATTTTTATCAGTCTTCAGACAATAATTCTGATTGCTACAGTGACAAACAGGACAGGCAAAAAACAAAAACAAAACAAAAAAACAAAAAAACAACTAACGTATCACTTGTGAGCTTCTGAGTTTGAGTAGTGAAAATGACAACTCAAACTCAGATGCTGATAGGGTGCCATTTTAGCTCGCTGGGATGAGCTGGCAACCCTATGCCACATGGCGGAGAGCTGCCAGTCTGGGTTCAAGTCCAACCAGAGGCCCTTTGACACATGTCTTCCTCTTTCTCTCTCTCCCCCTCCGCTTTCCTGTCACTCTTCACTGCTCTGTCCAATAAAGCTGAAAAAGGCCAAAGATCAATTTTTTTTTTTAAAAAGATGACACTGATATGTCAGCCTAGCCTATTATATACATGTCTAGTGCGTGCCACCTTCCCATTATCTCTACCAGAATGGTAAACAAAATGCTTTGCATATATACTTTTCTACTCTAACTGAACACTCAAAGTTTTGTGTACCAAAGAACACATTTAACTGATTTATTCTTCATAAGCACTTACCGAGCAATATCAGCATCATCATGTGGACTACAGGGCATCATAGAATGGACCGAACAGGTTTGATTTGTGAGACATGAAAAGTGGGATGGATGCATAGTGTTGAAGGCAACTTGTGGCAGTGGCGCTGATCACAGAATCCACTTCGTAGGGACCAATGTAACGTGGAGCCAATTTGTGGGTCAAGGATTTCAAGGGAAAGTGCTTAGCAGTGAGCTATACCTTTTGCATATTTCTTATTTTAAGCTTCTCAATTCTGCTCCCAGATTTATCTACTCTGCTGGAGATGATGTTGTACCCAGGAAACTAGGTGAATCTCAGTGGTTGGGAACAGAGGTGGCTGGTAGCCTAGAGATGCTTCGAGTGGGGATAGACCTATGGCAGAATAGGTAAGAGAGCTATGAGCATACTTGACCCAGGATAACCATGTGGACCAAGAGGAGGGATTTTTTTTGTAGTGATGCAGAGCAGGGTCTCAAGCTCGTGGTTGAGCCTTTTGTTTCTTGCATAGATCGTGCATGCTGCCACATAGTCGAGAAGGAAGCACCCCAAGGTCACCCTGTGGTGGCAGGCGAAGCAGGCGGTGTGGATCACAGCAGAATATGCAGCAGCAGAAACATAGCAATGATTGGTGGGGAGGGTGGGGGCTGAGCCTGGGTCAAGTTTGTCTTGCAGCTCATTGGATGGTTTCTTCTATGTCCCAAGTTAATGAACCAACGGTGCAGGATGAGGGCAGAAGTAGTTGTGGCTTCTACCGCTGGCATTTTCTGAATACTGGAGAGAGAGGGCCTCGGGATTTTCATTTCAGGACGCTGGCAGAAAAGAAATGTTTCAATTCAATTGTCCAAACAACAAAGACAAGCAAATTTGACAGGTATTTAACATTTTAGCTGAGATTTTTATGATCAGTCCAAATAATAAATGGATGCTCGGCCCCTTCCAGCCAATGCCGCCGCTCCTCCAATGCCAGTTTCACCATAAGCAGCCGAGGAATCGTTGAAACATTTTCTGGGAGGTGTGTGTGGGCCACTCCATCACAACCCTAATCTTGACTGGGTCAGTGTTCACCTGGCCTCTGGTGAGAATGTAGCCCAGAAAAGTGGCAGATGATGAGTGGAATTCACATTTTTCAGCCATTACATAGACTCTATTTTCCAACAGGTGCTGCACTCTACAATCCTAACTTTTTCCAGAGACCTGCAAAAAGTTAATATATCATCAAGGTAAACAAAGATGAGTGCATTCAGAAAACCTCTCAAAACATCTTTTACCAGAGCCTGGAACACAGCAGGAGCTTGGAGTGTTCAAGAGGAGTGTAAAAAGTCTTCTTCCATTCATTCCCCTCGCAAATGATAAACATTACAGAGGTCGAGTTTAGGGAAAACAGTGGCTCCTTATAGGGCCTCAAAAGCAGAACTGATTAGCAGCAGGGGGTACTTATTCTTCCCAGTGAATTTATTTAGCCCACAATAGTCAGTGCAGGGTCTCAGTGTCTCATCCTTCTTATCCACAAAGAAAAAACTGGCACCTACCAGAGTGGAAGATGGACAGATGATCCTAACAGGCTCCTGACCCTCTCTGGCTGCTACAGGTTGTATAGCTGGCTGGAGAGGAGTGGTGTGCTGGGTAGGAGGTCTATGGTGCAGTCATAAGGTCTATGAGGTGGCAGGGAGAAAGCTTTATCTGTACTGAAAACCTATAAATCATGATATTCAGAGGGTACAGAAGTTCAATTGGGGGCAGGTGTAGTGACTGAGATGGAGCTGGTGGAACCTGATCTAAACTCCAACTGTTAATTTTATTGTCAGTCCAGTCAATGTGGGGGTTATGTTTTACTAACCAAAGAAAACTGGGGTGTAAGGAGAAGTGAATGTGAAAAAACAAGCGGTTTCCCAGTGGTTGCTGGAGGCAACTAGGCAGACGGGCTATGTCTGATGCGTAGTGGTGGCGAAGATAGCGGAGTTTCCCTTGTGTCACTCCTTTGCTGCATATTTTCTGCACAGACACCTGGACAACTCTGTCCTACAGAGGCTGGGCATCAGCACCGTCCTGGATCGGTTAGTGGCACCGCCACTGCTCCTGCTGATCCCCCAGCTTCATCTCAAGCTCACCTGCTACTGTGGCCCCCACCTTTAACCCTCCTGTTATGTTGCGGGTCAGATTGACTCAGAACAGAAGAGATGTCACATGTCATCTGCATCACTACAGAAAATGAAAAAAATCAAAATTATAAAAGAAAATTGTAAAACAATCAATGCCAGTGTTTCTGACACTTTTGGATGAGTAAATTTGCCCTGGGTCAAATTAACCCAGGAGCATAATTGGTGTTCCTGGAAACCAACATAACAGGAGGGTTAACCCTTATAAGTGCAACTTAAAGTTTTAGTTTGTAAAATCTCACCACTAGGTGTCAGTAGATTCCAAATTGCAGTCAACTGAGTTCTGTTTTTCTATCCCTCCGATTTCTAGTGCATTATAATAGGTACAGTGGCTGCTGTAGGACAAACAACTGGCCACAGTTCATCTGTAGTGAGGAGGCTATAAAATTTTGTTAGAGTCTAACACAAGTTAATGAAACAGCGAACTTCACTTTGTTTTGGATAATAGCGATACTGAGGTGAGTTGCTGAGCATATCCTGAACTTTTCTGTCAATATGCACTGTTGCTTTTGCCACCGTGAGTTGCTGTTAGTCTCTGTTACCCACCATTAGTGAAACTTGCTTGAAAATTTAATCAAACTGTTCATAAGCTCTTTCAAACGTTTATGCAGTTTTTTGGACACTGGCATAATATTAGCTTATAACTAGCTGTTTTTGTTGTTTAGCTGGTTTGTTGTCAGCTATAGAGCAATGGAAGGGTCACATGTCTATTGTAATTATAATGGGTAATTATAATTGCAATGATAACAAGAATAAATAGGAATGTTTATGCACATCTTCAACGAGTCCCTGGCGAAGTCTGTGGTCCCCACATGCTTCAAAAGATCCACCATCATCCCTGTGCCCAAGAACAGCAAACCCTCATCCCTGAACGATTACCGGCCAGTTGCACTGACCTCGGTAGTAATGAAGGTGTTTGAGAGGCTGCTGAAGAACATCATCTCCTCCTCCATCCCAGACACTACAGATCCGCTGCAGTTCGCCTACAGATCCAACAGATCCACAGAGTAAATGGCCTGCATTTGTATAGCGCTTTTCTAGTCCATAGGACCCCAAAGCGCTTCACACTACATTCAGTCATCCACCCATTCACACACTGGCGATAGCAAGCTACATTGTAGCCACAGCTGCCCTGGGGCGCACTGACAGAGGCGAGGCTGCCGGACAAAGGCGCCACCGGGCCCTCTGACCACCACCAGTAAGCAAACATGGGGTTAGTATCTTGCCCAAGGATATTTGGCATGCAGCCAGGATGCAGCCTGGGATCGAACCACCGACCTTCTGATTAGTGGCTGACCTGCTCTGCCACCTGAGCTACAGCCACCCCAGATCCACAGAGGATGCCATCGCCCACGTCCTACACACCACTCTCAGCCACGTGGACAAGAAACAGGGTAACTATGTGCGAATGCTGTTTGTTGATTACAGTTCAGCGTTTAACACAATAGTGCCCTGCAGACTGTTCACAAAGCTGAGGGATCTGGGACTTAACAGCCGTCTGTGTGCATGGGTGTTGGACTTCCTCACTGGCAGAACTCAGGTGGTGAGGGTGGGCAGGTGCTTCTCCAACAGCATCACCATCAACACAGGAGCACCTCAGGGATGTGTCCTCTCGCCACTGCTCTACTCCCTCTACACTTCAGACTGTGTGGCCACCCATGGCTCCAACACCATTGTGAAGTTTGCTGACGACACAGTGGTGTTGGGTGCCATCTCCAACAACGATGAGGCGGCCTACATGGATGAAGTGAAGAATCTGGCATCGTGGTGCCAGGACAACCACCTCCAGCTGAACGTCAGCAAGACCAAGGAGCTGGTGGTGGACTTCAGAAGGGGTCAGCACAGAGACTACAAGCCCATTATCATCAATGGAGCTCCAGTGGAGAGGGTGCAGTCCTTCAAGTATCTTGGTGTCCACATCTCCTCAGACCTGACATGGGCTGCCCACATTCAGGTCCAGACCAAAAAGGCTAGGCAGCGCCTGTATCACCTACGACAACTGAAGAAGTTCAGGGTCTCTCCAAAGATCCTCAGGATTTTCTATACAGGCGCTGTGGAGAGCATCCTCACACAGAACATGACATCGTGGTTTGGGAACAGCTGTGTGAAGGACCAAAAAGCTCTCCAGAGAGTGATCCGTACAGCAGAACGCTGCTGCAGGATTGCTCTCCCCCCACTTCAGGACACCTACACCAGGAGATGCCGGACTAGAGCAGCGCAGATACTGAAGGACCCGTCCCATCCTGGCAACAAACTGTTCCAACTTCTGCATTCTGGTAGAAGGTTCCGCATCTTCCGGGCAAGGACAGAGAGACTCAAGAGGAGCTTCTATCCCCAAGCCATCCGTGCCCTAAACACACACACCCGCCCTCTCACATCATCTATAATTGACTGAGACAGGACTCTTCCAGACACTAAACCAAGGCACAATGTACATTTCAATTCCTTTAATTTTAAATATGTTTATATTGTCTATCCTGTAAAATAGTCAGATGTCTATTCATATTAATGTACAGAATTCACCTGCTTGCTGCTACTACTGCACATTCACCCAATGTGTGTGTGTATATATATATATATATATATATATATATGTATGTATGTATGTATGTATGTGTATATATATATATATATATATATATATATATATATATATATATATATATATATGTATATATATATATATATATATATATGTATATATATATATATATATATATATATATATATATATATATATGTATATGTATATGTGTGTATATATATATGTATATGTGTGTATATATATATGTATATGTGTGTATATATATATGTATATGTGTATGTGTGTATGTGTATATATATATATATATACACGTATATGTGTATATATATGTGTGTGTGTATATGCAGCCCACTTAAGATCAAAGCAAAATTTACAAAATTTGTAAAATGAGCTTTACACCCCTGGTCTCGACTTTCTGACTAAAGACATGCAGGATCATCACTATGTTTTGTGATCTGAGAAGGTTCTTTATTTGTCACATGCATAGTTATACAAGTATAACACACAGTGAAATGTAGCCTGCATGTGACAAATAAAGAACCTTGAACCTTGAACATTTTTAGTTTAGGACATGAAGCTTGTGGTGAGTATGAAAAGGATGAGGTTTAATCTAGATGCCAGTTGTGTTTCTCTCTTTTGGATTTTCACTCTTTTGGTGAAGGGGATCCCTTCTCAGATCACAAAACATAGTGATGATCCTGCATGTCTTTAGTCTGAAAGTCTAGACCAGGGGTGTAAAGCTCATTTTACAAATTTGGCCACACAGCCCACTTTGATCTTAAGTAGGCTGCACCAGTGAAAAATTATGTTTGTTTGTTTGTTTGTTTATTATCTAATGTTGTTCATGACACTAGTGTCATCTCCCTTAGGTAATGTAAATGTAATATGCCAATATTAAATTTATTACATTAATAAATGAAATGTATTCAATTAAAAACTTACAGCAGTGAAATTTAACTTAGTTTCAAATACTGAGCTGTTTATTTATTTATATTTCCTATCACTTTATATCTTCATCTCAAAGACAAGTATCTTTTACAATGTATATATAGATGTATTGTATATAAGAGACAAATACTGTTCTTTAATTTTTGAAAGCTTATTTATATGGCCCCTCATTTAGGAATAAGATCCTCGATTTGTTTTGACTGGTCCCTCTGTTTGGAGCTACCTGGTTCTGCTTCATCTTCACTGGCTATGCTGGTATATTCTCTGTGCCCCGATGAAAAATATTGCCATAAACAGTGTATTTAGCAACACCACAAAACAGACGATAGCATATAATAGAATATAGCATATTATAATAGCATATAAATCATAGATGTTTTCATTTCGTCATCCAATATATTTCATCATATCGTACAGCCCTATCTCCTGCCTTAGTGAATGCTTCTCTGCCATTACTAAATGGATGCATTTCAATTTCCTTCATCTCAGTCTTGGTAAAGTGAGTTTCTTAAGACAGTTTTTTAAGGAGGTCAGTCAGTGCATCGATCTCTCATAAGCAATATCAAATTCTGTCTAAACCCACCCAGTCAGAAAAATCAAGAATCTCGTAATCAATAACTACAGAAATGTCAGACTAAGTTACTGCTGGGAATTCAACATCTAAATGGCAGTTATTGCAATATTTCCTAGATTTTTTACTGCTCTTAACTTGTACTTTCTGCTGTGACCAAAACATTTCACACATGTGGGACTAATAAAGGTTTATATACCAGTTAGCCTAACTTGAGTGATGTCGCTACTGTTTAGTTTTCTGTCTTCATTCATGTCCAAAGTGATGGCAGAGCTTTAATTTTTCAGAAATCCCTGTAAGAACATGGTATATCATCTTAAGATGTAAATTAGCGAGCTAACTCCCTGTTAACGTATTACTCAGTTAAACTTCATAAATCCTGTTTTTCATGGATGCCTGGATGTTAAAATTTTATTGTTACACCTGATAAAGAAGTCACACTGATTTTATTAAAGATGAAAGACAGTTAGACAGTTTTTAACTCTCAGTGATGCTGCAGGGTTGTTTGAGTTTGAGAAATGAAGAGCAGACACATTTTTGACATAAAAGAACTCACCTGCTTCTTTAGATATTAGTCGCACTGGTTTAAGTGTCAGGAGTGTGGGAATGAGGAAACGGGAGTGGGATCGCTAAGCCTGAGTTTGTTCTGTTTGGCCCGGCATCAGGTCATCAGATAAATGAAGTGAATCTTCTATATAGAAGAGTCTGCCTGCACCAAATGTTAGCTACAATAACACAAACACATTATTAGAATGAAGTAATCCAAAGTCAAGCAGTTTATTTCATATAGATTTTGCTATGAATTGAATTCCTACCTGTCTGTCTTTTCTTTTTTTAAAACCGAGTCTTCCCCTATAATTGAGCCCCTTTGGTATTTGGACCAAACCAAATCATGAAATAAAGAGGGGGAGGCGGGGTCAAAGGCTGACTGTATTTTATTCTGTTGCAAAAAAAAAAAAAAAAAAAAAAATCCAACTAATGCTAGGAAACAAGCACGTTTACAATTATGGTCATAATTAATTAATAATTGTCTTAAACAACAATAAATAAATAAATAAATAAGAGTGTTCAACTGCTTTCTAGGGACTCTGTCAGTAATGGGCCCAAAGAATCACTTGTCTCCCCCTTATGCCAACCCTGCCTCTTTTGGCTCACCTGTGGGTATGGTTTTGATGTCGAATCTGTAGCTTGCATTCTTCCTCTTGGAAGAAGCACACTGAGATGTTAGCTCTCCCTGCCCCTATTGGCTGCCCCTCTTTCCAAGCTTTCAGTTGTCTCTCCAGTCTTTACCACTGTGTCCTTGGTTGGCACCCCAGTCTATTAGTGCATATCACCTGCTAAGCCAGGAGTACTACTGCTGGGATATTTCTAATTATAATTCGAGCTATTTGTATTTATTAGACCTATTTGTTATATTTTGTAACTTTGTAGTATATTGTGTTATTTAATTTAATGTATCTAATTACTGTTCTTGTCTTGGAGCAACTGTGACCATATAATTTCCCTGGAATTAATAAAGGATTATCATGATGATTTTGATACGTCAAAGATGGATCTTAAGACATATCCTTGATTGCTGGTAAATTACGATTTAAGTGTACTGCTGTCAATGTCATAGTTTTAGAATAATTATGAACTTCAATTAAACAAGTTTAAATATTCAATAACTACAATATTTACAAGAATACTGTAAAACAAATTAATTGAATTAATATGTGCTATATTATCACTCTGGTGTTTTCCTCTTCAGACACAGGCGATAGAATGGAAGATAACAATGAAATGGTTGAATCCTGAAATCAGTTAAAGTTAAACAGTTTCTCGATTCTGCCTGTAAAGCCAACGCGTGTTTCAACTGTCTAATTATTGGTACTCCCGTTGGAGAAACTCGGGTCAAAAATATGAGATAATGTCGGAAAGAAAACTGATTCTATCAGAGGAATCAAAGTGTGCGGTTTAGCAGCACTCATGGTCTGTGTGTGAACTGCAGACAGAGAGGGAGGGGGTTGCAAAAGCGGTGCGCAGTTACGGTAGTAGCTAAAGACTGTTTTCACTCAATTTCCCAGTCCACAAGATTGTGAAACTAGCAAACAGTGAAACTCAATCTAAATCCAAGTTCCGTGTGGACGTTTCTCTCCGAGGTGAGTTTCTTCGTTTACTCTCTTTACTTTGGGTGGTTTTATCTGAATGCCTGGCTTGTAAACACGGTGTATACACTCCGTACATTGGATGAATCTTCCGTGTGGACTGACTTGAATTACGGCAGCAGCAGGGACGTAATTCTGTTTACTTCGAAAAAATAACTGCTAGTATGTTAATTATTTTAGCTAGTCCTATCGCCCTCAATTACTTTCATCATGTTAACTTACTGAATATTTTCATGGATAGACAGCTGAGTTCAACATTCTGTGTTCTTTATTTTTTGTATCCTTTCAACTTCTCGGCTGGAAAAGACGGATAGCTGCTCTATTTAGGTCGAACTACAAAAACTGTAACAACAAAGTTTATAGTGGCTTTGTTTTACTTAAAAATATCAGGATATGTCGTTTACGTTGGGCCTCTCTGGTATAAATTATTCTGAAAAGTAGTGTTTGTCAGATAGGTTTGTTTTTTGTCAAATTTTACATTTATAGCTTGAAATACCCTGGTACATGTAAGAAAGCTGTTGTAACTTATGCTGTTTATTGTTCAACAAGATCAAGATATTCCCTCGGTGTGCACAATTATAGTGTTTACAAAATAAGTTTGATGTGAATGTAAAGGGTATATGAAAATAGAATAACTGCAGTAGTTAAATATTATTCAGGATCCACATTGCAACGTTCCCATGCTGGTGCAAGTTCAGCTACACCCGATGAGTAAAAGAACTACTTTGAAATAAATTAGGCTAAGATAAGCAAGGAGGGTATTTAATATGGGATATGAGCTAATTAGGAAACGCTTATCAGTGATATTTTAAAATGATAGCTTAGTACAATTTAGTAAGCTGGATCCAGAAGACAGAAAAAATAAATCTTGTGAACTAGCTTTGATGAATTACAATGTGATTTGTCATAAAGCTTCATTGTTTATTAATGCTATTTTCCCATCTAGACTCCACCAGGGCTGCCGTTTGTCTTGTAAAACTGATTTCCCCCCCTCTTTGTCAGTAATTTCATTCATGTTAACATGTGTAAACTGACTTAAATTTTGGGAAAAGGATTAGAATATGATGGTAACTGAAATTCTACTTTGTGCTATATATATGTATGTAGATTAGATGGTAGATGGACTGATTTTTATATAGCGCTTTTCTACTTCCTATATACAACATGCCACATTACCCATTCACACAAGCACTGTCTTCTATGCTTTTAAGTGCTTACTGACTACCATTCACGCACTTTCATACTCCAATGGATGCATCGGAGAGCAACGTGGGGTTACTATCTTGCCCAAGGGTAATTGGCATATTTGGGATAAGCCAGAGTATTTTCTGAGAAACTGTTAATGGATTTAAAAATGACATTTACCTGTTCAAAACTAATTATTCAAGTTAAACATAGGCAAATCAGAAGTGGCATTAGGGCTGTTCGATATAACGATATATATCGGATGACGATATAAAAACGTCTATCGTTTCATTTTACGCTATCGTTTGTTTCGTGGTGTCGCAAAATAAACTGTTTACGGCAATATTTTTTCATCGTTCTGATGGTCACTGCACTGGCTATATTAATTTCTTAAAGTTCTCTCTTTCTCTTATATTTAATGTAACCACAATACAGACGGACAAAATAAACTGAATCACGTGAAAGAGCAGATTATTTACGGATGAGAAGTAAAAAAGAGCCGCCAGGTGCTAAAAAATAAACCTTAGACTCAAATGTTAGAACAGGGTTTTCCCCGCAGCACGCTGTGTAATAAATACTCACAAAGAAAACGGCGGCCGTTACAACTTATGTCTAGAAATGTATAGTTTCATGCATCTGTTAAAACACTCGACTTCAGCTACATGACGCGCAGCTGGAAACAATTTCCGCAAGTCGAGCTGCCCGAGATTCACAGAATTTACAGAAAATGTTACATTTTTGTGATTTATATCGTTATCGGACGATAGAATTCTTATATCGGAATATGAGATTTTGGTCATATCGCACAGCCCTAAGTGGCATTGCATTGCGTTAGAAAAAAATAAATACCCCAGTACTGCTGTAAAGTAGTCCTATTTACTATTTACCTTGGCAGATAAGATAAGATAAACCTTTTAGTCCCACAAGTGGGAAATTTGTGGTCACAAGTTAAGTGCAGTAAAGATTAAGAAATAAAACAATTGAATAGAATAAGATAAAAAAAGAACATACTATACAAAATAGAACAAAATACTATATAAATAAAAAAAATACTGTACAAAATAGAATAAAATACTTTGTTATATTGGGAAGATTGCACTTGGTACTATTGCACATAGGAAGACAGAGCGAAAAGTTACCTGTGTGTATGGGATATGTGTGTCTGCACGTGCGTGGTCACCCACAGAGACCATGTTGTAGATTTACTGTTAAGGTTAGTGTTATGGCAGGCAGGATGTTACCCAAATGCAGGACTCAACACACACGGGGATAACTCAAAGAGGCAGCTTTATTTGACAAGGCATGGAGACATGAGGGAAAAACAGAGTCCACAACATTGAAAAAACAGTTCTGGGGATCGCCTGCGACGAGACAGTTCAGGAGGCCGACTGCGTTGAAGGCGGCAGCTCCAAAGCAGGTCCGGAGGCCGACTGTGTGGGAAGCAGCGGTGGTGCAGAAGGGACCCTCCAGGACCCCAACAGGGAAGAAAATGGGAGTGGAAATCTTCAGGTGACCTGGAAGGGGGCTGGTGTTGGTGTGGTTAGGTGGTTGGATGTGGACATGCAGGCAGTGCAGGATGTAGATGGGCAGGCGTGTTGACCTCTGGCAGAGATAGAGCTGAACCTGGTGGCGGAGCAGAAGCCGAAGGCAGCTGAGCAGGTGGCAGTGTGGCAGCCGCAGGCAGTTGAGCGGACTCTCCAGAGCCCCCAGCAGAAACAGGCGGGGGTGTGGAAGCCACAGATGGCTGGATTGACTCTCCAGAGCCCCCAGCAGAGACAGGTACAGAACCAGACAGTGTGGAAACCTCTGGCCAAGCAGAACCAGGACCAGACGGTGTGGAAACATCTGGCTGAGGTGGAGCTGGCTGGAGCTGCATAGGGCATGCAGCCGTCTCAGAATGCAGCAAGGTGCAAGTGAGGCCCGAGGATCGCCTCAAAGGCATTAAGTCCAACAGATATTGTCCTTACGTCCAAGACATGGGAACCTCACCTCACCGGGCTCTGAATCCCTGAAAAGGTACCTCTTTCGGGCTGAGTCCGCTGGGTCCATGTCTTGGTTGCGTCGTTCTGTCAAGGTTAGTGCTGTGGTAGGCAGGATGTGGACCCAAAGGCAGGACTCAACACACACAGGAATAACTCAAAGAGGCAGCAATATAAAACACAAAACATAACCTAAGCCGTGAGTTAACTAGAACCACTCAGGGAAACGAGGAAAACAGGGAGAGACACACAGCAACATGATGGTAACAAGGGCAGAGGAAAACACAGGGCTTAAATACACAAGGGAGTAACGCGGGAATGAGACAAAGGAGAAGAGCACAGCTGGAAGTGGTCCCACATAACGAACGGGGAGGAAGCAAAACTGAAAACACTGAAAAAACTGAAATAGGACCCAAGACTGTAAAAGTAAAACAAGAAACAAGAGACATTCACAAAGACACGGACTAGACACTAAGACATGAAACCTAGAGCATGGGAAGGCGTAGAAACAGAAACCTAAAGACTATGTTATGGTCCTGTGTCTGTGTCTCAGTGTTTTGCGTATTATTATTGTAATTTGTTATTTCTAGTGTTTAACCCTCTCAGGCTCAAATTAAACTTTTTGTTGGTAATGCACAACCAAGTCCTGCAGTGGTATTTCTGAGTAAAAAAAAACTTATAAAATATGTATGTGGGGTAATCAGGTTGTTAGTTTTTAACTGTTGCAAATCGGCAACGCCTGCCTTGAGAGGGTTAATATAGATTTGGTTCAGTGCCTCTGAGTTTTGTCTATGGATTTCCTATTTTACTTTGAAGGTCTGTGTCTTATGTTGATGTTTCTAGTTTTGCGTCTACCTGGTCCCGTCAGTTAATTTGCATTAGCTGTGTTCCCCTTTTGGTCCTTGTTCCCCGTGTGTTTGCCTCTGTATTTATAGTGTGTTTCCTTCAGCGCTCGTTGTCGTGTCGTACCACCGTTCCTGCCTGTGTGTTCCGTTCATGTGCCATTTTGAGTTTTGCATTTCGCCAGCAATAAACCTGTGGTTGTTTTGAGTTCACTTCTGCCTCCACGAGTCCTGCACTTGGGTCCTTTTTCCTGCCTGCCTACACACAGACCATGGCAAATATGAAACACACAAGGAGAACAGTAAGGAAAACCAAATCTATGAATAATACTAAATCAAAGGATGTTAATTATTCAAAAAACAGATCCAGTACGGTGACATTTACAGTGATTTAGTGTGGCACTTTAATTAATTTGGGGGTACAGGACATTTTGAACAATAGTGAATGATCACATCTTTTAAACTTCATATCCCAAGTTTGCATTGCAGCATTTCTATTTTAAATATTCTCCAAACCCAAGTTAGCTAAAAGATCGTCTGTAAAAGTTTTGGCCAGTTTTGTGTTATAGAGCAACTTTTTCAACAGTCTGTCGGATTTGTTGCAATGTTAGTGATGGAGAAGACTTCTTTGCTTGTACCGAGTTAGTTTGATTGAGAGAGATGAGTCTGCAGCTCAATCGGAAACTATTCTGATGATGAATGAATTTACTGCAGTCTTTTGCTTAGTCTTACTTAAACCTTTATTGTCAGCTTCAAGAATGAATTCTTTGGCATGGGTCATTGCTCTGTCTCATATTACATCTGCTGTTTTAAAGTTCTCAGTGAATACTATTAAGGGAATTGGGCCAATATGCATGAATGGTTTCATCTTTCATTCCTGCCTGTGGCTATCTAGCTGTACAATTCCTCCATCTAAAGCACAAGTACGCACTGCAATAGTTGCAGAGCCTTAATATCTGCATATCGTCTACAGAGAAAATAACAAAGTCAATATGATAGATTTTTATAATTGTAATTATATATTATTTGTATTCATTAATACTATTTTGTAATATTTTGTTACTTTATTATTTATAGAATTATTTAATTTAATTTAGTTTAGTTAGTTACTGTTCTTAATGTCTTGAAGCAACTTTGACCACATCATTTTCTCTGATAATAAAGTATTCGGATTCTGATTGTGATATAGGGCGCTTTGGAAAATAGGGCACAGGGTTAGAATACAGGAAGATTAAAGCTTGTGTATTGGATCAGAGGTGTAAGTGTGGGAGGGAAGGGGGTTGCTGAGGGTGGAGATATGTTGTTGCTCTGTGCCACAGCCAACATGCCACTTTTCCAGCTGGATTGGAGTCAAACAGAGAAGGAGATCATCAGGATCCTGTCTATCTGTTTATGCATATTAAATTATATTTCCAGTTTACTAGAGAGGTGGTCATACAGACACTTTTTTAAATGAATTTGAATTAGGTGGACTTGTGTTGAAAGTTTGGTGGGAGAAAAAGCATAATCATGTAATAAATCATTGTCCTTTAGGAGGGTCATTGACACGCGATTAATCCAACCCGATATCACAGCACAGGGTGTAATAGGCATTCTGGTCCACCATGTCCATTTCATGCTTTATCTCTCCAAAGTGTGAAATGGACACACATGCAGAAGTTGCAGTATTAGCAAGGGGAGATAATATATTTAAAGCCAAGACATTGCAAGAAAGGTATGAAGTACATTCCAGGGCCCTTAATCAATAAACAATTAAGCTAGGTGGCTAATATGTATATGCATGTGAATGTGTTAGTAACGTCTGCTTATTTTCACGTTGGCTTCTGCATGTGTGTCCATTTCAAGCTTTCTCTCTTCTCTTACACATTTTGCTGTTTTACTGGACTAATTAACGATGTGTGTCATCACATTAGTCAAGCTGTAAAAAATAGATTGGGTAATTACCACCAGAGTATTCCATCAGTGAAAACATCATATCATCAGGCCTGCTGAGGTCACCTGATGCAAAAAAGGAGTGGGGATTGAGGCACCTGGGAAACAAACTCAAGACTACATTGTAGCATTGCATTGTAGGTGGCTAACAGTTGATGTCATAACTCACTCCCCCTGTTCAATTATGGTTATTTATATTGGACATAGATGGCCTCTTTTACGCTTCTCTGTCCAAAATGTGAATTTTGGCAGCCTTTTGTCCTGTTGAGGTTGCAGCACTGCACAGGCATTAAATGATCTTCTCTCATTAGAGCATGATCTTTTAACCAAATTTATTTCTACGCACTATGGGACAGTGTTTGATATTCTCTGTTGTGATGTTTGGATTCTTACAGTCTTACACTAAGGTCAGGCTCTGCACAGTGCATGCACTGTATATAAAAAAAAGCGTGAATACAAAATAAAAGGATATAAATAGGATAAATAATATAACAAAGGATAAATAATATAACAAAGAAATCAAATGTAAGAATTGTGTTTCAAAGTCAAAGTCAGAGTAAACTTTATTGTCATATCCGCTATATACAGTACAGTATATAGGGAGACAAGACGACGAGGCTCCAGTTACATTCTGTGCAAAAGACAAACAAGAAATATAAGAAGAGTAAGAAATAAATATACACTTTAAGACTAAGGTAAAAGGATCAATAACAATTTAAATTTACAATTTACAGTTTGAATGGTTTAAAGAGACCTTGAAGTGATTTAAAGTGACCAGTGTGGCAGCTTGTAAACATGAGCAGAATTCCTGAGAGTAAGGATTGTCCATAGAGCAGCATCTGCATTACAAAGGCAGTGGTATGTGGAGTGCAATAGAGGCAGTTAACGGTTTGTGTGGGTGTGTGTGGTGGGGGGGAGTGGGAGAGCTGGTAGTGAGTTCAAGAGCTTGATGGCTTGTGGGAAAATGCTATCTTGAAGTCTGAAGGATTGGGTCCCGATGCTGCGACAGCGTCTGTCAAATGGAAGGAGAGAAAAGAGTCCATGTGAGGGGTGTGAGGGGTCAAGAACGATGCAGGAGGCCTCACTGATGCAGCTCTTGTGCAAGATGTCCTGTAGCAGAGGGAGAGATGTTCCAATGATCTTGGCAGCTGCTTTAACAATCCGTTGGAGCTGGCCGAGATCGCCGACTTTGCATTTGCCGAACGACACGGAGTTGCAGCTGTCAGAACACTCTCTATGGTGTCCCTGTAGAGCATGGTGAGGATGAGAGGAAGAAGGTTGGCCTGCTTCAGGTGTCTCAGGAAGTGGAGGTGCTGCTGGGCCTTTTTGGTGATGGAGGTGGTGTTGGTGGTCCAGGTGAGGTCTTCTGAGATGTGAACTCCCAGGAACTTGATGCTGTTAACAGTCTCTACTGTGGAACCGTGGATGCTGAGTGGTGTGTGGGTGGAGCGAGTCGACAATCATCTCCCTGGTTTTGTTCACATTCAGTGACAGGTTCTCGCTGCACCAGAACGCCAGCTGCTAAACCTTTGCACGTCGACTCGTTGTTGCTGCTCACGAGTCCAACCACGGTTGTGTCGTCAGCGAACTTGATGATGTGGTTAGAACTGTGTAGGGCGGTGCAGTCGGTTTAACATAAATAACTGACATCTCATTGTCTCATTCCAACTTACCGATTTCAAGCAGTTATCTTTTTTCTTTTCTGTTGAAACAGGCTTTCTGTTGAGTGTTTTTTTTATTGATTAATAATTTTATCTTAAAGCTACTTGTTAATCTTACTGTGTTTTATTTAATCTTTTGTATTTTTCTATTTTGGTACCTAACATTCTTGTTTTTTTTAATCTTTTGTATATGGCACTTTGTGACTGCCTGTCTATGAAAAGCGCCTAATAAATAAACTTTACTTATCTACTTAGATATCATTCAGCAAATGGATAACTATCTCTTGCTAACAACTTTTTTACGTGTTTTCAGACATACAAAATACTACCGTGTCTTCACTCGAGCTCAACTTTTGACCAACTCTGCAGTGATGCATTTTGTTTACATGCCAGTTTAGGGTATTATTTTAACAATCTCAGAGATAACCTTCTTGGCACTGTGTCCTGTTGTTACACAACAGCTTTGATGACATGTTCTCATGTACAATCTTGAATACCGAAAGATGAATGTCCTTTAGACACCACACATTATTGCTATAACTATGGAAGCAAATACCCGATGTTCCATTGGGAGCTTTTTGTTTTCATATACATACATTTAAAGTATTTCCACGGCACAAAGTAGAATACAGCCAAGAGAAAAAAAGGAAACACCTTCTTTTAGACATAAACTTGTATCTGTTTATCATACACTCGGGCTTTATGCATATGTGCACATTCTTACAATTGGTCAGTTTATTGTGCTCTTCTGTTTTCTTAGGTAATATAGTATATAATATCCATCCATCCATTCGCTTCCGCTTATCCCTTTCAGGGTCGCGGGGGGTGCTGGAGCCTATCCCAGCTGTCATAGGGCGAGAGTATATAATATTGTATGCTATTTTCATTCTCATGCTTATGTTTTTATCTGCACTATTTATTTAAATAAATACTGTTACATCTGGCCTAACATTAACGATAGAAGGTTCTTATGCATGACTGCCCTCAGGATTAGCCAGCAGTGCATTAGGCCCTCGTTTCTGCATGAAAAAGCAAAAATTTTCGGCAGCGACTAAGCTGATTATAATGCTTTATAATGCTTTCTCTTCGCGACTACATGTGGATGATACTTTTCAGATTGAAACAGACACTTGACAGCACATAGTTTCTGGTATTTTCCTCCAGGACATACTTGTTAAAGTTTATGTTTCTTCGTAACTCTTGAAAAAAGCATCTTTTTTAAAACTTAAACTATTTTTAACCCAAGCTGACTCATCTTTGCTTGACATTCTGGCACAAGCAAGCAAACAAGTAAATTCCTGTAACGTTAAAACAAGCAAATAAACAAGGGAAGCGCACAAAACAAACAAACCTTTGATAATTTGTCTTTAAGGAAAAACAAAACCTGAAGGACCTCTTCATTTTAGTAAGGGACGGGGTTACTGGACCGCCAACCTGGAGCCAGGCCTAGGGGAGGTCCTCAGGAGCAGGGCTGGTATATATGGAAATAAATCTTGAAAATGATTTGAGAAAAAAAAATTCAAATCAGTCGATATTGATACATATCACAATATAAATTAAATTGTTATTTATGCCATGTTTAAAGGTTAATTTTGATTTTAAATAATATTTATTTTCTGTCATATGTTGAACATGATAAATGTGCTGTAGTACATTGTGTTACCATGTTTTCAATATAAACAAAAGTGACTTTTGGTGACTTTTGGACCCTCGGCTGTCTGTTAAGGTGTAAAGTTTGGCAACGCTGTTGCTTGAGTATTTGTTAACATTTTCTTTTCTCATTTTGTGTTTTATCTCACTCACACACCTAAAATCATGGTGTGTAAGGCTTCAGTAGCTTAACCATTAGTAATGTGCTTCTGCTGGTCAATCCTCCTACACTGTGTACATCACCCTAGCCTGATATGGCTGTAGAGGGTCTGGGCTCCACCACTCTGGACCTGCCCTCTTTGACAGGTGGTGTACAGGGGTGCAAACTCAGCTCAGTGAATTCAAGCATGGTACCATTATAGGATGCCACTTTTGCATCTTGCCAGTCCAGTTGTGAAATTTCCTTGCCACTAAATATTCCCCAGTCATTTGTTGCTGCTCACAAAGGAGGATCAGCGTATGCTGAGGCACATAGTGTGTGCACAGTAGGGCTGGGCCATATTATACCGTTCACGGTAATACCGGTATAATGTTAGGCAACGATAGGAAAATGAAATATCGCGATAGAATATGAGTAAAACGCGCATGCGCAGTGCCTTTGTTTTCATACGCACATGGCCGATTGTTGAGTGAAACAGATGAACCAGAATTGGTTTGTAAAAATGGTGCAACTTCAGCGATGTGGAACTGGTTTGGTGTTTGTCCGTCAGATACAGACAAAGCACTTTTTTTTTTTGCAGAACATGCAAGCGGCCGTCGTTATTGTCGTATTTGTCGGACTAAGATGCTCTTAAATCTGGGAATAATCTGGGTCCTAAACCCCCCTCTTCAGGTCAAACGAACACTGCAGCATTACTGAGAGTTAAAAACTGTCTAAATTCTTTCATCTTTAATAAAACGATCAGTATTGCTGCTTTACCAGGTGTAACTATGAAGTTTAACATCCAGGCATCCATGAAAACAGAATGTATTACATTTAACGGAGTCAGAAGTTAGCAGGAAGCTAGCGGAAGTTAGCTCGCTAGTTTCGCTAGTTACCTAAGCATGATATTGCATGTTCTGACTGAGAGATTTCTGAAAAAAAATCAAACGTACAGCTCTGCTATCACGTCCAACATAAATGAAGACAGGAAACTAAACAGCAGTGACGTTTGTAGGGTTACTGAAGTTGGGCTAGCTGGTATATAATGATGTGCTACGTGATCGCTAGCGACACAGCTATGTTAGCACAACATAAACAGTGAAGCTGGAGGACGAACACTAACACTTTTCCACTTATAAAAGTTAACGTGAAGGTTCCTCATGGTTAGAGACAAATGCAATCGCATGGCAGGATGCTGTAAACGGACCAAACTTCAGTCAGGAGAACAACTGAGATAATTCATCCACAATACAAGCTTAGTCATTAATATACTGCAACAACATGGGAATAGAGCAGCTGCCAGAGAATTCAACATTAATGAATCAATGGTACAGAAGTGGAGGAAGCAAGAAGAATGAGTTTAATAAAGTTTGATTTATCTGACTGCTTTGTTTCGCTTAATGTGCCTTATAATCCCGTGCACCTTATGGTCCGAAAAATACGTACTGCACACTGCAGTTTAATGTTGCAAAGCACCTCTTTTTAACTTCAGTATATATTATACATGGTTATGCTCAGGATATGTCAGCCCATTTCTACTGGAAATGCCTTTTGGTTAAACTTTCAGCAAGGAATTTGCATTTGCACTGTTAAATTTTTATAAAGCTTTAATGTACATAAAAACCAGCTTCTTGTTTAAGTGAAAATAAATGGAAGGTTGTCTTTTTGCGCTAGTAATGTTGTGGAGTTGTATTTTGTCTCGCATCAATTATATCGTCAGTTATATCGTTATCGCAAATTTTCAAATATATATCGTGATAAATATTTTTGGCCATATCGCCCTGCTCTAGTGCACAGGTCTTCAACTTTGTCAAGAGATGACTGTTCTCAGAAGAGTTAAAATTGTTAAAGCTACAAAGTGTGGGTCAACAGCATATGAATGGGGTGCCACTCAAATTCATATGCGTATAGGCAGTGTTGGGGAGTAACGGAATACATGTACCATATTTAAATATTGTATTGTATTTAAAATACAAAATATGAGTAACTGTATTCCGTTAGAGTTACCGTTTAAAAAGGTGGTATTTAGAATACAGTTACTTTGTTGAAATAAATGGATTACTCGGCGGTACTTTCCTGTTTCATATTGTGGCGGGTCAGGATTGTTTGGGTTTGTTTGGCATCTCTGTTCTGTTGTTCCAGGTGGCAGCGTTACGGTTGCCATGGTTACAGGGTGACGCTCTCTCTCTGTGTTTCCTGGGTGAAAGAGCGCCTTTTTGTTGTTGTTGGTGTGGTAAGCTAATAGGCAGAATGCTACAGGCATAGCTCTAAAGAATGTAGCCTGATGGGCAGTGTAGTCCGTGCTGCAGGGAGAATGGACTGCCGTACCTGTAATGTGTCTGTGAGCGAGGGAGGGAGAAAAAGGAAAAGTACGAGCTGTCACCGAGCAAAAACGGGAGCTGGAAGCATGTAAATATAATAATAACCACTGCAGCCAAAAAGAGTGCCTGACGAGCCCAGCTGTAAGTAAGCTATTAAGACTCGACTGTACACAGTGTTTGTGTTTTCCTCCGAAACAATAAGTTCCGTTGGAGCAGCCTTTCAACGCCTCTCTCTGTCTCTCGCTAGCAAACTTGACCCAGACAACAAAGTAAAGGTAGTTTTCGGCTACAAGCCCGACACGGAACCCGACGTATTAGCCAGAGGTCCCTTTACTATGGTTCAGAGCCGCGAACCTTCAGTAATAGTAATAAATCACATTCATGTAGTTGTAAACAGCAAGATAATATATTAAGTAATCCAAAGTATTCAGAATACGTTACTCCCATTGAGTAACATAACGGAATACGTTACAGAATACATTTTGGGGCATGTATTCTGTAATCTGTAATGGAATACATTTTAAAAGTAACCTTCCCAACACTGCGTATAGGGATATGACCAAAATCTCATATCCCGATATAAGAATTCTATCGTCCCGATAACGATATAAATCACAAAAATGTAACATTTTCTGTAAATTCTGTCAATCTCGGGCAGCTCGACTTGCGGGAAGTGTTTCCAGCTGGGCGTCATGTACCTGGAGTCGAGTGTTTTAACCGATGCATGAAACGATACATTTTTAGACATAAGTTGTAACGGCCGCCGTTTTCTTTGTGAGTATTTATTACACGGCGTGCTGCTGGGAAAAGCCTGTTCTAACGTTTGAGTCTAAGGTTTATTTTTTAGCACCTGGCGTCTTTTTTTTTTTTTACTTCTCATCCGTAAATAATCTTCTCTTTCACGTGATTCAGTTTATTTTGAAAAGTCTCAATAGGATCTTGAGCTTTATTGTGAAAGGTTTATGTGGAACATAAACAAGCGGACATGCGATGGTGTTACCGTCGTTGTTGCTAACGACAACACATAAAAATAGGCGCTTGTCCGTCTGTAGTGTGGTTAAAGAGAGAACTTTAAGAAATTAATATAGCCACTACAGTGACCATCAAAACGATGAAAAAATATTGCCGTAAACACTTTATTTTGCAACACCACGAAACAAACGATAGCGTAAAATGAAACGATAGACGTTTTTATATCGTCATCCGATATATATCGTTATATCGAGCAGCCCTATATGCGTATGAAGGCAGACAAAAGAATACTTTTGGCAATATAGTGTATATTAGGTATATTACAAAAAGAAAGGATATTTTGTTTTTCATACTTTGATGAAAATCCTTTGGCCTCAATGACTGCCTTAGTCTAGAGCTCAAATGAATATCACGAAATGCTGTATTTCTTTTCTTGAGATAACCTGCTAGGCGTTTACTGCTGCCACCTTCAGTTGCTGCTTTTTGTGGCTTTCTTTGTATTCTGTTTTGTATTGATTTGGTTATTTGGGATCAGGTGACTGACTTTGCTATAAAGAATATCTCATTTCTTTACCTTAAAAAACTCTTGTTTAGTTTAATGTATGTGACTGGTATGTGTGCTTCTTGTGTACAAACATTGACAACCACAAGACAAAGAAAAAGGCTGCATAGATTAAAATAACCCTATTGCATATGAGAAATGTTGTGCAGGATAGGAAAAATAGAAATGGTCTGTCAAAATCTAGTAAAAGGTCTGGTATAAAGAATGGCGTCTGTGTCATGATCGCGGTCCGCCTATTGGTAATCCAGGCTATATAGTATCTGTGTATTGAAAGCTCATGCAGAGCACCATGGGACTCCACAGATGTACTTTACAGATATGAGCACTCACAGAAGCATAACACATGACCTAAATACTATAATGGCGAATGTTCAGCGGGCAGTGTTGTGGCTCAGAGCACAAGTTCATTTTTGTATGTTTATGATCCACCTCATTGCACAAAGGTAATACAGCTAGAGTTTTTGATGTTTTCACCTTCAGAGTCAGAGAGTCTCAAAGTGCTATTTCTATTTAATAAGCTAAATATGCAGGCTGTAATCTCTTTTTGTAATTTTCTAAGTTGAGAGTGCGACAGGTGAAAGCAAAACTGAACATGACGCACACCAGACAGGAGGCTATCGAAGAAAAACAGGAAGTACAGGGAACACACACATTGACACACAGACTGATGGAACCCAGGGAACAGAGGAAGGAGAGAGAGAGCGAGGGACGAGAGAAACCAGACACACACGCATCCAGAGACATGACTGGGCAAACAGGGAACTAGACAAACACGAAGACAATACTGACCTAACTGGGTGAATGCTGAGGGAAGGACACAGAGACAAGACAAAGACGTGAACAGGACCAAATAACAACTTAGACGAGAAATACTGAAGAAACCCAAACTAAACTAGGAAACATAAAATACACAGAGAACTCCAGAACACAGTAAATTATTGTAATATTGTGTACTTATTTATTACATTTAAATTAAATAATCAAAACATAAATAATGGGCCTTATGTGGCATTAACCCGTAGTGACACACACTAGATGACCCTGTGCAGTCCCTTCCCCGAGGCCTCCAGCTATCACTACTGCTATTCTTTTAATCATCTCATTTTGGGTTCCTGACATCCATCTCACTCACATGTCGCAGTTTACTTCATCATTGCCGCCTTTAAGAACCTTTTTGCTTGATTAAGCAACTTTTCATACCCCATTAGTAATGTAATCAATAAACAGTATTAACAATTGTAAAACAGAAATAACATACAAACATTTATTCATAATACAGGCATTACATCTCTTTTAATAATTTTCCCTTTTCAACTTAAGAAATTCAGCTTGCATGGATTGTGCATGAGAAGGATGTTTTTTTCTGGAGTGAGCAGGTTGCAGGTTTTCCTCCCCTGACCCCTGTGAAAAGTGAGGGCTTGGCATTTCTTGTTTTTTGTACTCAGTTTTGAGTTCCTACAAGTTTGCACAAAAGCTTTGTTGTCTAGCTGTGAGCGAAGAGCCTCACTGTGACTGCCAAGGCTTCTTTGTGTGCATGGGTCTCTGGCTGAACAGACTCTTCAGCAGAATCAACAGGAATGTGGTCTGGGAGAGAATTCCCCCCTTTTTTAATTCAGTTTCACCTGGCAGCAGGGAGCCATTCAAATGTTACTATGGTGCATTGGCACTCTTTTCAGCCTCTGTCAATCAGCCTCCGAGAGTAGTGACATAGGCCTGTGAACTTTCTTTGCCATTCCACCGTTTGTGTGATCTTATTTTAATTTTTTGGGGAAGTTTCAAGGAAACTTTCAAACCTCCAAGTCTTATAACAGACTGCATGGTTTCTACAAATCTATGTTGCTTATGGCAGCGGTCCCCAAACGTTTTTGCGCCATGGGCCGGTTTAATGTCAAACAATATTTTCACGGACCAGCCTTTAAGGTGTCGCGGATAAATACAACAGAATAAAATGATACGACCAAGACAAAAACTGTGGTATTTTGTAAATATAATAACAAACGCAAATTCACTGTGTAATTGTGTAACTTTATTAGTAGCGTCCTCCTGAAATGTGCCAACTAAACTGAAAGTAACATCCTCCTCTCTGCCCCTTAATGCTCTCTGGTTGCTGTGGTAACACATAAATATTTCTTTCAAAATAAGACACACAACTACACCACGAGAAAAGACCCAGGGAAACCAAGTTAGCAATAAAAACCCTGAAAACCATAAATTTCACACCTAAGCCTCAACTCTCACAGCCTGGTACCAAACGACTCACGGACCGGTACCAGTACGTGGCCAGGGGGGTTGGGGACCACTGGATTATGGGTTATCAGTATTACTGACTAGATGGAGATTTTGGGTATAAGTCCTGCTATGTTAAAGAGAAGCATCTCATGGTCATGTCAAAATTCCTACTCACTCCCATCTACATCTAGAAAAAACAACAGACGCATTTTGAGCAGAATCAGGCAGATGCCTACAGATAATTAAGCCATTTTCTGTCCCTCTTACTGACCACCTCCCCAGCAGACATCTAACTGATAGTCATCACAGTGCTGTAAAAGGTCCTTTGCAATGTTCTGCACGCCCCAAACGACCTCAGCTTGTCCAGCCGATAGGGCCAACTTTGCCCCTTCTTTTCCAGAGTATGAGTGTTATGTGACCAGTTCACTTTATTGGATTTCGTATTGTATTTGAAGTGCAAAATATAGAGGGTAAAGAGAAAGAGAGGGAGCAATGTTCCCTGAGGGGCCCCGTGCTGCATACCACCACCTCACAGACATAGTCCTTAATGTACTGTGGTTTGTTGGTAAGGAAGTCGATTGACACAGTCATTGTTTTTGCAGACTTTTCTTTCCTGTCTTCAATTAGGATAGAGTTTATTCATTAGGTAGATCAGAACTCCATCATATAGAAAATCTGTTGAGGGAATTTAACCTTTGAGTTCCAAAGCAGCATACAAGAAACATAAAGGATTTAGTGTCTCTGTAAAGAGGAGTAGGCCAAAATCTCTCCTTGGCTGTGTGCAAATCTGGTGACTAAGAACAAGAAAAATCTTACCGTTGCGCCACAATGTTTTACTTGAGGATCAAATATTTATTTCCCTCATGGACATCTACATCAATTTGTAACTTTAATTGAATGTGTTTTTCTGGATTTTTGGTTGTTACTCCATCTCTCAATTATTGGAAACTACCATAAATATGAGAGATTTTAGCAATTTCTTTGTAAATGAGCAAACTTACAAGTACAGTAGGGGATCAAAAAATGATTTCTCCCACTGTATCGACATGCCATAGCCTGAGGGACAGCGAATGACCCAATTATACACACAAACATGCATGTTAAAAAGATATCATACACATTAAATAACTTATAGGTGCCCAGTTGTGCAAAGGTTTAGTGATATTAAAACTAATGATGTCAGGTGGAATGAACTGGCAAAAGAAAGCTATGTACCGCCATATTTTATGTGTGAGTTAGGCTAAAAAGTTAGTGTCTCTCTTCTCTGGATTTAGCCATGCAGGCCTGTGGTGCATCGGTCCTGTTGATCTCTTCTGTGCCATGTTATCTCATTCTCTGCTGTTTCCTGTAATGGAAAAAAGAAATAAAATAGGACTGTCATCATAGATAGACTTCAGGAATCAGATGGACCATGCCTCTTCCTCTGTGGAATAGAGCTGTACAATCAGTGCTGAGTGGAAATGCTGTTTTACTCTCTCTCACTTCCTGTCTAAAACGTAGGTTACAAGCTTGTATATTGCTTTTATGATGTCCATGTAAAAAGAAATCATCACAAAGTGCAATAATTTTACTGATCATGTTTCTTTGTGTAGTGATACATTTCTCTGTTGTTGAGGTTAAGGTTACAAAGATTTTTTTTTATATTTGTTGTCATCTCCAACATGTCATTTCTTGTGCCACCTGTAGCACAGAAAAACGTTCTGGCTTCCAGGGTTTGCTGTTCTCTTATGATTGCATGGACAGCTTACCTTTAAGAGGCCAATAAGTGACAAAAGAAAACCTTCAAACAAGTTATGACTGTTAACATTGCATTGTTTGTCCACCAGAAGGCAACGTCTCTGTTGCTATTTAAGCAAATACAACAATCAGCTGACCTGAGCAGAGTTGGCTTGCAAAGAAGTAAATAACTACATGTAACAAACATTGAAATGTTGTAGCAATCTGTTTGTTGTGTATGACAGAAAGAAAAAAAGTTTGGAAGATCAGATTTTTAAATTAGACACAGAAAGACATGAGACGTGTGATACAAAATGTTGGTGTTTTCTCCCCCTTTTTTCGCCCTTTCCCCTTTCGACCCAAAGTGCTTGCTCATAGAGGGTCATATGATTGTTGGGTTTTTCTCTGTATGTATTATTGTAGGGTCTGCCTCACAATATAAAGTGCCTTGAGACAACTGTTGCTGTGATTTGGCGCTGTGTAAATAAAATTGAATTGAATTGGCCGGCTGTTAATTTGTGGTTTGCTTGTTAGACCTTGTGAATTATGCTCGTTGCAGCTCTGACTTAAGCGCCGATAAACACCTCACAGATGATATGATATAATTTTCTACCAGAGGACAGAGTTTATGCAAGGGCAAAAGCCTATAGCATAGGATTAGGAATTTTAGGTTTCTGACCCAATTCATATTCCAAACAATTCAATTCTGTGTTGTTTTTATATTTACTTCACCACCAGCACCAGCCATTAGTAGGACAAATTTGGCTTAGAGACAGTTAACAGTAAAGTTTCAATTTGGAGGCATTTACTAAAACACTTGTATTTGTACGTTGTTTATGACATGACTGACATGACTAAAATCATCAAATAACATCTCATTGGCATAACTCTCTCGCTTGTTCATTTACTTTCTCTCTTATCATGTTTGGTCAGAAACATTGAATAATGTAGAAGCTAGAGGGATGTTGGTTTAGTGAAACATCTGCTTGCAGTAACATAACATTTTGTCATCAACTCAGTTGTTATTTCGCTTGAGTTTTCTCTTATCACCTTCAAACACGTGTGTGCAAGGAGGAACAAGGAGAGTAAGTAGTATGACTTTAAATGACAGCA
This sequence comes from Copadichromis virginalis, assembly GCF_057382275.1. NCBI lineage: Eukaryota > Metazoa > Chordata > Actinopteri > Cichliformes > Cichlidae > Copadichromis > Copadichromis virginalis. The sequence continues at coordinate 32,723,445 of NC_140632.1, read as the reverse complement.
GCATAATTACTCAAATGACTTTCGTTTAATTTATGTCTGGCATGTTGCCATTTATTTTACTAGTAAAGAGCAGTAAATTTATGTTATTTAATGTATTTGTTATATTTGATTTTACAGAGATTTGCAGCTGCTTAAGTTGAGACTGGTCTTGGCTTACACATAAAATTATTTCCAAACTCTTCCTTACAGTAAGGACTGTAGCTTATTTATTTAACATTGATATTAAATCTGTACTTGGTATTTGTAATACCAAGCCAAGGTATTGGTATTGGATTGTTTTTATAGGAATCCACCAAGCCTCCATTGCTCACCTTCAGCTTGTGCAAAATGCTGCTGCTCGATTTTTTTTATCTAGTGCAAGCAAGCGGGAGCACATCACTCAGATTTTAGCTTCAAGTGTTTTACCAGTCCATTTTAAAATTGTTTTATTTGTCTTTAAGTCTCTCTAATGGTTGTGCCCCATTTTATCTGTCTGAACCGCTGCGCCCACATGTCCTGTCTCTTGCTCTCAGGTCAGCAGACCAGATCCTTTTGCTTGGTACAAAAATGCAACACAAACTCAGAGGTGACAGAACTTTTGCAGTTGCAGCCCCAAAATTATGGAATTATTTACCATTGTACATCGGGCAGGCTGTTTCGAAATGACGTTTAAAAACACAGTTTTACTCCCTGACTTTGACCCAGTGTAAGGTGTTGACTGTGTTTTTTAGCTACTTTTTATGTCCTTTTTTATTGTTTAATCTCTACAGCTCTTTTGTGTTTCTATATCTTTTACCTTCTTTTTATGTAAAATACTGTATGGATCAGTGCAGCCCTATTTAATTTTTTTAAATCAGATTTATTGTGTGACTTTCTTTCCAGTGACATATGTAAAGAAAGTTAATTTAAGTAATGTTTGAAAACTTAAATATTCATTTAGTTTACAGCTGTTTGAGCTAGTTTCAGTGTGTATTAAGGGCTTGCTTCTCAGAATCAGAATCAGAATGGGTTTATTGCCAGATGTTGAGGTTTACAACATTAGGAAATTGCTGCGGTGCTTCAGTGCAGACAATAAGAATTAAAGTGCTATGTAGAAAGAAAGATATGTGCATGAGATATACATGAGATATATACATGAGAATAAGAATTATGAGTGCTACGTAGAAAGATATATACATGAGTGCAGGTGGTGATCAGTGCCAAACATGAAATGATGCAGTGACACAGCGTAGGGTCATGTGTTAGTGGCGGGGACAATCATGTGGTTATTGTTCATGTGTCCAACAGCAGAGGGGAAGAAACTGTTCTTGTGGCGAGAGGTTCTGGTGCGAATGGACCGGAGCCTCCTGCCTGAGGGGAGCAGGTCAAACAGACTGTGTCCAGGGTGAGAAGGGTCAGCTGAGATCCGGGCTGCACGCCGCAGTGTCCTGGAGGTGTACAGGTCCTGCAGAGATGGGAGTCTGCAGCCAATCACCTTCTCAGCAGAGCGCACAACACGCTGCAGTCTCTGTTTGTCCCTGATAGTGGCTCCAGCGTACCACACGGTGATGGAGGAGGTGAGGATGGACTCGATGATTGCAGTGTAGAATTGCATCATCGTCCGTGTTGGCAGGTTGAATTTCTTCAGCTGCCTCAGGAAGTACATCCTCTGCTGGGCTTTCTTGATGACGGAGGTGATGGTGGGCTCCCACTTCAGGTCCTGGGTGATGGTGGTACCCAGGAAGCGGAATGAGTCCACAGAGGTGATGGGGGTGTCAGTCAGGATGATGGGGGGGAGTGGGGCTGTGTGCTTCCTGAAGTCCACAATAATCTCCACTGTCTTCTGGGCATTCAGCACCAGGTTGTTGTGGCTGCACCAAGACACCAGACGTTCAACCTCCCTCCTGTAGGCAGACTCGTCCCCGTCCGAGATGAGCCCAATGACGGTGGTGTCATCTGCGAACTTGATTAGCTTGACAGACTGGTGGGTGGAGGTGCAGCAGTTGGTGTACAGGGTTTCTACAGCAAACCAGTCATTAAATTATCAAATTTGACCCCTGTTTTGGGGTTTTACGCTCTCACTAGATTATTTCTGTTCAACTCACTTGATTCTACCAGAAATGTACATAGGCCAAGAAACCTGAAGAATAGTGGTGTCACTGTCTGGTTTTCCTGGTTGATAACCTGCTATGGCTTGTTTCCAGTTCTCTTCCAAACAGCTGTCAGGATGAAGAGGAGGAACCCTGGTAGTGTGAAGAGGTTGTAGAACAAAACAAAAGAACAGAAGAATAAACGGCATCCTCTTGGGCTCTTCTTTGGGACTTCTGTCTGCACTGGCGCTCACTATGAGTTAGAGCATGTCATAGCCCATTTCTACAGCTGCTTTTTGGAGACAGCAGCAACCACAACTGGAGACAGCACCCTGCTTCATGAACCAGCGGGATGCAGCGGAGGTCCTCGCACTCTCCGAGCGCCTCCTCGTAGCTTCACACAAAGGACAAGTTGACAGTGTGGTCCAGCTTATCAACAAAGGCGCAAAAGTAGCCGTTACCAAGGTAAGTGATACAATTATGTACACTACCAGTCAAAAGTTTGGACACAGGACTATTTACATTGTAGATTCTCACTGAAGGCATCAAGACCACGAATGAACACATATGGAATTATGTAGTAAACAAAAAAGTGTGACATAACTCAAAACATGTTTTATATTTTGGATTCTTCAAAATAGCAACCCCTTGCTTTGATTACTACTTTGCACACTCTTGGCATTCTCTCGATGAGCTTCATGAGGTCGTCACCTGAAATGGTTTTCCAACAGTCTTGAAGGAGTTCCCAGAGACGCTGAGCACTTGTTGGCCCTTTTGCCTTCACTCTGCAGTCCGTATAATCCCAAACCGTCTTGATTGGTTTTAGGTCTGGAGACTGTAGAGGCCATGGTGCAGCACTCAATCACTCTCCTTCTTGGTCAAATAGCCCTTGCACAGCCTGGAGGTGTGTTTGGGCTCATTGTCCTGTGCTATTCAGTTATATTTTCAAATCCATCTGCATCTGTGCAGGGGCTGCTGCACAGATGGTGTGACCAAATCCTTTTCCTGAGCTGGGACTAATGAATGCTGGTAAGCTAAGGATATCTCAAATGGGAAGAGTTCTGTACCAGATAACATTAGTGAGTTGTGACCATACGCTATCCAAGATAAGTTTAAACTCCAGGAAGACAGAATAATAGTGGACCTATTAACTATGGAGACCATTTGATTTGAATCAAAGGTGAAATCAAATAGACCAATACGGCAAGGCCGGGATGGTCCATTTGGTAAAGTAAATCCGTTGGGCATCTTTCTTTGCCTTTAGACAATAATTCTGATGGCAAAAGAACCAAACGGGACAGGCAAAAAACAAACAAACAAACAAAAAAACAAACTATGGAGACCAGTAATATCTCTACATAAGGAGGTAAGCAAGTGACAAAATCTAATCAAAACCTGCAACACCTGCTGGATAAGATGGTTATTTCCCAGTGTGAAGTCCTAACATCAAGGCCTTCCAGTTACCCCCTTCCACAAAGGTTAGCCTGACTTTCAGCAGGTTGCATTTTCCAATATCATAATTACATGGAACAGGTGTTAGAAGCCGGGAAAAGTAACTATAGGGGCAAAGCTTACTTTCTTGTCCTGAATATTGGAACAGGACTGGACTGACATCGGAGTCTAGAGGCATTTAACTCCACAATGAACTAAAGTTTGGGGTTGGGTTAGACCAGGATGGGTGCTGGTGTGAAACGCTCCTTAAATTTACGGAAGGCAATGTCGATTTCTGTGGACTGAGAGATGGGAACTTTGGGAGAGATGAGTTTGGTGAGTGCAGTATCTGTCTGAGTGAAGTTATGGAGGGTGGTTGGTAGCGGCCACTCATCCATAGCCTTGGTCTTCTCCAGGTCTGTCTTCACCTGCATCAACACATATTCCAAAAATGTTACACATGAAATTCTCACTTTTCAGTTTTCATGTACAGCCTTTGGGGGACTTGGTTTATATGACAGCAGTGTTTACTGAGAGATTTGAACAAGACCTAAATATTGTCAAGATATATGAAAGCAAACATGTCCAAGAAATAACTTAACACATGGTTTTTAAGAGCCATGTTAGTCAAACCAAAAGACATCAGTAAATACCCAAACTGTCCTAGGGGAGTGTTAAAAACAGTTTTCCACCCATCATTCTGTGAGTCTAAGCAGGTGGTAGGCAAGTCCAGTTTTATGAAAATGTTGGCTCTGTGTAATGGTTTGAATGCTGAGCTGATGAGAGGGAGTGGGTATTTATTTTTAATGGTGATCTGCTCTGATTAACTCCATGTTAATCTATACAAGGTCTTAAGCTTATTTTACACTAGTACCTACTCGGCTTGACTCGACTCAAGCTGAGATGGTATACCTTCTGCTAAGTCTATGGCTTGTTGTTAGACTTGGGGACCACGATCTTGGATTTTGTGCAGCCATTTCCTTCACTTTTGGGTTTCAAAAATGTTGGTTTTTGATTTCTATATAGGAATCACACTCACGAATCATCGAGTAACGCGATTGACTGGGCAATTTATGGCATGGAGTCTGTTGACGTCACATTTTTGGATGGACTCAATTCACTTGGAACCTATCAGAACAGGTGCTAAAAAAGTACCTGGTACCAAGTGGTACCCCTTAATGGAAAACCCTAAAAACCCAGTCAAATCAAGTTGAGTCAGGCGAAGTTGAGCCAAGTAGGTACAAGTGGAAAAAGGCATCAGTGTCATGTTTTTTGGTTTGGCAATAAAAAAAACCCTAACAGTAACCAGAGCAGAAGATGGCTGGATGATTCTTGCTGCTAAGCATTTCCGTGTATTTTTCCATGGCCTCTCTTTCTGGCTGAGAGAGGTTGTATAAACTACTGGTGGGTAGTGTGACTCCTGGTAGAAGGTTGATGGCACAGTCAAATGGGCAGTGTGGCGGCAGAGACAGAACTTTGTCCTTACTGAACACCAGATGTATCAGAATCAGAATCAGAAAGGGGTTTATTGCCAAATGTTGAGCAGGTTTACAACATTAGGAAATTGCTGCGGTGCTTCAGTGCAAACATAGTGTCATAAATAGCACTTAAATAGTGTCATAAATAGCACTTAAATAGACATGAAAAAATAAAAGTAGGGATAAGAATTAAAAGTGCTACGTAGAAAGATATGTGCATGAGCTATACATGAGATATATACATGAGAATAAGAATTAAGAGTGCTACGTAGAAAGATATATACATGAGTGCAGGTGGTGATCAGTGCCAAACATGGAATGATGCAGTGACACAGCGTAGGGTCATGTGTTAGTGGTGGGAACAGTCATATGGTTATTGTTCATGTGTCCAACAGCAGAGGGGAAGAAACTGTTCTTATGGCGGGAGGTTCTGGTGCGAATGGACCGGAGCCTCCTGCCTGAGGGGAGCAGGTCAAACAGACTGTGTCCAGGGTGAGAAGGGTCAGCTGAGATCCGAGCTGCACGCCGCAATGTCCTGGAGGTGTACAGGTCCTGCAGAGATGGGAGTCTGCAGCCAATCACCTTCTCAGCAGAGCGCACAACACGCTGCAGTCTCTGTTTGTCCCTGATAGTGGCTCCAGCGTACCACACGGTGATGGAGGAGGTGAGGATGGACTCGATGATTGCAGTGTAGAACTGCATCATCGTCCGTGTTGGCAGGTTGAATTTCTTCAGCTGCCTCAGGAAGTACATCCTCTGCTGGGCTTTCTTGATGACGGAGGTGATGGTGGGCTCCCACTTCAGGTCCTGAGTGATGGTGGTACCCAGGAAGCGGAATGAGTCCACAGAGGTGATGGGGGTGTCAGTCAGGATGATGGGGGGGAGTGGGGCTGTGTGCTTCCTGAAGTCCACAATAATCTCCACTGTCTTCTGGGCATTCAGCACCAGGTTGTTGTGGCTGCACCAGGACACCAGACGTTCAACCTCCCTCCTGTAGGCAGACTCATCCCCGTCAGAGATGAGCCCAATAACGGTGGTGTCATCTGCAAACTTGATTAGATTGACAGACTGGTGGGTGGAGGTGCAGCAGTTGGTGTACAGGGAGAAGAGCAGAGGAGAAAGAACACAGCCCTGAGGGGAGCCGGTGCTGATGGTCCGGGAGTCCGAGACATTCTTTCCCAGCCTCACATGCTGCTTCCTGTCCGTCAGGAAGTCAGTGATCCACCGGCAGATGGGATCAGGCACATTCATCTGGGAAAGCTTGTCTCGGAGATGGTCTGGAAGGATGGTGTTGAAGGCAGAGCTGAAGTCCACAAACAGGATCCTGGCGTAGGTTCCTGGGGAGTCCAGATGCTGCAGGATGAAGTGTAGGGCCATGTTGATGGCGTCGTCTACAGACCTGTTGGCTCTATATGCAAACTGCAGGGGGTCCAGGAGGGGGGCCGTGAGGGTCCTGAGATGGGAGAGAACTAGGCGCTCAAAAGACTTCATGACCACAGATGTCAGAGCCACGGGTCTGTAGTCATTTAATCCAGTGATCCTAGGTTTCTTGGGGACAGGGATTATGGTGGAGGACTTGAAGCAGGCAGGCACATGACATGCCTGCAGTGAGGAGTTGAAAATGCCAGAAAACACTGGGGCCAGCTCGTTTGCACAGTGTCTGAGGGTGGCAGGAGACACGCCGTCTGGGCCGGGAGCTTTCCGAGCATTCAGGTTCTTAAACTGCTTCCTCACATCTGCTTCATGAATATGAAGAGTTGTGGTGGGAGGAGGTGGTGTGAAATCCTCTTTTGTGTGGGGTGAGGAGGGGGGTGTTGTAGGTGAACAGTTTGAAGGTGGTGATGGCTCTATGGAGGGGGGAGAGGTGGGGGAATTAGTGTCCAAAGTGCCTCTATTGTTGGGGCCGTTGGAGGTGTGAAGGCTGCCTGATGGCTCGTCAAAACGGCAGTAGAAGTCGTTAAGGGTGTTGGCTAAGAGCAAGTCATCAGTGGAGTGGGGGGTTTTAGGCTTGTAGTTTGTGATATTCCTAAAACCTTTCCACACAGAGGCCGAGTCATTCTCTGAGATCTGCTGCTGCATCTTCTCAGAGTGCTGATGTTTAGCAATGTCCACTTCTTTAGTGAACTTGTACTTGGCCTCTCTGTAGCAGTCCCTGTCTCCGCTTCTGAACGCCTTTCTCTTTTCCAGCCACAGCTTTTTGAGTTTAGGAGTAAACCAGGGTTTGTCATTGTTATAACTCACCCTGGTGCGTGATGGCACAATGCTGTCCTCACAGAAGTGGATATAGGAGGTGACAGTGTCCGTAAACTTGTCCAAGCTGTTAGCAGCAGCCTTCATTGTGTCCCAGTCTGTAGACTCCAAACACGTGCGAAGCTCCTCCACAGCCTCGTTGCTCCACAGTTTTTTAGTCCTCACGACAGGTTTGGAGAGCTTCAGCCTCTGTCTGTACGCGGGGATTAGGTGGATCATAACGTGGTCAGAAAGTCCGAGTGAAGCGCGGGGCACCGCGCGATAGGCCCCGCTGATCGTGCTGTAACAGTGGTCTAATGTCCTCTCCTCTCTGGTCTGGCATTTAATATACTGCTTGTATTTGGGAACCTCATGGCTCAGATTGGCTTTGTTAAAGTCCCCAAGAGCAATGATGAGAGAGTCCGGGAATGTCCGCTCCATGTGCAGTATCTGCTCCGCGAGTGCGCACTGAGCTGCCTGCGCATCTGCGTCTGGCGGGATGTAAACAGCGGCCAGGATGAATGAAGCAAACTCCCGCGGAGAATAAAATGGTTTGCAGTGGATAAAAAGATATTCCAGAGAGGAAGAGCAGTGCTGAGCAATCACTGTTACATCTGTGCACCAGCCACTATTGATGTAGAAGCAGACCCCTCCACCTTTGGACTTACCGGAGAGAGCGGCCTGCCGGTCCGCGCGCAGCAGATGGAAGCCCTCCAGCTTGAGCGCGCAGTCTGGGATGTTCTCACTGAGCCACGACTCCGTAAAACATAAGACACAGGAGGAGGCAAAGTCTCTGTTCATGCTTCTCATCAGGGCCAGTTCGTCAATCTTATTCCCGAGTGAGCGTACATTAGAAAGGAAGATCCCAGGAAGAGCAGTTCGCAGTCCGCGTCTCCTCAAACGCACGAGTGCGCCGGCTCGCTTCCCTCTCTTTCGGCGTCTCGCTTTCCTGGTCAGAGTCAGCAGTAAATCTGCCGCAGATGCGACAAATATTGGAAATAAATCCACAGGCGTTGTAGTCCTGTAGTTAAGGAGCTCTTCTCTGGTGTACGAGTATCCAGAGGAGTGCCCAGACACAGAAGAAATGCACAAAAACCAAACAAAAGTAACGCACTGAAGCACCAGGGCGACCATACGCGGCGCCATCTTGGTTCCATGTAGATCATGGTATTCCTTTGAGACTGAGAAAATACAAAGCAGCAAGTGCTCATGGTGGTTCTGTCTTGGGTAGGACTATAACGATTCATCAAGTAATTAGAATATTTTGATTTAAAAAAAATTGGACACAAATGTTTTGCTTTGATGCATAGTTTAAAACATGGCTCTGTAGTGCATCGATTTGTTTAACAATCATGAACATTTCACCTACATTTGCACCTAAAAACAGACCTTCAATATAAATATTTAGGAGCAGCAAGTGAATAAAAAGTCTGACAATGTTAAGCCCACATAACCAAACACAAAACAAAAACACTGATAGCACAACAGCAGCAGTGCTGATGACGTTGGCATAGTGTAACATGGAGCTGGAGTCTGTTTACATACTGCGAAGAGTAAAGAGGCAGAGCTGTTACCAAGATGATTAGCTCAAGTTGAGTGAATGAAAACGTGTTTCTAGCATCCAATACAGCAGCACTTATTCCTGTAATCACCAATAAAACCTTTACTGGGAACAAGCTATCGGGAGTCTTTCATCAAAACACCTGATCAAAAAACTCCAACGAGAAGAAAAGCAAACTCTGTAGCTTCTCCTGTTTATTTTGTCTGATGAATCCAAATTTGAAGCTGGTTTAACAGAAGAGGGGCCTGAAAACTGAAGGCTCGCTGTCTCTCATTCTGCTCATACTCTAGGAACCACATGTAATAGAATAGAATAGAATAGAATTCAACTTTATTGTCATTGCACATGCACAGGTACAGGGCAACGAAATGCAGTTTGCATCCATCCAGAAGTGCTTTAGTGATATAGATATATTACGATATATATTAGCAATAATATAGATATGTGAGTATATTACAGAAATGGGTCTATTATGGTATGTTATAATGTACACGGTATGAAGTATGTTGTGAATATTCTATAACTATAAGTATGTACAGGCTGTAGTGAGTACAAGCTATGTACAGGATATGAACAGGATATAAATATGAAAAACTATACAGAATATGAAATAAATAACTTTACAGAATCTGGGATATACAGCTATACAGAAATGGGAACTATGCAAGTTGTAAACAGTTGTAGGATTAAAGATTATCGAATGTACAGAATGATTATTTACACAGAGCTATACAGTAGTGCAGTTAAGATAAGTGAGATATAATTCCTACAGAGGCTATATAAAGTGCTAGTGGTTGTGAGTGGTGGTTCACTCCATGTTATTATTGTGTTTGAGGGTACAGTTGTCCATTGTGGGTGTGTGTATGTTCAGTCCATGAGTTTAACGTGGGTCAGATGTCAGGAGGCAGAGTTCAGGAGTCTGACAGCTGTGGGGAAGAAGCTGTTCCGGTACCTGGTGGTCTTAGTCCGGAGGCTCCTGTGGCGCCTCCCAGAGGGCAGGAGGGTGAAGAGTCCATGTGATGGGTGACTGGGGTCTTTGATGATTTTCCCAGCCCTTTTCAGACACCGCTTCCTGTAGATGTCTTTTATGGCAGGAAGTGGTGCTCCGGCGATGCGCTGGGCAGTTTTCACGACCCTCTGCAACGCCTTCTGGTCCAAGGCAGAGCAGTTCCCGTACCAGACTGTTATACAGTTGGTCAGGATGCTCTCGATGGTGCAGCGATAGAAGTTCACCAGGATGTCTGAGGACAGGTGGTTCTTCCTCAGAGTCCTCAAGAAGAAGAGGCGCTGGTGAGCCTTCTTGACCAGCTTGGAGCAGTTGGTCGTCCAGGTGAGATCCTCGGAGATGTGGACTCCCAGGAACTTGAAGCTGCTCACACGCTCCACAGCCGTCCCCTTAATGTGGATGGGTGGATGTGGGTCAGCATTCCTCCTGTAGTCCACGATGAGCTCCTTGGTCTTCTCGGTGTTAAGCAGCAGGTTGTTTCTGTCGCACCACTCAGCCAGACGATCCACCTCCTCCCTGTAGGCGGCCTCATCGTTGTCACTGATGAGGCCAATCACCGTGGTGTCATCTGCAAACTTAATGATGGTGTTGGAACCATCAGCAGGTCTGCAGTCGTGGGTGAAGAGGGAGTAGAGGAAAGGGCTCATCACACAGCCTTGTGGTACACCGGTGTTCATTGTGATGGTAGATGAGCAGCGGTTATCCAGCTGCGGTTATAAGCCCGCAGTCCGAGAGCAAAGTGCTCTAATGGGGTGATTATTCAATAATCTGCAGTAAGCCTTCAGAAGTTGTATTAAAACAGATGCAGATGACCTGTTAACTTAGTCTGATACTAGACTTGTTAAATTATACAGCTTACTGAAGGCTGACGGCAGCTATTCTATTGTATATGGAAGTGATACCTGCAGCAAACAGGGGTGAGTCTAAAGGGTGGATGGGGTGTACTTGGTCCATGTACATTTTACATATACATGGACCATTAAACTCTGAGCCACTGACCTGAGGGTTGTTAGGTTAGACACTGAATTAATATTATTAATATTAATATTAATTAATGTGTACATGCTCATAACATGTTTTCAGCGCAAAACATGTCTGCTATTAATTTCAGAAAACCTTCCAAAAAGACAGACTGAAGGTACATTTTTATGCCTTTGTTTAGATTATGTAGTTGATATTTGACTATACTTGAGATTATTTATATAATTTTTGCATTTAAGAAAACGCTGTTTGCATGTTTCAATTAAACATAATGAGTTGAAGTTGGCACTGAGCTGCAGGGATCCAGATGTTTAACACTATCACAGCTGAGCTGCTGTAGAGCCAGATGGATTCCACTGACACAGCTTCCTTAGGGCTGTGCTTCATTCTTTATATATGTCTTGGGTCGAAAGCTGAGTCCACACTATGCTTTTCCAAATAAAGTATGCATTTCTTACTCTAAATAAACAGGGCAACTCGTCTCCCCTCTGCTAGGAAACAGATTTATCAATTACAGACACTATTCAGTTGCCCGTGAACGTTAGTATATGGTTTGACTAAGCTGCTGCTATATGCTGAAATTTTCAGGATTAGTCATTGAACTAACATCAGTGTTAGCTTGCTGTTATTGGAAAATGGTAAGGTTAACATCAAAGTGTTATCCCACATTGCCTTCATTATATCTATATTCATAACTGTGTCATGTCTGCAAGAATGTTCACGATATTGCCAAAAGTATTCACTCATCTGCTTTCACATATTGGCCTACCCTTTTCCCTATAACAGCTTCAAAGCTTCTGGGAAGACTTTCCTTGTGGTTTAGGAGTGTGTTTACACCTGAGTTGAAATGAGCCAATAAGGACTCCTATTAGGGTAGGTTGGCTTGTGGGACTCCGGAGGCAACTAAGAGGTAGTGGCAGGCCAAGATAATTATGGCTCTGGTAGTAACAGAAGCAAACATTCATGTTTGGAAGGCCCTCTCCCCTGCCACCTCCTCCAGTTTGTCTGGGAGAACACCAAGGCGTTTCCAAGCATGCAATCTCTCCAATGTGGGTCTGCCCCGGGGTCTCTTCCCAGTGGGACTTGCCGGGAACACCTCACTGAGAAGGCGCCCAGGAGGCATCCTTGTGAAATGCTGGAAGCACCTCAACTGGGTCCTTTCGATGTGGGGGAGCAGCTGCTCTACTCTGAGCCCTTCCCAGATGGCTGAAATTATCACCCTATCTCTAAGGGAGAGGCACTGTGTCCCAACCTATCGTTATACGTGATTCTGAGATTCTAAGAGAAATGGTATTAAGTGTGTTGTAACAGAATCATAAGCCCTTTTTTCATTATTACCTACCCGGATCGATTAGCCACAGATCAACACAACTCGACTCAGCTCAACTAGTTTTCCATTACAACCCAGTACTACCCTGTGTGTGCTTGTCATCATAGCAACACATCTGCACGTCCTGTGATGTAATTAATATGAGACAAAGGTGGACATCAAGCTAACGATATACCTGCTGCTTGGGCTGTGGCTTTTCATCAGACTCCAGGGAACACGGCAGTGTTTTTTGGAGCCATTTCCCTCGTTGCCAGTTTCAAAAATTGTGGTTTTGATTTTTTGAACGAGCCACTGACCAGCCAGTCAGTGGCATGCAATCTGACCACGTCACATTTATTACCTGCTCGGATTGCTTGAGCCCCGGCCGAGTAGGTACTAATAGAAAAGGGGCTATAATTTATGTGTGGTTACGCAGACAGTTAACCGTGCTTAATTGCTTAATACTGATCAGAATATAATCAGGTCTAAGTTTAAACTATATAACGAATAGCACTGTTACCTCACAGCAAGAAGGTGGAAGTTTGACTCTACCATCTAGCTGGGGCCTTTCTATGTGGAATTTGCGTGTGTTCTCTTTGGGTTCTCTGACTTCCTCTGATTCCCTGTCTCTCTGTGTTAGCCCTGCAACAGAGTGGCAATCTATCCATCTGTCTTGCCATTTGGTAGCTGGGACAGTCTCCTGCGACCCTGATAAGGATAAGCAGGAGAGGAATGGATGGATTTTAATAACAGGCCTCTCACTCACACTCTTTATCTTCTGCGAGAGGAGCAGTTCAGAAGACAAACTTTTAACTCTTGGATCTAGGATTTTACAGTTGAAATTCCAGCAGAGACATCAGAGGAATTAACCGCTGTCCAAACTCTGAACTTAAAAACCTATTTTGTGTTTTTTTTGGCTTTTTCTCTGCTCATTTTTGCTGTGTTAGATTATAAGTCTGAAACAGCAATAGGATTTCCATTGTTTTCCTGCTAGATTACAACTTCTATTTTCCTGTGGTTTCCCGTTGGACTGTTATTATCAACACCAAAAACATAGATAAGTGCATCTTCAGGTCTGGATGTACTTGTCTCTTCTCAACCTCTCTCCTCTCGAAAATTAGAAAAAAAATCATCGTGTCAGAGTGCATTAAATAGAAAAGTATAACTCAAATGCTTTGATTATTGTTTTGTTTTATTTTATTTTTTAATAGTTTTGTTTTTGTTATTATTATTTGATTCTGCTTTGCTCCTGTTAATTGCTTTAATAAAATATTGAACATTTAAAAAGTCAAAGTGGTGGACATAAGTATAAACAGCTCTTACTACTCTAGCCTAAAAGTAACAGACTTTTAGGGACTTCGAGGGATCTAGAGGGGAGTTTCCTTTAACGGGTGTGGCTCATGAATGCTGGGACTGCAAGGCTACTTGGGGGCGGCTTTTATCAGAGGCAGTGGGGTAGACACTCGGAGGAGAAAGGTAATCAGCTCTGGGCGGGTCCCCTCACCCATTGGCTCCACCTGAGCTCTACACTGCCTACTGGATAATACCCATAGTAGGGCTGAACGATATATCGCATTTGCGATAATATCGCGACATGATCAAGTGCAATTTTCTAACCGCAAAGGCTGCGATTATACTGCGATTATATTATACAATTCATGGGCTGCATCCTCCTGAGGCCGCATTTGTAGACCGATAACGTCACAGCGACGCGCCGAAGGCTGTCCAAATTACTACCATATCCCAGAATTCATAGCGCGGCCCAGCCAAACTCCAGTTTCCAGCAATGGCGGCCGCTACTAAGTTTTAAAATTACTCATACTAATCTTTCTGGGTCACAAAATAAACTTTTAACATATTTTCAGGCGAGAAAGTAGTTGTGTAAACATCAAATATCTGCTCGGTTTATCAAGATATCCCATATTTGCAAAAGTGCTTCGACGTTTTCAGAGGCGTCTGCTACCCACCAGCTCGACAGCTAGCCGGGAGCTCGAGGGTTACTGATGCGGCCGAGAACGGCACAACTCCCGGCACATCATTTTCAGATCACCGCGGAGTTTCGCTGCTCGGGTTAAACGTAATATATAAGTCACTTAGACAACCTAAAAATGTTATTGTTGGGCTTTTTTCAGTGTTTTGTTTGTTCGTGAGTAAATCGGTTTGGCTGAGATTAAAGTTATTAGATTAGATAAAATAAAACTTTATTAATCCCCCGGGTGGGTTCCTCCTTGGTTTTCACACAGCTGACTAAACGTCAAACAGAAAACTTATTAAACAGAAGTATGAGACAGTCGAGAATTTACACCAGTGTCTGGTTATATTTTAGATAGCAAGAAGCAGACGGCCGAGTTTATTAAACTCCACCGAGACAGCGGTGACGCTAATCAGAACTAGCCTTCTGATTAGCTAATCAGAAGGCTAGACCGTCCAATTTCACGCCTTTAAATTTTAAAGGCGTGTTTGTGTGTGTGTTTATACAATTGCTATTATGTTTGCACTTCATGTGTAATGTTACTGACTGCAGAGATCAGTAAGATGTGTGTATTTTTTATTTATTAGTTTTATTTATTTAATATTATTTTTTAATTGAATGACTGTCTAGTAGTTCACAGATGTCGAAAAACTGAGTGTGGTAAAGCCACTGATTTTTTTTATGTATATTTCTGCAATCTGCACATTGTACTGACTTTCATTTTAATGTTTACACCAGGGTTCCTTGTCAGCACTTTATGCTCAGATGTTTGTAAGCTAAAAATAAACTATTGTGTATGTTCAAATATACTGTTGTGATTGAAGAAGTTAAATAAAAATGTCAGTCATCAATTCATGCATCACCTCATGTCATCATAACAGAGGTCTGTCTTCCAGGAAAGAACAGTTTAAAATTAATGTAATATAGTATTGGCCATACTATATGATGTATTGCTTGTCTTTGTTTAATAATACAGAAGACAAATACCTTAAAAAATAATCGCATATCGCATCGCAATCGCAATATTGGGGCAAAAAATCGCAATTAGATTATTTTCCATAATCGTTCAGCCCTAACCCATAGGATCAGAGATTATGGCTTTTTTAAACAGTGAGCTGATCCAGACCTCCTTTGTTTTGGTACCGTGCCCCAGATTGACAGTACATATACATATATACAGCAAAAATATGGATTCTACTGTCTAAATGTATACAATAACATTCATATTTGAGGGTCCTTATATTGGGGAGAAACACACTGTAATGCACTGTTTATTTTCTGTGCAAAATGTGTACTATACTTTTAAAGCATGGACTGAGAATTGGGTTTTCAGTTGACTCTCCAGTGATAATCTTATGTGCACTCTGATGTTGTCTTACTGTTTGTTTTATGTCCATAGTATGGCAGAAGTCCCTTACACTTGGCTGCCTACAAAGGCCATATTGATGTTGTTCGTGTCCTGCTCAAAGCTGGCTGCAACCTGGACATCCAAGACGATGTGAGTAGATTCAAGTCTGTCATCCTTCTGTCCAGTTCCAGCTCTTACCGCAGTCCTAAGCATGTCGTCACCAATAGCTGCTTCTCTTTTTGCTTCTCAATAAATTTTTTTAATTCAGCTTTTTACACAAACATAACTGTAGTTTGATGGCCCCCAGTGGCCTTGAATGGGACTCTCTGGTCTGCCCACTGATGGGTCTTCCTTCAGCATGCAAGTCCATCTTCCCCACAGACAGTGATAACCCAGATCTCTGGTATTGCCAAATTCACTCTCTGTGGTCAATGAGCTCTGCAGCAGGTTGCAGTACAGCCTCCAACACTGGGGGGAGCAAGAGATGCAGACTGAGAAAGAAGGAAAAGGACGATGAGGAAGAAGGGAGAAGCCATTGGAGAAAGGCTAAGAAAGAGCATGGAGGATCAGGGAAATTGAAAGAGGTTAGCCAAATCTGGTCCTACTGATTCAACAAAAATCTGTACCCCCCCATCTTTCCCTGAACACTGCTACTACTCAACCACTGCTCAGCTTCGTTCTAGTGTGGATTGACCCTGTTCTTTGCCTCTCCCTCGTGTTCTTTATCTCATGGAAGTCATTACTCTTTTTTTTCTTTTTGTGCTCTGATGTCAAACTACTACTACTGTCATGTCACTCACTGCTAATCTTCTCTATGGCCAGCATTCCATTTACGGCTGATCTTAAGTGTGGAAACTTTTACTGGGACTCGACTACTTTCATTTCATCACATGAACCACACTGGACAAACTGTGGCTAAACAACATTATCTGTGGTTGCTATAACTGCACCATATTAAAACCATTACTGACATAGTCAGGAATAACTCATTACCCTTAGGAATATACAAAAATGTAAACATTAGAATTAGAATAGAATAGAATAGAATTCAACTTTATTGTCATTGCACATGCACAGGTACAGGGCAACGAAATGCAGTTTGCATCCATCCAGAAGTGCTTTAGTGATATAGGTATATTACAATATATATTAGCAATAGTATAGATATGTAAGTATATTACAGAAATGGGTCTATTATGGTATGTTATAATGTACACGGTATGAAGTATGTTGTGAATATTCTATAACTAAGTATGTACAGGCTGTAGTGAGTACAAGCTATGTGCAGGCTATGAACAGGATATAAATATGAAAAACTATACAGAATATGAAATAAATAACTTTACAGAAATCTGAGATATACAGCTATACAGAAATGGGAACTATGCAAGTTGTAAACAGTTGTAGGATTAAAGATTATTGAATGTACAGAATGATTATTTACACAGAGCTATACAGTAGTGCAGTTAAGATAAGTGAGGGTGTAGATAGTTTCTACAGAGGCTATATAAAGTGCTAGTGGTTGTGAGTGGTGGTTCACTCCATGTTATTATTATGTGTTTGAGGGTACAGTTGTCCATTGTGTGTGTGTGTATGTTCAGTCCATGAGTTTAACGTGGGTCAGATGTCAGGAGGCAGAGTTCAGGAGTCTGACAGCTGTGGGGAAGAAGCTGTTCCGGTACCTGGTGGTCTTAGTCCGGAGGCTCCTGTGGCGCCTCCCAGAGGGCAGGAGGGTGAAGAGTCCATGTGATGGGTGACTGGGGTCTTTGATGATTTTCCCAGCCCTTTTCAGACACCGCTTCCTGTAGATATCTTTTATGGCAGGAAGTGGTGCTCCGGCGATGCGCTGGGCAGTTTTCACGACCCTCTGCAACGCCTTCCGGTCCGAGGCAGAGCAGTTCCCGTACCAGACTGTTATACAGTTGGTCAGGATGCTCTCGATGGTGCAACGATAGAAGTTCACCAGGATGTCTGAGGACAGGTGGTTCTTCCTCAGAGTCCTCAAAAAGAAGAGGCGCTGGTGAGCCTTCTTGACCAGCTTGGAGCAGTTGGTCGTCCAGGTGAGATCCTCGGAGATGTGGACTCCCAGGAACTTGAAGCTGCTCACACGCTCCACAGCCGTCCCCTTAATGTGGATGGGTGGATGTGGTTAGAAACATTAGTAGGACCTAGAGTGCTGGTGTAGTTCAGTTGTCCCTGGTTCAAGTCCAACCTGTGGACTTTTGCTGTGTCTTCCCACCCTCTGCTCTAATATTAAAAAAAAAAAGCACACAAAAAGACCCCCCTAAAAAAAGAAGAACCTTAGTTGGAACTAGGGTTGTTTGAATCTCAGGGTTAGAATTTCAAATTTGATACTGATACCCAGGAACATGCACAATACAATTTTTGACCAGGAGGAGAGAGGTTCTCTGCCAGGTGAACACCAAGGAATTTGGTGCTCTTGCCGATTTCCACAGAGGATCCATCGATGTAAAGTGGACAGTGATCTTAACAACCATCTATTAGTTTTTGGGCCTTTTTCACCTTTATTGACAGAGACAATAAACTAAGAGCAAGAACGTGGAGGGAGAGAGAGAGGGTCGGATGTCATGCGGTCAGATTCAAACCCAAGCCAGCCACTCTTAGCCGTATGGCATGTGCACACATGCTAAACTGCCCACAACCATCTCTTTTATTTTGTCCATGTTAAGAGACAGGTTGATGATGCTAAACCAGTCCGCTGTTGCACCCTGTCTCTATATGCTGACTCATTGTTCTTGCTGATAAGACACACCACAGTCGGGTCATCATCGATCTGGTTTGAACTGTGCAT
Organism: Copadichromis virginalis; assembly: GCF_057382275.1. NCBI lineage: Eukaryota > Metazoa > Chordata > Actinopteri > Cichliformes > Cichlidae > Copadichromis > Copadichromis virginalis. Next base: position 32,705,270 of record NC_140632.1, on the reverse strand, counting down.
TGGTGCACAGTCGTGAGTTAGCGGTTAGTGGGCTAAGCATACAGCCCTGAGGGGCTCCAGTGCTCAGTTTGGCGGTGTTGGAGATGCTGTTACTGATCCGGACTGTCTGACGTCACTAAATGGTAAATGGCCTGTATTTGTATAGCGCTTTACTTAGTCCCTAAGGACCCCAAAGCGCTTTACACTACATTCAGTGATCCACCAATTCACACACACATTCACACACTGGTGATGGCAAGCTACATTGTAGCCACAGCTCCCCTGGGGCGCACTGACAGAGGCAAGGCTGCCGGACACTGGCGCCACCGGGCCCTCTGACCACCACCAGTAGGCAATGGGTGAAGTGTCTTGCCCAAGGACACAACGACCGAGACTGTCGGAGCTGGGGCTCGAACCGGCAACCTTCCGATTACAAGACGAACTGCCAACTCTTGAGCCACGATCGCAACACGTGAGCCTACGTCAGAAAGACCAGGATCCAGATGGAGAGGGAGGTTTTCAGGCCCAGCAGGCTCAGTTTTCCAATGCTGAGGAATTAATGTGTTGAATGCTGAACTGAAATCTATGAACAGCATTCGCACATATGTGTCTTTATTGTCCTGGTGGGTGAGGGCAAGTTGTAAGGTGGTGCAGTGTAACCTGCAGTGGGTCCAGTGTGGTTGGCAGCAGGGTCTTAATGTCCCTCATGATGAGCCTCTCAAAGCACTTTATCATGATGGGTATGAGTGCAACGGGAAGATAGTCATTGAGGCAGGACACTGGGGACACTGGGTACTTTTTTGACACAGGAACGAAGGGGGGTTGCCTTGAGGCACGTTGAGATGACAGCAGTGCTCAGAGAGGGGTTGACGATATCAGTGAGGACATCTGTCAGCTGGTCTGCACATTCTCTGAGCACTCTCCCAGGGATTTTATCTGGCGCAGCAGTCTTCAGTAGGTTAACTTTTTAAAGAGTTTTTCTCACATCAGGCGAGGTCACATACAGAATCTGGTTGTTGTGAGGAGCGGGTGGACTTCCTTGCCAACACGTCACTGAGCGTCAAACCGTGCATAGAAGTTGTTCAGCACATCTGGTAGGAAGGTGTCAACGTTGCAGGCAGGACTGGAGGCTAGGTTTCCATAGCAATCCGGAGTGGCTGGTACGTGTTACTGCCGTGCTGGCATTTTTTTTAATAACCTGCAAGTTTAAACTGAAATATCTCTTGTTTTTAAGTAGCTAGCTAATTTGCTAATTTACACTCAACCAGCTGGCTCAAAATGTCAAGGATGTTCAGACAGGAAATTTCATAACTCAAGGAATTGTACCTTCAACTTGCTGTTTTTTGCAACATCCCGACTACAGAATGGAACAGTTGTCAGCCACCTCCTGTACATGGATGACATCAAGCTGTATGCCAAGAGTGAACGAGACATTGATTCACTGATCCACACCACCAGGATATACAGCAATGACATCAGAATGTCGTTCGGACTGGAAAAGTGTAGTCGGATGATAACAAAGAGAGGGAAGGTAGTCAGAACTGAGGGGATTGAACTACCAGAAGGCAACATTGCAGACGTAGAGGACAGCTACAAGTACCTGGGCATCCCACAGGGAAATGGAAACCATGAAGAGGCTGCTAGGAAAGCTGCAACCACCAGGTACCTGCCAAGGGTCAGGCAAGTCCTGGGGAGTCAGCTGAACGGTAAGAACAAGATCTGGGCTATCAACACCTACGCCCTGCCCGTGATCAGGTACCCGGCTGGGATAATAAGCTGGCTAAAGGAGGAGATAGAAGCCACTGATATCAAGACAAAAAAGCTCCTGACCATGCATGGAGGGTTTCACCCCAAGCGGAAGGAAGGAGGCCAGGGACTGGTGAGTGTCAGCACCACAGTACAGGATGAGACAACGAACATCCACGAATACATCACGAAGATGGCCCCAACTGACAGCGTGCTCAGTGAATACCTCAGGCAGCAGAAACCCAAAAAAGAGGAGGAAGGCGAAGAATCATCATGGAAGGACAGACCCCTGCACAGTATGTACCACCGGCAGATAGAGGAGGTGGCTGATATCCAGAAATCCTACCAGTGGCTGGACAAAGCTGGACTTAAAGACAGCAAAGAGGCACTAATCATGGCAGCACAGGAACAAGCTCTGAGCACAAGATCCACAGAGGCTTGGGTCTATCACACCAGGCAAGACCCCAGGTGCAGGGTGTGTAAAGATGCCCCCGAGACAATCCAGCACATAACAGCAGGGTGCAAGATGCTACCAGGCAAGGCATACATGGAACGCCATAACCAAGTGACCAGCATAGTGTACAGGAACATCTGTGCCAAGTATAATCTGGAAGTTCCGAGGTCAAAATGGGAGATTTCCCCCAAGGGTGGTGGAGAATGACCGAGCTAAGATCCTGTGGGACTTCCAGATAAAGATGGACAAATGGTGGTGGCTAACCAAGCAGACATAGTGGTGGTAGGCAAACAGAAGAAGACGGCGGTAGTGATCGATGTAGCGGTCCCGAATGACAGCAACATCAGGAAGAAGGAATGAGAGAAGCTCGAGAAATACCAAGGGCTCAGAGAAGAGCTCGAGAAGATGTGAAGGGTGAAGGTAAGCTTGAAACCTGTATCCCCCATAGTCGGTTACCAAGATTACGTGAAGTACCCTCAGAAGGTCTGCTAGATGATGTTAATGCAGCACTACGGACGATACCTACAACCACGATTACCGACACTAACAAGCTGATCTACAATACGGCAGCAGTGATCAGTGAGATGCTTGGCTACAAGTTGAACAGCCACAAGGGGCAGTACCCTCCATGGAGAAGGAGGCTAGAGGGCAAGATCAAAGTAGCACGGAGGGAGGTTAGCCAACTAACGGAGTTGCAGAAAGGTGCGACAAAGAAGGTGCATAAGAAATACATCAAGCTGTCCATACCTGAGATCTTGGAAACTGCCAAGCAAAGACTCATAGCCTTGGCCAGCCGCTTGAGGAGGTACACCAGAGAGATAGAAGGCAGGAGAATAAACCAGCAAAGGTGTACTCTCAGTGGCAAGGGAACAATAAGAGAACAGCACCACCACGGCTGGAGACGGAGCAATACTGGAAGAGCATATGGGAGAAGGACGCAACCCATAACGGCAATGCTCAGTGGCTAGTGGATCTGAGGGCAGACCACAGCGACCTCCCTGAACAGGGTCCAGTAACCATCACAGTGGCAGATATCCAAGTAAGGGTCTCCAGTATGAAGAGTTGGACAGCACCAGGGCCCGACATGGTTCACGCCTACTGGCTAAAGAAGCTGACTGCACTCCACGAGCGTCTGGCAGCACAAATGAACCAGCTGCTAGTAAATGAGAGACACCCGGAATGGCTAACCGAAGGTCGGACGGTGCTGATCCCCAAGGACCCCAAGAAGGGACCGGTCCCCTCCAACTACCGACCAATAACCTGCCTCAGTACTACATGGAAGCTCCTGTCAGGCATCATATCGGCTAAGATGAACAGGCACATGGGTCAATACATGAGCGGGACACAGAAAGGAATTGGCAAGAATACCAGAGGCGCAAAACACCAGCTACTGGTAGACAGAACAGTCAGCCAAGACTGCAAGACCAGACTGACCAACCTGTGCACTGCCTGGATTGATTACAAGAAGGCCTATGACTCAATGCCCCACAGCTGGATACTGGAATGCCTAGAATTTTACAAGATCAATGGGACCCTAAGAGCCTTCATCAGGAACTCAATGGGGATGTGGCGTACAACACTAGAGGCCAACTCCAAGCCCATAGCACAAGTCACCATCAAGTGCGGGATCTACCAAGGAGATGCTCTGTCCCCACTGCTGTTCTGCATAGGCCTGAACCCCCTCATCGAGATCATTAACAAGACTGGCTACGGATACCGACTACGGAACGAAGCAGTTGTCAGCCACCTCCTGTACATGGATGACATCAAGCTGTATGCCAAGAGTGAACGAGACATCGATTCACTGATCCACACTACCAGGCTATACAGCAATGACATTGGAATGTCATTCGGACTGGAGAAGTGTAGTCGGATGGTAACAAAGAGAGGGAAGGTAGTCAGAACTGAGGGGATTGAACTACCAGAAGGCAACATTGCAGACATAGAGGACAGTTACAAGTACCTGGGGATCCCGCAGGCGAATGGGAACCATGAAGAAGCCGCTAGAAAAGCTGCAACCACCAAGTACCTGCAGAGGGTCAGGCAAGTCCTGAGGAGTCAGCTGAATGGTAAGAACAAGATCCGGGCCATCAACACGTACGCCCTGCCCGTGGTGCCCAGGTACCCTGCTGGGATAATAGGCTGGCCAAAGGAGGAGATAGAAGCCACTGACATAAAGACAAGAAAGCTCCTTACCATGCATGGAGGGTTTCACCCCAAGTCCAGCACCCTGAGGCTGTACGCTAAGCGGAAGGAAGGGGGCCGGGGACTGGTGAGTGTCAGCACCACAGTCCAGGATGAGACAAGGAACATCCAAGAATACATTGGGAAGATGGCCCCAACTGACCGAGTGCTCAGTGAATACCTCAGGCAGCAGAAACCCAAGAAAGAGGAGGGAGACGAGGAACCATCATGGAAGGACAGGCCCCTGCACGGTACGTACCACCGGCAGATAGAGGAGGTGGCTGATATCCAGAAATCCTACCAGTGGCTGGACAAAGCTGGACTGAAAGACAGCACAGAGGCACTAATCATGGCAGCACAAGAACAAGCTCTGAGCACAAGATCCATAGAGGCTGGGGTCTATCACACCAGGCAAGACCCCAGGTGCAGGCTGTGTAAAGATGCCCCAGAGACAATCCAGCACATAACAGCAGGGTGCAAGATGCTAGCAGGCAAGGCATACATGGAACGCCATAACCAAGTGGCCGGCATAGTGTACAGGAACATCTGTGCCGAGTATAATCTGGAAGTCCCGAGGTCAAAATGGGAGATGCCCCCAAGGGTGGTGGAGAATGACCGAGCTAAGATCCTGTGGGACTTCCAGATACAGACGGACAAAATGGTGGTGGCTAACCAACCGGACATAGTGGTGGTAGACAAACAGAAGAAGACGGCCGTAGTGATCGATGTAGTGGTTCCGAATGACAGCAATATCAGGAAGAAGGAACACGAGAAGCTCGAGAAATACCAAGGGCTCAGAGAAGAGCTCGAGAGGATGTGGAGGGTGAAGGTAACGGTGGTCCCCGTGGTAATCGGAGCACTAGGTGCGGTGACTCCCAAGCTAGGCGAGTGGCTCCAGCAGATCCCGGGAATAACATCTGAGATCTCTGTCCAGAAGAGCGCAGTCCTGGGAACAGCTAAGATACTGCACAGGACCCTCAAGCTCCCAGGCCTCTGGTAGAGGACCCGAGCTTGAAGGATAAACCGCCCGCAGTGGCGTGCTGGGTGGTTTTTTATATATATATATATCAAAGTAGCCACCCTTTGCTTTGATTACTGCTTTACACACTCTTAGCATTCTCTCAATAAACTTGATGTAGTCACCTGAAATGGTTTTCCAGTCTTGAAGGAGTTCCCAGAAATCCTGAGCACTTCTTGGTCCTTTTGCCTTCACTCTGCAGTCCATCTCATCTCAAGCCATCTCGATTGGGTTTAGGTCAGGTGACGGGAGAGGCCAGGCCATCTGCCATTTACAATGGCAAGTCTCCAGCTTACAATGATTATGCCCTGTTCATGGAGGGTCCCCCTTGCAGTGAAGTGGAGGTGGGGTCTCATCTACTTAATTTATGTCAGGGTAATCAATTATTGTGTCATTTCCTGTCAGAGTTCCGTACTTTGGCTGCTAAGTTAAACTTTGTAGATGCTGCTCTCCAGTCATTTTTTATGGCGGGATTGCTGGATTACATCTGAGAGGAGATGGCAGACTCTGGACGAGACTGTAGATCTCCCCTTGAAAATTGATCATCGAGTTATGTCACCACCTCGTCACACTCCTCGGGTCTATAAACCCCAGTCTCAGAGAGATATTCCTCCGCCGCCTCCCCCCTCCTCTGAAGGAGTAGCTGCTAATACCAGCAATTTTTCCACCGAGGAGCCTATGCAGCTGGGCAGGCTATCCAAAGTGGAGAGAAATATATGCTTGCCTGAAAGCCTTTGTGCTTACTCTGGGTTGGCCCAACATTGCTGCCCCCAGTGTCCTCTAGGTCTGGGAAACAATGTGGCCAGGTAGACTGTGGGGGAGTCCCACTTGGCTCCTCCTGTTTCTCAGACCCCTCCCATTTCCAGCTTAATACCAGACAAGATGGCGGCGCGCACGGGTGCAGCGGCTCTTAGCTCTCCAGTTTGGTGCTCGTTTTTACTTTTAATGTGGATATTTTTGAATGTTTGCAACGCCGCCATCTCTTACAGTCGCCAGAACCTAATTGACCTAGGTTTTAAATATAGTTTGTCTGTTTCTGGCGACTATCAGCGAACACACAACATCCTGGTGGAGATAGCGAGACCGCCAGGGTCACCGTGGATGGTCTGCCCGCCCAGCAAGCGTAGAAGGCGACGGAGGGAAAGAAAGCAGAAGAGGGGATGCTGGTCGGGCTCAGACGCTAGGCTACGCAAACATCCACACCGGCCAGCACTTCCGAGCCTTTTCCTATCGAACGCCAGATCCATCACCCACAAACTTGACGAATTGGAGCTACAGATAGCCAACACAAGCTTTGCACGTAACTGCAGCATTATTCTTATTACGGAGACGTGGCTTCACCCGCTGATTCCCGACGCTGCAGTCGAGTTAGCAGGCCGCACGCTACACCGGCATGACAGAAACAGCAACTCAGGTAAAAGCAGAGGAGGGGGGCTATGTGTTTACGTGCATAACGAGTGGTGTTGTAACAGCAGGATCATTCACACACACTGTTCTCCTGATTTGGAGGTTCTGGCAGTCTCGTGCAGACCTTTTTACATCCCGAGGGAGTTTACAGTAGTTATTGTGATAGCTGTTTATATACCGCCGGATGCTAACGTTAGCACGGCTCTCAGCCTCTTGCTCAACACCATAAACAAACAACAGCTTGCCCACCCCGATGGGGTTTTTATTGTCACCGGCGACTTTAACAAAGCGTGCCTAAAGACTGTGCTTCCTAAATTTGTCCAGTTTGTGGACTTTGCTACGAGAGGAGAACACACTTTGGACCATGTCTATTCAAACATCAGGCATGCTTTCAGAGCGACACCCCTCCCCCACCTGGCTGGATCTGACCACCTCTGCATGTCCCTCACCCCCACCTACACCCCCCTGCTGAGAAAAACAAAGCCCCAGACAAAGACAATAAAAACCTGGCCTGAAGGAGCCCTTTCTCAACTGCAGGACTGCTTCTCAACAACTGTATGGGATTTATTCTCCAGCCACAACCTCCAGGAGTACACGGACACTGTACTCTCGTACATCAGGAACTGTGTTGACAATGTCACCGTCAACAAAAGGGTCAGGGTGTTTCCAAATCAAAAACCCTGGATGAATAGCGAAGTGCAATCCCTCCTAAAAAGCCGCAACACTGCCTTCAAGTCAGGGGACAGGGCTGCGTATAGGGCGGCCAGGGCAGACCTGAGTAGAGGCATCAGGAAAGCTAAGGCTGCCTATAGGAGGAGGATTGAAGATCACTTTGCTGACAACGACCCCAGAAAAATGTGGCAGGGGATCAATCACATTACCAACTACAGAAGCAATAACCAGGCAACATCTAGGACTGATGCCTCACTGGCTGAGGATCTAAACCGTTTCTTCGCCCGCTTTGAGACGACCAAGCCCTCAGCTGCCACACCACTTCCACCCGCCCCCAGCACTGGCACACTAACACTTAGGGAGCACCAAGTGAGGTGTGTTCTAAGGTCAGTGAATCCCAGGAAGGCGGCAGGTCCTGATGGAATACATGGAAAGGTTCTCAGAGCATGTGCTGACGAACTGACCGGAGTCTTCACTAAAATCTTCAACCTTTCCTTGTCATCAAACACCGTCCCGCCCTGCCTCAAAACCTCCACCATCATCCCCATCGCCAAGAAGACAGCTGTGGCCAGCCCAAATGACTACAGGCCTGTTGCACTTACGCCTGTAGTGATGAAGTGCTTTGAGAGACTGGTCTGTCAGCACATCAGGGCCGGTCTGCCTCCCACTCTGGACCCCCACCAATTTGCCTACAGGACAAATCGTTCCACCGAGGATGCTATCACCATAGCGCTCCACACTGCGCTGAGTCACCTGGAGCACCGAGGAAGCTATGTGAGAATGCTCTTTCTGGACTTCAGCTCAGCATTCAATCATATCATCCCGGAGATCCTGGTCCAGAAACTGTCTCACCTGGGACTCTCCACCCCCATCTGCCTCTGGATCAAGGACTTCCTGACAAATAGACCACAGTCTGTCAGACTCGGCCCCCATCGGTCCAGCACCATCACACTCAGCACCGGGTCTCCACAAGGATGTGTTTTGAGTCCCCTCCTGTTTACGCTCTACACATCCGACTGCTCCCCTACCCATCTCTCAAACACCATCATAAAGTTCGCGGATGACACCACAGTGGTTGGACTCATCTCAAGGGGGGATGAGTCGGACTACAGAGATGAGGTCAACAGACTGACTGAGTGGTGTTCAGTTAACAACCTCCAACTGAACACCACGAAAACTAAAGAACTTATCTTGGACTTCAGGAAGGGCAGAGCAGACCCGGCCCCACTTTACATTCACGGGAGCTGTGTGGAGAGGGTACACTCCATGAGGTTTCTGGGCGTGCAGATATCTGATGACCTCTCCTGGACTGCAAATACTACAGCGGTGGTTAAAAAGGCCCAGCAGCGTCTCCACTTTCTGAGAGTGCTCAGGAGGAACAACCTGGAGGAGAGGCTGCTGGTGACATTTTACAGAGCCACCATAGAGAGCATCCTAACGTACGGCATAACAACATGGTATGCAGGGTGCTCAGCTGCAGACAGGAAAGTACTGCAGAGGGTCATCAACACAGCCCAGAAGATCACTGGCTGCTCTCTGCCCAGCCTGGAGGTCACTGCAAACTCTCGGTACCTCAGCAGAGCTGGCAATATCATCAAGGACCACTCTCACCCCAGCAACCAACTGTTTGAACTATTACCGTCAGGCCGACGGTACAGGTCACATAAAACCAGGACAAACAGATTCAGGGATAGCTTCTTTCCCAGAGCTATCACCGTAGTAAATAAGCACAAAAACAATTGAACCTATTCCATACCATCACTGTCATTATATTATGCTGCTATTCATACTGTCATTATATTAATGCTGCTATCCTGTATATATTGTACATACTATTGTTTGAGTACTTACGATTGTTTTTTTTGTACTTTTTATATTTTACATTTATATTTATTATTGAAACTTGCACCAAGGGAGTGGCACTCCAATTTCGTTGTACTCTGTACAATGACAATAAAGGCTATTCTATTCTATTCTATTCTATTAAGGTAACGTTTCACCTGAAACAAAAACAGTTCCCTCTTGAGGCTCTCATGGACTCAGGAGCGGCTGAAAACTTCATCGACCTGAATCTAGCTTCTCAACTCCACATTTCGCTAACCCCAATTAACCATTTATTCCTGTCACTTGGTAGACGGACACCGTCTCCAACCCTACCCCATTCAGTTCCAGACCCAACCAGTTCGCATGTCCATCGGGGACCACTAGGAGTAGATCCAGTTTCTCGTGGTCTCTGCTGCATCCTCTCCTCTCATCCTGAGCTAACGTTTCTGATAGGGGACCCCGATTCACCGCTAGTTTCTGGAAGGTCTTCTGCAGTCTGATTGGGGCCTCTTCCAGTCTCAGGTCTGGCTACCACCCTTAGTCTAATGGGCAGGCGGAAGGGGCCGCCCAACAACTGGGACGCTTTTTGAGATGATTCATCTCCACCCAACCGTCTCTTTGGCCCAGCTGTTGTAGACAGAGCTGTCTCACAACCTCTACATCTTTTTCTCTACCGGTCTCTCTCCCTTCGAAATGTATCATGGCTTTCACCCTCCTATCTTTGATCACCAGGAGGCAGAGGTTTAAGTACCTGCAGCCCAGCGGTTGGTCTGTCGATGTCGACTGGCCTGGATCGAGGCATGGGCTGCTATTTCTTGATGCAATGCTCAATACACCAAACAACATCGCTGCCGACACCGGCCAGGCCATTCATTTCAACCAGGGTACTGGGTCTGGCTCTCCACGAGACACCTGAAACTCCGTACTGAAGCCAAGAAGCTCACTCGCAGGTTTATTGGCCCGTATTAAATCACGGCAGAATCAATCCGGTCACTTATTGTTTACGTCTCCCACCCACAATGAAGGTCCACCCTGTTTTCCATGTGTCGCAGCTTAAGCAACGCATTACCTCTCCACTGGCACGACCCTCTCCACAGTGTTGCCAACTCCTCAGTAAGGAAAATCGCTATTGGTTGTCCTAAAAGTCGCTAGAAGTCGCTAAATGACGTCATCGCCTAATTTGCATAATTGGTCATGCTAATCTAATTGTAACCTATGTTGTTGGAGAGAGAAATAACATCGTGGAAGAGACATAAAGTGAGTAAAAAATGTCCTAAATGCATTTAGAGTTTATTTAGAACTACAAATTAAATTTCTTTTAGCAATTGTTGTTTTTTTTAATGTCACAATTCCAACCCTGCTCCTTTACCCGGGCTTGGACTGGCAAAAGTGACCCGAAATAGGCACTCTGGTGGAGTTACTTTGTGTGTGTGTTTATAAAAATGTGTGTGCAGTCTCCATCGCACTGCACTCTGTCCTCTCACACCTGGACAACAACAACACCTACGCCAGAATGCTGTTTATAGACTTCAGTTCAGCATTCAATACAATCCACCCCTCACAACTCATCAGGAAACTGACAGACCTGGGCATCAGTTCCCTCATCTGCAAATGGTTACTGGACTTCCTGACCAACCGCCCCCAACATGTCCGGCTGGATAACCGCTGCTCATCTACAATCACGATGAACACCGGTGTACCACAAGGCTGTGTGATGAGCCCTTTCCTCTACTCCCTCTTCACCCACGACTGCAGACCTGCTGATGGTTCCAACACCATCATTAAGTTTGCAGATGACACCACAGTGATTGGCCTCATCAGTGACAACGATGAGGCCGCCTACAGGGAGGAGGTGGATCGTCTGGCTGAGTGGTGCGACAGAAACAACCTGCTGCTTAACACCGAGAAGACCAAGGAGCTCATCGTGGACTACAGGAGGAATGCTGACCCACATCCACCCATCCACATTAAGGGGACGGCTGTGGAGCGTGTGAGCAGCTTCAAGTTCCTGGGAGTCCACATCTCCGAGGATCTCACCTGGACGACCAACTGCTCCAAGCTGGTCAAGAAGGCTCACCAGCGCCTCTTCTTCTTGAGGACTCTGAGGAAGAACCACCTGTCCTCAGACATCCTGGTGAACTTCTATTGTTGCACCATCGAGAGCATCCTGACCGACTGTATAACAGTCTGGTATGGGAACTGCTCTGCCTCGGACCGGAAGGCGTTGCAGAGGGTCGTGAAAACTGCCCAGCGCATCGCCGGAGCACCACTTCCTGCCATAAAAGACATCTACAGGAAGCGGTGTCTGAAAAGGGCTGGGAAAATCATCAAAGACCCCAGTCACCCATCACATGGACTCTTCACCCTCCTGCCCTCTGGGAGGCGCCACAGGAGCCTCCGGACTAAGACCACCAGGTACCGGAACAGCTTCTTCCCCACAGCTGTCAGACTCCTGAACTCTGCCTCCTGACATCTGACCCACGTTAAACTCATGGACTGAACATACACACACCCACAATGGACAACTGTACCCTCAAACACATAATAATAACATGGAGTGAATCACCACTCACAACCACTAGCACTTTATATAGCCTCTGTAGAAACTATCTACACCCTCACTTATCTTAACTGCACTACTGTATAGCTCTGTGTAATTAATCGTTCTGTACATTCGATAATTTTTAATCCTACAACTGTTTACAACTTGCATAGTTCCCATTTCTGTATAGCTGTGTATCTCAGATTCTGTAAAGTTATTTATTTCATATTCTGTATAGTTTTTCATATTTATATCCTGTTCATAGCCTGTACATAGCTTGTACTCACTACACCCTGTACATACTTATAGTTATAGAATATTCACAACATGCTTCATACCGTGTACATTATAACATACCATAATAGACCCATTTCTGTAATATACTCACATATCTATATTATTGCTAATATATATCGTAATATATCTATATCACTAAAGCACTTCTGGATGGATGCAAACTGCATTTCGTTGCCCTGTACCTGTGCATGTGCAATGACAATAAAGTTGAATTCTATTCTTTTCTAAGTAGTTTTAAACCTTGTGATCCACAAAACAGCATAAGAGTAAAAGAGTAAAAGAAGAACTGACTGCATTACAGCACCCGCTGCTTGTTGAGAGTAAAAGCGATACGCACTTTCACGTCTTTTTTTAGCGACTTTTTTTTAGAAGAAAAGTCACTAAGGGGTCTGAAAACTCGCTAAATATAGCGACAAAGTTGCTAAGTTGGCAACACTGCCTCTCCAGTGCTGTTAACTTGCAATTTCTCAGGCTGGTGACTCAGATGAATTTATCCTCACCATCAAAAGTGACTCTTGGTCTTCCTTTCCTGGGGCGATCCTAATGTTAGCCAGTTTCGTTATAGCGCATGATGGTTTTTGCGACTGCACGTCGGGACACATTGAAAGTTTTAGCAATTTTCTGGATGGACTGACCTTCAATAAGGACAGATCATTAGAAAGAATGAATATGATTTATTGATTAACAAAATACAGATAAATGTTTGGCAGTTAAACTCTGTTGGCCCGTCCTGTCAGAACAGAACCCCAGCTGTGAAGGGGATTAGAGCAGGACCCCCTGGAGTCTAGACACTGGTGCTGGAGATGAGATGTAGGTGGTTTGAATGGAGTGATGAGAGTTAATTCCATATATCTTGTTTCATATATTTGATACCTTCAGTATGTGTCTACAATGTAGAAATTGGTAAAAATAAGGACAAACCATTAAATGAAGGTGTTTCCAAACTTTTGACTAGTAGTGTATATATATAAATATCTAGAGATATAAATATATCGTAACTTTAAAAATTGTGAATCAAGTCCTGTTGGAGTAACAAAATTGCTAAGCAGTGCCAGATTTCTGAAAATGAGGAGGAGCTAGTGGATCCCGGGTTTTTGCTAGCTGTTTTATCTTCTCACCCCACATAGCATGTAGCAATAGTGCCCAATGCAATGGGTACACATATGGAGGTAGGGTATGACTGAAGGCTCCGTAATAGGCACGTAGAGTCCTCATGGTAAAGCCAATAAACCAATTGCACGCCCAAGGTAAAACAAGCAGAGCTGATGGAATGGGGTATGTCTTCCATTTCAGTTGCATGGTGTTCATAGCTGATGTGTCGTGCTTTTCATCCATTGACGGATGACGATGAATGGACGGACCGCCCATTCATCCATCTTGCCATCCATCCCTCCCTCCCTCATGGATCTGGGTTGCATGTTAATTTTTCAAATCTGATGATCTTGTTTTGTTATTTTAAAATGATATGAGTTCCTATTGCTTTGAACAAAATTCAAATAATAGATTTGAATGAGGTGTGTGAATCATTGCAAGGACTGCAAATTGGGGTAACAAGATTCTCAAACACTTTACAGTTAATCAGTGTTGTGTTGTTACCATGTGTTAGTAGTCAGTTCTGTGTCTTTATATTTCTGTTGACAGGGAGAACAGACGGCATTACATAGAGCAGCAGTGGTGGGAAACAGTGACATTATCAATGCTCTGATCCAGGAAAGCTGCGCACTGGACAGACAGGACAAGGTATGATCATTTAGTATAATTTCAGATTCATATTTAATAAACTCCTTTCTGTGAATCTCTTTACAACTGGACTTTTTTGCTTTTGGTTTTTCTATAGAACTACACATCAAGTCATAAACTTAAATGGTCACAATTTGGAGACTGAATAAACAAATATACAGTGGCTTTGTTCTGTGCATAAATATTTTCAAATATTTATATATTTTTTAACCTGTTCTGTAGTCATGAGTTTAGTATTTTAATATCAACAAGCTGCAAAGCAGTATTTAAAAAAGTTGACTGTCTTCATATTTACTGTTAAATTACTTTTTTGCTTCCTACTTTCAGACTTTTTAGTTTCCGTTTAGTACATTTTGTATAATGTATAATTGCAATTCACAACAACAGTCACCTTGAGATGTTTTATATAAGGTTAGAGACAAAATTCCAGAAATCTGAAAATTCCCCCACAAAGCAAGTTTTAACAATGGTGGACACAACCAAAATGGGTTTTGGCAGAAGAGACCTCCAATATCAGCCACTTCTTTTATCTACTGCTGGTACATGCTGTCCAGGGGCCTGTCCTTCCATGATGGTTCCTCTTCTTGCCCCTTTTCTTTCTTGTGTTTCTGCTGCCTGAGATAGTCAATATGCACGTTATCTGTTGTGTTCATCTTTCTGATGTACTCTTTCTAATGGATTTGTGTTGTTTCATTCTGGATAGTGGTTCTGAAAATCTTCTTTCTTTCCATTTAGCATACAGTCTAATGGTGCTGGACTTGGGTTGAAACTAGTGGTGCAACTGATGAAAAGTCTCACGGTTCGGATCGGATCACGTTTTTTTCCTCACAGATCGGATCAATTTTCGGATCAGCAGAAAAAAAAGAAGATTTATTTAAGTATTTTTTGCCTATTAAAAAACATTCAACTCAAGAATCATTCCACGCAATTATATAAAAACAAATTAAGATGCAATATAGGGCAGTACAGGGCTTTCTATCTACCACTCCGCTGTGATATAATGAGCGGTCATGGTCACGTAGCTTTCCGTTGCCCTGGAGATCCACCCATTTGTATTTTGGGCAACAGAAGATGCCTGGGACAGTTCAGCCATAACTTTAAACTTTTCCTGCTCGTACATGCTTGGACTGATCTTGTCACTGAAGTGGACGCGCAACGGAATGTCATAGCGTGGCTCAAGCACGTTCATCATAGTGTAGCGTAAATAGCGTAAATCTCGTTAAAATAACATTAATGCCATAACTGCATTGACGCGGCAAATCTCCGTTAACTAGTTACCGCGGATCTTCCTGTGCGTGGGGCTGCACGGCGTCAATGCGTTAACTAACACGTTGACTAGTTTAAACCCTTGTTTTGCACAACAGAGTACAGCCTACCGTCTGCAGCTAAACACCCCAATAGCTTTTGTAATAGCTTTAGCCTGGTCAGATTGGGCAGCAAAGGGCTGCTTAAATACAGCAAACTCCTCTGCTCCTCCACTTGGACCGCTAGCGCTGGCCATAGCTATCGCTGGCGGCCATAGCTATCGCTGGCGGCCATAGCTATCGCTGGCGGCCATAGCTATCGCTGGCGGCCATAGCTATCGCTGGCCATAGCTATCGCTTGACAGACTGACCACGCGCACCATACACATATTTTTTTCTTCTTTTTCGAATCTTCGGATCACGTGCGTGCCGAACCGTGGAGTGAGATCGGTTCGGATTACGGATCAACCGTGATCCGTTGCACCATTAGTTGAAACCCTCCATGCATGATAAGGAAATTTCTTGTCAGTGGCTTCTATCTCCTTCTTTGGCCACCTTATTAACCCAGCAGCAATGTGCTAGCAGCATGTAGGTGTTGATTGCCTGGATGTTGTTCTTCTCGTTCAGCTGACTCCTCTGGACTTGGCTTACTCTGTGCAGGTATTTGGTGGTTGCTGCTTTGTTAGTAGCCTTATGTTAGTAGGTCTACTCTTATATTGTTTAGGGGTGACTGTTGTTGTGATTTGGTACTGCATAACTAAAATTTAATTGAATAAAATTGAAACTTGATAAAATTAAGCTTCTCTTCAGTTTGAGTTGACAGAGTTGTAAACATCAATCTGTTTGTTGTTCATTTGCCTTTTTGTCTTCTGTCAGGATGGCAATACTGCTCTCCATGAGGTGTCCTGGCATGGCTTCACTCAATCTGTGAAATTGCTGGTGAAAGCTGGAGCCAATGTTTATACCAAAAACAAGGTGAACCTAGACTTAACCTGAGATCAGAGCACTGAATACATTAGCTGAAAGTTCTAATCAACATTGTTGTAGTTAACCAAATATAACAAAAATCTTAAAGTGTGAAAGATATGCTTGATCGTTGAAATTAAAAACTAGGCTTTAGGCAATAAAGAAAACTGGGGCTATAATCTATACTTGGAAAAAAAATAGATTAAGACATTTTCTACTAAAGACGCTGGTAAAAAATGTGTTTAGTTTTTGTCTGTGTTATTTAAAATTTTGTCAATACAGCCAGTCTGTGAATGCTTGAGGACTGTGAGTCAGTTTTTATACTGTAATACTTCTTCCTGAAAAAGACGATATAAATATATGGTATATGTCACTGCAACAAAAGTATCTCCAGGGAACACCAGTAAATGTCATACTCTCTCTGCTCCTGTTTGCAGGCAGGAAATACACCTCTCCACCTTGCATGTCAGAATGGTCATGCTCAGAGCACCAAGGTTCTGTTATTGGGTGGATCCAGACCTGACAGCAAAAATCATGTAAGTTATGTGCATTTGCAAGTGTCTGGTAGTTGTTCCTGTTCAGAGATTAAATTTGGCAGGCTATGGAACCCTAATATCCACTCTGGCAGTGAAGTGTGAGAAAAAGATAGTTTGTCAGGTGTTTGGTGTTCTTAATTTGTATGCAGATCTTGTACTGTCAGGGTTTCTGGTTCGTTGACCCAGTGTTTTCACTTTGTACTTTGAGACTGTTTTTTTTCCATTTGAGTCCTGTTTTATTGTGTTAGCCTCTGTCTTTGGCTACGTGCACATTGCAGACGAAAGCGCATCAAATTCGACTTTTCTGATCCTATGCGACCAATATCTGATCATGGTATGACAGTGTGAACAGCACAAATCCGATATTTTCAAATCCGACCCAGGTCACTTTCGTGTGTGGTACTGAATCCGATACATATCTGATGTTTTAGAAAGCGACTGCTGTTTGAATGGTCATGTCGCATTAAATTCGTCTTTTACGTCACTGACACAAGACAGACGCCAATTATCAGCGCGCGAAAAAGCGCCCGAGAACGCTTCCTGGCCATCCAGTGAAACTGTTGGGAAGACAGCGTTGGAGAAACGTGAACATTTTATTTGTACTGTACAATCTGCAGACTCTAACAGAAATCTGCAGCTATCCTTTGAAGCACCACTCCTCTCTAAAACAGCAATAAGGATAATTATTAGGCCATATATAAATAACAAAATAACTTTATAACTTAAAGCAAAATTGGGAAATGTAAAGTCTGAAACAAGTCTTTATATTAAGGGCCATCAGTCAAACAATACTGTTTGGTCTGGGTCTAAACAGAGGCGTTGTGTGTGACGTCTTCTTTTGCGCATGCGGGCCGCTTTGAGGGTTCACACTAGAGTGCGTTTGCTGTCACATTTTATTTGTAGTGTGAACGAGCAGACAAAAAAAATGGATTTGATCAAAAAATCGGAATTGAGCATTAAGACCTGCAGTGTGAACGTAGCCTTAGTGCATTATGTTTGGTGCTACTTCCCATGTGTCATTAGTTCGATTTAGTTCAGCTGTGTACTCTCCTGTCTCTTATCATCATCATCAACTTGTGTATTTAAGCCCTAAATTTCCCTAAGTTCCTTGTCTTGTCATCATCAGTTGTGTGTTGTCAGGTAAGTTCAGTTCAATTCTGCCAGCCAGTCATTCAGTCAGTCGTCTCATATTCTGTTTATCCTGTCTTCACAATAAACACCGTCCACAGCCTTCATAAGCCTGCAAGTCCTGTTTTTGGGTCCTCTCTCCTCCCTCTCTCCACACACCGACGTGACATGTACTTAATCACTGTGTTCTGCTGAACCTCCAAAGCTCAATGCTCATCATCGCAAAATGCACTTTATTTGTGACTTTACTTGTTGTCGTTTTTCTTCATTATTAACACATCAGCAGATATAGTAAACTATAAAAAAGTATAGTGGAAAAATTTTCCAATCTTCATGTATTAATATTTATTGATATAACTTTCATGCAAATAAATGGTACTGATTTTAAAATCCTAGCAAAGTTCACACTCTGTGTTGTAAGCATCCAAGTGCACCATAATTATAGAATAGTAAAATAATAATAAAACAATCACTACTGCTGATTATTATTTTGAGTTTGAATTTAAAAAATATAAACTTGAAAGAAAAATATATACGACCTCTTTTGTTCTTAAAGATCTGATCTTTTTCAGACAGTGCATTTGTTAGGTACAGAGAAGGCAAGAATTGTCACAACAGCAGGGCCAGAGTTGATTCATTTATTGCATGGTAATGCCTTTAATGACTCATAGATGCCTTAAGTTAATCTTAATGTGTTAATGTGTTATATTATTATTTATAATAGGATTATATTTGTGTGTGTGCTGCGTGCCCTACATACTGTGCTCTGTGTTATATTATTATTCATAATATACTATTTGTAATATTGTTATATATTTCCAAACCTTGATTGTTTGAGCTTCAAAAACAAATGAACTGCTTTTTTCTTCTTTTAAAAAAAAAGTTGAATACTGTCAGCAACATTCAAGTGCTGGACAGCATCGATAACGTGGTCCCCCACACAGAGTCCTAGGCTATGTGTGGTATCTGCTTTGAGAGTGAAGGTAGTAAATCTCTTACACTGTGTTTGGGGAGATTTACTACCTTGACCTGAGGAATGTGAATGCTGTAAAATTATTTACCAGTGATTATTTCTTGCAGGCAGGTGATACCTGTCTACATGTGGCGGCCCGCTACAATCATCTGGCTGTGATTCGTATCTTGCTGGGAGCATATTGCTCTGTGTCAGAGAAGAATTTGGTGAGTTGTGGACTGACTGGGGCATTTTTCTGGTAAAAGCTACTTGATGAAAAATTAATTGGAACTTTTTTCCTGTAATGTGAAAAAAATCACGTTTGAATTATAGAAGTTTTTTTAGTAGCTCTTTCTATCCACTATAATCAAGTGCTTGTTTTTCTGATAGTTGGAGTTCTCTTTGTAATATCATAGGGTCTTTACCATATAATAAAAAGTGCCTTGACTTTATAGTTGGTGCTGTATACATGCACTCAACAGAAAGAACAAGTTTATTCCTGTATTTGACATAAAGTGTGTTAATATTTTTATTCTAAGCCCCACTTATTGCAGACACGCAAACCTAGGAATACAACCTGACCAGTCAGGCATAATTTGGTTCCTAAGTGCTGATGATTACTTTTAATACAGTTTCTTATTAACCTAGTGAAGTTTTTCATGACAAACTTAAATCATTTATGAATGCACTACAAGTGACTATTTTGGCTGGCGTCAGAGGGCCTCGGACTCTGGTGATGTGGAA
Organism: Copadichromis virginalis; assembly: GCF_057382275.1. Taxonomy (NCBI): domain Eukaryota; kingdom Metazoa; phylum Chordata; class Actinopteri; order Cichliformes; family Cichlidae; genus Copadichromis; species Copadichromis virginalis. The sequence continues at coordinate 32,685,837 of NC_140632.1, read as the reverse complement.
ACCTCGGACGCAGGTTCTGGTTGCTTGAGGCCAACAAGTACTGATTTTTGGGGGTTGAATTCTGCTGATGCAGGACTCGCTGATTCAGGCTCAAATTCAGGTGCTGGTGGGGGCTGCCTGGCAGCCTTGGGTTCTGATGCGGGCTCAGATAATGGGTGTCCTTCAGGCTCTAGCACCGCAAGCTGTGTGCCCTGTGCAACCCCAGCATCAGGAATACAGGCAAGAGGTCACAGCACTGCCGTCTGGTCCTGGTTTGCCCGAGCCAAAGGTGCTCCACTGGCCGGTCCTGAACCCTAACTCGAACCCTCCGGTGCAGAGCATGATTTGCAATGTGAATGAAGCTCTTGCAGTGGTTCTATAAGGACCAAATGGCTCATAACATCAAGCTAGACACCCCATACACCCGAAGCACCTCCCATAGAATACTCCCACAAAACACATGTAGACTGGTTGAGCAAACTCCCACCCACCCTGAAATATCCTTAAGAGGCTAGGTCCAGTGTTCCGCAGCCCGGACGAAAACCGCATTGTTCCTCCTGTATCTGAGGTTCAACTAACAGATGGACTCTCCTTTCCACCACCCTGGCATAGATTTTCCCCAGGGAGTGTGTTCACGGAGGGTTGGAGGACACCCTCCAGTCCACCTTCTTGAAGATGGAAAACACTACTAGAGGTACGGCCCTAAATCCCCACATGAGTGTCTGACACTGGGACAACAGAGTGTTAGGGTACTCTTAACTGCTGTTTGGTGCATAAGTGCAGACAACAGTTAGGAATAGTTCCCTGACACAAAGGCACAGGGAACAGTCCCTCTCTACCACCGGGAAAAAAACAAACAAACCAACATACAGGCAGCAAGCCAAGGGGATCCCAGGATGCCCACCCTAGCCTGCTGCCTCTCACCAAGGGCAACTCCGGACTGGTTCAAGAGCCCAAGCTGTGCATTGAGTTGAGCCCAACTATATTTAGCCTTATGCAGTAGTTTAGTTTCCTTCCCCACATTCCATGTCCCCAGCGCTAGCATCGGTACCTGGAATTGGTCCACCAGGGTCTCTGCCCTTGGCTGACAACTGGCACACAGTGCCTTCTGTGGGTGCTGGGTCTACAGGAAGGTCGTTCCATGTCCCTTCTTTGGGCTGCTCTCGGCCAGGCTCCATAGGCCAAAGCCTGGTCACCAGGTGCTTGCCCTCGGGTACCCTTCCCAGGCTAGGCTCCATGGCGGGGTCCCAGTAACCCTATCCTGAGAAGGGGTTTAGCTGTTCCCTTGATCTTGTACTGGCAAGGTCTTCTGAATCGCCCTTTGTCTGGTTCCTCACCCTGGACCAATTTTCCATGGGAGACCCTACCAGTAGGCAGCAAAGCCCCCCAACAATATAACCCCTCCTCCATGATAAGGCAGTGATTCATGGAAAGGGAGACACATTTTTCCACATGATTACATATATCATATTAGTTGAACTTGTAAAAATATATAATGAAATTATAACTAGTAGATTAAATGAACCATATAAGGTGGGGATTTGCATGTTAAGGATGAGATTATATACATCATATAAGGTAAGATTAACATGGAGGAGTGAGGATATTATGTTGACTGAGTCATATTAAGATCAAAATTAATAAATGAAGAAGTTAACTGAAATAACCTTTTTATTCAGGTATATAGCTCATAGTTAATAATCAGTATGCTTTTTATGTTCTCTTGTAAATAAAATACTGTTTTATGATTTGTAAATCATAGCATTTTGTTGCTATTTACATTTTACACAGGATCCCAACTTTTTTGGAATTGGATTAGTAATTGCATTGTTTAATAGACCACAATAATAAAGAACTGGCATCTGTTTGAGATCTTCAAGTTAAGGTTAAACTTATATTAACATTACCTAACAGACCTTTTTTATGTCAAACATCATCAAAGAACAATCCTTCTCAAATAAATGCACGGTGCATTTATTTGAGAAGGATTGTTCTTTGATGATTTAGCCTATTTATCCCTTCCAAAGAGCACCTCAAAGAGACACAATTTAAATCCAGGAAGCACTCCTTTCTCCTTTGTTTTTAATATTGATGTATTTGTTTCATATTCATGTGCATGTCTGTGTGTGATGCACACAGGCTGGAGACACTCCGCTACATATGGCAGCTACACTGAATCATAAGAAGGCGATACGCCTGCTGCTGGAGGCTGGAGCAGACAGTCGCATCAACAACAATGTGAGTGTCTCTGTAGACTCAGGAGAAGCATGTCTTTAATTTTAGCACATTGAAAAACCATAGTAGTTATAAGTGGCACTTTCTGTTGTCTAAAATGTTCACGAGTTTTATAGAAATTTATAAAAAATGTCTTGAGTTGAGGTTGGCCTATGATTTTCTATGAGTTCCTGCTTTAGTCCTCAAGGAATGGCTCAGTTTTTCTAATTTGTGTATTTCTCCAACTATATCCAGCCACTAATATGTCCTTGTTGGATCACATTTTAGTCAGCTCCTCATTATTGTCTTTGTCTGTCACAAGTTAGAATCTCAGGGGACTCAACCTCAAGGTCAGAGGTCAAGTTTTCTGAAAATCTTGTGACTGCCATGAGTTGACAACAAGCCAGCATAGAATTTTGAAATTGAAACCATAGGTATGCCTAACAGGAGGCTGTGGATTAGCACTGGCGAGTGCCAGTATTTTTTTAAAGGCAGACATATTGATAATGATGTCAGATCCATATTAAATATGATAAATTCTAACAGGAATTAACATCTATGACTACATCATTTCTCCTTCCACTCACTTGTCAAAATAACTGAAAAAGGAGTTGTCTTAAGAAATTGTAGTGGGTTGACTTGGGATAGGGTCTCACAATGCATCCACTTCCTCCATCAGCTTGCTGCCAGTCCCTGCTTCTTGCTTTTAACTCAAAGCTGTGCTATTCACCATTTCTTTGTAGAAGCAGCAGGTAGCACCTTGAAAAGCATTTGAGCAATTGACCATCAGTAGCTGGAAATTCTCTAATCGCATTACAAGTCATTATACCTTTTTTGGAGATGTCATTTCATATAATGAAATGTTAAATGGACTGATTCTTATATAGCGCTTTTCTACTCTTCTGGAGCACCCATTCATACAAGCACTTGCAGAAGTGCGTACTAACATTCACACATATTCATACTCCAATGGATCATCGGAGAGCAACTTAGGGTTGACCTGCTTTACCGCCTGAGCTACAGCCACCCCGAAATGTGTGAAGGTTCAGATTGTACATTAAAATATCCCATCAATACTAACAGGTTGCTAAGTTCACAGTGATAGAAAATAAGTTAATAATTTGCTTACCACAAGCCAGGGAAAACATCCGGTCTGCATGGAATGGAGAGGAAACTGTGACCAGCTGAAGGTGGACTCATGTTTTGTCTGTCTTGATTTGTATCTCTGGGTGTCTGCAGGCAGGTCTAACAGCTTTGGACCAGGCCAGAGAACACAACAACCCAGAAGTAGCTCTTCTACTGACTAAAGCACCCCAGGTAAACTCTCACTGTGACCAGTACAGGCAGACATAATTTATAACTATAATAAATAGTTTGATTGTTTTCCACGTATATGAAAATGTGATGTGTGATTTTTCTTTCTCGTGGGCTTTTCTAGGTTTATTTGTCATGTTTAGTAACTATAGCTCATATTTTACCAAATTTCACTGCCCAACATATAAGAAAAAAGAATCAGATCACTTAAACTATATTTAACATACTAACAGCTAAAATTGAATTTTTTTTGAAAAGCCAGTAAAAACTGTACTCATCAATACTTATCAATACAATATATACAATATATAATTCACAAATCATACTTGATGAATTGTGTCTTCTTGTGTTCAGGTGCAAAGTTTTGTGCGTGGCAGGAAAGCAAGGAAGAGGAGAGATGAGCTGAAGGCAGAAGGTCGGGCTCAGTCAGTGCCTAGAAATGCGATGCTACCCTGTAAGGTAAATATACTTAAGTGTCAGTGTAGCTGAAACTTACTGAATGTAGACTTCATCACAAAAATAGGAAAATGTGAGCAAAAACTGGAATGAGCAGGAATGTTTTTTTATGGAGGAGGGGAGTCAGGGTTGTTTCCACATATCTCTGGCGTTGGCCACACACAGTACTAGCCCTAAGGATTTTTATATTTTTGTGGGGACAATGCCTTTATCATATCCTTTAGCTAGAGTTAGCAAGAGTGCCAACATCATTGTGTGCCAGGAATTAGTTTCTCCTTCTCTCACCCCTTTTCACTCACCATGTTTTTATACACCACTCTGCATTTAATTAGGAGTTATTATTCATCTCTGGCACACTTCTACAGCATGTCTTTTGTCTTGTCTCCCTCTGCTCACCCCCAGGTGGTCATGACAGATGGCTGCCTGTCGCTGATCCTGGTTCTGCTGGAGGTTTCTTCCTGTTAAAAGGGAGTTTTTCCTTCCCAACTGTCGCCAAAGTGCTTGCTCAAAGACGGATGTCTGATTGTATGGTCTTTACCTTACAATATAAAGCGCATTGCGGTGACTGTTGTTGTGATTTGGTGCTATAGAAATAAAACTGAATTGACATGAACTGAATTGGCCAAAAGTATGCACTCACCCATCCAAATCACTGAATTCAGGTGTTCCTATCACTTTCATGGCCACAAGTATATACAATTTGACACCAGGGCATGCTTGACTTTTTCTATAAACATTTACGAAAGAATGAGTTGCTCTCAGGACTTTAGTGAATTCCAGTGTGGTACCTTAATAGGATGCCACCTGTGCACAAATCCAGTCGTGAAATGTCCTTGCCACTGAATATTCCACTGAATATAGCAAAGGAAACGATTGGGAACACTGCGATTTTGATAGAATTGTAGACTTGAATTATTGAAAAAAGAAAAGGGAAAAGACAAAAATCCACAATATGTCTCATAATGTCCACTTTAAAATCTTTCATACTGTTTAAATGTTTCTGGAACCTGCTTAGATAAACCTTCCTCTCGTTCTACAGAGTAGTGTATCTGCTGCAGGCGACAGCCAGGGCAGTGACCAAGCTGCCTGCAAACACACTAAGGTAACTGAGTCTAACGCCAGGAGAGGAAAGAACAGGAAGCGGAAAAAAAAGGTAAGACCGTGCATATAAATATGGAATAAACCATGGAATAAAAACCTTTAAAAAAAAAAAGCAAAAAGCGAAAGTAACCAGTAATGAGGGCTAACCTCAGAAGAAACTATCCCAGGTTTGTCCTGGACTTTGTCCAGCTGGTCACAGGAAGAGTCACCTTTTTAGATCCATTTAAAAACCATTTAAAACCACTGAAAAATTGTCCTCTGGAGAAGAGCAGAGAAGGTTGAAACAGTTTAATGAGTTTCTAGACCCAAGAACAGCACAGCAAAAACCAAGCAAACCTGGGGTGTACAGCCCTGGTGTTGCACAAGCAGCAGACAAAGACAGACAATGACAAAGACAAGGCGTAACAGAAAGATATAGAGAGAAGGGATATTTTGGCATCTTTCGGACACATTTATGGTTAGAGGTAATTCCGATTGCAACTTATTTATGGCCAGCAGGATATTTTTGTAGCCAAAATCAATTACTTGTTACTCATGAATTAATAACTTACGACCACATAGTGTTGGTTAACTATTGCAGTTTTATGGTCACTGCAGAGCAATAGGTCATAAGACTTGATGCATAGTGTTAGCATGAACCATTAATCTTCGAGAGGAATTAATCTAACTATAAATCACGATATATCCATTCAACATATATAATATAGAGTATATAACATAAAATATAGATACAACTTAAGTCAGTGACACACGGTGACACAGATGATTTTCCACCCTGTTGCCTAAACACGCAAACAAAAACATCTTACTGCATTATTTACCAGTTTAACAAAATTAATTGGATCACATCAAAAAATACCTGCCTGTCTGCACTCTATATGGATGTCTTCATCTTTCTATCTTTCTCCTTCCTAGCCAATGGATTGTAAAATATTATTACCTACGTAGTTAGTTAAATATCTACTACTACCACAAGATGGCAGTAATGTAAAGGATGGATGCAAACATGCCAGGAGCTTTTTAGTTTATGTCAGTTTTTACATGCTTGTCCTGAAGAAGTGCCACTGATATAACTAAAAAATGTAGATAAGGCACAATGTACACATTGCACAATATAAAAACCAAAAGCTTAACATATTAATTCCCTACAAATGCCGTTGCAGCCATCTTTGTCTGACCCTCTGCACTGCAGAGAGACCAGGCACTGTGGAACCATTCATAAGAAGAAAGGTAAACTGCGTGGAACCGCCCCTTATGTTTCCATCCCTCCACACAACTTCAAAGCCTATCAGCTGTACACGCTGTACCGAGCAAAAGATGGCAAGATAATGCAGGTAAGTGACTATCATTACCATGTTTTCGCCAACACTGAGGGTGCCAGTTTGGCACAAGTAAGGTGCTGTTAAATAACAACCAGGCTAGGTAGACACTGAGAAAAGCAAATAATTATTCTTCAGACAGTAAATGCCAGTATCTTGTATCTAGCTTGGTTACTGGTAATTACTAAAGTAGTTCTAACGATAGTATTTAACCTCCTAAGACCCTTCCACAGCATGCATTTTTAATTTCTCTTTGATATTTGGGCATATTGGGGCCCGATAAATGCAAAAACAAAGAATTACCAGATTTTTTTTTACCTTGTTTTTGTTTTTAAGAAAAATGAGAGCCACAAATGAGGATATTCATTTAAAATTTTGATACAACAGTAGCAGTATAATGTCCTCGTAAGTGGATATCAGGCCCATGTAGAGCAAAATTGAGTATTTTGGTCTAAATAACCCAAAATGTGATGTCCACATATGTGGACGGCAGGTCCTAGGAGGTTAAGTCTAGGATCCAGGTACATCACAATATGCTGTGTTTTGCCCCTTGAAATTCTTTACAAAGCATTTACTACAGCCACCTTCAGATGTTGCTTGTTTGTAGGTCTCTGTTGCTTCATTTGTATCCTCAGCAATTAAAAAGCATGTACTGTTAGGTTAGGATGTTGTGACCGAGTTGGCCATTGCAGAATATCAATTTTTTGCTTCCAGAAGCTATTGGTTTGCTTTTGTAGTATGTTTTGGATAGGTTTTCATTCGCACTATGAAGTCTGTGTGATCATTTACACCACATGGCTTAATCTGAGTGGAGAGTATAGTTTTGTACATTTCATCAGCAGCCAGTTTGTTCTTGGCTGTAACTAGTGGTTTGTACCTTGTTGTAAATCCTCTGTATTTACATTCATGGACATGTCTCTGATATCTCCTTGAGTGTGTTCTTGACTTGGCTAGTCAAGTTTCTATTAATCAAGAAAAAAAAGTGATTGTCCATTTTTGTGGGCTTACAGGCTTTTTGTTGCTGCTGAGCTGGCTATTAAATTCCTTCTTTTTAAGAATGTACCATATTGTTGATTTTGCCATTCCATTTTTAATAACTATAGTATGTATTAACATGTTGAAGTTTGTATGGATATATCTTGAAAATATGACCTAGTGTCTCAATGATTTTACCTGTATAAATAAAGATGAAATAAAAAAAAATAAAATTCCTAAAGTTTTTTTTTCTATCCTTCAGACAGGTTTAGTTTGTTTTTTAAGACTTCTAACTAAACCACTACATTGGACACTGATGTGCCACCCCATACCCTGCCACCCACTGGTGTTACTATCATGTTACTATGATGTGTTTCATTGTAATTATTGTTATTTAACCCTGTCATGCATGAATTATCACAACCTCAATAAGGATTTTCTTCTTAAATATTTTTATTCTTCCTTTCATACCAACAGATAAATAAAAATACTTAAGAAAAATATCCTGATTAAAGTTGACATAACTTATGGATGAACGGGTTAGTAGTGTGTATTAAATCTTGATAAAATAATTAAGAGACACTTATACCACAGTGACCAGAGCGACTAATGAAAATTTAAAGAAAATGTCCATTTGTTTGTCGTAGCAATGCTTCATGGCATTAAATCCTCTCTGTTGCTCAGCCCACAAATGCATTTTCCTTACAAATGTGACATCATTTAAGAGGAAATGAAAAAGCTTTCCCATTGTATGATTTATTGCTAAGAAACGTTGTTACAAAATACACAAATCAACAAAACTCGTATTTCCCTTTTTTCTGCTGGAATTTCCTTAATTTCCTCTTCTAACATTACACAAACCAAAGGTTATTATCACACTGTTCATAAACTTCTGGATTTTGTCCATTTTCTGTGGCATGCCTATGGTGGAGGTCTGAAGAAAATTGTGAATTCTGCTTTTGATTCATGCAAGGAGCTTCAGTCTACTACTCTACTACTTTCCTCTGGTGTATTTTTTCTATTTATAATAACCCTGGGTCTATGCTGAGTGTGCGCAGCTGATGGGCGCTGTGTAAAACGCCTGAATGTGGTAATGTACTACATTTTACAGGCAACCCTCCACCTCTGCCCTTCAACCTACCTGTAGACTGTAGAATGTAATGATGGGCTAAAACCCTTCATGTTTAATGTGACCATTGAGGCATATCAGGCAACAGTACCAAGCACTCACTATTTATCTGTTTTAAAGGTAAAGAGTTAATTACATCACATGTGAGTGCTCAGAATGTTTTCATTTATTCCTAATGAACATCCTTGTTTCTGTCATTTTTCCACTACAATACCTTAATGATTTAAATATGGATTGCTGGTTTGTGTTACAGGCTCCTCTGAATGGCTGCCGCTGTGAGCCTCTCATAAATAAACTGGAAAACCAGCTGGAAGCTACCAAGGAGGAAATGAAAACTGAGATCCACATCATTCAAGACCAACTGAACAGCAAGATGGGCCAGCTCGACCGCAAGAACAAACACCAGGTAGCATATACAGTTGCTCATTGCAACTGATCCACAAAAGAAAGTAAGCACTCACATAACATTAACTGCAGTTGGTGCTATTCACGAGGTTAACAGCATTTCAGAGGCCTCCCTACCTCTCAACTCTGCCGCCCTATTTTTTCCCTTCCTTCATGAGTGGTCTTTCTGTGTGGAATTTGTGTGGGTTCTCTCTTCTTCTCACAAGTGAGGTTAATTGATGATTCTAAATTGCCCATAGGTGTAAATGTGAGTGTGACTGTTTGTCTGTCTCTATGTGTCAGACTGGCGATCTGTCCAGGGTGTACGCTGCCCCTCACTGCTGCGTACACCAGCGTACACCCTGGACATGACTGAGGCCATTTCTGATAAGGTCTCATGAAGTGTAGATAGATCAACTGAACGGCCAGATTAATTCCTTAAGGACTAAGGCTTTTTAGATACTGTTCATCTACCGTCTAGGTTTTTTTTAGGCCTGCCTTTTGGCTTCATCTTTTGGTTTCCACTTTTCCAAGTTTTCTTACATTTTCAAGGGTGTACTGCACACCAAGTCGTGATATGCCAAGTTTTCTGCTAATGAGTCTTTGGGAATCCCCTTGTTGACAGATTGTTGAAATGGAAGCAAGTTATAGTGCATCCAAAAAAAGTATTTACAGCACATCACTTGTTCCATATATTAAAATCTTACAGCCTAATTCCATAATGGATTAACTTCATTTTCACTTTCACCTCATTCTAGATACAATACCCCCATAATGACAAAGTGAAAAAAGTTGTTTAAAATTCCTTAAAAAATGTATACAAATCCAAAATATACCACACACATAAGTATATAAACATTCACGGACTTTGCTACTCAAAATTTGAGCTCAGGTGAATCCTGTTTCTACCAATCATCTGTCAGATGTTTCTACAACTTAGAGTCCTGCTGTTGTAAATTGGCTAGGCTATTGTAATTCGTTGTTATAATTATTATCAGGCTGTCCTACTCCCTGAAAAGCCTTCAGTTGATTCAGAATGCCGCATAGAGAGAGAAATGTCTTCCTTCTCTCTTCCCAACGGTCAAGATGGCCGCCCTCCATGAGCCTGGTTCTGCCGGAGGTTTCTTCCTGTTAAAAAGGAGTTTTTCCTTCCCACTGTCGCCAAAGTGCTTGCTCATAGGGGGTCAATTGATTGTTGCGGGTTCTCTGCCTGTTTGTTTTTTTATTGCAGGGTTTACCTTACAACGTAAAGCTCACTGAGGGAACTGTTCTTCTGATTTGGTGCTATACAAATAAAATTGAATTGAATTGCAAAGATGGGAAAATGGCTGTGCACTGATGCTCCCCATCCAACACGATGGTGCTTGGAAGGTTCTGCAAAAGGAAACTGTCCAAAAATAGGTGTACCAAGTTTGTAGCGTCATACTCAAGACTTAAGGCTGTAATTGCTGCCAAAGATGCTTCACTAAAATAACAAGGCTACATGTACATGTTATATATAAATTTTTATATAAATGTTTTATTTTTAATAAACTTAAAAGAATTTCTAGCAAACTTTTTTTTACAATTTGTCATTATAAGGTATTATGTCTAGAATTTTGATGTGAAAAATTAATGTCATTCATTTTTGAATATGACAAAATGTTGAACAAGTGAAGCGCTGTGAATACTTTCCGGATGCACCTTAGTTACTCCTATTAGTGTGAGTAATTATTTTTATGTGTTATGTGTGTGTGTTGTCTGCAGAAGTAGCAAAAGTACAGAATTTACTTATCTAAGTAGAAGTAAAGAGGTTGAAAGCTACTCCAGTAAGATTGAAGTACTGAAGCAACTTTTTTTACTCAAGTCAAAGTGAAAAAGTGCAGGCTCTGGAATGTACTCCAAGTAAGAAAGTAAAAAGTAGCTCCTTGAAGGACAATTCTACCAACTATTTTTGTACAAAGGTAACTGAACCTTGCGCTATATTCATATAATAATAAAATAATATTAGTACATGAGAATAAAAAATTCAGAATTGGTTTTAGTTACAAAGAAGGAAATGATTTCTCTTTTGGCATATAAACACGGTGTGGTAAGAGGATGCATGTGGTCAGACTGAAAAACACACAAACAGGGAAGAGTGGATTGGTACAAAACAAAATATGGACAGATGGTAATGAACAGATTGCACCATCGTGCAATAAAGAGAATGTATGTTCGATCACAAAACAGCCGATCAATTTGTTTCACCAAGTTTGTTTCTACACGAGTCATTTTGTAGAGGGTATGGCAGCATTGACAGTTTGTCTTAAAACAGTAACTGTAATGTGCACATTTTGGCTTTTTATTATGACTGTTTTCTTGAAATAAAACTTTATTCTCAATTTTTTTTCTTAATGTGGCCCTAATACACCTTTGTAAAACTGTGACAGAACAGAATAAACAGAACAAGGATGTCTGTCTATTCTTGGGTTTTTAGTGAAGCCTAAACTTGAATGCATTTGTAGAATGAAGGTGAATAAAGCTCTGCCTTTAGCCTGTGTGACAGCAGGGTTTGAATGCAGACATGCAGTAAAATGATAGGAAGCACAGTAGATAAATCCTTTATCTTTTTAACGGTGTCAGCCCTGTTTTCACGTTGTTGTCTGTGATTAGATCTGGGCTCTTGACAAGATGACAGTGGAGAGAGCGTCAGCAGAGAGAAGCAGCTGTCTGAAGAGGATCGAGCAACGGGCCCTGCAGGAACGACGTGAAGCAGAAAAGAGACAGGTAACACTGTCAGGATACCTCTGACTGTGGAACTCTGACTGCTCTGTGTATGAAGCCATCACAGAATGATGTTTGTTGTGTGTGAAGTTTGTTCATGAAGGAAAAGGAAATTTAACATATTTGACCTTTTACTGTAATCTCCAGATCAAACAAAGGCAATAGAAAATGTTAACCGGGGTCTGCATGACATTGGGACACAACAAGCTATCGAAATTGGGCATCATCATTGAGTGCTGTGATAAAGTGTTTGCCCCCATCCTAATTTCCTATTTTTTTGTATGTTTGTCATACTTAAATGTTTTAGATTAACAAAAAATCTAAATATTAAGCAAAGATAACACAAGTACACACAAAATGCAGTTTCTAAATGAAGGTGTTTATAATTAAGAAGATAAATTAACTGTGGTGTATCACATCTTTGAAATGCTGAGTTCAATTTCTCTAGTCACACCCAGGCCTGATTACTACACGCCTGTTCGGAATCACTTAAATAGGACCTGCCTGACAAAGGGAAGTAGACCAAAAGATCCTCAAAAGCCAGACATCATGCTGCGATCGAAATTCAGGAAAAAATGACAAACAAAGTAATTGAGATCTCTCAGTCCGGAAAGGTTATAGCAGCAACAACTCATCCAACAGGTCTCAAAAGACTCCAGAATAACATCTAAAGATTGCAGGCCTCACTTGCCTCAATGAACACTGACCTTAGTCAGTGTTCATTTCTCCACCATAAGAAAGAGACTGAGCAAAAATGGCCTGTATGGCAGGCTAAGAGTTCCAAGACGAAAACCACTGCTGAGCAAAAAGAAAATAAAGGTTCATTTCAGTTTTGCCAGAAAACATCTTGATGATCCCCAAGACTTTTGGGAAAATACTCTGTGGACGGACGAGATAAAAGCTGAACCTTTTGGAAGGTGTGTGTCCCATTACAGCTAACGTAAAAGTAACAGAAAAGGAGTACCAGCAAAACCAGGCTGAGGGAGGGACATTCATCTGCTGTGACTAATTGAGGGTGAGAAGAGGACAAAAGACATGCTGTGCAAGAAAGCCAGAGAATAATAACTAATTATTAAGTGCAAAGTGGTGTAAACACACAGGTAAGTGAAGAAGCACCCAGTGCATCATGGGAAACTGTAGCAGCCTACACCTATTGCAGCATAACTAAGGGAGGATTCAAGGTCACCTGATCCAGCCCCAACTTTATGCTTTCCTCAAAAAGGAAAGTTTAAACCTATTGTTAGGCTTCCACAAAAGAGGGGCTCTGCCTCCCATTCTACTTTTAAATATCCTAGATACCCCAAGTAAACCAGCGTCTGGGAGTGAAGTGCTCTATTGGAATGTTTCACAGGGTAACCAGTGCCCTCATGGCAATTGTTATAGTTTTATTACATCTAGCCAACAAAATAGAATTGTTGTTTTAATTGTGAATGTGAAGCTATTGGTGCTGTGGCCCATTCCTTTAAGTCATAAGTATGTGAAGTAGAATAGATGTTACTGTAATTTTTCTAAGCATTTCTTAAGTCGTCATGATTTTCATACTAATAATTACACAGTGGGCCCAAACATTCAATTGAATTAAATTGAAATAACAGTATTGCAAATGCTCACAATTATAGATCACATTCTATGAACCTATAAACTGGATGTGGATGCTGTTGAAGGCAGAGGAATATCTTGCCGTGTAATTACATTAGCACATTCCACCCAGAGTCATTTCACTGCCTCATTCGCACTCAGCTGGCTGTGGAACCCCAGAACATTAAACTAGTCAGATGTTCTCGATATATTACGTATAAAATTTTGTCAACTGCATCATGTTCACACGAGCTGAATCTAGAGACGGTCTATCCAAAGAGATTCCAGGACTTCTCTTATAGCTTGATGCTGTACAAAGAGGCACTGTAATATTAATAGGGTGCAATTCTGTCTGGTCTCTACTTCTTTTAGTAATATATGCTTCAGTATGTCTATTGACTCCTGCAGCTAGCATTATCATTCTTTTTCTGTACTGGTCCACAGTATGCTGAAGTGCCCGTATATCTGCAAGCAGGGGACCTGATCAGTTGACCTGTGCACAATTAATTAAACTGAACTGTACACAACTTTTCAATCTCAGTAGGTGATCTTATACGGGACTAATGTGCTGGATTAGGTGGATGTCAGGATATAATGATGAATAGATGAACTCCATTAAAGATTACATCATTGTTTTCTTTTAATCTACTTTTAGGACAGTGTATGCATTAAATGAATGGGAACTGATCTAATGAGCTCTTCTGTCATTAATAGAACTCTTGTGTGTGGTTCATTGTGTCCCCTAAGCAGACAGCTCTGGCCAGTGAACTGAAGAGCTGGTGTCTGTCCAAACTGCAGAACATGGAGGGCCGTGTCACAGGAGAGCCCAGCAGCACCAAGTTACAGCACTCCTCTACTGTGGCCGAAGCTAATGTAGCACCCTTCGCTGTGGTGCCCATTGGACAAGGGGGCAGCTCCCAGTGCCTTGAGCACCACAGTGACCCTCCACTCCTGGAGTTCAGCCGGGAAGAGTCTAGTGTGGCAGAGGGTGGCACAGCCAGTCACTACTTTGTTGTTCATGTGGAGAGCTCTCCAGGTAACAAATCAGCATAAACAAAGATGCTTTGTTTTGTTTCAGAAAAAAAAGAAAAAAAAGAAGAAGCTTCAAATCAAATTTAAAACAGCGACCCTGTAAATTAATAAAATGAATCCAATGAAACCTCATTTTCCTGTTCTGAGCTGATAGGAGTGATAACTGGTGTGGTCTTCTGCTGTAGTTCAGCTGCTTCAAGGTTCCACATGTTATGTGTACACTGTTCAGTAATGCTCTTCTGAATACCTTGGTTTTAATGAGTTACTGTTTCAGGAACTCAGTTTGCCCATTCTCAACTAGGCATTCGTGCCTAGAGAACTGCTCACAAAATTGTTTTCCACATTTTTCTGTGTATCGTTGTGTGGGAAAATCCCAGTAACCCAGCAGTTTCTGAAAAATTCAGAACAGCTGGTCATCAAAGTCTGTCTTGATAATGTCTAAATGCTAAGTGGCCAGTGATATGCAAAAGAAAACAGCAAGTATCTTCAGTATACATAAACAAATAATAAAAAATGAACAATTATATAATTCCTACCCATTCCCACCCAAATTTGGCATCAGTTCTGGAATCTGAAAAAACAGGAATTCTATACAGCATTTATAGGTCTATTCACACCATGAAAATACAACAGAGAAAATGCTACATGCTATTCGTGACTGCAGATTTGCATTGCATGCTAATTATCAGGCTGCCTAGTGGGTTCTATTCTAATCTTATTTATACAGCAACAGACAGGCTTCAGGGGTCTGTACCTTTGCATTGTAAGGTACAGACCCTAGAATAATACAGAGAAAACCCCCAATCAGACACTCGCTCATGAGTAAGCAGGATGAAAATCTTTGGAAGAACCAGGCTCGGGGAACGCCAACAGGATTAAAAAAAACACACACACATGATTTTTAGGGCCAAATACAGTTGTATCTGAATTTAGAAGCACAGCAGGGTACCGTGAAGCTTAATGTTGGCTGAACCTCTTGTGAATTGTACAGATGGTGATAAGGATCAGAATACTGAGGATGACTCTCCCACAGCAGCCAAGAACCCCCCATCATCTGTTCAGGTGGTTCGGCCAAAGGAGCGCTCTGTGACCTCTGCTGACACCAAGAGGAAGAACCAGGAGCTGAATGATGTGGACATAATGAGGAGTGGGGCCAGGAGCCAAAGATCCAGCAGCTTCTCTCCAGCCACGGAGCGGCGCTGCAGCAGCAGAAATGACATAGGGATCAGAGAGAAGGAAGGACACTGTGATACAGGGAAGCACCAGAAGAAATATTTTCAGGGTAGGACTAAATTGAGAGGGGACATAAAGGTCAGGCCTCCAGAGGTCTTTGGAGGCCAGCCTACGTTTACTCAGGAGAGGGACAACATGCATGCCATTGAGGTGACCCAGTATTTCTTTGAGACGGTCTCGACTCAGATGGAGCGCTGGTATGAGAGGAAGGTGCAGGAGGCTCAATGGCAGGCAGATCAGAAGGCTCAGACAGAGAAAGATGCTCTGATTAATAGGATTGCCTACCTGGAGGATGAGCTACGTATGCTGAGAATGCATCGGGACGAGGACTGTTAAGATACAATCCATTTGCTGGAGAAAAAAACTGCTGAGATCTGTCCAGCATTGACCAAACATCATATAAATGTGATTCCTCTTGAGGACCAGTATACAAAACTGCAGAACCTCAGAACCACAGTCTTAGAGCAAAGTGCTCCATTGGGGTGGTGTGGTAGTATGAAGTTTTTAAGATAAGATGCAGCCTGATTATAGAAGACTTTATGAGGCAAAGGGTTTTAAATTTGATTCTGGATTTGCCAATGAAGCCAATGAATGGAAGCCAGTACAGTAGAAATATGCTCTCTCCTTCTAGTTCCTGTCTGAAGTTTTTTCGGACACCCTGATAATAATGAATTACAGTAGTCCAGCCTAAATGTAATACATGCATGAACTAGTTTTTCAGCTTCGTTCTGAGACAGGATGTTTCTAATTTTGGAGATATTGTGTAAATAGAAGAAAACAGTCCTACATGTATGTTTAATTGTGGTGGAGGTGTGGTCCCTGGCTCAGCTGCAGGGGAGGGGTGGCGCAGCGAGTTCAAGGGGCAGTGCCAGGCAGGTGAGTGGACAGGTAGTCGTGTGGCACTGATGAGCTCTCTACTGTTGTCAGTGATGCTGGAGTGGAGAGGAGGAAAGGCTTTAGAAGGTGTGCGCAACGCCGGGAGAGAGCTGTAGTGAGAAGTGTGTGTGCCAAACCTTAAAAGTACACTGCTGTGTGTCGAGAAGTAAAAAGAAACGTTTCGTACACTGTTTGTGTGGGTCCGGTCCTTGTACAGTGGTGCTGAAACCCAGTGGAGTATGTCCGAGCCTCAGGCCGCGCCACAGGCGCAGCCACTCCAAATCCTGGCTCAGATGCTGGCAGAGATGGCGACCGTGAGCCGTGATCAGGCGGGCGCACAACAGAAGCAGATGGAGCAGTTGTGGGAATAGCTGGACCGGCAGATGGGGGACCTGGAGCAGCTGGTTGCGGTTGCCGCGCCGTGGGGCATTGTTGGAGGCAGAATGGATGGAAGTGAGATGTGTTCATGGTGATATTCACAAGTATCCTATTGTGCCACTGATATTAAAATACAAGGACAAAACACATAGGATTAAGGGTGCGGTTTGCTCGTGCCTGTCGCTCCCCCTAATTCTGGGTATGGATTGGCCAGTCTAATAAACTGTTGTGGCAGTATGCAGGGATGCGATTACAACCATTAATAGCCTCACTAGAAGGTCCCGCCAGCTTGGGAGGTTCACTTTATGGGAGATTTTCCACTGGAGCAGTCTTGTGATAACATTCTAGGCTCAGCCAAGTGATAGAAATTGATTATCACGTGGTGCGCCCTGAAGCCGTGCAGACCTCCCGACTATGTGTTATTAAAAGATTTATCGAGTGAGTCGTGACACTCACGAGAGGAGGAAAGGCTTTAGAAGGTGTGCGCAATGCCAGGAGACACCTCCAGTGAGAATCGTGTGTGCCAAACCTTAAAAGTACACTGCTGTGTCGAGAAATAAAAAGAAACGTTTCGTACACTGTGTGTCTGGGTCCAGTCCTTCTACATTAATGTACGCTTTGAAGGACATATCCTGTTCAAAAAGTATTCCTCAAAATGTTACTGGAGGCCAAGGTAGTGTCATCCAGAGTAGCCATCTGGTTAGAGACCATATTTTGACGATTTTTTTATAACCTCAGTTTTCTCTGAATTTAGAAGCAGAAAATTTGAAGTCATCCGGGTCGTTTTGTCTTTAAGACATTCCTGCAGTTTAACTAATAAGTGTGTGTTATCTGGCTTCATCGGTATGTAAAGTTGGGTGTCATCTGCATAAAAGTGAAAATGTATGCTTTGCTTTCTAATAATACTGCTACGGAACCCTGTAGAACTCCATAACTAACGAGAGCACTACCTTTAATACCTACAGCATGCTCTAATCACTGTAATAAAATATTATGGTCAACAGTATTGAGTAAGATAAAGATCTGTAAATTTCTCTTACTTTACTCACATTTCACAGAATGTATTTTTAGTAATAAGTCTGATATGAATTATTGTGGATATGGGCAAGTGTACGATAATGGGGAATTTAATTTTTACTTTACAATCCTGTTTTAGTGTAATATTTATTGTGAAGTAGTACTTTCTTGCTTATTTCATTTTTATGTACTGTTCTTTTAATACACTGTAATTGCACACAGGGGGAGCAGTCAGGCTTCTGCACTGTGGATAGTGGAGGCTTTAACTAGCTGTGGAATCAAACAGTTTTCTTACCGTGTCGGGCAGTGTACAGGGACATTCAGGCTGATTCTTGTGAATTCAAGACTGTGGAAACATATGTTTTCAGAGGGTTTTCCCAGCAAGTGATCTAGTGGATTTTTAGTGTCTCCTCTCTCTGCTTCTCTTCCCCTCTGTTTTTCTTTCCCTCTCTTTTTCACAGTTTCTCTTGTCTTTCTCTTTCCTATCCCCCGGTCCTGTTGTTCCATTTGTAATAACTTAAAAGTAAAATAAACTAGAAAAAGTTGCATTTCCTGCGAAAATGCAGTGTGAATGCCGTGTAGTGGAATCTGAAAACAGCAGAAGGAGAACTCCGCTGAAAACACTGTGTAGAAGCTGAACTCTGCTTTATTTGAAAGACACCACAGAAGAGTGTCAAGAAAGCAGGGAGAGTTCAAGGATGGAAGACGTGCAGCAAGCACCACAGGTAGGATCTGAACCAGCGCCAACTGGTCTCAAGGCAGCTGCTCATTTCACTGAGCCAAACTTGTTCTCAGGTGACTGAAAAGATATGAAACTGAAAATTGTCCTGAAAAGAGGTGAAGATGCTGAAAATTCTGTTGAAAAGTGTCACGGACCGCCGGAGCAGACCGTGTGGAGTGAGTGGAGGACCCAAGAGCAAACAGAGGTGAGGACACAAAACCGGACTTAACAGAAGGCGAGCCTTTATTTAGGGCCGAAAACATAAGGAACAAGGCAGCAAAGGAACTGAGGGAAAACCTGAACATAGACTGGGAAAACTATGGCTAAACAAGGTACAAACTAGGACTAGTTGAGGCTGGGGAACTATGACAAGGGGTAGGGGAGATAACACAGACGACGCGACACAGACTACATGAAACACAGAGACTAAATACACAAGAGGGATGATCAGGGGAAGTGGCCACACATGGGAACACAGCTGACACAGATAAACATAACAAGACATGGCAGGAGTAAACAACACTGACGGGAGACTGTCAAAGTAAAACAGGAAGTACACAGAGGTGCAAACAGGAGGAGAGAGAGAGAGCACGGGCATAGTGGGCTGGGGAAACATGGAATAAAACATAAGGAGAGACGAGGGCTCACAGATACACAGAGGGGCACACAGGGGGCAAAAGCCACGAATGGAAAACACTAAGGGAACAACACAAGAGGGCAACTCAGAAAACATGGCCTAAAATAAGGAACGAAATACAAAAATACAAAGAACTAAGAATACTGGGCCCACATGGCCCAGGACCATGACAAAAAGAGCAGAAGAGCCTGAGATTTGTGCTGATAAGAGGTGAAAAAGCTAAAAATTCTGCTCAAAAGAGGTGAACATTTTGAACTTTCTGCTGAAAAGAGATGGAGAAACAGAAAATTGTGCAGAAAAGGGGTAAAGAAACTGAAAACTGTTGAAAAGAGCAGAAGAGGCTGAGATTTGTGATGAAAACAGGTGAAAGAGCTTAACTTTCTGCTAAAAAGAGTTGAAAAAAATGAAAATTCTGCTGAAAACAGGCCAAGAAACTAGAAATTCTGCTGAAAAGACGTGAATTAGCAGAATTTCTGCTGAAAAGAGGTAAAGAAGCTGAAGTTTGCAGTGAAAACAGCGAAAGAAGCTGGAATTTGTGCTGAAAAGTATTGAAAAATGGAAAATTCTGCTGAAAAGAGGTGAAAAAGCTGAAATTTGTGTTGAAAAGAGTTAAAAAAAAAAAGTTGAACTGTTTACTGAAATATTTTTTTTGTCATAAGTGGGATTTGCCAAAAAATGGCATAAAAAGCTTAATATCTCAAAAAGTATGAAAGGTATGAGCACCAAAAGATATAGCTGGCATTAGCATAGGGAGCAGAACAGATTAAAGTTTAAATGGTGGAAATCGGCTGAAAACTGAGCGAGTAGTTAACCAGCAAAGGTCGGAGCAACTAGAATAAGGTAGAACTAGAAAAAATTGCATTTCCTGCGAAAATGCTGTGTGGATGCCTTACGCTGAAGATTTCTGCTGAAAAAAGCAGAAAAAGTTGAAAAAACAAAAAACATTGCCCTGAGCGAGATTCGAACCTGGCCTTTCTGATCTATAGGCGGCGTCTCACCTTACTGGACCAAACTGATTCTTACAAAGAAGAGGTGGAGAGACTGACAATTCTGGTGAAATTAGCAGAAGCTGCTTAGTATTGTGCTAATAAGAGGTGAAAAGGCTAAACATTTAGCAGAAAAGAGGTGAATCAGAAGAAGTTCTGCTGAAAAGAGGTAAAGAAGCAAAAAGATGAGTTGAAAAGAGGTGTAGAAGTGCTTGCTGAAGATGGCTGTATGTGTAATGACACACTGGAGAGTGTCAAGAAAGCAGAGCGCATGCAAGCAGGGAACATGTGTAGCAACTGTCACAGGTAGGATTCGAAACTCTGCCCCCGGGTCTCACGGCAGCTGCCCTACCCTCTGAGCCAAATGAGTTCTGGTCTCAAGCAAATATATGATGAGAGAGAAAATGTGCACTGTGGAGCAGAAGCTCAAATTAGCAGAAAAGAGGTGAAGAGGAAGAACTTTGTTGTGAAATGAGGTAAAGAAACTGAAATTTGTGCTTAAAACAAGTGAAAAAGCTGAACTCTGAAATCCTGCTAAAACAGTAGTAGAGGCTGATATTTTTCAGCTACTCACTGAGCCAAACTGGTTCTCACGTAACTGAAAAAAGGTGGAAAAGCTTAAAATTCTAATGAAAACAGCAGAAGAGGCTAAGTGCACTGTGGAGCAGGAGCTCTAATTAGCAGAAAAGAGGTGAAGAGGAATAATTTCTGCTGAAAAGAGGTAAAGAAGCAAAAAGCCGAGTTGAAAAGAAGTGTAGAAGCAGAAGTGCTTGCTGAAGATGGCTGTATGTGTAATGACACACTGGAGAGTGTCAAGAAAGCAGAGCGCATGCAAGCAGTGAACATGTGTAGCAGCTGTCACAGGTAGGATTCGAACCTCTGCCACCGGGTCTCACGACAGATGCCCTACCCTCTGAGCCAAATGAGTTCTGGTCACAAGCAAAGATATGATGAGAGGGAAAATGTGCACTGTGGAGCAGCAGCTCAAATTAGCAGAAAAGAGGTGAAGAGGAAGAACTTTGTTGTGAAATGAGGTAAAGAAACTGAAATTTGTGCTTAAAACAAGTGAAAAAGCTGAACTCTGAAATCCTGCTAAAACAGCAGAAGAGGCTGATATTTTTCAGCTACTCATTGAGCCAAACTGGTTCTCACGTAACTGAAAAAAGGTGGAAAAGCTTAAAATTCTAATGAAAACAGCAGAAGAGGCTGAGTGCACTGTGGAACAGAAGCTCAAATTAGCAGAAAAGAGGTGAAAACAGCAGAAGAGGGTGAGATTTGTGCTGATAAGAGGTGAAACTGCGGAACCAATCAGAGGTACTGCTTCTGTCTGCTTCATCAGGCTGTGTACTTGTATGTATTTCTGCCATAGACTGTTAACCAGAATCTGAGGTCCATATTAGAAAAGCTGCTAAAATCATTAAACTTTGCAGAATTGTAATAAATTATCAATATGAATTACCGGTCTGTGATAGTGTATAAATTTGTAGTTAAAAAAAAAAACATGTGGGCCAAGGTGGAATCGAACCCACGACCTCTGGTCTGAAGAGCGGTGTCATTACCAATCGCGCCACCTCTAAGGGGGCGGGCGCTTTGAAAAAAAGGGTGATGAGGAGTCAGAATTAGATCGCGGTGAGACGCGAAAAACGCCGTTTTTTGGAGTTACAAAACGTCGTGTAACTCAAAAACTAGGTGGGATAGAAGCATAATTCTTGCACTGGGTGAATCAGCGGACTTTGGTGTACTTTGACTGCGATTTACATAGCTCTTTGTATCTCCGTCGCGGAGATATGACGAGAGAAGAAACGGCTTCATTTTCGGAATTTGAAAAATGAGAGGAGGACAGATTTCCACCCCTCAAACAAGTCTAACTCATCTCAGAACGGTAATAGGTGAGAAAATAATTCTTGAATTGTGAGTGTCAGGAGTGTCTGAAGATATACAGGGACAAGCCTCATGTCTTAACTTTGCTTCGTTAAGGAGATATGACGATTTGAAAATGCCTTCAGTTTCAGTATTTCAGCTCTGAGTTTCACAACCTCCCCATAGACTTTGAATGGGGAGTTTTTAGACCATGTGTCACTTCGAGGCAAATTGTGAAAAAAACGTAACTCTCACAATAATTATAGTGACACTGTCTTAAAGCCAGCAAAAATACCTACGTTTTGATGTATAATTTGTGGAAGTTGAGTGGAAATTGAGCGAGTAGCAAGGAGTTGTTCAGACATGAAGAGAAAATTCAGAACGGACGAGTGTGCAGTGGGAGTTAATTGCATAGCAACCATAGCAACACATGTATTTTCTGAAAAATCACAAAGTTGTAACTGAAAACTTAAAGAGTCATTACATGAAAACGGTAACAGATATGAAAAAGCTGAATCACACAGGAATAGCCCAATCATCTGAGAACGTTTTAAAGTTTGAATGGAGTTTCTAGGTGAAAGTATGAGGAAGTAGTTAAGTTTCAAAGACAAGCAAGTTTTAGCAGAATTGTAGAAGTTTCCCATTCATTTCAATGGGACAAATTAAAGGAAAAAAGTGTAATATTTTAAAAAGTATAATAGTAATAAGTACCAAAAGATATAGCAGTCGAAAGCAGAAATAGCAGAACAGTTTAGAGTTTGAATGGTAAAAATCGGCTGAAAACTGAGGGAGTAGTTAAGCGGCAAAGAAACGGAGCAACTAGAATAATAAAGGATAAAGAATAAAGAGAAACAGGATCTCAATAGTGTGGATGCCTACGGCATCCACCCAATAAAGTTTAAAGAGAAACAGGATCTCTTGAGGCATTCACACAATAAACAGGAGACAGTTTTTGGTTGTATGAGTCTCAAACATACTGGTGCTAGTCCGAGTACATATACTGGGTAAGTGACCTGGAAACTTACTGGAAGGTGACTCTAACGCATGATAGGTGGAGCAACATGTGAAACCACAGCCCCTAAATCAGGGGTAGGCAACTCCAGGCCTCGAGTGCCGGTGTCCTGCAGGTTTTAGATCGCACCCTGGGTTAACACACCTGAATCAAATGATTAGTTCATTACCAGGCCTCTGGAGAACTTCAAGAAATGCTGAGGAGTCATTTAGCCCATTAAATCAGCTGTGATGGATCATGGACACATCTAAAACCTCCAGGACACCAACACTCGAGGCCTGGAGTTGCCTACCCCTGCCCTAAATGTTTGTTTACACTGTCTTCTTGAAATATCTACTTGTGTAATTGTGTCTTAAATTATCTGTGTCTTTAAAACAGATAAACGTATGCTTTTATATGAAATTTTCAGACGACTAAAAAGGACGATAACTAAAAGGTGTTTCTTGTAATTCTGTCAGTCTGTAGTCTGTGATAAATGTCTTATAAAAATAATTTATGTGCCACAGCTGTGGCTGTCAAAAATTATCTTAAATAAATACAATGAACTTTGCAAATTCTTCTTTAAGCTGACTGTCCAGAGATAAGCTATCAAACCTGTGATAGATCAATATGCCAGATCTGCAAGTTTTTTTAACTGAAGGAAAAAAAGTGTGTGACTGAGGAAACTTACAGTTTTGCAAAACACCCCAAAAACACATTTTCAAGAAAATGATAAAAGGAATCTTGAGTCTATGTAAACCTGTTTAGAGCAGATGGTTTACTTTATTTTTACAAACATATAAACTTCATAGAAAAAGTAAGGAAACTTATATTTGGGTAATCAGTTCTTTGCTGTCGCACTTCTTCTTGGCAAAAAAACTTGTGCTATTGGAAAGTGTTAGGTCTGCGCTTCCACAGGCCCCGCTGGTTTAGAGACTTATTCCCGTTAACGAAGCAAGACGAACAGCTCAACCGGTTTTTCACATGCTAGCAAAGGAAGGATCTCAGAGCAGCCCTTCTGTCCTCGGTGTCAGACCACTTCAAAGAACAATCAGCCTTTTATTTCTGTGACACACAATTTACACAAACACCCATTATAAAAATAAAAAAAAAACCCTATGGTTATAAATGGTCCTCACATATGGTTGTGTGTGTGTGTGTGTGTGGGGGGGGGGGGGGTGCATTTGTGTGACCTCCTGTTCACCAAAAGGGTCATGAAAGCAGAAAATTTACTAAACAAGAAAACAGAACCTTCACCTGGGATGTGCCTTTAATAAAACACTACAGCCTCCCCCACCTTTCAACAGGCTGGGGAGGGGGTCAGAAACAAAGGAATGTCTTTGATCATACAGTTTGAACTAAGACTTACAGATTTAAGTACAAGAATGGCAACATTTAACAATTTGACTCTAACAGAAAGTCTGTTTATTTGCCCTTAAATGGGGCCATGTTTGTAAGGAAAATGTATTCATGCGTTGAGCAGCATAGGTGAGTATGTGGATTATGCCCATAAAAAATTTATCAGATCTTCTTTGCCAGTGCTAAACAGCTTATTCTGCTATTGACTCTTGTTTTTAGCTTCAGGTACCCCAGGTGCTTACAATCCAGTGCCTGATTGGTGCCTACTTAGTATCTCCTGTGAGCACGGACCCTGGTGCAGCGATCACATGCTCCAAGCACGCTACATTTAACTGATGTGGATAGAGCCCGTGCCATAGGGCAACTTCAAACTTGGCATCACAAGAAGACAGTTTCCGCTCACTGACTGCATTTAGAAACCATAAGCGGTCTGCTACAGATTTGCAGTCAAAGTTTGCAGGATGATTTTGCCAATGGTGCTCTGTCCAGACAGTCCATCAAGCCCATAAGCACCGACGTCAGCGACAGGTGCACTAAGCATGAGCGTGAGGAGAAATTTTAGCAATGAATACAGATTCTGCCTTTAGCAGCTGGATTGTAGTGTCAAAGTGTGGAGAAGACACAGAAAAGCTCTGAGCACAGATCCATCGAGGCTGGGGTCTATCACACCAGGCAAGACCCCAGGTGCAGGCTGTGTAAAGATGCCCCTGAGAAAATCCAGCACGTAAAGGTTGGGTGAAAGATGCTAGCAGGCAGGAAACTCCACAACCAAGTGGCCGGCCTAATATACAAGAACATCTGTGCTGAGTATGGCCTGGAAGTCGGTAACCGCAAGGGTGTATGCTTGGTGGAACACTCCATATCCCACAATTCATAGCACGCCTCTACCGAGTCAAACAATGGCAGCTGCCACTTCGTTTAATATATTCCTCTTATTTGTGTTTCTAGGTCACAAAATAAACTTTTAAGATATTTTCAGGCGAGAATGTAGGTGTGTAAACGTCAAAAATCTGCTCGTTTTGTCAAAACATCCCATATTAGCAACAGTTTTCTCACGATGTTGCTGCTAGCCGGCTACCACCGTGAGGTGGACCCACCTCAGCGGCATCTGCAATCACGCCTCTCAGGCGTAAAGTCTGTGCTCTCTCGGCTGTTTTTTTTTTTTTTTGTATGTGTCGGGCTGTGAGATGAAAAGCTACAGCCAGCTGTGTGGGTACAGCAACTATGTGTGAAAAGTGGTCCATAACGTAATGCTTCAAAGCGTGTTCATGCAAACATTGTCGGGTCTGCTCATGAACCTCTGCGCACAGCGTCTGAAAATCGGGGCTGTACGAAGTCACCTCATCTTTACACAAAACTGTAAGCTGTCATCTGTGAGGCGCGAGCGGTGTTTGTTTTTACCATAGTTCATGGTGGAGAATGGCTGCTCTGCTGAGTTTTGCTCTCTGTAGCCGTTTGAATGGCAAACTACACTGATTAGCGGCGGCATAGGCACACTTAAAATTTCTTCTGAAATTTTCGCTTTCTAGTTAGTTTTAATCTTTTAACTTTATGCATCAAGCAAAAATTAAATTATATGCAACATTCTCTGACTGGAAGAAATTTGTTTAAACCTATTTTCTGCACATTCCAGCACATAAAATAAAAATTGTTTTTTGTGTTTACACTCAGTCTTTCAAATAAATGCATGTAAAACACAGCAGAAAATAAATAAAATCAAACACTCAGCGGTCCTGTTTTACCCTGCTTAACAGGAGTGGGGCAGGCGGAGGTTTGCCCTGGTGCAGGTGTGCCGCATGTCAGTGGAAGAATCTTGGAGTTTCTCTGTGAATTTCGCATTCCCGTGGCTGCGTACCCGGTGCTTGCTTGGAAGTTTAGGCGTTTTTCCGCTGTAAAAAGAAGTTTTCTTCCCACACAGTGTACAGCAGATGCTAATGTTTTTGTCACTTTTTACAGAATCAAACTCAAAGTAAGGTCAGTACTTCCACGCTCTAAACGCTGCACGGTCATACTCTCTCCCGCACTCGTTATATTATCCATTTTTGATCTGCTCACAGCTGTTGCCACGAACGCCGCACTCGCTTACATCATTGTAACGAGACACTCGCGCAAACGAAATCACGGCGGATTAGTACCACAGTACTGCAGCGTGCTTACAGGACAGTAACAGTAATCTAATTACCTTTTTTGCAATAGTAATCCCTTACTTTACTCGTTACTTGAAAAAAGTAATCAGACTATGCGGTGTTCCCCATCTCTGGTCCACATACAGAAAGTATCATAGAAAGATTTAAGGTATCGTACCACATTTGACCTCTGACCTCTTGTTCATGGTTAATAGATTAAAAGTCAAAGTGAAAGACAAATTTGAAACTTTGTTACTTACTACTGTTGTTTGGAATAGATAGGAATATAGGGAATTATATATTTATTTAAAGACATTTATTTAAAGATATTTAAAGACAGCGTTGTCAAGAGAAAGAGAATGACCTGCCTAGTTAATAGGAAATTTACTTTACTATAATATATAATAAGCTCAAGTTATTCATGTACTTTATTATTAAACATTTAAACAATGAAATGAATGTTACACATGTAGTATATCTGCATATCTGTATAAATGAAAAAGAATGTCAAGTATAGTAAAGTGGATTTCATCAGGACAAAATAAAAGCCCTTGCTCTTGTTTTTATTTCAATACAAATTTCTTTAAGGAAAAACAAAGGAAATAAATAAATACAAAACATCACACTGTCGCCCTTTAATTATTTTTAAAAACCTGACATCTGTGCAGACCACAACTAGACAGATAAGCACATTGGATTCAGATTTGATTTAAACTAACATCAGTCAGTCTCTAGAAGTCTAAAAAGTCTGTTTCTACCATTAAACATCCAATATACTCAACTTCCTAGATAGTTTTGACTTCACGTGTGAAAATAGGAACGATTTTTGTGGTGTTTTGTACCACGACATGAGCTCAGATATTACCCTGCATAGCATTCAGCCCATGTTTAAACAAAATGTGGGATTTTCTGCTATTTGTAGCTCTGCTCTAAAAGTAGTACATACCTGGGCCCGCCTACTATCCTTGAAAACGTAAAATGAAGGGCTAGAATCCAAAGTGTATGACATCTCAGGAAAAAAAAAGCACCGAAATGTGCGCTGCTTTTCGGTCTCGTTACTACCGTTTTTGCCATAGTGGCACCGGATACCGGTACCGATCCCTATTGGCATGTTGAATGAGTTATTGCCTTCCTTGTGTAATGTTTACCAGTTTTAATTTTTTTTGGACTTTATGAAACTCCCTCCCCTCTGTGGTGAGAAATAACTTTGCTATTACAGAGCTAAATTATTCAACAGGTTAATACCTTCGCGGCAAGGTCACCTGCGGCATGAGAAATCCATTTTCATGTTATTTAATGTACCTCGGTACAATGACAGTCCTGTAATGAAGTGCCTAATTTAAAATGTAACATCACCTATTGGTGAAACGAGCTTAGATTATAAGACTCACATGTTTTCATTTCTAGTCTTTAAAACCTGTCTCTACCCATCTAGTATTAATTCCTTCTGGGATACAAGTTACCCATTTCTTGTTTTTATACCTAAGATGAATTATTGTTGAATGAAGACATTTTTCAAACACATGTAAAATGTGGCCAATTGTGTTTATTGGGTAAACGAAAAGGTAGAAGGGGGAAAAAGAGGGATAGAAAGAAGGAAAGAGAGAGAGGAGAGAAAACCCCAACAATCCCCTCTGAGCAAGCACCAGGCGACAGTGGATAGGAAAATCTCCTTTTAAAGTGAAAGAAACCTAAATGAGAAACTTATGGCAGAAGGCAAGGCAAGGCAAGGCAAGTTTATTTGTATAGCACAATTCAACAACAAGGTGATTCAAAGTGCTTTACAGAGACATTAGAAACAAGAACAAATAAAATGGCAGAACCAGGCTCAGGAGGGGGCAGTCAACTGCCGGGACTGGTCGGGGGGTGAGCGTGAAAAAAGAAAAAGGAGGGAGGGGACGGGGGAAAATTAAGATGGAATAGAGGTGGAAAAAGACAAGGTTAGATCAGGTGGAAGCGTTTTTTCTTCTTTTCTTCTTCTGTTGTTCTTGCTTTTGTGCCTGGATTTCAGTGTTTTTGTACCTCGTTTCATTATACAATTCTTGGAGTTCTTGATTTTTCCTCTGAAGAATAAGTTTTTCTTCTTCCTGTTGTATTTTCTGTTGGTCTTTTTCTTGAAGCAGCTCTTTATTTCCGTTCCGTTCTTTCTGTTTCATTTCCATTTGCTTCTTGTCGTGAAGCAACTGTTGATTTTTGTGGAGAGTTTTGTCATGCTTCACCTGCAGCATCCATGGCTTGGAGTTTGCTCTGCAGGTCTCTCTGCTCGGCCTGTTGTTTCTTGTCTTGGAGGAACTCTTTATTTCTTTCCAGAGCTTCATCAAGTATTACTTGCAAGCCTTCGTTGTGTTTCTCAATGTTCCTTAGCTTGCAATCCATTTCTTCCTGATGTATTTTCTGTTGGTCTTTCTCATGAAGCAACTCTTTATTTTTGAGCAGTGTTTCCTCAAGAGTTATTTGGAGCATTTTGTATTTTTCCTCCAAGACTTCAAACTTGCAGTCTGTTTCTTTCTCAAGCTTTTCTTGTTGCTCTCTCTCTTGAATGAACTTTTTATTTCCATGCACTTTTTTATCAAGCCTGATTTGGAGCAATCTGTGTTTTTCCTCCATCTCGTCAAGCTTGGAGTCCATTTCTTTCTGTTTCATTTCTTGTTGTGAAGCAACTGTTGATTTTTGTGGAGAGTTTTGTCATGCTTCACCTGCAGCGCTTTGTATTTTTCCTCCATGGCTTGGAGTTTGCTCTGCAAGTCTCTCTGCTCGGCCTGTTGTTTCTTGTCTTGGAGGAACTCTTTATCTCTTTCCAGAGCTTCATCAAGTATTATTTGCAAGCCTTCGTTGTGTTTCTCGATGTTCCTTAGCTTGCAATCCATTTCTTCCTGATGTATTTTCTGTTGGTCTTTCTCGTAAAGCATCTCTTTATTTTTGAGCAGTGTTTCCTCAAGAGTTATTTGGAGCATTTTGTATTTTTCCTCCAAGACTTCAAACTTGCAGTCCGTTTCTTTCTCGAGCTTTTCTTGTTGCTCTCTCTCATGAAGGAACTCTTTATTTCTTTCCAGAGCTTCATCAAGCATTGCTTGCAAGCCTTCCTTTTGTTTCTCGATGTTCCTCAGCTTGCAATCCATTTCTTCCTGATGTATTTTCTGTTGGTCTTTCTCGTAAAGCATCTCTTTATTTTTGAGCAGTGTTTCCTCAAGAGTTATTTGGAGCATTTTCAGTTTTTCCTCCAAGACTTCAAGCTTGGAGTCCGTTTCTTTCTCAAGCATTTCTTGTTGCTCTCTCTCTTGAATGAACTCTTTATTTCTCTGCACCGTTTTATCAAGCCTGATTTGGAGCAATCTGTGTTTTTCCTCCATCTCTTCAAGCTCGGAGTCTATTTCTTTTTGCTTCATTTCCATTTGCTTCTTGTCTTGAAGCAACTGTTGATTTTTGTGCAGAGTTGTATTATACTTTACCTGCAGCGCTTTTTTTTTTCCTCCATGCCTTGGAGTTTGCTCTGCAAGTCTCTCTGCTCGGCCTGTTGTTTCTCTTCTTGGTGGATTTCTTTAAGTTTTTCCAGAGCTTCGTCAAGCTTTTCTTGGAGCTCCTGATTCTTCTTGACCATGTTTTCCTGTTTTATGCTCTCTTTTTTCTCCTTTTGGATGATATCTTTATTTTTTTCCAGAGCTTCATCAAGCTTTTCTTGGAGCTCCTGATTCTTCTTGACCATATTTTTCTCTTTTATGCTCTCTTTTTTCTCCTTTTGGAGCAGATCTTTAATTTTTTCCAGAGCTTCATCAAGCTTTTCTTGGAGCTCCTGATTCTTATCTTGGAGAGCCCATTGTTTCTCCTCAATAATACCTTCTTTTTCTTGAAGTTGGTAGGATAATTTTTCTAATTCAGCTCTCTTGCTCTCATTTTCTTCCGTCAGGATCTTAATCTTCTCTCTGTTCATGAGATTTTTGTTCTCAATTTCTTCCAATCGCTTTTCCTCTAATTCTATCTACTTGTTCGTCCCAAGGAAGAGAGCTGACATAAGGGTCTAGGGACTCATACCATGGAATAGAGCTGGGGTCAACTTCTTGTCTTTCTTGATTTTTCTGAGACATGTTGGAGTCTGTATACCGTGAGTATGAAAAGGATCCAAATGTTTCAAAATGCTTTACTGGTGAACGTTCGAATGCTGCTAACATAAGTGCTGCAAATAACGGACTAAAAGTTGTACATCCTCACCCCTACTTAAGGATTCATGAGGATCAAAGCTTCAAAGGATCAAAGCTTTAGAAGATTGTGACATCAGAATTCCATAAGCCAATAAGGTTGTCACTAGGGATGGGTATCATTTAGGTTTTATCCGATACCGGTGCCAAACCGGTACTTTTGAAACGGTGCCGGTGCTTAAACGGTGCTCAAACCAGTGCTTAAAGAATGGAGAACACAAAATTGGTCCAAAAACCTCATGTTCAGATGGTTTTTTTTGTAAAAAGATAACAATGTTAGCCTTTTCTGCAGCTATGGGGCATATATGGTAACATTCTTGGCTGGAAGCAGTGCTTAAACAATGGAAAAAACAAACTTTGTCCAAAAACCTCTCATGTTTAACTGTTTTCCACTTTTTCTTTGGTCATTTTAGCCTTTTTGGCCAGGGTGAAGGGAGCATCTGCCATCAAACAAGAAGACAGTCGCATGTAGCTATGATGATGTTTGCTAGTTCACCTTACATGCATTAATGTAATAACGTGGTTAGCCTACTCAACGTAAATCACATACGAACAACATTAAGCTACTCACGCAGAGAAGAACGGCTGCTGCTGCCATCCTCATCATTTCTGCTACACTGGCAGGGCTAGGGGCCAGGACTCTCCTCTTCGGATTTTTGGGGGATGTTGCTAACTCCGGGTCCGATAACAGGCAACCCACCCGCAGTAGATGTGCACGGTGTGAGGTCTCGCAGCAAGCTATCAAATATGGCGCATTTCTTGGCTTTTTAAAAAAAACCCGCTATGCGTCGCCAGGTGTTTCATCGGATTTGAGGTGTTACCTCCTTTGACAGTATCACAGTATCAGCTTAAAGCACTTGTTGCAGGCTGCTGAGTTTGCATATTTTGCTGTGAAGTACAGCCAGACTTTTGACCGCTTTGCCTTGGGCATTTTTAATCTGTAGCTCTGCTCTAAAAGAACGTATGTACCTGGACCCGCCTACTATCCTCGGAAACGTAAAATGATTGGCTAGAATCTAAAGTGTATCACAGCTCAGGAAAAAAAAAGCACCGAAATGTGCGCTGCTTTTCGGTCTGGTTACTACCGTTTATGACAGAACCGGTGCCATCATCCCTAGTTGTCACATGACATTCTTGAATGAGGTCATATTTTTGTATGTATTTTTTAAAATAACATCAACATTCCGTAAGCCAGTGAGGTTCTTACATGACTTTTGAATGAGGATAATTTTTTGGTTTGGAAAATTACCAATAAAGTTTCAACCCCTGTTATTTTTGTAAAAAAAAAAAAAGTGTTATTGCAATAACATAAAAAGTGAGTAATGAAAGTAAGTAAAAGTACAATTTTATTTATATAGCACCTTTCAAGACAAATTACTTTTGTTTGAGTTGTTTTGCTAACTCGTTGAAGTGTTACTGGGTATCATAACCAGACAGTTTGCGCATACAGTGAGTGAAAGCCTTGGGTGGACTGAATCAGGCTAAATTAAATTGATAGAACTGAGTGGAGTTCTATCGATTGTATTGACCAGACAGTTAGAACAACAACTAAAAGAAACTTTGATTAATCTGAAAGGAACAAATAGGTTAACTAGTAGCTGATACAAATCAGGATTTAAAACCATTTTTTGTTTGTTTTTCTGTTTGACTCCTTGTTTTGTTTAATATTGCAATTTATATGATAGTATTATGGGTTTGTTAAACTTTTCGATGTGCAAATGTTGGAAAATGAAATATCACAGCTGGAAATCAATGAAAGTGGAAATTCAGAAGAAGTTCTGTCCAATATCTCAGTCTTTCCATGTTCTGTGCAAAATATTTTGGCTCATGTGCAATATCTTGGTCCCAGTAGAACTACCATCTCCACCCTAAATGACCATAGCCCTTCCATCCTTATTTATTTATTACATTATATAATTGCCCTTGTATACAGACCCACAATGTTTCTGTTTCAATATTTCGTACACATATACATTGCTTTTTATTTTATTTTATTTATTTATCCCCCCCCCCCCCCCCCCCCCTTTGTTGTATATTGGTTTCTCTTCTTCTTACTTTTGCACCTTTGTGGTCAAGCTACCCAATTTCGCTGTACAAGAAACTGCACAATGACAATAAAAAGCTCTAAGTCTAAGTCTTTTCCTCATTAATGCACAACATAGATAACTATGTAATGTGTCTGTTGCACACTTTGTATGTCAGGAATAACCATAAATGTGTTGTCTTACAAACGGCTGTATCAGGTCTTTGCATCCACAATAAGCGAGGATAACAGAACTCCTGGAAAGCAGAAAAAAAATCTGGTTCTTGTTTTTAAGACAGCTATCTTTAGTTTAACGTCCGTCAAAATCCGTCAGGAGGGATCAGGAGAGAGCAATGGTCTGCCAAGCCATTCCCTGTTTCAAAGTTTAATAGTTTTGCACCTGCTGTCGCTTTAATATTAAACTAATGAGGTTGAAATGGACTCACAGTGGTTTCTGCTTCTTAATTGGACAGATTTATATCCCTTAAGTATAACCAACTTTGTGTTATCTGCAACCCGTTCTCACTCCCAAAGCGTAACATTTTACGCTAGGTGACAAATCGTCACCATATTACGTTTTCGGTTACCCACCACGTTCCTAAATGACGACCTCGGAAAAAGAGGAAATATGAGAACCGTCTGGACTGCACCTACACATGTTCGCTCTTATTCTTCAAATCGCTTAGAAACACGCTATTTAACATCATTAAAGTCCTGGTTAAGGTCAGGAATAAGGTTATGGTCAGGGCTAGGGATAAGGTTAGGTTTAGGGCTGGAATACAGGGCTGGAACATCTATTACCGCGGAAGCGTCATTGCACTGGATCCCAGCCATAACCCGCCGCGTACCATAAGAACGCCGAAGGTCTCCTTTCGCGTTCCTCAGGAACACCGCGGGACGTGACAAAACGTCGACATGTTACGCCTCGGGAGTGAGAACGCTCTGACATGTCAGTTATGAGGAGTGAAGGAAAAAATACAAGATTGATGATACAGGATCTGGATCAGATGGAGAAACAGGCGGAGGAGGCAGGAAGCCAGCAAGAGGTAGGAAGGCATCAAAATGAATAGCACAAACATGTCTGCCTGTTAAATATAGAACATCAGCCACCATGTTTTAACTCAACTCTAAAGGTAAATACTTCAAGTCCCTCTTCCAGCCTTGCGAGCTATAACCTCCAACCTCTTTGTTGTGTCGTGCCTCTCCCAGGTCGTGGCCGTGGCCGACGAGGTCCAAACGTACAGAGCTCCGGTGACCACAAAGCACGCTCGGAGCTGAAAACAAAGGATCAGATCATGAAGCAGCGCAAGAAAAAGCAGAAGCACCAGTTCCTGCAGGGCGGGGGGATGAGGAAGCTCCGCTCCAAGAACAAAAAGTGGCTCGGATAAGTTAAAAAGTCAGGTTTTGGAAGGGGTGGCCATAAGAAAGGCAAGCTGAGGAAGAAACTGGGAGGAGGACAGAGGGTTGATGGTGTGGAGGACATCACGAGGAACTGGGTGATAAGCGTCAGAATCATCTGAGAACAGGGACGTGCAGAGGGGGGGGGCTAGAGGGGCTTGAGCACCCGCCCCTTTCCTGATGAGTGCCCAAAGTGCCCTTTTGTTGAGGCAACTTTTAAATTTTATTTATTTATTTATTTATTTTATGTGTGTGTGCGTGCGGAGTCCTGTCTGTGCCCCTCAACAATAATATTTAACTATTAATCATAGTTTTGCTAAATAAAAGGATCTGGCTTGCATCAGTCACATGATCACATTTAACCAATGATCGCCCTCGACGGCAGAACGCGCTGGTTACGAGCCGGGAACGAGCTCACAAAGAGCACGCGCATTTGTTGCGGTCCGGAGCTGTAGGAGAAACACAAGTTAACTCAGAGACACAGACTGATGCGACAAACCCAGTAAGTAGGTGTACAGCGCACACTGTAGTGTGTAGCACACAGGAGTATTAGCTTATTACATACACGTTGGTAAGCTGTCTTGTTGCAACTGACGAACTGAAACAAACGAGCGTGCTGTGTGTGCAACAGCGTGACAAACATTACCTGTCCTTTTATTAACTGCACAAGTAGTGCTGGTCACAGCTGCTGGCTACCTGTGTAAGGCTGTCATGGGTCTGTAGCTCTGTCACCGTTTTAGGGAACATATTTAGTTTTAAAGTAAGTTTCTGGGCATTTCCTGTCTTTCTGGAGGGATTATATTTCACTAAAAAACGATCTAATATGCATGTCCACATAATAATTATTATAATTATAATATATTAAAAAACACACACTGTATTTTAAAGAACATACATTAAGAAGCAGATTATATTAGATTTATATTTTAAATAAGACAAAAGTTGGATTTTACAGCAGTAAAATGATTGTATCTCTACAGTTTAAAAATGTAATAAGCTTTGCCCTGCACAGAGTGGATAGTGAAACAAATGGAATCATCATAAATACATTATTTCATATTTATTACTTCCCCCTCCTCATTGCTTTATTATTGTAGCTCTAGTAATAAATAATAATGTAAGGATGCCCATAGTATATACAGTATTCTGAAGAAGGTCTAAAATGTCACTGTGTGTGCATGTGTGTGTTTTATTTAGCTGGATTTAAAAAAATATTACTCATGATATAACATTGTGCAGACATGGCTGGTAAGGACATGAGGAGGAAACAGTAGGAGCTGTATGAGGCTACTAAAGGCAGGGCTATAACATTTTGCTGTCATCATTTTATTATAGATTAAGTGCAAGAGTTGTTAGGTGTGGATAATTAGATTATAGTTTATTGCAATAGCAAGTTGTGCCTTGTTCTCAGATAGACAGCAAGTGGAGAGTGATATATGAAATGATGGGAAGGAAGGAAGAAGAGAAGCAAAGAGTGATTCACAGGCAGAGCCGAGTTTATGTCACAGTTTTTCGTTGCCTTATGGTTCCAAGCGCTGTCACCAATCTTTGCATTTTGTTATTATCTCATGAAACTTGTTTAATCAGCTACCATCTCTCCTGTGGACTTTTTAATGTCTACAGTCTCAGATCAACACAGCCCTGCCCTTCCCATATTAGATTCTTGATGAATGTGTGTTGTTGTTATTCAGCATGGTTCAATGTGCCCCTTTTTAACTTTGAGCACCCGCCCCTTTAAACCTCTCTGCACGTCCCTGATAGAGACAGGTTTTAAAGACTAGAAATGAAAACATGTGAGTCCTGTCTTTAAATAAAAATATATAATTCCCTATATTCCTATCTATTCTTGACATTGAAGCTTTACTCTTCTTGATATTGTGACAAAATACTCTTGGGTTAACCACGAGCTTTCTAAAAACTTGCATATAACAATTGTGCACCATTCATTCCTCATCTTTGCTGCCCATCATTACAACTTTGCTAATGATGGGCAGCAGGTTAGTGTCATGATGTCACCTCAGACATAGTTAAAAGCCCTGTTAACGTAGCTGCTTCTCGCCGGGTGCGGTGGCGCGTGCCTGTAATCCAAGCTACCGGGAGGCTGAGGTTGGAGGATCGTTTGAGCTCACGAGCTCTGAGCTGCAGCAGGCTATGTCGATTAACACAAAATAATTATCCTCATTCAAAAGTCATGTAAGAACCTCATTGGCTTACGGAATGTTGATGTTATTTTAAAAATTCATACAAAAACATGACCTCATTCTAGAATGTCATGTGACAACCTCATTGGCTTATGGAATTGTGATGTCACAGGCTTCTGAATCCATAAATAGGGGTGAGGAGGTACAACTTTCAGTCCGTTATTTGCAGCACTTATGTTAGCAGCATTCAAACGTTCACCAGTAAAGCATTTTCAAACATCTGGATACTTTTCGTACTCACGGTATACAGACTCCAACATGTCTCAGAAAGAGCAAGAAAGACAAGAAGCTGACCCCAGCTCTATTCCATGGTATGAGTCCCTAGACCCTTACATCAGCTCTCTTCCTTGGGATGAACAGGTGGAATTAGAGGAAAAGCGATTGGAAGAAATGGAGAAGGAAAATCTCATGAACAGAGAAAAGATTAAGATCCTGACAGAAGAAAATGAGAGAAAGAGCGCTGAATTAGAAAAATTATCCTACCAGCTTCAGGAAAGGGAAGGTATTATTGAGGAGAAACAATGGGCTCTCCAAGATAAGAAGAATCACGAGCTCCAAGAAAAGCTTGATGAAGCTCTAGAAAAAATTAAAGATCTGCTCCAAAATGAGAAAAAAGAGAGCATTAAAGGGGATAAAATGCTCAAGAAGAATCAGGAGCTCCAAGAAAAGCTTGATGGAGCTCTGGAAAAAAATAAAGATCTGCTCCAAAAGGAGAAAAAAGAGAGCATAAAACAGGAAAACATGGTCAAGAAGAATCAGGAGCTCCAAGAGAAGCTTGACGAAGCTCTGGAAAAACTGAAGGAAATCCACCAAGAAGAGAAGCAACAGTCCACACAGCAGAGAGACATGCAGAGCAAACTCCAAGCCATGGAGGAAAAATACAAAGCGCTGCAGGTGAAACATGACAAAACTCTGCACAAAAGTCAACAGTTGCTTCAAGACAAGAAGCAAATGGAAATGAAACAGAAGGAAATTGACTCCAAGCTTGACGAGATGGAGGAAAAACACAGATCGCTCCAAATCAAGCTTGAGAAAACAGTGCACAGAAATAAAGAGTTCATTCAAGAGAGAGAGCAACAAGAAATGCTGGAGAAAGAAACAGACTCCCAGCTTGAAGTCTTGGAGGAAAAACTGAAAATGCTGCAACTAACTCTTGAGGAAACACTGCTCAAAAATAAAGAGCTGCTTCAAGAAAAAGACCAACAGAAAATACATCAGGAAGAAATGGATTGCAAGCTGAGGAACATCGAGAAACAGAATGAAGGCTTGCAAGTGATGCTTGATGAAGCTCTGGAGAGAAATAAAGAGTTTCTGCACGAGAAAGACCAACAGAAAATAAAAAAGGAAGAAATGGATTGCAAGCTGAGGCACATCAAGAAACAGAATGAAGGCTTGCAAGTGATGCTTGATGAAGCTCTGGAGAGAAATAAAGAGTTTCTTCACAAGATAGACCAACAGAAAATAAAAAAGGAAGAAATGGATTGCAAGCTGAGGAACATTGAGAAACAAAATGAAGGCTTGCGAGTAATGCTTGATGAAGCTCTGGAGAGAAATAAGGAGAACCTCCAAGAAAAGAAACAAGAGCCCGTAGAGCAGAGAGACCTGCAGAGCAAACTCCAAGCCATGGAGGAAAAATACAAAGCGCTGCAGGTGAAACATGACAAAACTCTGCACAAAAGTCAACAGTTGCTTCAAGACAAGAAGAAACTGGAAATGAAACAGAAAGAAATGGACTCCAAGCTTGACGAGATGGAGGAAAAACACAGATCGCTCCAAATCAGGCTTGATAAAAAAGTGCACGGAAATAAAGAGCTTCTTCAAGAAAAAGACCAACAGAAAATACAACAGGAAGAAGAAAAACTTCATCTCCAGAGGAAAAATCAAGCACTCCAAGAATTGTATAACGAAACAAAGTACAAATCAACTGTACTGGAAGAAGAAAAGAAAAAGCTGGAAAAACAATGCTCAGCGATGCAGAGTAGCATCAATGAGATGCTGAGAAAAAATACCGAACTTGAGGAACTTTCTAAGACCTTGAAGTACAAAAACACTGAAATCCAGGCGCAAAAGCAAGAACAACAGAAAACACATAAAGACCTGCAGTGTAGACTTCAAGAAATCCAGAAGAGAAACCAGCAGCTGGAAGACATGCACACAGATGTGCACAAGGCAAAGCGAATAGAGGAGGCAACAGTTAAAGAACTGAAAGACAAGCTTAAAGAAAAACAAGAACAATTAGAAGACATGGTGAAAAGATGCAACAAACTTGAGAAAGAAAACGCAGAAACAATCGATGAGCTGAAAACCCTCATCATTGAGAAAAAAGTGCTGGTGGAAGAGTATCTGAAAAAGAAGAAAAAACGCTTCCACTGGTTCTGGAGGAGGGGCACTGCTGCTTCTCACCTGATGTAACCTCGTCTTCCTCCACCTCTATTCCATCTTCATTTCCCCCCTTCCCCTCCCTCCTTTTTCTTTTTTCACCCTCACCCCCCGACCAGTCCCGGCAGTTGACTGCCCCCTCCTGAGCCTGGTTCTGCCATAGGTTTCTCCTTTAGGTGTCTTTCACTTTAAAAGGAGTTTTTCCTATCCACTGTCGCCTGCTGCTTGCTCAGAGGGGATTGTTGGGGTTTTCTCTCATCTCTCTCTTTCATTCTTTCTATCCTTTCCCCCCCTTCTGCCTTTTCCTTTACCCAATAAACACAATTGCCCACATTTTACATTTGTTTGAAAAATGTCTTCATTCAACAATAATTCATCTTAGGTATAAAAACAAGAAATAGGTAATAGCTGCATGTGTGTTTGTGTGTGTGCATAATATACATACTTGTTTCCCAGAAAGATTTAATACTAGATGGATAGAGACCAGGGACGTGCAGAGGGTGGGCTAGAGGGGCTTGAGCACCCGCCCCTTTCCTGATGAGTGCCCAAAGTGCCCTTTTGTTGAGGCAACTTTTAAATTTTATTTATTTATTTATTTATTTATTTTATGTGTGTGTGCGTGCGGAGTCCTGTCTGTGCCCCTCAACAATAATATTTAACTATTAATCATAGTTTTGCTAAATAAAAGGATCTGGCTTGCATCAGTCACATGATCACATTTAACCAATGATCGCCCTCGACGGCAGAACGCGCTGGTTACGAGCCGGGAACGAGCTCACAAAGAGCACGCGCATTTGTTGCGGTCCGGAGCTGTAGGAGAAACACAAGTTAACTCAGAGACACAGACTGATGCGACAAACCCAGTAAGTAGGTGTACAGCGCACACTGTAGTGTGTAGCACACAGGAGTATTAGCTTATTACATACACGTTGGTAAGCTGTCTTGTTGCAACTGACGAACTGAAACAAACGAGCGTGCTGTGTGTGCAACAGCGTGACAAACATTACCTGTCCTTTTATTAACTGCACAAGTAGTGCTGGTCATAGCTGCTGGCTACCTGTGTAAGGCTGTCATGAGTCTGTAGCTCTGTCACCGTTTTAGGGAACATATTTAGTTTTAAAGTAAGTTTCTGGGCATTTCCTGCCTTTCTGGAGGGATTATATTTCACTAAAAAACGATCTAATATGCATGTCCACATAATAATTATTATAATTATAATATATTAAAAAACACACGCTGTATTTTAAAGAACATACATTAAGAAGCAGATTATATTAGATTTATATTTTAAATAAGACAAAAGTTGGATTTTACAGCAGTAAAATGATTGTATCTCTACAGTTTAAAAATGTAATAAGCTTTGCCCTGCACAGAGTGGATAGTGAAACAAATGGAATCATCATAAATACATTATTTAATATTTATTACTTCCCCCTCCTCATTGCTTTATTATTGTAGCTCTAGTAATAAATAATAATGTAAGGATGCCCATAGTATATACAGTATTCTGAAGAAGGTCTAAAATGTCACTGTGTGTGCATGTGTGTGTTTTATTTAGCTGGATTTAAAAAAATATTACTCATGATATAACATTGTGCAGACATGGCTGGTAAGGACATGAGGAGGAAACAGTAGGAGCTGTATGAGGCTACTAAAGGCAGGGCTATAACATTTTGCTGTCATCATTTTATTATAGATTAAGTGCAAGAGTTGTTAGGTGTGGATAATTAGATTATAGTTTATTGCAATAGCAAGTTGTGCCTTGTTCTCAGATAGACAGCAAGTGGAGAGTGATATATGAAATGATGGGAAGGAAGGAAGAAGAGAAGCAAAGAGTGATTCACAGGCAGAGCCGAGTTTATGTCACAGTTTTTCGTTGCCTTATGGTTCCAAGCGCTGTCACCAATCTTTGCATTTTGTTATTATCTCATGAAACTTGTTTAATCAGCTACCATCTCTCCTGTGGACTTTTTAATGTCTACAGTCTCAGATCAACACAGCCCTGCCCTCCCATATTAGATTCTTGATGAATGTGTGTTGTTGTTATTCAGCATGGTTCAATGTGCCCCTTTTTAACTTTGAGCACCCGCCCCTTTAAACCTCTCTGCACGTCCCTGTCTGAGAACATCACCAAAGATTTTCCTGGCGCTTTGTGTGACTGTAGATTAAGGAGAAAATCATTTGTGAATCTTTACACTGCAGAAATGCACGTCACTTCTTCCTTGATGGCCTGCTGAACTCTGCGTTTGCCACAGAGTTATGTTTAATTATGATCCACTAACCTGGATTTACTACTTGTAAGCATGTTGGCAGTCTAATAAAAGTGTTTTGGAGTACTGAAATATGTCTTATCAAAATGGTAAAATACAGATATTAAATATTGTGTGCTTAATTTGCAGTTAGTTTCAAAAATCGTCTCGCCCATCTTTTCTTAAAATAAGAGGTGCTCTATAAAAATGACATTAAATTCTGTAAACGTGCTCTATTTGCAATTATTTATCATTACTGTTGTCCAAGTGGTCTCATTTCAAAGTTGAAAGCGAGCATCGGAACGGGCAAGAAAGGCGACTTTTAATTGACTTTGAATGTGTTGTGGTTACTGATATCAGATGGGCTGGGTTGAGAAACTGGCTTAGAATTCCTCTTGCCTTCAGCATGGCCACGCCCCTCTGACTTCTGCAATCAACAAGGCATTTTTACCCAGGGAAATGTTTATTTCGCTTTTCAGTTTGGACTGTTCCCTGTAAATTCCTGAGAAAATTTGAGAAGATCAGGAGTGTCTGAAAAACGTAAAACAGCCCATCTGTCACCAACAGCAATGCTGCCTTCAAAGTCACTTAAATCACCCTTTTTTTTTTCTGGCATGTGATTGGCTGATTAGATATTTGCATTCACAAGCAGCTGAATAGGTTAGTGCAGGGGTCAGCAACCTGCGGCTCTTTAGTCCTTTTAGTGCGGCTCTGCGTGGTTTGGGAAAATAAATAATTTTTTTTAAGTAATTAGCTGAAGTGTATTTTATTTGTGTTAGTTCTTTTTTAACTTGTAGTTCTAAATTGGAAGATTACTGTGATATTGAAATGAAATATAAATATAAAATTATATTCTATTAGTTTTTGAACGCTCAAAATAAGCGTCACACTTGCGGAAGCCGATATACCCGCCGAAACGCCGTGCATTTATCGAGACTTTCAACCCCAGGTAGGCTAATTATCAATCTTCGGATCCACATTATGTCAGCAGCTCCACCGTGAACTATGTTAAAAACAAACACCGCTCACGCCTCACAGATGACAGCTTACAGTCCTGCGTAAAGATGAAAGTGACTTCATACAGCTCCGATTTGCAGACGCTGTGCGCAGAGATTCAGGAGCAGAAGTCCCATTGTAAACATATCACGGCAGACCCAACGATGTTTCCATGAACACGCTTTACAGCTTCTCTTTATTGACCACTTTTCACACACGGTTGCTGTATGCATACAGCCGGTGTTAAAGCTCACAGCCCGACACATACCAACACAACAGCATAGAGAGCACAGACGTTAAGGCGCCGAGGCGTGATCGCGGGTGCCGCTCAGGTGCGTCCGCCTCCCCTGCAGCGGCGCTGCAGACCACGCCCCGCCACACACATTAACCAGGTAAAATACATATTGTCAGGGTTCCTGGGTCGGTGACCCAGTGTTTTCAGTTTTGTTCATGTTCATATATATATATAGCATATAGTAAACAATGAATCTGTAAACGACAGCTGTTGACATTTTTAAAAAATGAATGAAAAAGCATATTTAAATAATCAACATACATGATTTAAATATAAACACACACGTGACAAGAGACAGAACGTGTAGAAGATATATGCAGAAAGAGCTTTCAGTGGTCAGCTGATAACATGATATCTAAAAAATACATAGCTCATTTTCCTGTCTGTTAGTTGGACATGCTAACCTGTTAACAAGCTCCTATATTCACCCATACAGTTTGTAGATCATTTTGCTAAAATAGGTAAAATCTCCACTCTTTCAGGGCACTAATAGGCTAAAGGCATATTACAAAAGGTCATTCATGTATTCACAGATTCTCTGTAGTTATTCTGCTGCTCATTCACCTGTAAAAACCACACCAATCATTATTTCAACAGCCTTTTTATTTTGGAACAAAAGCATTTGACGATATGACTTACAGGACGTTACCAAATTCATGAAGCTATATTTGTGAGTTTATTTATCAATATCAGTTTAATGTAAACAGACTGATGTAGTAATAGACAGTAAAATGTTGGTGCGTGTGTAATATATGAGCGTTTATGTTTCTCTACATGGGTAAAAGTACTCCATGTCGCCCTCTGGTGGTAGCAACCAACTATGAAAAGAATGGATGTTGGATCTTAACTAAATGATAAAAAGTTTTATTACTTTGTATTACTTTCTTTAGTTTGGTAAAATTTACAGTTTTAATCCCGTAAGAAAATAAATCACTATCATAGAGAGGGATATTAGTAATTCGTTTGTTAATAACACTTTGTTTGTGTTTGCTAATGTTTCGACAGGAAAATGGTTTTCTACCAAGTTGTTTCATGTACAGAGTAACACACACACACACACACACACACACACACACACACACACACACACACACACACACGTATGACTTTGCCGGTTTCAGCTGAAACAATTTCAGTGTTTCAAACCATGTTCCAGGATTTTTCCTTCACCATTTATGAGGTTTCAAGAAGAAGATAAACGACAGATATGAATGTTTGAAAAAGTTATAGATGAAAAGATGAAAAATACTCAAAGGATAAATTCAATTGGTTTATTGTTTTATGAATAAGTTGAAAAAGAAAAAGTTAAACAAGTAAATAATGAAACAAGGTAAAATGAAGTAAGAACAAAACGTCAACAAGTAAATAATGAAACAAGGTAAAATGAAGTAAGAACAAAACGTTAACAAGTAAATAATGAAACAAGGTAAAATGAAGTAAGAACAAAACGTTAACAAGTAAATAATGAAACAAGGTAAAATGAAGTAAGCACAAAAAGTTAAGTAAATAATGAAACAAGGTAGAGGAGAGAAAACCCCAACAATCCCCTCTGAGCACGCACTAGGCGACAGTGGGGAGGAAAAACTGCCTTTAAACGGGCAGAAACCTCCGGCAGAACCAGGCTCAGGAGGGGACAGTCAACTGCCGGGACTGGTTGGGGAGGTGAACAGAGGTGGAGCAAGACGAGGCTACACCTGCTGAGGAAGCAGTAGAGTTCCTCCTCCAGGGCCAGCGGAAGCGTTTGTTCTTCTTTTTCATGCAGTTTTCTACAAGAGCTTTTTTTTCCAGGATGAGGGTTCTCAACTCATCGATGGTTTCTTTGTTTTGTTTCTCAAGCTTCTTGCACGTTTTCTCCACCTCTTCCAACGTTGCTTGTTTTTCTTCAAGCTTTTCCCTGAGCTCTTTGGATGTTTCCTCCTGCATTATCTTGTCCTTGTGCATGTCTGCGTTTCTTTGTTGTACTTCTTTGTACATGTCTTGTAGCTCCTCATTTCTTTTGTGGATATCTTGGAGCGTACGCTGCAGGTCGTCATGTATGTTGTCTTGTTCTTGCTTTTGCGCCTGCATTTCAGTGTGTTTGCGCTTCAAGTTGTTGTATTCCAACAATATCCCCTTAGTGAGCTCGGAGTTGTTTCTCGCCATTTGCTCCATCCTTTTCTGCATGTGCGAGCATTGTTTGTCCAGTTTTTCTTTTTCCCCTTCTAGTTGCTTTTTCTCGTGAAGAAGGTCTTTATTTTGGCGCAGAGTATCATCCACCTTCTCTTTCAGCATTCTGTATTTTTCCTCCGTGACTTTGAGTTTGTGCTCCATGTCTCTTTGCCTTTTCTCCTGTTCTTCCTTCTGTTGGAGGATTTCTTTATTTTTTTTCACAGCTTCATCGAAGTTTGTTTGGAGCAGCCGATTCATTTGGTCCATATATTGGAGATCCCATTCTGTCTTCTCAACAGTAGCTTTGCTGTCTTTAAGCTGGTTGGACATCTCCTTTAGTTCCACGCTCTTTTGCTTGTTTTCCTTAATTAGGAAGACAATCTGCTCTCGGGCTTGTCCAAACTTGA
This sequence comes from Copadichromis virginalis, assembly GCF_057382275.1. Classification (NCBI taxonomy): domain Eukaryota; kingdom Metazoa; phylum Chordata; class Actinopteri; order Cichliformes; family Cichlidae; genus Copadichromis; species Copadichromis virginalis. The sequence continues at coordinate 32,641,138 of NC_140632.1, read as the reverse complement.
TTCCCCAACCCTCATTAATAATATTTATGTCGGGCTGGCGTTTTTGTCTTTCTTCCAGGTTCTTATTTTGCGCTTCCATCTGTCTACACTTCTCCTCCAGTTGAAGTTTCTCTTCTTCAATCTGTTGAATTTTATTCTGGAGATGGTAGTTTTCCTTCTTACTGTCATGTAATGCCCTTTGGACGGCTAAGAGGTCATTTGGGGAAATTGGCCGGCCACGACAGGAAGGAGAAGCGGCGTAATCTTTTTGCCTTGGTTGGTGTCTTGTTGGATACATGTTGAAGGTTGTACACGACAACTCTGAAAAGGTTTCCAAAAGTTTCTGTGGTGAACGTGTGAAGGCTGCAAACACAAATGCTGCGAAGACACGAACTAAAAAACTGCTGTGTGTCACCCCTGTTTAAGGAAAAACTTCAAAGGATCGTGTAGTGACATCATAACTCCGTGAGCCAATGAGATTGTCATGTGACATTTTGGAATGGGGATATTTTTTTTTAAACCGTTTTCAAATTTAACTTAATATTTGACTGTTTCTTAACTGACCTGTTTAGCTGATTAAGAAATGAATTGAAACGAGCATCACTAACGTTATATAACAGACAACAGAAAAAAAACAGGTTTTTTTCTAAGTAATAGAGGTATAATACATTTTTTTTAAAAAAATTTTAAATTATCCTACTTTTTATAAGAGGGAACATTATTTAAAGAATATGTATTTAATTGGAAAACTCTCTATTCGTCTAAAGGCTATAACAAGAAAGGTGAGCTTCCTGCTCAAAAATGAAATGACCAAAATAAATGGAGCATTTCTCTGCAATTACAAACTCTGTGTAAACAATATTGGTTTCAAAATAAGGCTAATGCTGGTGAGATGTCATCACAGGTGTAAATATTACTGCAGATGTTACTATGTCAAAGTTTCACAACTGTCTTATGTTTATTTATGTAGGCAAGACCTACTTTTCACTTTTTTGCTTTGCTATATGTTCTTGAGTGTATTAGTTTGCCAGCAGCACGAACATGTACTAGTGTCAATAATAATAGTACGGTGGATTAGAAAACCTGCTCACAAGTTGAATAAACACCCAGGATTGTTTCATCATTTTCATTCAAAACCAATATTTGAGTCAAAATGAGAAAGTTGTTTGTGCTGTCTGATGAAGAAGAAGCTAAATAAAGTGCAGTTTTGATGTAGATGATGTTGTATACAAACTAGAAGAGGAAGATAGTAGGATCTCTGTATCATGCTTTGTCACTTTGTACCATGTAATTCTTTCTATTTCCACCAGGGGGTGTTTTCAGAGGTGGTAGGTGGTAAAAGAAGAGGTCAGCAGGAAGATGGCGAAGAGCGACCAAAGACCAAGAAAAAGAGGCAGTCAGGCAAAGATGAAGAGTATTATATCCACCAAATGGTCATTTCAAACTATAATTTAAAGTCTTTTTTCCCCCTTCTTTTTTTAGGGACCGTAAGAGGAAGCGTTTTGTGAGAGAAACGGGAAAAGAAGACCAGAAGAAGAAGATCAAAACAGACAGCGGTCAGGTTATCAGTAACAAGAAGAACAGGAAGAACTTGTATCCTTCCAACAAAAAGCTTCTCTGTGTGCTGCTCTCAATGACCCTCTTCTCTACTCCTATGACAATATTAAGCTGTACTGTGAAGATGTTGTATCACTTGACAACATGTCAGTTATGAGGAGTGAAGGAAAAAATACAAGATTGATGATACAGGATCTGGATCAGATGGAGAAACAGGCGGAGGAGGCAGGAAGCCAGCAAGAGGTAGGAAGGCATCAAAATGAATAGCACAAACATGTTAAATATAGACCATCAGCCACCATGTTTTAACTCAACTCTAAAGGTAAATACTTCAAGTCCCTCTTCCAGCCTTGCGAGCTATAACCTCCAACCTCTTTGTTGTGTCGTGCCTCTCCCAGGTCGTGGCCGTGGCCGACGAGGTCCAAACGTACAGAGCTCCGGTGACCACAAAGCACGCTCGGAGCTGAAAACAAAGGATCAGATCATGAAGCAGCGCAAGAAAAAGCAGAAGCACCAGTTCCTGCAGGGCGGGGGGATGAGGAAGCTCCGCTCCAAGAACAAAAAGTGGCTCGGAGAAGTTAAAAAGTCAGGTTTTGGAAGGGGTGGCCATAAGAAAGGCAAGCTGAGGAAGAAACTGTGAGGAGGACAGAGGGTTGATGGTGTGGAGGACATCACGAGGAACTGGGTGATAAGCGTCAGAATCATCTGAGAACATCACCAAAGATTTTCCTGGCGCTTTGTGTGACTGTAGATTAAGGAGAAAATCATTTGTGAATCTTTACACTGCAGAAATGCACGTCACTTCTTCCTTGATGGCCTGCTGAACTCTGCGTTTGCCACAGAGTTATGTTTAATTATGATCCACTAACCTGGATTTACTACTTGTAAGCATGTTGGCAGTCTAATAAAAGTGTTTTGGAGTACTGAAATATGTCTTATCAAAATGGTAAAATACAGATATTAAATATTGTGTGCTTAATTTGCAGTTAGTTTCAAAAATCGTCTCGCCCATCTTTTCTTAAAATAAGAGGTGCTCTATAAAAATGACATTAAATTCTGTAAACGTGCTCTATTTGCAATTATTTATCATTACTGTTGTCCAAGTGGTCTCATTTCAAAGTTGAAAGCGAGCATCGGAACGGGCAAGAAAGGCGACTTTTAATTGACTTTGAATGTGTTGTGGTTACTGATATCAGATGGGCTGGGTTGAGAAACTGGCTTAGAATTCCTCTTGCCTTCAGCATGGCCACGCCCCTCTGACTTCTGCAATCAACAAGGCATTTTTACCCAGGGAAATGTTTATTTCACTTTTCAGTTTGGACTGTTCTCTGTAAATTCCTGAGAAAATTTGAGAAGATCAGGAGTGTCTGAAAAACGTAAAACAGCCCATCTGTCACCAACAGCAATGCTGCCTTCAAAGTCACTTAAATCACCCTTTTTTTTTTTCTGGCATGTGATTGGCTGATTAGATATTTGCATTCACAAGCAGCTGAATAGGTTAGTGCAGGGGTCAGCAACCTGCGGCTCTTTAGTCCTTTTAGTGCGGCTCTGCGTGGTTTGGGAAAATAAATTATTTTTTTAAGTAATTAGCTGAAGTGTATTTTATTTGTGTTAGTTCTTTTTTAACTTGTAGTTCTAAATTGGAAGATTACTGTGATATTGAAATGAAATATAAATATAAAATTATATTCTATTAGTTTTTGAACGCTCAAAATAAGCGTCACACTTGCGGAAGCCGATATACCCGCCGAAACGCCGTGCATTTATCGAGACTTTCAACCCCAGGTAGGCTAATTATCAATCTTCGGATCCACATTATGTCAGCAGCTCCACCGTGAACTATGTTAAAAACAAACACCGCTCACGCCTCACAGATGACAGCTTACAGTCCTGCGTAAAGATGAAAGTGACTTCATACAGCTCCGATTTGCAGACGCTGTGCGCAGAGATTCAGGAGCAGAAGTCCCATTGTAAACATATCACGGCAGACCCAACGATGTTTCCATGAACACGCTTTACAGCTTCTCTTTATTGACCACTTTTCACACACGGTTGCTGTATGCATACAGCCGGTGTTAAAGCTCACAGCCCGACACATACCAACACAACAGCATAGAGAGCACAGACGTTAAGGCGCCGAGGCGTGATCGCGGGTGCCGCTCAGGTGCGTCCGCCTCCCCTGCAGCGGCGCTGCAGACCACGCCCCGCCACACACATTAACCAGGTAAAATACATATTGTCAGGGTTCCTGGGTCGGTGACCCAGTGTTTTCAGTTTTGTTCATGTTCATATATATATATAGCATATAGTAAACAATGAATCTGTAAACGACAGCTGTTGACATTTTTAAAAAATGAATGAAAAAGCATATTTAAATAATCAACATACATGATTTAAATATAAACACACACGTGACAAGAGACAGAACGTGTAGAAGATATATGCAGAAAGAGCTTTCAGTGGTCAGCTGATAACATGATATCTAAAAAATACATAGCTCATTTTCCTGTCTGTTAGTTGGACATGCTAACCTGTTAACAAGCTCCTATATTCACCCATACAGTTTGTAGATCATTTTGCTAAAATAGGTAAAATCTCCACTCTTTCAGGGCACTAATAGGCTAAAGGCATATTACAAAAGGTCATTCATGTATTCACAGATTCTCTGTAGTTATTCTGCTGCTCATTCACCTGTAAAAACCACACCAATCATTATTTCAACAGCCTTTTTATTTTGGAACAAAAGCATTTGACGATATGACTTACAGGACGTTACCAAATTCATGAAGCTATATTTGTGAGTTTATTTATCAATATCAGTTTAATGTAAACAGACTGATGTAGTAATAGACAGTAAAATGTTGGTGCGTGTGTAATATATGAGCCTTTATGTTTCTCTACATGGGTAAAAGTACTCCATGTCGCCGTCTGGTGGTAGCAACCAACTATGAAAAGAATGGATGTTGGATCTTAACTAAATGATAAAAAGTTTTATTACTTTGTATTACTTTCTTTAGTTTGGTAAAATTTACAGTTTTAATCCCGTAAGAAAATAAATCACTATCATAGAGAGGGATATTAGTAATTCGTTTGTTAATAACACTTTGTTTGTGTTTGCTAATGTTTCGACAGGAAAATGGTTTTCTACAAAGTTGTTTCATGTACAGAGTAACACACACACACACACACACACACACACACACACACACACACACACACACACACACACACACACGTATGACTTTGCCGGTTTCAGCTGAAACAATTTCAGTGTTTCAAACCATGTTCCAGGATTTTTCCTTCACCATTTATGAGGTTTCAAGAAGAAGATAAACGACAGATATGAATGTTTGAAAAAGTTATAGATGAAAAGATGAAAAATACTCAAAGGATAAATTCAATTGGTTTATTGTTTTATGAATAAGTTGAAAAAGAAAAAGTTAAACAAGTAAATAATGAAACAAGGTAAAATGAAGTAAGAACAAAACGTCAACAAGTAAATAATGAAACAAGGTAAAATGAAGTAAGAACAAAACGTTAACAAGTAAATAATGAAACAAGGTAAAATGAAGCAAGCACAAAAAGTTAAGTAAATAATGAAACAAGGTAAAATGAAGTAAGAACAAAACGTTAACAAGTAAATAATGAAACAAGGTAAAATGAAGCAAGCACAAAAAGTTAAGTAAATAATGAAACAAGGTAGAGGAGCGAAAACCCCAACAATCCCCTCTGAGCACGCACTAGGCGACAGTGGGGAGGAAAAACTGCCTTTAAACGGGCAGAAACCTCCGGCAGAACCAGGCTCAGGAGGGGACAGTCAACTGCCGGGACTGGTTGGGGAGGTGAACAGAGGTGGAGCAAGACGAGGCTACACCTGCTGAGGAAGCAGTAGAGTTCCTCCTCCAGGGCCAGCGGAAGCGTTTGTTCTTCTTTTTCATGCAGTTTTCTACAAGAGCTTTTTTTTCCAGGATGAGGGTTCTCAACTCATCGATGGTTTCTTTGTTTTGTTTCTCAAGCTTCTTGCACGTTTTCTCCACCTCTTCCAACGTTGCTTGTTTTTCTTCAAGCTTTTCCCTGAGCTCTTTGGATGTTTCCTCCTGCATTATCTTGTCCTTGTGCATGTCTGCGTTTCTTTGTTGTACTTCTTTGTACATGTCTTGTAGCTCCTCATTTCTTTTGTGGATATCTTGGAGCGTACGCTGCAGGTCGTCATGTATGTTGTCTTGTTCTTGCTTTTGCGCCTGCATTTCAGTGTGTTTGCGCTTCAAGTTGTTGTATTCCAACAATATCCCCTTAGTGAGCTCGGAGTTGTTTCTCGCCATTTGCTCCATCCTTTTCTGCATGTGCGAGCATTGTTTGTCCAGTTTTTCTTTTTCCCCTTCTAGTTGCTTTTTCTCATGAAGAAGGTCTTTATTTTGGCGCAGAGTATCATCCACCTTCTCTTTCAGCATTCTGTATTTTTCCTCCGTGACTTTGAGTTTGTGCTCCATGTCTCTTTGCCTTTTCTCCTGTTCTTCCTTCTGTTGGAGGATTTCTTCATTTTTTTTCACAGCTTCATCGAAGTTTGTTTGGAGCAGCCGATTCATTTGGTCCATATATTGGAGATCCCATTCTGTCTTCTCAACAGTAGCTTTGCTGTCTTTAAGCTGGTTGGACATCTCCTTTAGTTCCACGCTCTTTTGCTTGTTTTCCTTAATTAGGAAGACAATCTGCTCTCGGGCTTGTCCAAACTTGATTCCCCAACCCTCATTAATAATATTTATGTCGGGCTGGCGTTTTTGTCTTTCTTCCAGGTTCTTATTTTGCGCTTCCATCTGTCTACACTTCTCCTCCAGTTGAAGTTTCTCTTCTTCAATCTGTTGAATTTTATTCTGGAGATGGTAGTTTTCCTTCTTACTGTCATGTAATGCCCTTTGGACGGCTAAGAGGTCATTTGGGGAAATTGGCCGGCCACGACAGGAAGGAGAAGCGGCGTAATCTTTTTGCCTTGGTTGGTGTCTTGTTGGATACATGTTGAAGGTTGTACACGACAACTCTGAAAAGGTTTCCAAAAGTTTCTGTGGTGAACGTGTGAAGGCTGCAAACACAAATGCTGCGAAGACACGAATTAAAAAACTGCTGTGTGTCACCCCTGTTTAAGGAAAAACTTCAAAGGATCGTGTAGTGACATCATAACTCCGTGAGCCAATGAGATTGTCATGTGACATTTTGGAATGGGGATATTTTTTTTTAAACCGTTTTCAAATTTAACTTAATATTTGACTGTTTCTTAACTGACCTGTTTAGCTGATTAAGAAATGAATTGAAACGAGCATCACTAACGTTATATAACAGACAACAGAAAAAAAACAGTTTTTTTTCTAAGTAATAGAGGTATAATACATTTTTTAAAATTTTTTTTTAAATTATCCTACTTTTTATAAGAGGGAACATTATTTAAAGAATATGTATTTAATTGGAAAACTCTCTATTCGTCTAAAGGCTATAACAAGAAAGGTGAGCTTCCTGCTCAAAAATGAAATGACCAAAATAAATGGAGCATTTCTCTGCAATTACAAACTCTGTGTAAACAATCTTGGTTTCAAAATAAGGCTAATGCTGGTGAGATGTCATCACAGGTGTAAATATTACTGCAGATGTTACTATGTCAAAGTTTCACAACTGTCTTATGTTTATTTATGTAGGCAAGACCTACTTTTCACTTTTTTGCTTTGCTATATGTTCTTGAGTGTATTAGTTTGCCAGCAGCACGAACATGTACTAGTGTCAATAATAATAGTACGGTGGATTAGAAAACCTGCTCACAAGTTGAATAAACACCCAGGATTGTTTCATCATTTTCATTCAAAACCAATATTTGAGTCAAAATGAGAAAGTTGTTTGTGCTGTCTGATGAAGAAGAAGCAAAATAAAGTGCAGTTTTGATGTAGATGATGTTGTATACAAACTAGAAGAGGAAGATAGTAGGATCTCTGTATCATGCTTTGTCACTTTGTACCATGTAATTCTTTCTATTTCCACCAGGGGGTGTTTTCAGAAGTGGTAGGTGGTAAAAGAAGAGGTCAGCAGGAAGATGGCGAAGAGCGACCAAAGACCAAGAAAAAGAGGCAGTCAGGCAAAGATGAAGAGTATTATATCCCTTACAGACCTAAAGACTTTGACTCTGAGAGAGGGTGAGGCATTAAACTGTTGCATCTGTTTCTTTAAAAAATGTGAATGGCTTTGTGTTTTATGCTGTTTTGTCCTGTGTTATGCGTCGACAGGTTGAGTCTCGGTGGAGAGGGCAGTGCTTTTGAACAGCAGGCCTCTTCAGCTGTCCTTGATCTCATGGGAGATGAAGGCGATCGCCTTAACCAGCAGAAGGAAATGATGAAATGGTACAAATTTCCCTATGTTTGACTCAGTATCCACCAAATGGTCATTTCAAACTATAATTTAAAGTCTTTTTTCCCCCTTCTTTTTTTAGGGACCGTAAGAGGAAGCGTTTTGTGAGAGAAACGGGAAAAGAAGACCAGAAGAAGAAGATCAAAACAGACAGCGGTCAGGTTATCAGTAACAAGAAGAACAGGAAGAACTTGTATCCTTCCAACAAAAAGCTTCTCTGTGTGCTGCTCTCAATGACCCTCTTCTCTACTCCTATGACAATATTAAGCTGTACTGTGAAGATGTTGTATCACTTGACAACATGTCCAACCCGTTCTCACTCCCAAAGCGTAACATTTTACGCTAGGTGACAAATCGTCACCATATTACGTTTTCGGCTACCCACCACGTTCCTAAATGACGACCTCGGAAAAAAGAGGAAATATGAGAACCGTCTGGACTGAATCTACACATGTTCGCTCTTTTTATTCAAATCGCTTAGAAACACGCTATTTAACTTCATTAAAGTTAAGGTTAGGTTTAGGGCTGGAATACAGGGCTGGAACATCTATTACCGCGGAAGCGTCATTGCACTGGATCCCAGCCATAACCCGCCGCGTACCATAAGAACGCCGAAGGTCTCCTTTCGCGTTCCTCAGGAACGCCGCGGGACGTGACAAAACGTCAACATGTTACGCCTCGGGAGTGAGAACGCTCTGCAACATCAAGCATAACCTATTTTTTAGCAGTGTAAAACCATCTCATATGAAAGATCTCATATGAAAGATCAAATAACAAACATAATGGAGGTTTTGGGCTTAACGACTACTTTTCTCTCTTTTGTCTCTTTAGGCACTAGGATCAGCACCTTCACGCAGGCTGACCTGGCATCATGCAGCATCAGGTACGTCGACATCAGTGAAGAAGAGAAACATGCCGACTGGTTCTCCTTCACCGTGTCCGACGGGACAAATGAGGTGAATGGCAGAAGATTTTTACGATACCTGGTAGCTTAACATGTTTTAAAATTCATTCATGAAGGAGGTCTTGATGCAGATATCTACTGACTACAACAGAAGCTCTGAAATATTATTTGTTCTTCCTAAAGACTAATTGGGTTTTAAAAATAACTTCCCATTTTGGCCAAGACATAAGTCAACAGTCCTTGTGTGTCCAAAGAGGGACCTTTAATCTTTAAAGTGCAGGGAACAACCTTAAATGGTGCAGAAGCTGTTGACAGGAATTAAGAAAGAAAACCAGAAAGAGAAATGTTTTCTGATCACTTAAACACTTAGCTTAATTAAAAAAAAACCTTAACGGTGTCATTAAATTGAAAGGCATTAAAGAAATGCAAAAAAACTAACAAACTCTACAGCTTTTATAACAGTGGGAAAGTAGCAGCTTCCTGTCCCGTCATCTCATGCATAAATCTGCCTTGCTAATTCAAACTAATGAGGATCACAAGGACTCGAGTAAACATGTAAAAAAGGTCATCTGACCTTCACGCCTGGCTGACTGCAATGTGTGGAAGCTTTGTGGCCACTGTGGTGCTTGGTGAAGTTGTGTAGCCCTTTGGGGTTAAACTTTTTCATCACAATGAGACTTTTCTATTTGCTCAATTGTTGAGAAAGTTCTCAGTGAAAAGTAGGAAGTTGCTGGCAGAAGGTAGTTTTGGTTACACATATGTGTATCGCTCATAGGTTGTTTCATCATCTTATTATTGTTCTTTGTCTTCAGGTTGCTCAGACTTTCTACATCACTGTCAAGCCTGTGGACGACTCCCTGCCTCTTCTTCAGGTCCCTGGCATGAGGGTGCAGGAGGGTGGGGGAAAGACCATCACTGAGTTTGAGCTGAAAGCCACCGATGCGGACACAGAGGTAACACACTGGCTACATACGTTTTCTGCAAATCTTTCACAGCTTTAATTACAGTATATGCGTGACATTATGACAAGAATCAGGTGTCACCTTCTTTGGCGGGAACTACAACAGAGACGCTTTGAGCACTTCAGAAGGTCTTAAAATAAAACAAAACAAAACTTTTCAAATGTTTAACTGAGGTCAAAATACAGCATTCAAGGGCTGATTTCTTCAGCATGCACGCTCATACTTCTCCTATAATTAAGGCTAAACTAAAGCAAATGTTGCTCTCCATCCTCTGCTGCATATATTGTAGAGTTAATAATATGCATGAAGTACTTTAAATTATCTTATTTGCCTTTTTCCTTCTTTAAGCATCTGATTCCCTTTATGAGCTGCACAATACAAACAGATCATATCTTTGAAGCTTGGTATGATTTGTGAACTAATTGGCATCATGTTTGGAATCATCCCAAAGCACTACAGTTACCAGTTTAGAAAAGAGCTGGAGCTCTGAATATTTATTTTGAGATCATTACCTAAGCTGGCTAAACTAAGCAGCCGGTTTAAAGGATAATCCAACACTGTTAGTCCCATAAATCTGTATTATTCTGTATTCTCAGTAAAAGCTTGAAGATTTATTTTCTACTGCCTTATTGTAGAATTTTACAGAATAACACCCAAAAGTGATGTTAAGGTTCGCCACTATAGATATTTTGAAGCTGATTCCTGAATTTGAGTTCTCACTATTTTGCTGGTTTGTTGGTTGTGGAGAACAAACACTGCTTCTTTATGTAGCTTCATCCTAGGGAGACATTGCAGGCAATATCACTGCAATGTGATACGATGGCACCTGCTGTACAGTTTTATTACAGTGGGATGATTGAAATGGCAGAGTGAGGCTGTGTCTGCGAGAGTGTGCGTGCTCTTTTGTGAATTTGTGGGTGTATTCATGTGCTTCTGTCTTTGTGAGGACATGTTTGGAAGGACAGGATATTTCTGTAGCATGGAAGGAGCAGCTTCATGTTTTCAGCTCACCACAGGTTGAGCAAAAGAGTGGGTGAAGTTTTGCCTTTTCTCATCCTCCTGTAAGCTTTGATATTTTTTGCTTTTCCTGCTTCAAATATTCATAAAAAAATTAGGATAATTTTCCTTTTTGTGTCATAGTGAATACTAAAAAACCATATACTACATGTTCATTTTAAAAACACATCAATTGGCTGATGGTGTATGATATTAAAAGGAAATGAAGGCTACTTTTTGATAAGGTATGCAGCAAATGCTGATCTTATCAGGTTAGTGTGGGATCACTGCAGTTATAGTTGGGATACACTGTGTACAACTGCAATTAGTGACAATTTATGTTTCCAAATCAAACCCTTATGACTCCTTAAAATGAAGTCATGGCTTTCTGACTCCCTTCAAGTTCAATCTTTTTTCTATTCTGAAATAGTTTCATTTGAAGGACTTTTTAATACCTGAAGATCAGCTATGCCTCAGAGCTGTTGGGACTCACAAATTGGAAACCGCTGCTCCTGGGCTTTCCTTCTAAACTCCCTCAGTGGATGACATAAACCACAAAGACTTCTCTATCAGTGTATAGAGAGCCACCTGTTTCCTTCACTGCATCCAGTTTAGTGTTGCATCGGTGCCCGCATCCTGCATCCTTCGTGCTGCTGCAGATAAAACTCTGTGCCTGTTGGAAGGTAGAGGAAGGGAAAACAAAAGACTCCTTTAGATTTTGCCTTCACAGTGAGAACGAGGGCCAAAAGCTTGACCTCACATTCTTCGCCCTGATCATTTCTCCTGAATGACTCCATGTATCTGCTGTATTTTCTGTTGCGCATGTTTACTCAGCTAATTTTCAGTTTAAATCAGCAGTTCTCTCATTATGAGCCTGCTTATGTTCACCTCAAGGTTGCAGATGAGGATCAGTGTCCATCTGCTGTTGTAAAATGTTGGTCCTCCAGGCTGCAGAGAGCCACTTTAATGTGTCGCATGCTTAATTTGAAGCTTGTAAACATCATTTTCTTAATGATAATACATTTCCAATAACTGAAATAAACCTTAGCCTGAGCGCGAGAGATGGAGTCAATATGAATAAATAAAACAGATGAGATTTCTAGTTCAAACTGTAAACATCATCCCGACTGTGAGCATTTGCTCCCATATTCTGCCAAATGCTTGTACTCAATCTAAAAATATGTTTGAGATATTACTATTCTGGATATTAATGCATAATCTCTGTGGTGTTTATGCTGAGCTTCCTGAAGGTCATTTGGCCAATTTTGAAGCAGTTGGGCTCTCATCTAAGTGTTTCCTTTTCTGTGGAAGGTGTAAATGAGCAGAAACCCAGAGCCAATAATAACTTTCATATTTGATATTTTCCAAGAAATTCATTATTCGCAAAAGATTTTTACTATTAAGATTCAGTCTTTTTTGGGTGTCTCCCTCCTCACAGTAAAATTGTGTGCAAGCATAAAAATCCGCACTAATTGTCTTTAAAGACCATCGTGTGAATTAGGTTCTCCTGCTGATTTAAAAAACCTGCTGCAGTGCTTTGTAACATTTTTTGGCATATTTAAAACATTATTTTTAACCCATTTTGAACCTGTGTGGTTATTTTTGACTGACTCCTATCAGACCTGATCTGGAAACCATGGACAACTTCAAGTTCCTGGTCTAAGACAGTAAACCAAATGTGGTCAGTGACAATGGTACCCTCATAAGCTTTGAGCACAAAAGGTCTGCACCATTTCCAAAAAAATATACATATTTTATAATGATTACCCGTTGCCAGTGTAGGGACTAACGCGTTATTAAGTAACGCGTTACAGTAACTACGTTATTATTGTGGTAACGAGCACGGTAACTAGTTATTATGCCAAAATCAAGAACACGTTTATCATTACTGGGAATTAGGGTCGTTACTTCATGTGTTACGTTCGACTTACCTCGGAAATCGGACACGGACCAGGGAATGATGTCACACTCGAGTAAACGGCGTTCTGGTTAGCCTCGTCAGAGAAGTTGGGACTCCAATATGGCGACGCCCTCGAAAACGGTTGTTTTGCTAGCCCTCTATAAAAACAAATTACTACTAAACACATATGCAGCTCATCTGCAGTCTGGAGTTACCTACATCTTCCTACTCGGAAGGCAGAATTTCCGAGTTCTGAGTACAACCGAAAGCACCACGACTGCAGTTTCCATGGTGGACGTAAAAAGCGCACGTGACGCTGTGACGTAGGCTAGAATTTTAGACCACTGAAGCACTTAATCTACCATCATATTTTATTGATCTACATGGCCTGACTGGAGGAAATATTATTTTGGTTAAATATTGACTATTGACGTCCTCAAGACCTGTGCCCCCCAGCTGTGTGGAGTCTTTCATAAACTGTTTATGCTGAGTCTGAGTCTGCAGAGGGTCCCAGTGATATGGAAGACATCAAGCCTCGTCCCTGTACCAAAGACACCACGTCCCAGTGGCCCCCCGGATTACAGGCCCGTGGCACTGACCTCCCACATCATGAAGACCCTGGAAAGGCTCATCCTAGACCAGCTGCGACCCATAGTAAGACCACACCTGGATCCCCTTCAGTTCGCTTATCAGCCTCGTCTTGGAACTGAGGATGCCATCATCTACCTGCTCAATCGTGTCTACACCCATCTGGACCAGCCGGCGAGCACTGTGAGGGTCATGTTTTTTGACTTTTCTAGTGCTTTCAATACCATCAGGCCGACCCTCCTGGGTGATAAGTTAGCAGCGATGCAGGTGGATGCTTCTCTGGTGTCCTGGATTGTAGATTACCTGACAGGAAGACCACAATATGTACGTCTCGGACAGTGTGTGTCTGACAAGGTGATCAGCAACACAGGGGCACCACAGGGGACTGCCCTCTCCCCCTTCCTCTTCACCCTCTACACCACAGACTTCAGCCACTGCACAGAGACCTGCCATCTTCAGAAGTTTTCTGATGACTCTGCGGTGGTTGGATGCATCAGCAGGGATGATGAGACAGAGTACCGGGCTGTGGTCGACTCCTTTGTCACGTGGTGTGAGCAGAATCATCTGCAGCTCAACGTGGCAAAGACCAAGGAACTGATCGTGGACTTCAGGAAGACCAGGAAACACTTGACCCCTGTTTCAATCCAGGGGGTCAGTGTTGACATTGTGGAGGACTATAAATACCTTGGAGTACACATTGAAAATAAACTGGACTGGGCTAAAAACACCACAGCACTTTACAGGAAGGGCCAGAGTCGTCTCTATTTTTTGAGGCGACTGAGGTCCTTCAGCATCTGCCAGAAAATGCTGAGGATTTTCTATGAGTCTGTTGTGGCCAGTGCGATCCTCTATGCTGTCGCATGCTGGGGGAGCAGGCTGAGGGTCGCAGATGCCAACAGACTTAATAAACTAATCCGTAAGGCCAGTAATGTTGTGGGGATGGAGCTGGACTCCCTCAAGGTGGTGTCGGAGAGGCGGATGCTGTCCAAGATAAAGACAATGTTGGATAACACCTCCCACCCACTCCATGACATGCTGGTCAGTCACAGGAGCTCGTTCAGTGAGAGACTGAGATTACCGAAAAGCACCACTGAACGACACAGGAAATCTTTCCTGCCTGTGGCCATCTCCCTGTACAACACATCCACTTAACACACTGGTTACTGCTACAACTACACGTTTCTTTTCCAGCTATTTAGTGACTTATGTATGTATATATATGTATATATTGTACTATTCTTAGTTAGCGTATTGTCTGTTTTGTCTTAATGTTGGTTTATGTTGGTTTATAATGGAGCACTGTAACAAAAAATAATTTCCCCCAGGGATCAATAAAGTATTCTGATTCTGAGGCTGAAAATACTTATTATTGTGTGGATGCTTTAAGTATTTGTGCTAAAACATAGTATTAATTTAAAATGACAATATTCATAGTTCATCACAATGTCTCTGGTAAATCACAGTATTTCTGCTATGTTGTACTATTTTTCTAAATCATAGTGTTTCTGTAATGTTTAAGTATTTTTGGCTAAATATATTCTTTCTGTTATCTTATACTATTTCTCCTAAATTCTTGTATTTTTGGGAAGTTATCATGTTTCTGGTAAGTTACAATATTTCTGCTAAGTTCTCCTATGCTATTGTACTTCTGCCAAGTAGTCAAAGGAGCTTGGAAAGAAAAGCGTCTGGACTTCTTTAAGTTGCTTGAAGACGTTTCACCTCTCATCCGAGAAGCTTCTTCAGTTCTAAGGTCAAATGGTGGAGAGTCCCAGATCTAAACCTAGTGGTAGTGACCCCCCACAGAGGGACAAAAGGACCCCCTGATGATCCTCTAATCGCCTGAGCCAAGGTGTGAAACTGGGCGTGGGTCCCAATCAGCCAGAGTTTCGGGTGTGTTCATTGTGAAACCTGGCCCCACCTTGTCATGCGAATTCCTGAGGTCAGATGGCCCAGGATGTGAGTGGGCGTTAAGGCGTCTGGGAAGGGATCTCAAAACTGGATTATAGATGGCAGAGAGTTGGTGTCGTAAACCCCCGCCTCTGTTCAAAGATGGTCGCTCACAGTGGACATAGATGGCTTCTTTCACTCCTCTTTCAAACCATCTGTCCTCTCTGTCCAAAATGTGAACATTGGCATCCTCGAAAGAGTGACCTTTATCCTTTAGATGCAGATGGACAGCTGAGTCTTGTCCTGTGGAGGTGGCTCTTCTGTGTTGTGCCATGAGCTTATGAAGTGGCTGTTTGGTCTCTCCAATGTAGAGGTCTGAGCATTCCTCGCTGCACTGTACAGCATACACCACATTGTTAAGTCTGTGTTTTGGCGTTTTGTCTTTCGTGTGAACCAGTTTCTGTCTGAGTGTGTTGCTGGGTCTGAAATACACTGGGATGTCATGCTTGGAGAAAACTCTCCTGAGTTTCTCTGATACACCGGCTACATAGGGGATGACAATGTTGTTGCGTCTGTCCTCCCTCGCTGGTGTCTGGTGACCAGACACCAGCGAGGGAGGTGAAACGTCTTCAAGCAAGAAGTCCAGACGCTTTTCTTTCCAAGCTCCTTTGACTACGATGACCTGGATGACTGAGAACCTTCACAGACATTCTGCCAAGTATTATGTTTACTCTAAGATATTGCAGTTCTGCTAAGTTATTCAATATTAGCAAAGTTCCTTTGCTTCTTCAAAGTTTTTACAATTTCTGCAACTTTTCAGCTTTTTCAGCTAGTTTTTGCAGACAGCTTCAGCTTTAAAGCATCCACACTGCATTTTCGCAGGAAATGCAAATTTTTCCAGTTTATTTTATTTTTCTTTGTGAGGCTGAAAATACTTTTAAGTTTGCCCATCATTACTGAACATGAGGTCTCCAGTTGGTGCAGTTCAGCTGTTTTCAGTTAAGTTTACAAAGAATGGACAAACCTCACTGTGTTTATGTTGAACCATTTTTGCACTGCATTTTTTGATACCTACAGCTCCTAAATGGTCTGAGCCACAGTTTAATGTTGGCACTGCTAAAAGTAAAGTTTCTACCCATTTCAATGGCAAAAATAAATATACTTTTCAAAAGTTTTAACACACTGTATGTGGTGTTTTGTGATCCACTGCTTCTTCCTAGTGATACTACGTACAATGATTTGTGATTTATAACACTGCTGCATCAACCCCAAAATGATGTGTTTGCATTTATAGAGGTTTGAAACAATATAAATAGATTAAAACAGACAGATAAAAAGTGACACATAAAACAAACATTGTTAATTTCTAATTTAGTTTCATTCATTTCATCATTAACTTGCACTCGCACTACTACACTGCCATTTTACGTTCAGGCCATTAGGTGGCACAGTGCACTTGTGGCAGGATAGTGCTAACATGTAAACAAGATAAAAGACTGGCATCCTTGCTGGTATCCAGTTAGGGAAGCAACACATTCATAAGAGAATTCTGAGTAAAACCAAAGTTAGTTAAAGTAACTAGTTACTACAAGTAACGAGAAAGGAACGCGTAACCTTTGATAGAAATAACTACTAATGTAACTAAGTTACTAATTTAAAGTAACTTACCCAACACTGTGCACATGTATTTTTATTTTCTTTTGTGCACTTGTCTCAAAATTTCAACAAATTTAAGCAAACTTTGTGTGGAAACAGTGATTGAAAGCCTCAGCTGTGATGCAAGAAACTCAATAACAGTTAAAGGTTTGCACACACCTTTTAAAATCACCACATAAGTGAAGAGATAAAGAGAGAAGCACCCCCAAAATGAATCAAAGCACCCTCAAAGATTTCTTACTTTTTTTTGACAATACAGTACTTGGTTGAGACGTAACATTTTAACGACAAAAGTATACAACCCCCCCCCCCCCCCCCCCCCAAAAAAAAAAAACAAAAAAACAAAAAAAACAACTTTCCAGCTCTCTAGCACCCTTGCTGCCAGACCGATGGTGGCTAAGAGGCAGCGGAGCGGAGGTGTAAGTGTCTGGCTTAAAACAAGACATATTAGTTGCATTTAACCTTCAGTTACTCTTTATATAGTTAGGTAGGCATCAGGCCATGTTTCTTTTTAGCTGAAAAACATTACACCCAGATAATCTGCAGTCTCGAAAACCTTTCCATCGATGTTTGCTACCCTACAATCCGTCCTGCTCTGTAGTAAAATCAGCGACATTTGACCATAATTTTTCATCTAATTGAATCTATTTGTGTATGATTGTCAGTCCAAAGAGGGTAATATGAGGAGAAAGTACAAGGTCAGGAAGAACCAGGTAAGAAAACAGACAGGGAACAGTGACAGGCACAACAGCAACTGTTAAACTGACAAAGAGGAAAAAAAACCTGATTTTACTCACACAATCTGAAAGTTGTGTTCTCCCGATATTAAAGCTGATATACAGAATCTGCAAAACAAACTGGGTTGAAACATTTCTGACCCTCTTTAACAACATTCCAACATAACATTATCATTGATTGGGGAGATTAAAATTAATGATATATTTTTATGTGGTTCAGCCACAACTTTACTAAAACCTCAGCCAGTAATAGGTAGGCCAACTTTTGGACCGTCCAGTTGTCTGTATGACTGCCGCAGTACGTACATCACATTTGAGCACTATCAGAAAGAGCCAAACAGCCCTGGTGGAGTGAGGAGCTGTAAAGAGAAGCAGAGTGCACTGTTTATATTCTAAAAATGTTTTAAGCTGGTTTCAAAGATTCTGTACTGCAGCTTTAAATGTTTTCCAAAAGTGTTTCTCAAACTTTTTACAGTGTGTACCACCTGAGAAAAATGTCAAGCTCTCCCAAGGACCACTATGAATGTATGAAACTCATAAATCTTACAACACAAAATTAGTATTATTAAATTAATAAAATTAGTATGTGCAGTAAAGTTTTTTTTCATACATTATATACATTCTACCACAGGCAAAGTTGCCTCCATCTTTATAGTTTTTTATTAATATTTTGTAATAATTTATTCTGTTTTGGGAGTGTTTTTTTTATGTATCTGTATTATACTGTTTACTTTTTACTCACTATTGGCGTCATTCATTGTCATGTTTTGTGACGAGGACCCAGGCACGGAGAGACTTGATGAATTTAAGAATCGTGAGTGTTAATTTAAACATTGATCTAGGGATTTCCACCCATTTAACACGTTATTCTATTATATTTTATTTTTTATTTTATACATTTGATTTTGTGATGTGATGTGAGCGCAGGTGCAACCCAACAGGCCCCAAACATTCCTGGCAGCAAGTAAAAATGAAATATAAAAATATAGTCCAAACAGGTAAGGTGTAATTGTATTATGAGCCATAGTGCTTGGTCTGTTTGTAAATCAATTGCAGTTAGAGGCTACATTAATTTTCTTTCTGTAAGCACTTATTGAAATTATCTGAGCACATTACAAGTACATATTTGCTTACTCTGTATGCTCAAATGTGACCCGTTATGGCCAACAGAAAAAAAGCGGAGGTCCGAAAAACAGGTGGGGGTCCTCCACCACCACCACTCACAGAGGCTGAGCAGTTGGCGTCCACATTTGTGATAATGTTGGCAGCATCACATATGATCTTCACAGTGCAGAGAACACAAATTAGCATCCATTACTATAATGAAATAATTTGTTAGTTTGAAATGCTACAGGGAACTATGTACCTGTACATTAATGCTGTGGAAAGACTTCCTGTTCACATAGTCTCCTTCATTTACTGAAGGAGCAATGATTGGAATGTGAGTGCCATCTATACAGCCAATCACGCCTGGGAACCGTGAGAATAAATGTAAAATTTAAGTAGTAGTTCAAGTATCACCACATCATGAATTAAGTTTCGTTCATCCTGCTACCTGCAATTTTGTGGGATCCCTCTTTGATAAATCTTGTGGGTCTATGACCGGGGAACACCACAAACCAGTACAGGAGACGTTTCAGTGCAACTGTAACATTCCTGACTGCCCGACAGACGGTAGCCTTGGAAACGTGCTCAGCGTCACCAATATTATACAGAAAGCTCCCGTTTGCAAAAAAGCGAAGTGCGATACAAATAATATGTACAGAACTGAGAGGATGTCCGCGATGTGTCACATGAGCAATATTAGGCCTGAGGATGTTCTTCAAATAAATTATAGATTGTGCTGAAAAACGGTAACGTTCACACAGGAAATCATCAGGAAATGATAAAATGTCCGAACGCGCTCTAATCACTCTCTCCCGGCGGAGAGAATTTGGGCTTCAACATCTACTGGCTCTTCAAGGAAGGAGCACGCCATGTCTGACACTTCCTACAGTCAGGTTTCTGACAAAGAGGCGGAGAACGTCAGGGTTAGTTGAAGTAAACCTGCTAGGGGGCAGGTTAGCTTCACGGAGTGTGTTGTCATAGTAACTCGCTCAGAATTAATCTAAACTCGCTTTGTGAAACCGAAAACCCAGAGTTTTCGTTAACTCAGGGTATACTTACTCAGAGTTTGCACTAAACCGGCTTCCTGAAATAGGGCCCAGGTGTTTAAATGCACCAAGGAGACAGTCATAGAGAACTTGGGACAACTGGAGACATTTAAGGATGCGGGGACTGAAAGAGACAGGGAAGAAGTCTCATCGTGACGTGTAAAGTTTATCTTGCTTGGCTGGGCAGCTCTCTGGGTGCTCAGCACCCCCAAAGCTCTGATCCTAGAATTGCCCCTGTTCTCAGGTCATCTTATTATGGCAACAGACTCTGTGAATGGTTATTTAACAAAGTTAAAATAATAATAAAAAAAACACACACATTCTGACTGAACTCTTACCTGTGTATTTCAGTGGCACAAATTGCAAGCTAGCATTTTAATTCTGATATCACCAAGCAGTTCACAAAAATGTGAAGTTGACTGCTTAACACCTGCTGCTGATTTAGAAATCAGCAGCAGGTACACACATTAACTGGAAATAGTGACAGAGGCAATGTGCCTAGTATAGTATGGAGGGGGTTGATGGATGTGCTGACACCGATTTGAAGAGTAGGTGCACTTTCTAAATATGTCTATATATTCTTACTGTTACTTTTTATGACTTCATTTAAATGCCAGAATAAGCGCTGTTAAAAATGTGTTCCATTCATATGTTCCTTATCAAGGCTGTGGGGGGGCTGGAGCCTATCCCAGCTGTCATAGGGCAAGAGGCAGGATCGCCAGTCTATCGCAGGGCTAACACAGACAGACAACCATTTGCACTTACATTCACACCGATGGGCAATTTAGAATCATTAGTTAACGTAACCCCACTAATTGCATGTCTCAGGTTTGTGGGAGGAAGCCGGAGTACCCAGAGAGAACCCACAGAAACACGGGGATAACATGCAAACGCAGATGGTGGAATCGAACTCAGGACTGTGAGGCGACAGTGCAGTGCGTGCCATATCAGGATGATGAGAAGATCATAGTGGCTTTACTGTTACATAAAGGTTGAAGGTTCTGTGACACTAATCTGCTCCAGAGCAGGTTAGGGACATAGCTCAAATCATCATGATTTACCCCAGAAAGAAGTGAACGAACTTTGTTGTACAGAAAATCAAAGGTTTCTGAATTTGAGAGGTTCTCTGGTCTGCAGATGCTTACATCTTTTGGAACATTAAAATCTTTAAAGATACCAGCTGACTTTGAAAAAAAAAAATCCAAAACCCTCTTTAAGACTGTCCTCTCCTGGGTTCCTGTGTACAGTGAGTGTATACTATAAGGAAAGATGCAAAGCAATACATGCTTGCTCTTTGTGGTAAAATCCAGGAATATCATGTTTTTCTATACCACCAAATCGCAATAACTGTTCCGTCATTGTAAGGTAAAGACCCTACAGTAAGTCAAAACCCCACATCGCTCCGAGTGTCCCCGTAAGGACACGTTGCCATGTTGCAGTATTACTGTCTGCTGTATCACTACAGTTGCTGTTACTCTATTTGATACCAGAAAAAATGCATTAAAAAAGGATCAAGGTGTTTGTCATTTCATACATTATTCTTTATTTAACACATGTATAGTATAAACAGTGCCAATATACACACGTGGCAGATGGGTTCAATCAGACTCTCAGGTGGTCTCGATTCCCACATTCCCACACCAAATATTATTCCTCACTAAAAACCAGTCAAATAGAGTACAAAACAGGAACTCCAGCAGCTTGCAGTCATTAACTGTGGGCCAACGCCAGAGACTTCTGCAGCTCCGCCAGGTGATTGGAAGCTTGTGTGATCATCATACGGATTGCATCCTGAACTGACCAGACAGACACATTAAATAACACAGTTTGAACATTTAGTCCAAGAGGGGAAAAACTGAGATGCTGCTAAGTGTTTATTTTCTTTTACCTATATCTAACTTCTGATCTGATGACACAATGACTTTTAGTGGACCTGGTAAAACAAAAGTGAAAAAAACAACAACTGTGTACCTCATGTGTGACATTCTTGTTCCTATGGAATTCCTCTCTGGCCCAGTCTCTCAAGAACTTCCTATCTGCCTCATCTGGCACCCGTCGTATGGTCCTCAGCATGTTTCTGTAGATCCCCAACACATTCTGCCTGTGTAAAAACTTAGCCAAACGTATGCTATTAGGGCACACAGTTTAATGCGGTTGTGCTAGGACCAAATCTGGCTTAATGCTTTTAGTGCCACTGTTAATAATGTTTGAAACTTATTTAAAAACATGCAGTATTGCTCTGATAATATGCACAGATTCCTTAGAGACTCTTCTAACCTAAGTATGAAACAACATACTTAAAAACAACATCCCTGCACTAAGTAACCACAAAATTTTTAAATTGTTGTTCTGCGACACATAGAAAGAAGAGGACATTTGTAATTTTCTATTGAGTAAATATTTTCATTTCTACATTGTTTTTACAGAACTCCTAAATACTATTTAAACTAATAATGGATTGGATTTATATAGCGCTTTTCAAGGCACCCAAAGCGCTTTACAATACCACTATTCATTCACTCTCACATTCACACACTGGTGGAGGCAAGCTACGGTTGCAGCCACAGCTGCACTGGGGCAGACTGACAGAAGCGAGGCTGCCATATCGCGCCATCGGCCCCTCTGGCCAACACCAGTAGGCAAGTAGGGTAAAGTGTCTTGCCCAGGGACACAACGACCAGGACAGAGAGCCCAGGGATCGAACCGGCGACCTTCCGGTTACAGATGCGATTCCCAACCCCCTGAGCCACGGTCGCCCAACTAAGAAGACTATATAATCTCAACATTTGGTATAATTTAGATAGATGACTTTGTGCTCTTATTTTATTGGTCAGCTCTTTCTCACAAAAATATCTTGCCATCTACTCGTTTCATTTGTTTTGACAATGTCTGTATTCCTTAATGGTAGAGGTGGGAATCACCATACATCCCACGATACGATATTATCACAATACTTAACACACGATACGATATTATTGCAATTTTTAAAAATATTTTGCGATATTCAGATTCTGTACATAAAGGTAAACTTTATCAATATTCATTTTATCTAATATCAAAGTCTCGCACTCAGTCTTTCTCTCATTTCAGTCATTTTTATTGTTGTACTACAGTCTAGTCCAACTTAACTGAATGCAACCATCTGGTACAATTATAGCTATTCTGAACTATGCAATTTAAGAAAACTATGCAGCCCCTTCAGCAACTGAAGAATTTGAAAGTAAATTAAAACAAAATATAATTTTACATTAAATAAAAAAGTTTTAAACTTAATTAAAATAAAACATGTCTTAAATTAAAATAAATAAACTGTCATGTTTATTGCTGCCAAAAAAAAGTTAAACACATTTGGACAGTGAAGGAATGTCAGGATTCTTGCTCAGAAAAAGGAGCTGATCAACATGCTCTGAAGTCAGAGCACAAAAACCTTTTTTGTAACAAAATATCACGATACTACACAGTATCGATTTTCCCCCCACCCCTACTTAATGGTCTGTCCAGTGTCTGATACTGTGTGTGTTTATTCCAAAGTTCGATAACTTTTTCTTCAAGAAGGAAAAACTAAACAAAACACTAAGAACTGGGGTTATTTTTGTACAACTCTTCAGAAAAGGCCACTGATGTCACAGTATGCTATCCCAGCAAAGATTTGGACCTTTAATGACTGTTGTTTTTTCACGATGTCTTGCAGCGGCTGAAAAACAGTTTCAAAATAAAAGGTGAAAAGGTTTCTAAACAGAAGGCATAAATGTCGACTTTCCTTTTTGCCGGGGTACCCTGAACACTTTGGGCCAGAACATGACGTTCTTTTTCACCATGTTTACTAGGAGGTGACGGGCGTACATTGGGACTAGCTAGTAGTAGGGTACAGAGAACTAATAAAGCTAGTCTGTTAGCTACTCAACTTTTTTAGATTTTACACCTAACACTGCTGTAGATATTTCATATCATATATATATATATATATTTTTTTTTTTTACCTGCTTTAAAGAAAGCGCAGCAGACGGCAACCGTGAAACGGTCATATTTACTCGGCACTTTCACAGGCGGATGTTGAAATGACGCTAATAGCGCCTCACTGTTTCTCGCCCCCTGGTGGAGCGGAGGACATAACAAGAACCAGTACCGACAGAAAGTGCTAAGTTTTATTTTTGTGGCATTTGATGGTGACCCTTTATTTCGGAGTTGCAAACGAATTAATACACACACACAATCGATTTACTATGTTTATCATTACCCCCACTTGCCCCACAGAGAGAGGAAAAAAACTGAAATATGACCAGATGAAATATGACCAATATGTTGAAATATATAATAATTACACATACTACTAGTCATCAATTTCATGTTCTTCCAAAAGCACGTTCCAGTTTGTTTTTTTTAACTGAATAATGGTTGAACAGGTCCATCCACAGTTTTAATAAACGGAAATACAAAATGTCATTAGATTATCGCCCCCTTCCGTGTCAATACACTTCCTGGCAACATATTACTTTACTATCATTATACATAATTTGTGTGCTTTATATTTTAAGATTAATTTTAAGATTAACTGTTTAACACATTAACTGTTCTTGAATTTAAGATTTCAAGATTTTTGACTACAAAAATAGTGTTAGTGTGTGGGCTGTAAAGCCTGCTTAATTATTTCAATTGTTCTTTTCTGAAGTTTACATAAAGTTTACATAAAGGTTGAAGTATGTATTTCCCCAGACTTCTAAACAGTACTTAAGGCAAAAAGTAATGCAAAAGATGGTGTGCATTACTCAGTGCAGAGATGCTCTTGACAGTTTTGCTTGTACCATTTTTGTGAGGTTTCCCAGAAATGTGCCAACAACTTGTTCCATCAGCTTGTTTGTACTCTCTGCTCATATTGCCTTCATATTAAATAATTTTTGCTTTTTAAAGAACTTATTTTAATATTGCACTCAACAACAAACAAAGCTCCCTAAAAGAAAAATGTAACTTCAAGGGCCAAATTGCATTGTACTTCTTCACGTCAATATAGTAGGGGTGACGTGGGCCGTGATAGCAATCTTAACCTCCTAAGACCCGAACTCTTCCACGGAATGCATTTTTAATTGGGAATATTGGGAATGTAAAAACAAAGAATTACCAGATTTATAAATCTGGGTACTCCGGCTTCCAGATTTATTGTTTTACCTGATTTTTGTTTCTAAGAAAAAATGAGAGCCACATATGAGGATATTCGTTTAAAATTTCGATAGAAATGTAGCAGTATAATGTCCTTGTAAGTGGATATCAGGCCCTTGTAGAGCAACATTGAGTATTTTGGTCTAAATAACCCAAAATGTGATGTCCACATATTTGGACGCCAGGTCCTAGGAGGTTAGAACAACATATTTGGGGATTTTTCTTTTTTGAAGAACTGCTCCACATATAAAATCAACAGTCTTCCATCATCTTTGATTTGTGGAATTCTCCCATAGCTCAGGATTCTTCGACTGCTGCATCTCTGTTAAAACGAGGTTCAAGGTTTGGGTGGCTCTCTTCTCTGTGGCTTTTAAAACAAGTGAGTCACAGACAGTGGGATTTTGTTCATCTCATGATTTAATAGACAGATGCAATTAACTCGTTAAATATGTATACATGTATGTCCACATTAAAGAACACACATTTCAGTACACATCATGAACATGTTTCCACAGACAGTCAGCTGTGTCACACTACAAAGGGAAGATGAACACAACTGAAGTGTTTCTAAAGCACAAAGATGGGTTCTCCCAGAGGCCTTTATAAAAAGCGGACTCTGCAGCTGCTGTGCTTCACAGTACATGACTGAAACAAACTAGTAAAAATCCTGATCTGTCACCTGCTACTTGAGGTGTGACATGAGATGCAGTGCTGTTCTTTCCAAGGCACATGTTTGAGTTCCTTTAATATCAGCTCCAGCATGCTACTGTTCAGTTTAGCCTTGAAAAAGGCTTCTATTATACAAAGCTCAGTCCTGCTGTTGTGCTCAGGGTGAAGATAATTCTTTGATCTTCATAACACTGACTAAACATTCAAACAAATGTAAAACAGGGCTATCATACAGGGACAGAGGTATTTACTGATGCTTAACTACGGTATTTCACGCACATGGAAATCACATTTTTGTTTCTGTTATTTAATTTCAGACGTGCAAGTTAAAGCAATCCTTTGTTACATGACAAAAGACACCAAATTCCCCTGATGCAGACAAAACAGCAACACTTGCTATCCAACTCGACTAGAACCTACAGTAATAATAAGAAAATAAAGGCACATTTACAGCTCAGTCTCTGATCTCTGACAGGCTAGCAGCAGACTGGCATTTTGCGGTGGCTGCTGCCCATTTCCCTCTTTCCTGTAAAAAGATGGCTCCTCATCAGCCTACTGCTCAGCCACAGTAACAAGTTCAAACCACTGCCTGAGTGCGTCGCTGAGTGTTGCTGGCAAGGCGTTGATGTCTCGCAGGATCACGTAGAAGGGAAAGGGAAACTCATCCATGTAGGAGTGGATCTCTGGCAGCTCTCCTGGCCCTTTGAAGATGGGCACCTTGATGTCTAGAATGGAATCCTGCAGCACAGTATCGAGGTTTAGTTACGATTTGAGACTTAAACTTTGGAAAATACCCAACAATCACATTCTGGTCTCGTACCCGGGAGTTCGGATTGTCCAGCACCATGAAGATGATGAAGATACCAGCGCTGCGTGCTGCACGCACAGCGGCCATTACCCGCTCCTTTCCCTCCAGGAAGAGCCCCCGACCATCAGACACGATCACAAGCAGCTGGGCTGTCTCTATGGAGGGATATCACAGATCAGTTTAAGACTGGACATCTGGTGAGTATGAATGAGCCACAGGCTCCTCTTTAGTTCATGACTATGACAAACTCCACCTCTTTGTCTAAAGAGAACAAACAGCATCTGTCTATCAGACGTTCTTCTTCATTGACACAAATTCCACCTGAGACTCATTCAGAGAAGCTGAACTATCCTTATGTAGAAGTTACAGTTTTCTCTGGGTACCACTGGTTAATATAATATAATGATGATCAAAATTTCAGCTTTAAAGGGGGGGGAATTGTTGGTCACGTGTAATCAGAGGCTCCACATGAAAACCTCAAGAATGTTTATTTAAAAAAATGCTGCTCATGTAGGACTACAGTGAGTATTTTATGACAGCTGCACACTCATGGCCTCCACAGAGGCCACAGTCCTGCACGTAATAGTCCTTTAAGCCCACAACAGAGCATCTCAATACTGAACTAAGTGGCTAAACTACTTCCTATTGCTCTTCTAATTGGTTGAATCTCAGAGAACCTAAATGTGAACTGGATCACACCTACTCAGCAGGACAGTAGAACTTTTGTTTTCAAGCGCTTGTACACAGTAACTGCAGCTGGCTGTTAGGTGCATTAGGCATGGATATTGATAATAAAAAATGAACAAAACTATAAAACATTTAACACATTTGGTTGTATACATACTTGTACAATATAAACACTTCACGTGTCACATTCATGTGACAATCCCATGACTGTTAGGGTTCATTATATATTCTAATCTGCATACTGCCTGCAACCTTTTTGTTTTCTCAGGTGTTTGATCTAGTGTGAGGTCCAGTAAGCTGAGGAGCAGAATGAGGAGTCACCTGAGTTCATAGATCCTGGAATCTGCTGCCGTGCTGCCAGAAACATTTTAACTGAGGTCTCCAAAAACTGTAAATGACAGAGAGAGAATGAATGCAGCAGCACAGCAACATGTTCAGCACATGTCATCATGTTTAAGCAGAAGCTACAGTATGAGCACATTCAGAGCTGTGCTCAGGGGCGTGCCGATGATCACGCACACATTATAATAGCTCACTGAAGGCAAGTCGCTGACTTTGTACCAGTCATCAGTAATGTAATGCAAACATAATATTTATATGCCTGTAAATAAATATTACATTTCTATCATCCCAGCTGTATATGACTGTAATTCAGAGCCATGTTACTTTGTGATTCTTGTTCTAGAGCAGCACCACACCCATGGGAAGAGCTGCTGCTCTGAGATCATGTCGCTCCGAATGAAATCGTTAGCCTTTGCTAAAGAAGTTTCCTTTGACATTTACACCAAAATGCAGGCAAGCAGAAAAAAACCCCTCAAATACTTCTACTCACTCTAATATACAGAGAAGTTTCCACAGTACAATCAGTTCTGTCTTATCTATTTTATATTCTTGCTCTTAAAGAAACCAGCCTTTGTTTCCTTTTGAGTTTGCCTCATAAACCGCTGGACTGGACTGACATTTAGATTTGAGTGCTTTAGAGGTGCAAGGGCAGACTGACTACTTAAAGTGTGTTAGGGTACAAGACTTCACAACCATTTCCAATTTAGAATAACAAATTAACCTAACATGCATGTCTTTGGACTTAGGAGAAAACACACTTTTCCTGGTGACCCTGAACCTTTCCTCAGTTATGCTGCTGGGGTCTTCTTCACTCTCCATGTGTTTATACAGCACTTTGCATTTGTTCATTCGTTATTATTCATCTCTGGCTCTCCTCCACAGCGTGTCGGCCACAGCAGACTTCTCTCTGAGCCTGGTTGTGTCAGAGATTTCTTCCCACTGTTGCCAAAGTGCTTGTTCATACGGGTCATATGATTGTTCGGGTTTTTTCTGTATGTATGATTGTAGGGTCCACCTTACAATATAAAGTGGCTTGAGGTGACTGTTGTTGTGATTTGGTGTTATATAAATAAAACAGAATTTAACTGAACTGAACTCTGTACCATTCTATTTATTGTTAGATGAACTGGCTCTCTGTAGCTTTCTGTTATCATATTGCATTACTGTGTCTTACTTTCCTCATATAAGCATTGAAAAGATTTTTAAAGTATAATTATTTGTTCTTTTGTGTGATGATTCAGATAGCTGGAGGAGGATTCCCACCTGTGCTATTCTGGTCTTCTTCTGCTGGAACTGACAGAGCCTGAGAATCCGAGCCCCAGACTCGTCATTAAACTGATGCTGGAAGGGATGCAGCAGCTGCACCTGCTCCCCAAAGCTGCATACAAGAGCAAAAGTTCATTTATTTTAATGATGACATCACAACTGTACAGTACATGAAGCCATATTCACGCTGGTTCGTTTTTTTGGTTTTAGATCATATCACACAGCTATTAAAATTAAATCACAACATACAGAAAGATGAAGCTCTTACCTACAGACAGACACCTGGCCTACCTCCAGCAGAGTGAGGGCATTGATAATCACTGCCAGGGATTCAAATGCCAGCTGTGCATGGACGCAGACACACAAACACACATGCAAGTTTTAATTAATGCAAACTTTAGATAAGATATGGGAAGCAAAAGTTGGGCATTATAGGGAAATGGCACATGAAAAACCATCAGTTAATAATAAGCACTAAATACACCGTTACTATTACTGATCGTTTCTGATCGGCATCTGATTGTAACTGGAGCCTCGAACCTGTTTAGAGTGGTTGTCCACCATGCTGGAGGAGTCGTCCACAGCCAGGCAGATCTGGTACTCTCTCTTGCTGGGCTTCGTCCGCCTTAACCAGATCTTGTCTTTGCGAAACTGACTGGCGATATAAGGGATCACCTTCCTCATGTTCAGACGCTTTCCTGTTCGGTAATCACCCCTGAGGACACGCACATATAAAGACACAAATATACAGTTGATACACACACACACAGCATCAGCTCACATTAACAGTGGACCAGTTTCACCACAGCAGAGAGAATCAAGATTTCCTGTGTGCTTTACTGACTTTAGTTTGGCGGCCTGTGTGGGCTCCAAGATGAGACGGAGCTGCTCGCACAGCTGCTGAGAGAGAGCCGAGGTCAGAGTTTGGTACTGCTGCCACATGGAAGCCGCTACAGTCTCCTGAAACACAGCGACAGTTGCAGTTAATCACAGGAAAGAACCACGTTTTTCCTGTAAGCCATCACTCTGAGACGCT
Organism: Copadichromis virginalis; assembly: GCF_057382275.1. NCBI lineage: Eukaryota > Metazoa > Chordata > Actinopteri > Cichliformes > Cichlidae > Copadichromis > Copadichromis virginalis. The sequence goes on along the minus strand of NC_140632.1, from coordinate 32,611,473 downwards.
TTTCTTTTTTTTTATTATATAAAACACAAATGGGACACATTTAACTATTCCACCGTCTCCTGAGTGAAGCTTTGTGTTTTAGAAAATACATCAAATATATTCCCAACTTTCACATGATCCTCGTTATGTTCACAAGGACAGCATTTTTATTCAGATTTCCTTTATTTAAACATATTTGAATCTGCAGTGTGTTTGTGTCAGCATTCTTCAACAAATGCAACAAAAACGTATAAAAGACAAAACTTCTCAAGTCTCTTCTTCAGTTAACTGAAGAATAGCAGTGCAAGTCACACTTTCCTACGTGACAGCCACAGTTGAACATGTTTGGTTGAGTCTCCCGGGTCACCCTCACCTCCTCCTGAGTCCCCGGGGCCAGTTTGTGCCAGGCCTCCAGCTGCAGCTCCATCTCCCTCCTTGTTTCTTCTGGGTCTCTCCTCTGTGCTTTCTCCTGGCACATAAGCGCACACACAGACATACAGAGTTATCTTCACGTGTGTAACATTAAACTGATATGAACTGATGTGGAACTGAAGGCTTTGTGACTTTTTTAAATGTAATTAACTCTTTATGGCAGTCAGTGTACGAAAATCACAAGTGTAATGTGGCCTACACTTATTTACATCACTGTAAATCATCTCTTTGTCCACATTACTCAGTTATATGTAACAATAATCAATAATTAACAGTAATTTCAAATACGTTCACTTCTACAACACTTGACAGCAACTCCTTAGAGCGTACTGTGTACCTGCGCAGAGTCCAGAAGCAGCTCAGGAACAACATGAATTGTAGAGTCTGTGCTTCTGCTTGCTCGCTCTTCTTCTTCGGCTTGTTGTTTTTCTTTCCACCTCTCGTCCTCCTGCTCCTCTCCCTGCCTCTGGACCTCCATCTCTCCAGGGTCTACACCTGCAGTACAACAACACTAGTCAAGAGATGCTTCACATCTGAGAAGTTTAAAAATTGTTGAAATGAAAAAAAAAAAAACGAGCAGGAGAAGAAGAGAATTTGACACCTGTCTGGGAAGCCTTTGAGGAGTCCAGCTGTTCAGGCTTCAGCTCCTGGACCTCAGCCGCTTGCAGATCAACCTCCTGGTCCTCTGTCTCCATGGACAAATCCTCTTCTTTGTCATCTTCATCCTGGCCCCGAGGCCCTGCTGTGCTCTCCTGCTCTGCACTGGCCACATCTAGGTGCAGTCACACCAACAAACAACAGTTATGTACTTGCTTTGAAAAGCTTAGTTTAAACTCCAGCCAAACCATCACAGACTCAGCTTCCAGGTGATCACCTACCATATGTCTGAGTGTCATAGTTCTGGTCTCCGTGCTTAATGTGCTCGTACAGGTCTGACACCTGCTGGGTGTCGCTCTGCCTGTTGTTCTCGAGGCTCTCTTTGCTTCTTTCGACTGTGCGCAGGCGCTTGTTGACTGGCTTGTTGTAGTCGCCTATAGAGCGTTCACTATCTGCTTGGCCAGGTTTCCTCTTCAAGCTCTGGAAAGGAAAAAAAAACTTAATTAAGAGGAATAAAGGGACACCGAACAGCAGCGGTGAGGCAGAGAATTTTGCCACACCTGAGTCTGACTCTGAGTTTGTCTGTGTGAAGCCATTGTTGCTGTCAGCTTTGACTGGTGGCCCTCAGACTGGCTGGCGTCAGCTGCTCCACTGCCATGCTCCTGTAAAACCATAATAGCATAAATATAGATACAAAAATCATGGCAGACATATTTTATACATGTGTACAAAAACCAAACCCAGCTAAAGTTTGGTGTGGAGGGCTTCACCGCTCTGTGAAAGTAACCAAGCAATTTTTTTGGATGCCATCATCTACTGTAAATTGCTATACAAAACAGTGACACTTTTTCATCTATACACCTTCAGGACAATTTCTGAAACCATTAGCAGTTAATAATGTTTTTCACAAGTGCAAGTAAAACTCTACATCTAGGATCTATATTCTATATCTAGAAAGAGAAATTTGGACCTCTTCAGCGCAGCCATGGAGAGGGAGAAGCTTTCAAAATGCCCTTACCCACAACCCCACCATGTGCCAGGAGTGGGCTTTGCAGCAACAGCAGCTGCTGTGAGGTCAGGCAGTGTGTGAGAGACCAAGATGCAGACAAGACCAGGACCAGGACCACAGTCTGCCAGGTAAGTTGAGGTAGAAAACCCAGAGGCCCTTGCAGTGACTATTGCAAAGAACGAGCCGTCGCATCCCAGGGAAGGAAAAAAGAAGTGTTCAACCTAGCACGCCTCCAGTATTCCCTGTCAGCTCTCTCTCCTACCTCATGGTTCAAAGGCTCCTGAGGTTCCCAGGTCATCAGGCCTCTCTCAGTCCCCCTCTCCTCTAGACTGGAGAGACGAGACTCTCCAAGTACTATCAAGAATCCCCAGACACTGCATTGTGTTTTGGGGTAACAAAAGAAAAACTTGTGCTCCACACAGAACATATTATAAAATACAATACGTCAGCATTTGTGTGGCTCTCAAGCTGCACTGTGGCACACAAGAAGGCCCTTCAAGGGTGGACAACTTGTTTGTGTAACAGCTTCTCTGTCACACAAACAACCAATCAGAAAGAAGGGAGTCTCACCAGTGCTTTCACTCTTCCCACTTTCTCATTCAGAAGAAAGACAGATCGTCACACTCTGTCCTATTCTGTACTCTTTGTGTATTGAAGGAAAAAAGTACACATTCAGAACTGTCACACACAAAGCGCTCTGTCATTTAACTCACAATTCACATAGGCTAGGCATCAGGATATTCAGTCATATGCGGCCATCAAATATGCTCCTGATCACGGGAGACTCCGCTGTGAATCACTTCATAATCAATCAGAGTCACTTCGAGCCCACACAGAGTATCTGGAGCACAGTGTAGATTTGAATGTTACCTCTTTGGCCTCGTCTCTCTCCGAGGCTTCTCCTGCCAGCTCCACAGCAGTGTCGCTTTGAATGTTGTCCTCTCCTGTCTGACCGTCGGTGTCGTGCCATTTCCTCTCAGCGCACTCGGGCAGCTCCTCATCTTCACCACCACCTTCCTCCTCCTCCTATATACGCATTAAAAAAAAAAAAAAAAAAAAAAAGGTCACATCAGTCAATACCGTTGCTCACGCCATGCATTGGTGTACTTATTTTGAACATGCACACCTTTGGCTCATGCCCTTTTTCATTTGATGAAGTCTTCGTGTCCTCGTCTCTTCCTGACTCCCGCTCCCTTTCCTCGTCCTTCTCTTCTTCATCTTTATCAGCCGAATCATCCTTTTCTGCTTCTTCTCCTCCCTCCTTCTCCTCTGCAGTTTCAGGCTCCCCATTGTTTTCTTCTCCATTTTGGTCCTTGTCCAGCTCCTCTGCTCCTTGCTCGTTTTCTCCTCCATCTTTCTCACCATCCTCCTCCTCATCCTGATCTGCTTCCATCCCTCTGTCATCGATGTTAAATGGATTATCCTCTGAAAAAGGAAAAAAATTGAATCATTCATTTTCAGCAATTTGTGACTTTTACATCTGTGAAAAGCTCTTTACAAATACACTTACTACACTTACTTGCTTACAATGACCCAGTCTAAAGCCAAAATTGAGCATCACATAAGACATCACTGATAATAAAGCATGCGTGTTTCTCGACTGTGTTAGTAAAGCTATAATTTAAGCAGCAGGCTTCACCTTCACCTTCACCCTCATCTCCATCATCATTATCCTCTCCATCCTTGTCACCCTGGTCCAGATCGAGTTCCTCAGGCAGATCCATGGCCTCGGGCTCAGGTCTCTTGTCTTGTTGACCTTGGTAGGGGTCTACTTCATTTTCATCAAACTCTCTCTGGGACAAATAACAGAAACACAGAGCATGACACACTTGTCCATCCATGCAAATCCTGTTCTTCGCTCACACCGACATTTGCAGTTCAAAGCCCTAACGACTGTTTGTTGTCTATTACCGATTTTACTTTTGACACGTATTAAAATGGAAATCATGGGAGTTAGGTGAGAAGAAAAACCTCATCTCCTTGTTCATTGATCATGTCTTTCTCCTCTTCGTCCATCTGTTGGTCTTCATCCTGGTTCTTGTGATCTTTTTTGGGGTCTGCTGCATCCAGGTTGTCATCTTTGGCAACCAACTCAGACTCACCCTGAAAAAAAACATATGACCATTCATGATGTTACACAGAGAAAACTTTAACTAAAGCTTTCTGGTGGCTGCTTTATATAAATGAAGGTTTAAGATTGGATGCAAACTGCTCTGTCATATGTACTTTTTAAATTGTGTTAATGTTGTGGAGATACCTGATCCATGCCCTGACCAGACTCCTCCTCCTTGTCACTTCCTTCCTCCTCCCCCTCATCATCATCATCATCATCTCCCCACATTTTTTCATCCAGTGTATCTGTCTGGCCTTCACCCAGGTCACCCATTTTTTTGTCCAGTTCTTCGTCGTCCTCTTTATCTGATTCCTCGTCGTCACCTTCAGATCAAGCAAAGAAATGCAGAGAAAAAATTCAATCATGGTTACCAATTATCTTGTATAGAACCAGCTTGGGATTCCTCTGCTATCCAGCTTAACTGACCTGGTTCTTTCTCATCAGCGTCGCACATCTGGCCATCAAAGTCCTCTGACATCTCAACGGCATTGTCTTCTGACTTAATATCCTCTTTCTCATGCTGTTCAGTCTTTTCTTCCCCCTCCTTGAAGGTGTCCTCCAGCTAAAGGAAGCAAAGGGCAGGAAGACTTGAGTCAAAGTAAACAGTCATACAGTTCACACTACTTAGATGCCAGTATTTTCATCACCTGATCTTCATTCTCGATCTTGTCGCTGACATCTTTCGTGCCCTTTCCCTCTCCTATACCACCACCTTCATAATCGTGAAACTGTTCTGCTCCTTCTCCATCTCCAGCCATAAGCTCCTGAGGCAGGCAGAAACCCTGAAGGGGACACCACATCAACTGCTTAGTTAAAATTACACTGATGGCATTATTATTTCTTAAATAGGACCATGTGAGTACCTTCTGAGCGAGTTCAGTGAAGATGCTGGCCAGTACAGACAGAAGTTTGCCTGTGCTTCTATGTGCTCCCAGTGACACAGCCAGGTAGTAGCATACAAGGTCAGAGTAAATTCCTAGTAGAGGCTCCAGACGAACCAGCATCCTGCACGCCCTGTTTACCTCCTAAAAGTCAGCAGAAACATGTTAAGGTGAAGAGATTCTGAAGACAAAAAAGCCCTTTAATTGCACCTAAACAGATTTGAGTGCACTCAGACTTCCATTCACAGGTTAATATTTGATTCATTTAACCTATAATGAATTTGTACTTTGAAAGCACATCTCTGAACAGTTCCAGATGTTCTTGGTACCTGGAAGTGTGGCGGCTGAGAGGAGTCCCTTTGTGTCTTTAGGTGGCACAGAAGCCTCTCCAGCCCAGTACTAACATCTCCCACACGCAGAGCCTCCACCTCAGCCTCCAGTTCCTCCTCCAGCAGGCGAGTCAGGTGACCAGGCTTTAGCAGGTCCTCCAGAGGCTCCTCCTTGTCCTCTTTGGCACCCTCTGAGATAATACATAAACGGAAGAGGTAACCATCATTGCATTATGAACACTGTATATACATTTGAACTGGCTGGAAACAGCCATATGCCAATGGCATGGTTGTAAGACCTACTAAGGATTTTATTCTCAGGATAAATTAAAACCACTTAGAATAACTGCCCCATCCACCACTGCTCTCTCATCCCTCATCTCCACCTCACTCTCTTGAACACAAGTCGGGGCTCTAATATTGAAAAATGTACATAAACATGTTTATATTATTCCAGCAAGTGTCCATTAAAAAATACATTTAAAAACAAATATAAACAAATTTGAATTCATTCTCACATTGCTCAACTATTATGTCACACGAGGCCAAGATTAATGACATCTACAGTAAGTATCCAGTTAGGCACCCCATTACTTTTAGGGTCAAGCACTAAACTAATATAATGCTTTCTGACTACCAATCCAACATTTTACCAGGTCCTAGGTTACCACTGCTGGTTTGAATGCAACCTTCTGACCTCTCTTGGTGTCTCCATGCTGCTCCCTTTGTTGTACTCTCTCCCGTTTCTTCACGAGTGTCTGGACAGAACACAACAATGTGTTGATGTTTGCTTCAAGCTCAGCAGAGAACTCCGTACAGAAGGTTTGCTGGTGATCTGTAAGGGAAATAAAATAAAACATGAACTGCTGACCCATCTGAAACACTGTTAGTTATTCGTGCAGCTGCTCAGTGCTTTGACCTGTGTCATCGTGTCCCAGGGAGAGCACATGAATCCTCCACGTGGTGAATTCTGTGACGGTGGCCTCCACCTGTCCTCTCACATACTGGAGACTCTGGATTACAGCTGGTTGGTTGTCTGGAGTGCCGACACACACATCTGAGGTGAAGATCTGCTCCACAATGGGCATCTGAGCCCCTATAGCTCCCAGACGGTTGAAGGCCGAACAGCATTCGGTAAAGTAGTTCCTGTGGGAAACAGCAGTGCTGTTGCAACCGTTTTGTATTTGTTGCTGTAATGTTAGACTTGAAAAACGCCAGACAATAATGTCTTACCATGTATGAAGAACACCATCAGAGATTGGCTGTGCTGCACAGTCCAGCTCCACCTTCAGGCTCTGCGTCTGCTCCAGCATTGTAGTGACACGCTGATGTAGTTGGCACCATGCAGCGTCACCCCTCCTCATCAAGCAGCCAGGGGGTTGTCGCTGCGCTGCCAGTGGGGATGGACACCTCAGGGTGTGCTGCTTGCAGCTGCTCACCTCCTCCTTCTGAAGGTCTTCGGGGCAGCAGTGCAGCAACCAGGCCAGCTGCTGCAAAAGGGTATTACACTGGGCTGCGAGCGCTTGGCCCCTCTTCACCCAGTCCTGGAGAGAGGCTTGGGGTGGGAGGGTGCAGCCTGGCTCCTCACTCTGGCTTTGTAGGTAGGCCTTGATGCCCTGGACATTGTCAGTTAGCCTCCTGGGTGAAGTGATAACAATTAAGTTAGATGCTGCAAAGTTTCCATGGCAACATCTTATTTTTTTAGTTTGATATAAAACATAAATCTAAAAAGAAATAGTAATGGTGTTCTGACTGAATAGCCTGTGATGCACCTGTGCCACAGCAGCCTTTACTTCTAAAAGCAAACCTACACTTTGACATATAATGTTATACTAGCGTACTGACCTGAGATGGACCCATTGTTCAATGAGTTTGGCCAGCCGTCGCCTCTGTTTGAGGAGCAGCTTGAAGAGGTGAGAGGAGAAACCCCTGCATCGCTCTACATTCCCCAGACCCAGCTCCTACAGCAAACATTGACACACATGCATCACAATGAAGATAACACATGCTAAACTTTAAGTTCCTCATTGTGATGCTTGATTTTCATCTAGTTCATAGGTACAAGTGTAAGTTGTGCATGTCGCACCTTAGCAGCGTGCTGCAAAGCAGTCTGCAGGGCAGTGTTCCTGGCCCAAGACTGATAGAAGTACTTCTGACAGCCGTCCCATGCTGTCAGCAACTCAGCAAACAACCTACAATAGGAAAAAAGAGAAAACAGTGTCTCACTGCAAAACCAGAGCATGTCCACACAATTACAGGCGACGCTGTAGTTGGCCTTTTAATCTCTTCATTGTGCAGTATGTCACTGGCCATCTGTTCTGTAAAGCAATAGCTAGCTACATGTGTTGCTTGTTTGATAGAATCCATCCACACACTTCACGATTACATCCGTTCTTGAGTGTTGGAGTGTAATTCGTTTAATGTTGAGGTAACTACTGAAATATTAAAATCTACATTAATATTGTGGCTTACTTCTGTGTTTGTTTTAAGAACTTCAAAATAAAAGCACTGTTGCATGACAGAAAGATTAACCCTCATGCAGCGCACGAGGCACTGATTCAGAACAAGGCCTCTGTAAATAAGTTCTAATTACATGCTCTCTGCATTCTCCTGAGTCTTGACAGCTGAGAGAGCGGTCGTCATCTCCAGCGGCTGCATGTACAGAGCCTTCTCTGCATATGCTGTCCTGTTCCATATTAGGCCTTTGCGGTACGACAGACCTTAAAAGCCAATCATACAGAAAAAAAAATTAATTCTATTTAAAAAAAAAAAGTATAGAAGTTAATTGAAAATGTAAGTCAGTGTGGGGAACCGACCTATTTCTGTGAGCATCTTGAACAGGTCAGACAATGCCCTCTGTTTCTGCTGTAGGATGTGCTTTATCTCAGCTTTCTGCTTGTCTTTATCTGCTGATGTGTTTATTGTGAGGCTCTGCAGGTCCCGCAAGTTGCTGATGACCTCGCCTGAAAGAAAAAATATTTATAAAGATTTTTTTTTTTTTTTACATTTACAGTATATATAAATAAAGGTTCACACACACACAGTCCATTTAGCTGGATTTGAGCAGACAGTATGTCTGAACACCTCAGCATTTGTTTGGCTTCTTCTGTCACATCATCAATAAACACTAGTGTTCCACTGTCACTGGCAGCCATGCACGTCCAAGCCATCACACTGTCTCTGCCGTGTTTTACAGATGATGTGGTGTGCTTTAGATCATGAGCTGCTCCATGCCTTCTCCATACATTTTTCTTGCCATCATTCTAGTAGAGGTTAATCTTGGTTTCATCTGTCCAATCAATGTTTTTTAGACGTTTTTTAATTTATTTTTTTTTTAACAAAGTTCATTCTAGCCTTTCTGTTCTAATGGTGGTGCGTGCAGTGCTGAAGCCTGACCTTCCATGATGGTTCCTGACTGCTCCTCTTCTGCTGCCTGAGGTATCTTTTATCCTCACTAATTTCAAGCTAATCTTTTCCCCACTTTGTTATTATGAGGTATTGTGTACTGAATTTTAGAGATCAATAATGAATTTAATCCATTTTGGAATAAGTGTGTAACAAAACAAAAATATGGAGCATGTGAAGCACTCAGGCATTTACAAGAATATTCAGGTGTATGTTAACACAATGTCATATTTTTCCCAGAAAACAACATCCTAAGATCCCGAGGTCAATGTGGTGGCTGTAACTCAGAACGCAGAGCTAATGTACTAATCGGAAGGTTGGGGGTTGCCAGACAAGGGAAGGACAATGAAATGAAGACACTATTAGAGTATAAAAGTGCCTACAAAAAACCCCAAAACAAAACAAACAATAAAAAAAAAAAAAAAAAAACACAACAAGAAGGGAATCGTATAAGTTGCTTGGAAGAAATAATATGTAAGCACGGCTCATCTCTGCAAAGTTGCCAAACCATGTTTGGTGAAAACTAAACGTATCCGAGCCATGCAACATAACAGTGACTCCAAGCACAGCACCAATCTACAGAATAATGATTCTGGTGGTTGTTGGTTTAGTTAAAATCCAGACTTCAATCCTTAAGACAGCTGTGCATAAATAAACCCACCAACCTTGATGAACTGCACCAAAATTCCTCCACAACATTTTGAGAGAATAGTAGTCCAACTGAAAACGGCTACTCGTCAAGGTTCTTGCTGCTTAAGGTGTTTCCACAATTTATCCAATTAGATGTACTTTTTTGTCGTTTTTCAAAGGACTTCATAGAGTGCTTACATGACTGCAGTTGTAGCCTGCAGTAGTAGGCTTCAGTAATCTATACTCTAATGTCAGGACAGTCACAGGATGGTGTCGAGTCCAACAACATAACTGAATTATTTCAACTGTGATTTTAACTATCCAGCAGTAGCTTTCTCACCAGTGAAGCAGTCCAAGTCTTCAGCCAGCTCAGGGACAGGGTTTTTCTTCAGCAGCTGGGTGCACATCTTCTTCATCTTCCTGGACAGTACAGGCAGAGATATTTGTAGAGAAGAAGCTTTGAATCCTTCTTCTTCTTCTCCATCAGTCTAAAATATAAAAACATAGTTGAGTGATTAAAAAAAATGTTGAAAGAGAAAATTAAAGACACTGTGTGTTCTGTGAGATCTGTACCTGTAGAATCCTGCACTTTAAAGGCAGGGTGCTCTTTAGCAACTGGTGAACTCTGTGGATGGGCATTTCCTGTGGGTTAGCGTCCACACTGTCCAAGCTCGCGCCGCTTCCCTGCTCCACCAGAGCAGGAATACTCGGACCATTCAAAGCCTCTTCAAACTGCTTGATAAACTTGAAGAGTGTACTGAAAATCATAAGGTGATTACCATTAAAGCAGTCATTTATATATTGTTACACTTGGCTGAGGCTCAACTATCTTGACTTGCTACAGGTCAAGATCATTGTGGTCAACTAAAACTAAAATTAAAATCTGGTGCAACAAACATTTTAGTCAACCAAATAAATAAGACCCCACTAACATTTGCACTTAAAAAAAAAAAAAAAACTTAAAAAACTGTAATAAAAATATGTATCAAATGTGTTTAGTTTTATTAATCTAGATAACACTGCTTAACAGCCAGATGAGGCGACTCTTGTTCATACTGATTTAGGATGTCCACACGAATCAATTCACATTGTTGTGTCTACTGGAATACTGAACCTTCCAACTTCTTGGAAGCTATTATTTAAACAGTAAAAATGAAACTGAAACTAGACACCTGAACCTGGAAGCTAACTGTGAAACAAATGCCGGCCACATACCGATGGGTCTTCTCCACTGACTGTTTGATGGACCAAAAATTGACATCATTCCATTTGCAGATCTTGACAAAGTCCTAAGAATACAAATTCATATGTAAGACAATGACAGAAAACTTTGCAGTGAAGTTCAGAGATTCAGAGGCAAGTTTGAATAAGTGTTAAGAGTTTGATAAGATTTATAGGGATATACCTTGAGGTCCTTTTCAATGGTCTGCCTGTGTTGAGTAATTTTGGTTTGAATGCCTTGAGAAAACTGATTGTAGTATTTGTACAGGTTCCAGAGAAGACTGGACAAAGGCTCTGTAAAAGCAAGCAGTACTGTGTCAGAATAAACTCAAGTACATGTTAAATGACACCTGAGATAAAAACAAAGTCCACGGTGATGTGAAATGTGTGATTTCGAAATTTCAGCAAAAGGCCGTTTCAGTGCTGGTCCAGTAAGCAGGTCTGAATGTGTAGTGTACAGGAAACAGCAGTGATAGCTGACCTTGCCCGGACTGCGGGGGGACCAGCAGGAGGTGGCAGTGGAATGTGAGCAACATGTTCAGACGAGTGTGGAACTCCCCCAGGGTGGAGCCCTCCAGAAAGGCCTGAAGGGTGGAGGACACTGAAGACAGGGAAAGGTGTTCTACCCCTTCAGCTGGAGAGGAAGACAATAATAAATATCTCTTGGCATCCTTTATTTCCTTGTGCTTTAAATTTGAAAGTTTGAAGTTAAATGCACCAGTATTTTCTGCAGTTTGCATCTCACAGAAATACAGACAGAGAAGCAGAGATAGATCCTCGCTTCCCTTCAGCTGATAAAATTTACACCTTTAATCTGAT